>NC_092798.1:40422801-41026620 GCF_918797505.1 Bemisia tabaci
GGCAGCGTGTAAGTGCGCAAGAAAATCATTAAATTTTTCTGCCGGAAAAAAAAACATTGCGAGGTTCATCGGCATAATTTTACGATGACTTTTCAGGAATGGGCAAATTTCTTCGAATTTTCCACGATTTTAATTGCTTCTCAAAAACACGCTATCCTCCTATATGTTGCTTGATGACTAATCGTAAGAAACACTTGCGTAACGAATTATGAAAAATCAAGAGATGACAACAGGACTAGGATTTCAAACTCACACGTCTCTTTGATACCACTATTCGTGCTTTGTGGATGCGCTTGAAGTATCACTAAAATTGAAGGCGAAATGAGAAACCTGGTCTCGACCTCGACTTAGTGCCACGCATAAAGACGACCTTTTTCCATCTAAACGTGTAAATATCCCAGAAAGCCGGGTGTATCTGGATTCATTTCGAAAAACGTGATCAATCTAAACCAAGATCAGATTATTTGATCAAAAGTTTGCCAAATTATGGCTTTGTTTAAGGGATGCATGACTATCACCTTATGACCTTAGGTTTTTCTTCGATCAACGAGTAACCCTTACCAAAATACGCGGTTATAACTTTTCAGATGCTCTTTTGAGTATACAAATACCGCTACACGATACTGTGTTTCTTGCTATCCCTCCGTTTTTTGGTTAATTCGATTTTTTTATCAACACATGTAATCGTCAATTTGAGATATATTTTTTGGCCATTTTTCCCTGCTTTTTTTAAATTTTCCACCAAAAACGCATTACTTAATCGCAAATTTGTTTGAAGTAAATTGATCAGACATTGAGAATATTACCATTGAAGGACATAAATGAAAATATGGAAAAACTTTTGTACAAATTAGGCTAAGGACAATGTAACCAATTTTCACAATTATATCTTGCGAGTCAGTAACAGGGGTTGCGTCGATTCATTGTCCATCGGTCACGCTGCAAAATTTTTAGTCGGGATTAGGTTCAGATCACCACCGCTGTAGAACGGCACTTAAAAGTGAGGCTTTCAGCGCTGGAGGTCTCAATTTGCTTTTAATGGAACCTGGGAAGCTCAAAGTTTCGCGACCCCTGAATGTTAAATT
Organism: Bemisia tabaci; assembly: GCF_918797505.1. Lineage (NCBI taxonomy): Eukaryota > Metazoa > Arthropoda > Insecta > Hemiptera > Aleyrodidae > Bemisia > Bemisia tabaci. The sequence goes on from NC_092798.1 coordinate 40,423,887, forward strand.
TAATTACACGATACGGGGATCGCACAGTTTAACGGCGTCATTTCTCTCTACACGTGTAATTTCCCTCGCGGAGGTTGAAAAAGATTGTGATTCAATTTCGGGACGCAACCGTACAGCAAGCCGCCGCCACCCGAAATCTCGCTTCGCCCGGATGTCCTGTGCCGCGGTAACATCCTCGCGAGATTGTCATCAACCCCCGCCCCCTTCCCACCCTCCGCCACACGCACGGGGCCCTTAACCCACCCCTTCCCTGCCCCAAACGCCCCCAAAACGGTGGTCGGAGCTGGGAGGTGTAATTATGACACACGCTCCGCAATCCAGATTTAAATTAGGAACCTCGTAATTACAGTTCTGGGCCATGATTTCCAACGAATAAGCTTGCATTTCGTTGCATCCACGCTCGGTAAGGAGCAGCACATTTTTTGCCTCCATTTTTTTTTCACCTTCGGTTTTTTTTCGATCATTATTATATTTTTTTGCCTCAACGCTCTGTGGGTCATGAGTAGGGTCCGGAAATTCTGGGAGACAGAAATTTCAAAAAGGGTTTAAGATAGGGTAAATAATAATTAAAGGAGTATTAATTCAAAAGTAGCGGTTCTCGTGTTGAAAAAAGTTAATAGTGAACGTATTTCATTTTATTTTTTAGAGATCATGACAAAAAGGTAAACTTCTGATACACAGATTTGGCAAGAGCGATCGTGCGCATAACCAATCGGGTCTGTGTCTCACAAAAATATTGTAGAAATTCACAATGTAACCGTCGTAGTTTTTACGATATACAGGAGAATCGAATTTAAAAAAAAACAGAAGTGGCCGAGGTTTGCTCCAAAGTCCTTGGACAAAGCTCTTAATGAAAAGCGTCTACTTCTCGGTCTGTTAAGTAATTATATCACACCCTTCAAAGGCTGAAAATATTTTTTTCTCTTACCAGGGTAATAAAATTGCTGACAATCAAGAACCTTTTAAAGTCCTTTGGGAGCTAATTTTTGTATTTCTTGATCTACCTTTTTTAATTTTTAAAAATGCACTTTTAGGACACAATTTTGCACACTAAAATCTTTAAATCTCTTAAAATATCTCATGAATTGAAACAAAAGCTAATCATAGGCATATAGCTCTCTATTAGGGTCGTTAAGAAATTTATCCCACCCTAGAATCTGGAACTTGAAATTGGGCCTTAATTTTGCATAAGGCTGAATTTTGCGTGAGAATAGCCTCAAAATCGGCTTCAGAGCCATCAATACGTCCACAATTTCCATGCGAAACCCTTAAAAAAATCCCCAGACCTAAGCGTGTAAAAGTGTAGGCAGGGCACCTCCAAGAAATTATTGCTCCAGCTATTCCTATGAATATAAAATCGTCAATCATAAGCATATTAAAACGAAGCTACACAATAAAGCAAGCTCCCCTCGCATTTCGCAACTGCAATTCTCCACATGCGAGCTTCAATATTTAATGACGACGGAATCACCACAATATCGGATCAAATCGATTAACCCGGATGCATTCAGCCATTAGTGACAGCGCCAACTGTTGCAGCGAACCCTTCGCCGATAAAATTCGAGCATTGTCGTCGGGGGCCTTTGAGGGGCACTGGACTGTCCATTCCCAACGGAAACGGCGGATCATAAAAATCAGACAGGTTTGCGAGGATGATTCGGATTTTTGCAAACGAGGCCCCCGATGACTCGGACGTCAGGGGTCGACGAGTCATCGATGGCTAATGACCGGATCCGAAGGAGCACCGATCACCGACGCGATGGACGGTGGGAATCCGACTTCATCGCCACCGCTGTCTTATAAATCAAGAGACAAAGCTCTAATGACACCACCGCGCCCCGCCTTCCGCGTTAACTTTCGCACCGAGAGGGGAGGGGAGCCCCCATACAAAACCGCGCATCTACGATAGGGGATGATTTTTAGATTGTGCGCTTTTTGCTTAGGCCGCGACGCAAGCTGCCTGAAAAATAGCTGACGATTTTTTCGCCGTCATGAAAGGAATGACCGGTAACTGAGGGGTGAAAATTATGAATAAGAAAAGTAGTGCATCCTGGCCGGGAGCGGGGGGCGGGGGGTGACTCCAAAAAACAATTAACACGTGGCTCCCGTAAGGAGGCGAGGGGAGGGTCGAGGTATCGAGGGTGAGTATCGAGTCGCCCTTGTGCGATTGAGGACGGGTGGAAGGGTCGAGTTTCGAGTGTCGAGGATCGATTCGAGATATCGCGCTATTCACGCGAGAGGTAAGAAAGGCCTAGTTTCTGTTGAGACGCGCTGAATGCATTTTGCCCCTCCGTTAGCAGCGTGTTAAGAGGCTGGGGCTGAAGCATGAAACATCCCTTGTTGCCATTGATAGTATTTTCGTATAAAATATGTATAGTACCGTTCCGTTCAGCTTTTCTCCCATTTGCTATTCTTCTTATTTTCATTTTCTATCATTCCTTCCTTCTTCATCCCTTACCGTGCGGCTAAGTCTTTGGAGAATTTCGCGACACCAAAAAAGACCTCCTTAATGACATCTTAAAGGTACTGTTTAGATTGCTGAACAAAGATTTGTCTTGAAATGACAAGCCTTTTTTACTACGTTTATGATAATCTCGACCTAAATTGAGCTAATAGTCACGGAAATAAACCAAAATAAGTTTGAATAGAATTTTTGATGATATTTGGATGATGGGTATATAGTATGTGGATTTTATTTGATGGGTGGACATTTGATAGAATAAAACTCAGAGAAATCAAACATCTCTTGGCCTAAATCGTTATTTCACGGTTAAAAACAAGAGCTTTTCAATCAATTCGGACAATTTTAAATGTACCATGAAGAGGACTAAATTTAAAGTTTCTCAACACTCATAACCTCAGGGCAGTAAGCTTAATATACTTTTAAAACGATTCCTATTTTATTACTTCAATTTTTCCATACATACCTCCCAAATACATCGGCAAAGACGAATTTTATTTTTTTTCACACTGCTAAATCTTCACCACCAGCCTTGCAAAATCCTTGCAAAAGGAAAAACTTTACTGTAATTTTCACGATAATGAGTGTTTCAATGAAACTCTGATGTAGTAAAAAGAGACGAGTCCAAGAAGTAAAACACACCAGAGGAAGAAAAGAATCGACCGACAAATTCGGAGGAGGATTCGGTCGTGAGCAGGGTAATTTTTCAAAATTTTGAATTCATCAAACGCTTTGTAAATCACTGGTTGTCAAGATGGCAATTTTGAACAGAGACGTGACAAAGCTGAACTTTAAAGTCACGCAAACTCGTTCTCGCAAGGGCACGCCCCTTTGACTAAACGCCGTTGTGGTGACGGCGGCAACAGTGCGGGTCTCACTGCAACACCCCTTTCTTCTTGCACTCCCGGTTTGTTCACCCCTGTTACAAGAGGCAAGCAGAGACCGCTGCGTACCACTTAATTCATAGTTTCCAGCTTCCTCCAATTGGTTTCCGATCGTAACTTTAGAACTAATCCACCTTTGTTCCCGGCACAGCAACCTGTAAAAAAGGCACTCGAAGGCCAGTGCAAACATCGACAAGGGTTCGACGACCGTTTGCGAGTGTGAGTGTGAGTGAGAGCTGTGAGAATCGCCGCGCTTTGAAATGGAGCTTTTTTAAAAATCCCCCCCTGAGCAAATAAACCCGGGGTCGCATCGTAAGCTTCGATGGCCGCTGCCCTCTCGCGAATTTTTTACCTGTTGCCCCCGTTTCGCTTCGAACAATTACTTTCTTGGATGCCCGTTGGAGCTGGAGCCCCGGACCGCGGTGCTACAGTTGTAAAAATAATTGTTGCGCCTCAATAGACAAGGGGCTCTCTTGTTTGCTCTAGAAACAATGGGGGCTCTGCGGTGTGGTATATCATCACGCAAATGGACTCCCAAGATGGGAACTAGTTACTCTGATCAATATTTCAAATCCAACGCTCAATGAATATCGCTCTTTTCGTTTGGTTATGATTAAAGGGGGAGTCAGTTAGATCGAGTTCGACAGACAGGAACCATGGTTTTTGGCAAACAAGGGGTGTGTTTATTAGAGTTCATAAAATTACGAAACGCTAAATTTAATAATTTCGGTTGGCTCCTCCCGGAAGTGTTACGTCTTTTTGTGAACTGCCTCTAGTTCCTTGGAAGAAACTCATACGCATCACTACGCCGAGCCGTTGAATCTTTTTTCAGAATTGATTTGAATTTTTTGCATTCAAGAGAGGGGAATTGAGTTATTGAAAATTGTAAAAATGTAATGATTCTTTCAGCAAGGTTGGGGGTTTCTTTTAAAAAAAATATAAAATGAACTAAGAAAACTCTTACAGTTTATTAAAATAGTTATTTATAAAAACAAAAATCGGATGATTTTTTTTCATCCTTGCGACAAGATAGACGAGAACGTTCAGCAAGGTTGGGGGTTTCTTCTAAAAAAAATATAAAATGAACTAAGAAAACTCTTACAATTTATTAAAATATTTATTTTTAAAAACAAAAATCGGGCGATTGTATTTTATCTTTGCGACAAGATAGACGAGAACCTTAAAAAGTTTAGTGGATGAAAAACACTGAGGTTTTTAACATAACCTCGCTTTCAATGAATAAACAAGTAAAGTAACTCGAAAATAAACTACAGGTTTTACATAAACTTTTGCGAGCCGGATAACTCACCCCAAACTATATTAAACAACGACTCAGCAGTAAACAAATGAACATCCAAAAGAAAATATTAAACTCTTCAGTTGGCGAGCCAGTCTCCGAGAAACGAATTTTTCTCCAGAAAAAACACAGTCAGAAAGAGAGGTTTCCTCCGCTAATATTTGCTCTGAAAAGTCAACTCACTGCGGCAACTTTCCTTATTTACTGCACCGGAAAGAAACTTTCCAGGTACGTACAAAAGAAAATTGCACGGTTTAATTCAAGTGCACTGTCGGAGAGGAGGAGGGGCTGCAATCGGATTTGCAGAACGAGTCTAGGCGCTCTAGGGGTTCTACTGGGGTAAAAAAGGGGGAAATGAAAGGGCGGGGGTTTTAACGTGGCTATTGCATTAAAAATGGAAGCCCCACGGAAAATCGTCCGCCAAATTACAAACTTTTTTCAACGCTCAGGTTTAGAGCTCGAAGTGATGTACTTTTAAAATATCGTAATAAAAAGATAAAAGTTTTGCAGATGGGAATTGGCGATGCATTTCCCTGTTTTGTGCAATTTTCTGCATTCATATTTGAACGTAAGCTTTTCAGTGGATTTTGTCGCTAGTTTACAGAGGCTAAAAAGTTAGGTGCGCTTTTTAATTTTGCGTTAACACTGAGGTTATTGCTTAGCTCAGTAGCTTAGCTGGTTGTTTAGCTTGGGGAAGGGAGGGACCCGGAAAAATGTTAGGGTTAATTTTCGAGAAACCCACCTTTAATTTTACCGTTATTTGACGATCAAAAGATCAATTTCCTCATCTTCCCACTTGGGTTGGAATTTTGAGTTGAGTCTCATGTACTCGGGGTGTTATATTATTGACAGTTTGGCTTCCAGAACTGCAAATTTAAAGTCCTGCTTGTAACACAAATCATTAATTTTCAAATACTTGAAAAATCCACTCCAAAGGTTTAAAAACTTCTTGGAAGTGCTTCGTTGCGCCTTGGACTATGATACCATTATTTAAACTTACGTGAAATGAAAATTGCATATCTGAATAAATGAAGGCAATTTTTTCAGTGGCTGCGATTTGTTGACTTGTATCGTCCGTTTTTTTCTTTTTAACTTTTCCAGGCGAAAATTTGCATTCATGCAGACAAACATGCGACGTGAAATTAGAAATTAATCGATTCGACAACTGAATAATAATCAACCTTCGATTAAATATTCTAACGACGCTTTGTTGAACTCGCTGAACCAGCTAAATGGGTAGCTCGCTTCTTGAGGCATAGGAGTTTATTTTTATTCATCTAATAAATTCTTTGGAAAATTTAAAATTTTGAAGGAAACTCATTAAAAGAAATCCTTTCTTCAAAACTTCGTTAAGCACACTGAATAGAAAAAAAAACAAAGTCATTAGCTGATGACAAAACCAAGTGTTTCCTCCGTATTTTAAGCTCCGTATCATAATTTTAAATTCCAAACTAACTTCAATCTTTTCAGCGCGGAACTTATTAATTTCATGCCGCGGAAAGTTATGAAGGCACAAATGTCGACGTCGCTACGATAATAGCAACAAACAAAACGCGCCCTTGTACAAGCACATCGCTACAAAAGGATGCATATTATTACAGCGTCATCACTCTACGCAGGAAAGCAGCTTCCCTCTCATAAAAGAGCTGGGAAGCTTTAGTTTGCGAATTAATGACTCTTCTAAAGTTTCTACCGTGCCACGCAAATTTTCAGCGATATTTTCGTCGTAGCTGACGGTTGCTTACAACTTCAGTGACCTTGACTTACTCTGCAAGCGCTTAATTTTGGCCGACCGTCTGAAAAGCAGGATCAAGAGTTGCACAGTTTTAAAGAATATTCGCAGAGTTCACTTTGCCGCTCGAGGGAAAAAAGGTTTTTCCAGAAAATCGTCAATTCTGTGGCGGACTCAAGCCATAAATCGCTCATGAAAATAAATCATAGCCCGGCTGTAACCGCTTCCGGCTTTTACGAGCATTTTAAGGTCAAAAGGAGAGAAGGAGGGGCAAGGCAAGGATTATTTTATAAGGGATGAAAAATTTGCCATAAAAAAGGAAATACATGATTTGATCCTGTGAACTAAAGTATATGTATAGTCGGCAGAACTACCCTCTTTGCGCGAGTTTGAGGATATTCAAGCTTTAAAAGATGCCTCAAAAGGCAGCGGATTTTAAAGGCATACACTGATAAATATCTCGGACTGCCTTTCACTCCGGAGCCTATTTTGACCGCTAATAACCGTTGTCATATGAGGACTGCGAGTTGATTATTGAAATTGATAGAAAAAGCGATGGACTAAGGGAAAATTCAGTCATCCTATTGCTTGAAACGAGTGGTTCTTACGGACAAAGGAGGAAAATGATGGACACTGATTTGTAGGGTTTCTTGTGGGTTCCCGTTATTTAGCCTATTACTTACCTCCTTAGTTCATTGCGACCACATGCCTTACATAGGATCGCCCTATTTCCCTTTGAGTCTTTTGTCTATGGTTCTGTCTATCAGTTTCAATAATCAGCCGGCAGATATATTTGAGAAACATGAATGCATTTAATAAATGTACCAAATTTATCAGAAAGGAACCAACCTAACCCACATGAAATTAATACTGAAAACAAGCGAGGTTTGAAGTTTTATTCCTCCCTAAGACGCAATGTAGAAAATCAACTTCAACCCCTCTTATTTTTTAGAGCCAATTTTTTTTTTACTTTGAGTTTTTGGCAAGGGAAGAAATTCGACTAATGGAACTCAAAAACATTCATAAGACAATTTTGTCGAAAATGTGAGTTGGTTCCCTTCAAATAAACTCGGTCCAAATATAAAAAGAAGCGTAACGCTTAAAACTGACGGGCAACCTTTAGACATAAGAAAGCCGATACTGAAACCACAGCAGGCGAGGCTTTTTCCCACCCCCTACAGTCCTACACGATACGTCACTCCTGAAATATGAGGCTAATTTTCTCTTACGATCCAGAATAACGGTCAACCCCCACAGTCTCGCGGTTCAATCAAACCTGCCATTGTCAAGACCGATCATTTTTTTCGCGCACGCCGACGAGACACAACCGCATATCGACAACCTACCCCCGCACTGGACCGTCCACGACGGGGACGTTATGAAGTCGCGACTACCTCATTAACAGGGCATAAATCCCCGTCCGGGAAGGGTGAAAAAGCGACGAGGGTGACATCAGAGCTTTTTGATTCTGGCGCCCCCGCGTCGGCTGATAAATATCTATTACGGGCCTCAAAAGCTCCTTAATTGGACCACTCGAGTGGACCGGTTCGAGCCCCGAAAGAGGTTCCCATCAGGGAACTATTCGTGCCTGCTTATACATGTAAAAGCGCTTAAATGACCCAATGTAAATAAACGACAATTGGCAGGTATTAATGAGTCAAGCCGGCGACAACCGCGGGACAAGCCGCTTATGCAAATTCGCCTCGTTATGCAAAATGCGGTGCAGTTCTCAGTGGTGCATCCGAGATTTTTTCTACGGGACGGATCTGCCCTCGGACGATGAGAACCCCGCGAAATTAAACTCGTGGGTGGATCATTATTTTCTTCCGTAAGATTTCACAAATTAGATTAAATAGCCCTGAGAAGAGGATAAGACGCGGTTTCGGGCCGTTCGGTTCGCGTTGTTTAGTGCAAAGGCCTCGTTTTCATTCATGCTTGGATGGTTCCGAATGCGGAACTTTCCAACGGACTCTTTTTGATTGAGCGCGGATACCGTAAAGTTGGTGCTTGAGAGCAGCTCTTGGATTCCGGCATGGGAATGAATTGTTTTTGAAGAATTTTAAAATTACGTATCTATCGAGAACGGAGCGAGTTGCGTAGACGACTGTAAAGGAACTATATCTATTCTGAAGCGAGCCCTGCTACCCATGAGGATAGAATGCATGCCAGGGCTTATGTCACAATGGATGTAGTTCCTTCCGATTTGAATACGTCCAACTATTCTGCATTTCTGAGCTTTTTCAAAAGCTTTTTCAATCGAGCTTAGAAACTTGTGCAGGTCGAGTTACATGAAAATGTTTAATTCTGATTATGCAGCAGGAGAAAGGAAATACATTTGAGAGTTAAAGAATGAATTGCACTAACTAGGATTTTTGAGAAAACGTGTCGGAGGGTCGTAAAAGACATTGTGGTTCAGCGATAAGATTTACTTCAAAATATTTCTGATTTAGGGAACCTTAGCATGAATTTTGGCGAGAAAATCGATCGCGCAACCAAAGAGGTCTGTGGCTCCGTAAGTAGAAGATAGATATTACTGGGGAATACAACCTGATAACTTGAGGCTCAATTTCGTGAGGTTTCGTATGCATTTTTCAACTTACCTGTAACAGACAAAACAAAGAAAATTAATTCAATCTTAAAAATTAGTTAGAGATGAAAATGATTCAGACATTTTTGACAAGAAAAATGCACACCCATTTTCAATTAACGCCACATCCCTATTTTTCACTTAATTGGACCGGGATAATCAGGAAGGAACCAACCCACATTTTGAAATAACTTGAGTTAAGAATGGGTTTGAGTTCCACAAGCCGTATATTTTCTCCTGCCAAAAAATGAAAGTTGAAAAACAGAAATTAGTTCGTGAAAAGAGGGGTATCATTCCTACATTTCTGTATCATTTTCTACATTGGGCCTCCTGCAGGAATAAAATTTCAAACCTCTTTTTCTCAGTGCAACTTGATGTGGGTTGCTTCCTTTCTGGTGAGCTCGGTCCAATTTAAAGGGGGACCAAAAGGCACCACCTCTTGAAATGTCTACGGAGTAAAGTCGACGTGAAGTGACAAAAGTTCACCTCGGGCAACAAAAGTGCGTTTCATCTAAAATGTGAAAGTTCATTCAACAGTTAACAAAAAATGAACAAAGAGTCCTCCCCCACCAGCGAGGGGGCAAAATCCCTCACGTTGCGACCGGGTTAATTTAACCCGGGAAGATGAGATTCAAGCGGAAAGCCTTTCCGAATGGGAAACTGCATACTCGACTCGGGAGCTTTCGATTCGGGAGGGCAGGGGGGCGGGGGGGGGGCAGGGGAGGGCACCTCCGACCACGTGTTGTAAACAAGGAGCCGTGCTTTGTATCTTCGTACGAGCCGCTCTGAATTGAGGTGAATAAATTACGATTCAAAGAGCAAATCTCCACGAGGGGAGGTGCACTGCGGAGCCTTATGAATAAATCAGGCTAGTTACACGGGCTGGATTAGCCTCTAAATAGAACGGTCAGATCTTCCGCTTTCGCGGAACCGATGAAGTTCCGGAAAACTTCTGGCATCGGGAAGTAATTGATCCCGGAGAAAACGGTATGCGTTCGTACAATGTAAGGCTCATTCCGCTGTCCCAACTTGGCTTGCGAAACTTTTGGCAACTTTTTTTTGCTGAACTTGAGATTCTATCACCGCGGTATTTATAGCGAAACATTCTAGATGCCATCTGTAAATGAAGTTAGAATGGTAGAAAGGAAGAAGGATCAAGGAGTCCTTGGCCTATGCTTGACGGGGGGGGGGGGGGGGGTCGTATCAATCCTGACATCAAGTTCTCAGTAACGATTGAAGCTGTCCGAAGACTGAAAAACTTGAAAATTTAAGAAGTTAAGCAGAAAGGAAAAAATGAAATTTCTCTATACTCGGTTCACCGAATCAGCTAAAAATATACCTTCTCTTCTGAAATAGGTTTTTCTAAGTAAAATTATTAACTGAACTACAGCCTTAATCATTCTTCTCCTTCAAAATTGGTCTATCAGGGCCGGATTTACCTACTTGCTGCCCATGGGTCGCCTGTATTTTGCCGCTCCCTTCTCATTCGTTTTGAAACATCAATAAAAACCATTAAGTGAACGTGTCAGCGGGGTTGGGGTGCATATGACGCGTTTACTCTTGTTGGAAACATTTTTTGGGAAAGTGCTGTCAACACTGCTAGCAAAAATTAACCGAACTTTGCGCGAACGTTAAGTTTCATAAACCTATCTCTGCGTGGACAAGGCCTTCCATTCATAAGAAATGAACGAAAAAATTATGAAAGAACAAACATAAATGTGGTTTAATGATTTTAACTTCCGCCGCCGTAAGTATTCCGACAGTTTTGTAGGCGATATGAGTACCACGCCGACGACCGCTGCTGAACGCACTATGTTTGACGCAACGAGTGAAGTATTCACGCAGTCTTGTAGGCGCTATGCGTTTCACGCTGACCGCACTGTGTTTGGCGCAATGCGTGAAGTATTCATGCATTCTAGTAGGCGCTATCCGTTTCATGCTGACCGCAGTGACCGCACTGTGTTTGATACAATGCGTGAAGTATTCGTGCAGTCTTGTAGGCGCTAATATGTGTTACATGCCGACCGCCGCGTCGAGGGCTTAAGCCCTCGTCATCATTTCTCTCTCAGTGACGCCGTGCCTGGCCTTAGAAGAGAGTAGTGTAGCGGAAACGTTGCATCGGACATCCGTGGACCACACGAAATGATTCCGTGCGAAACGGAAAAGAGAGCGCGAGAGGAGTAAAAAGTCGGAAACAACACAGAAAGTTCTGCCACAGTCGGTTTCGATCGAAATCGTGATGCACTGACGTGACTTTTCAGTTGAACATCAACGCTATTCTTCCGTGCAAGGGACGAGGACGACACCCTCACAATGCGATTTCGGATTAGAAAGTTCCTATCTACTTACTAATTGCGACTTAATGAATGGATTAAGTTGTGACATTTAAACACATCGTGTACTTCAGTGGCGTGGCGTGCTTTGCGATATATCGATTGTTATGCCACTTAAACTTATGGAGAAGGATCGATAAACAGGGTGTTCGCAGCGAACGCCTTAATAATCGATTCTTTATCATAGGTTTACATGGCAAAACAATCGATACATCGCAAAGCACGCCCCACCACTGGTGTACTTTGCAAGCTGCTAATGGGGAGGGATCTTAACAACTCCTCCCTCAAACGCACTTAAAATTAAAATGTAAATGGTGATTCACTGGAAGATTGAGAAATAAAAGATAACGAGAAAACCTCAACATTCTAAATGTTCCCAGTGCTTACATTAGTTATTGGGAATTATTTTAATTTTACTATCTTTCTCGTAATTTTATCGGCCGTTCAAAATAAAAAAATAAAAATTAAACTATCAGGAAAAATTAATAGTAAGAGTGGGGGTTTCCCCTCAATATTGACACCAAAAGTATATGGAAAAGAGTTGCAAAAAGGTAAGAAGCACGGTATTTTCATGGCACAAAATACACTTAATAAAAGTGCTTGGCTCAAGTTTGACGCTTCTTGTATTTACCATCAAGGGTTTTTTTACATCTTGCCTGAAACTGAATTCTTCTAGGAACTAGTGAAAATGATTGAGACAAGCAAAAAAGTAGCTTAAATCAGGCAGCATAATTATTAATTCGGGACAAAAGTATATCTTGGTGGTAAATTTGAGATTTTTTTCCAGTGAATAATCGATTTTCCAGCCTATTCGACTACGTAATAAAAGGAGGCTTTTTGCTAATTCTATTCAATTGAGGAACATTTCCTTGCTTTTAGATTTTTCATGCATTAGATTTTGCATTTTTGAACTGTTCGAGATAGAAAAAAAACTTTATTCCTTGTTCTACTCGACAGCAGCGGCTCAATGCTGCCTAGGCTTTCGATTCACGAAAAAACAATAACTTCTATTTCCTGTAATATTCTGTAGATGTCGACCCACTGACCCCGTCTGGAGCTGCGAGCGTCAAAACGAGGAGCCAAAATGACCACCTAAACTTTCCGGCGCCTCCTCACTAGCTTAACGGTGATATAACAGGCTCCGAAAATCCCCTCTCTACCCAATTTCATCTTTTACGCGAAGATTAAGGTAGTAGCATCAGGTCAAGGCAGTCCCATTAGTTTCCATCATGCAGTTGTAGAAGTAATCAAAATAATCTTGTCATGCTCTCAACGAAATAACGCTCCGTCCACTAGCATGTTCCAACTCACCTGAAAACTAATCTCGGGAGGATAAAAAGGAAGGAACAGAGAGAAAAGAAAAGACGATCAAATGGTTAACGGGGCGTTTTCGTGTCGCGATCCTGTGACACTTTTCCTCTCTCTCTTTCTTTTTCAATTGTTGAGTCTTTATCGAAAGAATCGATAAACCTCTATCTTAGCAATGCTATCTATCGATTAGAATCGTTCGATAACGATGTAAGAATCCAGACGCATATCGATTACTGTATCGTTATCGAATGATTTTGATCGATACATCCTTATCTTACCAATGTTTTCTATCGATTGAAGTGTTTCGATAGCGAGTCGATAACGGACCCGGAGTCCTCGCTCGGACGGGCAATAAATTACTCAGAAATCAAATTACCTGCACTTCGGCAAATTTCATTTACTCGACGGTGATTTTTCTCGACCCCCGTCCTGAGACAAAACCGCGGATTTACGTTGCGTTTCTTTTGGAGTTGAGTGGTTCTTGACTGGCAGGACGGATCTCGGACCATAATGTGGCCGTACTTTCTCTCGCGAATTCCACGGTTAAAGTTTTCTTTCTTTGTCCAGATTTTTCCACCACAGTTTTTCTTTCTTCCTCCGCTGACGCTTTAATTAGAGATGTTGGCCCGAGTCGCTCGCTAATTAAATTTTTCTTCCACCCTCCGGCCCTTCTTTTGTCGCCAGCTCCTCCTTTAATCTTCATTTCCTAGTCACGCGCATTAATTATTTTCGAATGCACTTTTTATTTGTATTTATTTCTTCTTTCTGTCGCGGATTCGTCCGTGCATGCAGGTGCTCCAGATTTTCGGTCTCGCGTTCTTCTCTTGCCGATCAGTCTCAAATAATGAACATTTTCAGCTTACAAATCTATGAAACTTGCTAAAAATCTTCGGTTTCCGCACAAATGGAACGTAACTCTATTCCTGGGATGCAAAATTGAATTAAACAATTTGATTTTTTATGAGAATGTATGCATAAAGTTTTCTTTTACATTTTTTTCTGATTTTTGTATGAGATCAGAGGGAAATCACTAACATTTTCATAATGAAATTCATGATAAAAAAATGCTCAAGATTCTCTAGGTAAAAATGCAATCCAAGCGGGAAAATTTGGCAACATTGAAATTTAGTTACGATCTTTCGTGGAGAAACGACGAAATTAGGCGGGCAAAGATTTCTTATACAGAAAGAATCAAAGATGACACTTCTAAGAAGCTAAAATACAGTGTGTTCCTTTACGGTTTAGTACGGCCTCAGCGCCCAGTTGTAGACAAAATATGACACAAGGAGACCCCCACACGTGCATGGAGTAACACCGAATACACACGCACACTGTGGAGCTAGGGAGAAACGACGTTTTAGCTCTCGGACGTTGCTACATTTCATCAGATAAAACAAATATTTTCTAGAAAAATTCTTAGTATTTTCCCCCAAAATTTTGAGAAAATCTTATTCACGACTCAGTCTAAAACTTCAGAAAATTGTATCGAAAAATATTCATAGCTTTCCACAAAAATAAATGTTTTACATCGGGGAAAATTGGCAAAACTCATATGCTCTTACGGCGTTCCTCTTCAGCGAGGCAGCGCACTGCCGTGCTAAGGAAAAACGCCGTATGAACATTCGAGAGTTGCCACGTTTCCTCCGATAAAATGTTAATTTTTGAGGAATGTTATGAATACTTTCCCTTAAAATTTGCAGGAACTTTAGATGAGATTGCGAACAAAATTATCTGAAAAGTGGGAAGAAAAATATTCATAAATTTTCCCGAAAATACGTGATCTACGACAGGAAATTTGGCAACGCCTGAAAGTTCATACGGCGTTTTTCCATAGCATGGCAGCGCACACCTCGAGTTTTTTCAACCGTCAATAGCCGCTCACACACGCATGCTAATTCGGAGAACGTAATTCCGGCCAGACACTTGACGGTGCGCCAGACGATCATCGAATCGAAAGAAGGGCCGGGCACTTAATAAACGGATGAAAAAAAAATTAATAATGCGCGTTCGACAAAGCAGATTCCTTTCAGGTTAAGAAAAAGAAAAAAAAACCGTGAATTGAATACCCGCGCAATTCGTCGTAATCTTCAACGAATTGGGTAATTGTGTGGTTGGAGCATACCTATGTGGTGAGGAAAGGGGGAAGGGAAGGGGGAGGGTGACCCGCATTATTCAAGAGACAAACGACTCTTCGAAATATGCATGGTTAAATCGTTAAGAGTCGATGGTGATTTATCTATTGAAATTGATTAAAAGTACACACTTTGTTTTGGTACCTTTTGCTGTCTTGTGGATCATTTGCGCTAGGTGTAGATCTCACTTTAATGAAATGTGATTCTGAACTACGCATAACACAGTGATGGCGGACGAATTGACGTCTTTTACCGCGCTGGTGCATGAAACGTCGGTTTGCGGACGAGGGAACATAAATATTTCCAATTTTGCAATATCGATTCAATTTTTTACAAGAGGATGGTTGTACAATACATGTCCACGATGTTGCTGATCTTTATGGGTGACAGGTAGGGTGGCCCTTATTTTGGACTTTTTGGAATTTAATGAGCAGCACCCCCTAAATTGGTTCTATTTGATGTAAAAACACTGTAAAAAAATTTTTAGGCCTCTACGTCAAGGTTAAATGGTGCCGAAAACAGGGGAAAGATGCAGCGCGTAAAACTGAAGAAGCGCACTTTTACGCTTTTCGCCGATTTGACTGCCGTCTTTAAGGGAGTTGTAGATGCTCAACACCCATTATTGATGGTGTTTCTAACACAACTTTTTGCGTAGATTTAGAATATTTTAACAGATTTGGCCTCAGGTAATTACCTACCCCCCTTACGGTAGGCTAAAGTGGCCCCAAAACGTCATATAAGCTCCCGAAATCGCTTTTTTCCGAAGTTCGGCGCTTGTTACCGGCAAATGAAAAGACTTCAAGAAGTATAATTTTCTTGTATGTGGTGCAACTTATTCCGTAGATTAAGTATATTTTAACATGTTTGACCTCAGGCAATTACTCCTCCCCCCTCCCCCTCCCTGCACACAGTAGGTTGAGGGGGCACTGGAACGCGATTCAAGCTCCTGGAATCAGATTATTTCAAAGTTAGGCGCTCGTTACTTGCAATTTAAAAGACTGGAAGAAGCATAATGTTCCTCCACGTATAAAATAACTTTCAAATACACAAATTTTAAGAAATATACTGAAGAAGGGTGTAAAAAAACTTACAATGACTTTGGTTAGTCCGCTCTACAGTTTCTTCCGTAAAGTTGATTTTTTAACGTTGGGAAAAGCTTTCCGATAATCGCTAACAACCTGAAGAATCGGTTGCCGCTCTTCGTCCGATTTCGTGAGTTTCTGGCTGTACTCTTCAAACAATTTAACGCCGCGTTCGGCTGTGTCGTTGACAACTTTGATTTTTTTCACAATTTCGCGATTTTTGAGGTACTGAGGATTTGCTAGCCATGTTGATGGATCTTCTTTAAGAAAGTTTGACGAAAGATGGAATCGCTCAAAAAATCTATATGACGAACAAGAAATAAAATTGGAAACATCTTTTCCTGAAATGTCTTCTGCTGATCGTAGTTTTGTTTTCTTCTCGCCATCTTCGAGAGGGTTTTCTTCAGATAAAGCAGTTACCATTTTCCGTTTGCACTCAACAGAAATATCTCTGTCAAAGAAAGAAAACGCTGCAGCTTCAGGGATCGGGTACCACAAATGGCTCGTGAGATTTGATAACGTAGCTACAGAGATTACCGGATCGATTTTTCTATAATTTGATAGAATTTGCAAGAACTCGATGTCATGTTGGGGAGCTTTCACTGAACGCGTTGAGGTAAACCGAGTTTTGGTGTAAACTTTCACAATGAAAACACAGACATCACAGATACCCTTGAGCTCTGATTCGCTAAGCTCAAATTGTCCTGTAAAGAGGTAAATTTTAAGTGAATAAATAGCTTTCATCATCCAGCGCGCGTGGCGAAAAGCACCTTGTGCGTATATTACCGGATTGGAGCCAAATTCTCCTAGAGAATATTTTGCTAAAATTGATTAAATTTTCATGAGCCATTTGTGGTACCTGATCCCTGAAGCTGCAGAGTTTTCTTTCTTTGACAGAGATATTTCTGTTGAGTGCAAACGGAAAATGGTAACTGATTTATCTGAAGAAAACCCTCTCGAAGATGGCGAGAAGAAAACAAAACTACGATCAGCAGAAGACATTTCAGGAAAAGATGTTTCCAATTTTATTTCTTGTTCGTCATATAGATTTTTTGAGCGATTCCATCTTTCGTCAAACTTTCTTAAAGAAGATCCATCAACATGGCTAGCAAATCCTCAGTACCTCAAAAATCGCGAAATTGTGAAAAAAATCAAAGTTGTCAACGACACAGCCGAACGCGGCGTTAAATTGTTTGAAGAGTACAGCCAGAAACTCACGAAATCGGACGAAGAGCGGCAACCGATTCTTCAGGTTGTTAGCGATTATCGGAAAGCTTTTCCCAACGTTAAAAAATCAACTTTACGGAAGAAACTGTAGAGCGGACTAACCAAAGTCATTGTAAGTTTTTTTACACCCTTCTTCAGTATATTTCTTAAAATTTGTGTATTTGAAAGTTATTTTATACGTGGAGGAACATTATGCTTCTTCCAGTCTTTTAAATTGCAAGTAACGAGCGCCTAACTTTGAAATAATCTGATTCCAGGAGCTTGAATCGCGTTCCAGTGCCCCCTCAACCTACTGTGTGCAGGGAGGGGGAGGGGGGAGGAGTAATTGCCTGAGGTCAAACATGTTAAAATATACTTAATCTACGGAATAAGTTGCACCACATACAAGAAAATTATACTTCTTGAAGTCTTTTCATTTGCCGGTAACAAGCGCCGAACTTCGGAAAAAAGCGATTTCGGGAGCTTATATGACGTTTTGGGGCCACTTTAGCCTACCGTAAGGGGGGTAGGTAATTACCTGAGGCCAAATCTGTTAAAATATTCTAAATCTACGCAAAAAGTTGTGTTAGAAACACCATCAATAATGGGTGTTGAGCATCTACAACTCCCTTAAAGACGGCAGTCAAATCGGCGAAAAGCGTAAAAGTGCGCTTCTTCAGTTTTACGCGCTGCATCTTTCCCCTGTTTTCGGCACCATTTAACCTTGACGTAGAGGCCTAAAAATTTTTTTACAGTGTTTTTACATCAAATAGAACCAATTTAGGGGGTGCTGCTCATTAAATTCCAAAAAGTCCAAAATAAGGGCCACCCTAGTGACAGGGGTCTAGTGATACGTTCGGACGGTTCGAAGGCGAAAGCTTGGACACAGTATAATCTCGCAATAGCGATAATTTTTGCATTATTTCAAAAATTAGTAAGAAAGGGCCATTCATGGTCTCAGCCCGACATTCGACTAAAAATCAGTTTACGGTCAACAAAGCTCCAGCTTGTGAAGTATAAAGAGAGTGTTTGATCTCCGTTACTGCAGTTAATTAGCAAGATTTCCTATAAGTTACTATAGGGAATTTTGAAAGATACCACCCCGATGCACAGTAAAAAAAGGAGTAACAGACACATTTTGTTAATATGGGAAGTAAAAGTAAAGCACAAAGTAGCCTGAACATACGGGACATGCAGCTTTTCTTCGGATCCTCGCTAAAAGTCAGACCCAAGCCGCCAGGTTCGAACCCGGATACAATAGATGATAATCCAATGCACTGGCAACTTGCAAGTTGCAACCTCTGAGATTCATCGCGAGAAACAAGAGTACGCTTCTTCTGTAGGACACTTCCTCCATCCCTAGAGGTCTCAGGTTAACCTACGGTTTCTGTCGATTCAAACAAAACTTTTGTCGATGAATCAAACCCATTTCATAAATCTGACCGAAAAAAATCACTCCGACTGGGTATCTACTGAAATAAGCTGGCTAAAAATCAGTACTTTTGCCTTTCTTTTTCAGTACATTCCTGAGAAATTCAGTACCTTCTTTCTTAACAGAAAAATTCAGTACTTTTTCAGTAACTCCAATTGACGAAATTCGAAGAATTTCAAAGATTTGAATTTCTCGCTTAAAATGCGACAAAACTGACAAAAAATGAAAAAAATTCCGGACCTTCTTGCGGAATTGTCGCACTTTTTCAGTACTTCCAGACCGCCCTTGAAAAATCAGTACTATTTCCGGACTTGTAGAAACCCTGTCCAAGTAACCAAAGGTAAACATAATTACGGAAATATTTAACGATGCACACGTGGAAAGATGCGGGAAATAAATTTTTCACCGCACACCGTGCAAGTTCAGCGGTGCATCCGTACCGCGTAACGGCAACACCGGTGAGACAATCAATTAAATGGAATTCGCACAAAAGGAGGGGCAAGAAAACACAGCGGGGAGGTCCAGGAGTCCTCCGGGAGAGATTAAGCCCGGAGATAACCCTTCCGCAACCTTAAAAACCTCTTCCCTCATCCCTCGGGCCATCATTTGTAGGATAAGAGTGCGATCGAGATTGTAATAATATTATTAATGATGGCGACGATATCTCCGACTCCAAAGCTCGGGCCGATTTCCGCACATCGTTTGGGTCTTTTTGTCGAGTCCGTTTCCGAACAAAAAGGCTCTTATTAGAATGCCTTTCTTGGTGCATCTATAGATATTGAAATTACTTTGTCCCAAAGAGCTTCCTATTCTTTATCAGTCAGTCGTCTTTGACCCCGTCCAGGTAGGGAGTCGTGTTAAATGATACACGCAGTTGTGTAAATAGGAGGAATGTTCGAAAAAAAAGCGTTACGCAAACAAACAATAAAATAGTGAGATTATGACTTTGCGGTTCTCATTGTTCGGCGGAGGCTGCGAGAGAGCAGTTATCGAGTTGTCTTGGTAAACACTCAAATTCCGGTGAGATGAAGGTGGGTCATGTAGGTCATAGGGTGACAAACTTTCTGGAACTATAGAATGGTTCAAGTTTTCAATGACTTTTTCGATAGTTTTCATTTAAAACCAAAATAAACTTGCCGGGACGCTTCTTGCAATAAATTTCTGGAAAATCCATTCATATTCCTCGATGCATGGTACCCTCTCTGGATCCCCTCAAACTTTCCTAGTCCCTACACAAAATATAAGATTGGAAGATGCAATGACTGGGTATCTCCAAAAAGTTCATCATATTTTTCGTTTATTTAACCTATTTTAACGTCAACTTAGAATTGATTGAACGATGATTGCTTAAGAAACTAGCATTTCGATTTTTCAAAAGAATCCACCTTACAATTGGACGTATTTCTATCAAATGGAACTATGTGCATTATCACGTGAGCCGTGTTATGCGTGTATCCTCATGGGTCTCAGGGCTCATGTCATAATACACATAGTTACGTTTGATAGAAATACGTCAAATTGGACTACATTTTGCAATGTAAGTGCTAAAATTGCTTGAAATTTTAGAGACAACGTAGGTATCATTTGTTTCTCTATGCACGTCAGTGTTTTCCCTAGTAAAAGTGAATCAGCCTGACGGATTAACCAGAAATTGTAGTTCCTACCTGCAAAACGCGGTCCAATTATTTGAGGCTCATCGATCGTGCCCTATGGACGCTACTGCACAAAAGCTGAAGATCTACCATAATCATGTTTTAAGGATGAATATTCAATTACCAGCAGATGAAAACCTGTGAATCCACTTCGCTAA
Organism: Bemisia tabaci; assembly: GCF_918797505.1. Lineage (NCBI taxonomy): Eukaryota > Metazoa > Arthropoda > Insecta > Hemiptera > Aleyrodidae > Bemisia > Bemisia tabaci. The sequence goes on from NC_092798.1 coordinate 40,444,154, forward strand.
TCACTCCTCAACGGGCAAATCTCGTCCCCCGAAATCAGATACGTATTTCCGGCCGGTTTCCGTCACTTGGGGAGCGGAGGAATTTTCCAGGTGATAAAAACTCGCGGGGCCGGGGGGAGGCGAGATATTTCACAAGTTTTCCAGCTAAGCGTGGGACCGCGGCGCTAATGGGGTTTTCGACTCGGGCGTCGGGTCCATTTTCTCACGTTTCGCGGTGTTTTCTCCCGCGACGCCGCGCTGGACAGGATGAGGTCTTAATCGAACGGGTTATTTATGTCGTCGCCGACTGCGAATTCAGGATTGTGGAAATTCGGACGCCGCCGCCACGGCCGTCGCCACCGCCACGCTCGGACCCTCAACCGCCCGTAGCCGTCATTTACCGGATACGTGATTTACGGACCCCTGTTGCCGATTCCCACGGTATATTGCATGGAATTGAGCGAACGGAACAGACCTTAGCATGTAGGCTAGGGCCAGGTTTAGGATTTTCGGGACCACAGGCGCAGTCTTAGTCTGTGGCGCGGACCCTCGATAAGTTAACCGGAAAAGGCACCTTAGCGGTGGTTAGAAAAGTTTCAAGAGAGGATACGATACCGTTGAATAACTACTTGGTAAAAATGATGATAAATCGAAAATATCACGCCGGAAGTAAGGAGAGCAAAAAAAAAAGGCGTCGCAATGTCATGAAAGTCCCGAAGTAGTGTCTTAGACGGTTCCGGGAATAATGATTGCAACTCTATTATTTAAAAAGAATTAAATGAAAATAAGTAAATAGGTAGGGACATGAAATGCACAATATAACTAAATTGATAGTTGATATGCAGCTATATGTAAGTAATTTAATCTATTTTGCACAAAGACTATGTCAATTGCACTTCTTCCCAATTTCGAGCAAGACTGCTGTCGGTCTTGTTTCAAAGTTTTGTTATCTGATAAATAAAATCATTATTTAAAAAAAAAAAAAAAAAAAAAAGAAAAAAAAAATAAATATCATGAAAGATATTTTCCAGTAAAAATGCAATATCTGCGATGATGGAATTATGCAAAAATGAAATGCGTCGCCCTGTCCTATTGCCAAAATTATACGACCATACGTCTAATATAATAAGTCCTTAAACGGCATCTTTCCTTAAGAGACTTAATGTAGTTTACATGGTGATGAGGTGTGGTTTAAGGAGCTCCTCATTATGGCATCACACGTAGAAAAACTTAAACGGATCTCGAGTCGATTTTGAAGTACAACTTGGGGAATTGATCCTCGCGAGGGATTTTGATGATTTGCCACTAAAAATATTGTAAATATAGAGGAAACTCCCACAATTTTGACAGGTTTAAGGTAGGTGGAGACCTGCCTTAAAATTTTCAAAACCTGACACATTTTTCTTCTGATTTTTTCAATGTTTTTTGGAGGCAAATCATCGTAAAGATGCAAAGATGCCCTTGCAAGAATCAATTCCCGAAGTTTCACTTCTAAATTTTACTTGTAATTCGTTGAAATCATCCTTTCTATGATGTCCTGTTGAGGAGCTCCTTAAAACTCCCTTAATCACCATGTAAACCATATGAAGTCTCTTTAGGGAAGAACCTATTTAAGGAAAGACTATATGGACACGGTCCTGAGGGTACGAATTCAAAAGCTTAAATACTCGAGCATTTAAATGACTTTTTAAAATAATCAAATGCTTTCAAGGACATGCAATTTAAGGGAAACTCGCTCGAGGCTACTCGACCCGTTCAGCTTTCGATTCGGTTACCGGGTGTGAAAATTCCCGGTCCACTCGTCCGCGGATTCGCCCATACAACGGCACACCGACAACGGCGCGGCGTGCATGAAATATTGTTTTTCTGGAGCAGCGCATCTCCGGTGCGCTGTTGTTGAGAGAATCGAAATTGAATTGGAGCGAGCGGAAAAGACTGTAATTTTCATTCTTGCGATGACTCTTCGTTCGCTATTCAAGATACGTCCTCCCATTTCGTGCAAAAACATCGAATCTGCATTGGCATTTCATTGGAGTTGCGCGGTTTTGTCTCGACAGGGCCGCGTTTCAGTTCTTTTCCCCGGGGGCGCTCGACGCCGTGCCCGTGCGTGAAAAAAGCAATAGGAAGCGCAGTTGAATGGAGGCCGCCGGGCGTTTAGGCGATGATATTCAATCCTCCATTAATTTCCCTCCGTCGGCGAATCTCGCATGCAAATGGTTTCTCGGCTATGCTTATAAACCCGAAAATCACTTTCGAAGCTCGAGATTTCTGTATCTTATACCCGGCGCAAGTTGTGGAGCCGTGACTCGGTGAAATTCGTCGGGTGGAGAGGCATCCTTTCCTATCGTGCTACGGAAGAACGCCCTATGAATCTTTAGGCGTTACCAAATTTCCTTAAAAAACCGAAATTACTGGGAAATAGTGACTATTTTTCTTCAATTGTTTCAGCCAATTTTGTTCGTAGTTTGATCTGAAGTGTCTGAAAGTTTGAAGGGAAAACATAAAAAACTTTCCTTAGAAATACATGTTTTATCTGGGGAAATTTGGCTTCTTAATAATGTTCATGCGGCGTTTTTATGTAGCACAGCAGTATACGCTTCTGACAAAAGAAAAATTCGCTGTAACACCATTAGTATTCCTCATATTGTTTTTTTTCTAACAAACTGCTGCAAAACAAGGAGACTTAGTCTTAGTCGTGCTATGATTTTTTGCGGTTTAAGTACCAAATGGTGTGCCTTAGTCATCTTGAAAATAAAATAAGTGTAAGTTCAGTGGTTATCTTGTAACAGAATATTTTATTTGAAAACAGTTCAAACACCCTGAGATGCCGTTGTGACATTCCACCACAGGAGCACAGGAGCAGAAATTGAACTACTCGTATTTTGTTTTATTGAGGCAAAATTGAAAGCAGAGAGCAAAAGCGCTTAAAAAGTATAAAAAGCGCACAAAAAATATAAGAAGCGCACAAAAGTTGCAAAAAGTGCACAAGCGGAGTCATAATCCTTAACATAACCTTCAGCATAAAAAATCGCGCATTTGTGAGCCTTTCGCTTTAAAAAACGAACGGCCGCGAATATATAACTTGAGACTTTGTCATTGAGATCTTTGAGGAACCAACTTTGAAAAAGATAAACCGGATGCAAATCGAAAATTCCTTGACTTAAAAAAGTAATCCGATAATTAATTGTGTGCTGGACTGGAATGCTTTTCTTGCTTTGCTTTGGCGTATATCAACTTACTAAAAACTGGAATGATTCAAAATCGCCCTTTCAAAATATCGGCTCATAAATTAACGTGCAGGGAGGTAGTTAATTCAACGTCATGGGAAGAGCTGCACAAAGTGCATACCGACAATAAGAAAGCTCGCTCTGAAATACAAACTTCCTCGATATAATGCAGTTGCAGTTGATCCTGTCGGATTCGGTCCATAAATCTGTCAATTCCGACGTGCTCATCGCATGGGGGTGGATTCAACAGGAGATCCATCCTTTAGGAGGAGGCTCCGTTCAAAGGAGCAACACGGTTGCAGTTTGAAATATTGCAGGTGCGACAACAAAGACGGATTCTGCAGAGTTTTGTAGACAAAGGGGTAGGTATGTATAAAACAAGTACTCAAGATCCCTAATGGTTGCAACCGTGCAACAAGAGCGCTGCTGCCGGCCTTCCGCGGAATTCACCTTTTCTTCAGCGTGTTAACCGAGGTTCGAAATCTTTGGATATTTTTTCGTTTTGGATTAATTTCTTTTTTAGATATTTTGGAAAATTAGAAATAACGCCTCCCTCTCTTCATTTTACCCCAACTAAATCAGAATCACAACTATATACACGGTCTCACGATTTGGGTTATCCGCGATCTGTTGAAGGAGTTTTCTAGCGCGTTTAAGGAGTTTGAATAAGAATGCTTTTAAAACAATTATCTAATAAGTAAAATTTCCTAATACTGTAAAGTAGGAGAAATGAAGAAAAAAAAAAAGTATATGTATTTTATTTCTTGAAAACACTCATTGTTCTCTCCTCGACTTGTTTCAGTTCTAACCGATAAAATTATAGTTCTCTGAGAGAAATGGAAATAATATTTGATAATTTTTCAAATCAATTTTTGAGATGAAATTGCTTCAGTTAAGTTTTCAAACAATATTTCAGTCTTCAAGTAAATTTGTTTTTAAATGAGTCAGAGTGCCTGTGATCCAAATTATTGCAGATATTCAAGAAATAATATTATTAAATTTCACGTATACTGAGAAGTATATTTGATCGAATAAAAAGTAACATCTATTAAATATTTCATGCAATAGGCTTTTGGTTGGTTTTTACATAATTCGAATCAGTCTAAAAAGAAATGAAGAGGTGTCTCAGTTTCTTAGGACGAATTTCGGTTTCCTTGGAGGTAAGTTTACAACTACTAGAATTATTCTGCAAAAAATATTCAATAGAAGTTCCTTCTGATTAAAATGATCATACTTCAGGGTGCACATTACTTTCCAGAAAAAAAAAAAATAACTTCTTTCATTTGCGATCTGGCAACGTGCAACGGGAGTTCCGAGCCACGGAAGTACGGAAGCTGCAAAAAACCCCTCGCGGCGCGATTAGAAATGTAAATCCTCAGGTCAGCGCGAGATGAGCCGGGCGGAAGCGGGGTCAGCGGTGCCCTACATCCCAGGGGCGCGGGAACAATGGCCGCGAAATCGGGAAGGGTTGGGGTCACCGGCGAAAGAGTGTTTTAAACTGTTACAAGATGACAATACTCTCCTCGGGCCCATTGTCGAGATTCGCACGTTCCGGCAAGGAGGGATCCCTGTTTGGCAAGAACCCAGTATATCCAAAGGGATTCTCGAAAGGAGATGCGAGGTTTTTGATCGACGGGAATAATTGGTCAACGCTCCGTCGACCCACTTTTAATGTCTATATTGTCAAATTAACCATTGCTTAAACTCTCATCTTTATCCGGATGATGAATGATCAAACCCTGGATTTGCGGAAGGGATAGCGGGGTAGCAGCGGGGGTATGGGCGTTAACGAATCCAGATTCACTGTGTGAGTTTTGTTTATTTTATTTCGTTTCATAAAACATGTTTCGTGCATGTGCGAGTATTTTGCACCGTTCAAAGCAAACATGCCAATTCTATTCCAGATTTTTATTCTTCAATTTTTGTGGCAGAATGTTCCAATAGGAGAGAACCTCATCCTATTTTGGCGCCTCTTATAATATTAGACTTATCCAGTATCGGTCAGTATCAGAGGATGGTAAAACTATTGAATTTTGGCGAAGATGGGTGTTCATACATTTTCATCAATGGCAGATCCTCGATAAAATCACTCGCACTGCAATAAAATCAAAATCGGAGGAAAAATGATAAAATTGCCTGAAGTTGGTCGGTAGGCCATTTCAGAAACTGTGGCTAACTGCAAAAATTGTTGTTGCATTTTGCAACACTCATTTTTCTTTTTTCCAGTTGACAATTATTTCACTATGACAATTATTTCAATATGTCAATTATTTCACTATGTCAATTATTTCACTATGTCGATTATTTCACTTTGTCGATCATTTCACTTTGTCGATTATTTCACTTTGTCGATTATTTCACTATGTCAATTATTTCACTACGTCGATTATTTCACTACGACGATTATTTCACCATGTCGATTATTTCACTATGTCGATTATTTCACTAGGTAGATTATTTCACTATGTCGAATATTTCACTATGTCGATTATTTCACTACGTCGATTATTACACTATGTCGATTATTTCACTATGTCGATTATTTCACTATGTCGATTATTTCACTACGTCGATTATTTCACTACGTCGATTATTTCACTGTGTCGATTATTTCACTTTGTCGATTATTTCACTATGACGATTATTTCACTACGTCAATTATTTCACTTTGTCAATTATTTCACTGTGTCGATTATTTCGCTTTGTCGATTATTTCACTATGTCGATTATTTCACTATGTCGATTATTTCACTATGTCGATTATTTCACTACGTCGAATATGTCACTATTATTAAAATAGTCCTCTCACTTTGTCGATTATTTCACTATGTCGATTATTTCACTGTGTCGATTATTTAACTTTGTCGATTATTTCACTATGTCGGTTATTTCACTATGACGATTATTTCACTATGTCGATTATTTCACTACGTCGATTATATCACTATTATTAAAATAGTCCAATAAAAGTCGTGTCTTTTATTCACAGAGCGCCTATAACCGGTGGCAAAATGCAACCATTTTTGTTGCAAGACGCTATGAGCCGTGGTTTAATGAACAGATACCATTGTCTTGTTTTGATCTTATTTTTTTGCATTTGTTTCGCTAGTTGGGAATGGGCATATGATTGGTCAGAAACGCCCTGGGTGTGTTTTTGATAATATTTTAACTTCGTTTTAACCACTTGAGTGTTTTTCCTTGATTTTGAAACAAAATACGAACTCCAAATCTCCGTTCTTGACCGTGTAAAAGCGGCACCGGCGTTTTTCGTTTCCGTTTTCCGATGAGAGCCGAAACCCCGGAGCTCGAGGAGTAGAAAACCACATCATATTTTTCCCCGATGCACTCCTTCGCCCTTCAATCATCGGCCGCGGTGCTGTCATCACGCGATGGAACGCTGGTGAGTGACGTCACGTAGCGTCGCATCACCGCGGCGGCGGCGTTCTCGGTCACGTCGGGACGTCATGAGTCCGTCAGCTCTCTCCGCGTTCGGTACCGTCATGACGTGCCATCGTTCCACTCGACCGCCCGATCCGCGAGTCCGAAATCCAACGCTGCGCCCAAGAACGTCGCACACTGGAATGAGTCAGTGGAAAGAATCTGACATGAGACTCTTGACTTAACAAATTTTGATATTTCGTTCGTCATTCTGTAAACTTTAAGGGGTACTTCTTGAGCAAAATTTTACGAGAAGACCAATGAGACCTCTTTTAATCACCTGTGTTTTGTATTGACTTAGAAGTAACCTTTCAAAGTTCTTTAGAATAATGTCCAACTTTTTCCATTGACTTGTTCCAATGTGCGCCGAGGGCGAGGATCCCAGCAGGCTGGGCCGAACAGCTTTTCAGTGCAATTTTCACCACTAGATTCCTAAAAGACAGCGAGTTGAGTGTTGAAACTTGGTAGTCCAAAACATCGCAAATCTATATATTACGCACTGGAAAAAAAAAACACACACACATTGATCTAGAGTCCAGACTCTTAAAAACATCGACAAGATAAAGTACTCTTGATTCAATCAGAATCTAGCTTAAATCAAGAACCAAGTATTTAATTTAAGCGGATTTCCTTTTGATTCAAGCAAAAATCCGATTGAATCAAGAGTATTCTTTCTTCTCAATGTTTTCAAGAGTCTGGACTCTAGATCCAATGTGTTTTTTTTCCAGTACGAGGCATATAAATAGGGTTATGTCTTGTCTTGTTTTGCCGACAAAGCAAGAAATAGTTTCCCCAATCAGCCAGCTGGAGACAAAAAGTTAACTTCCGCGATACTCGAAACCAGAGAATGTCATGGGTTCGTGCTGAGGCGTCTTAAAATACACGGGAAAAACACCACAGCACTCAGCCTTAATACTTCAGGTGAAATACTCGTGGCGCCAATTTTCGGCGGTAATGCTGAACTCTGCAGCTTTTGAGTCCAGTTTTACAGCTTTAGGGTCCATCCCAACTGCTTGCAGTTGACGTTATTATGGCTCAGCGCTAAGTTGTTTTTTTTCCGTCTCTTACATATATTGATTAAGCAATTTCGATCCATTGTGCGAAGTTAAATAGTTCTGAAAAAAAGAATAATCTAAAATATGTTGGTTTCGATAAGGAATTGCCTATTGGGTGATAATTTACACTGCGCTAATCGTTAAACTATTATTTCCACTTGAAACGGTACGCTACACTCAGGTTGAAGTTCAAGCTCCGAACTTCGCTCGCGGACGACAAATAGAAGCTCCGACCGAAAGCCACAGTCATTAATATTTCACGAGGGAAAGACGATTCACCGCTCCATCTTGCCCTAACTCTCCAATTAGCACGAACAATAGCTAATTCATTGTCGCATTGTGAGGGTGACAAAATGCCGCGGCTACCAGGAAGCAGCTTTGACAGCCAGAGCTTTCGGATGCGGGCCAACTTAGAATTATGTTTCCTCGTGCCTTTCAATTTGGGGCGAACGGCGGAGACTGATACTGCCGTGCTAAGAAAGAACGCCGTATGGACCTCCAAACATTGCCAAATTCCCCTTAACAAATCATGAATTTTCTAGAAAATGTATGAATTTTACCCTCCCGATTTTACAGAGAATTTTCTTCGTAATCTTATCTAAAATATCCGAAAACGTAGAGAACAAATACGCATAACTTTATTCAAAAATAAAATAATTTCTTGAAAGAAATTTGGCAACATTCAAATGCTCATGCGATGTTTTTTCTTAGCTCGGAGGGATAGTCGTTCAAGGTCTCGGTCAGCCTAGACCCGGTCATTTCGAGATAACGAGGCTACAGTCACGTGAAGAAAGGACAGTTTATGGATTGTGATAGGAACAATTTACGAAGAGAATTGAAGAGACGGGATTTACTAGAAAGTGGCCAACCTAAATTATTGGGGAGGAATTAAGTTAGTCCAACAAGTCATACATTTTCAACTATGAGGCTTAGGAACAATAGTGATAATATACTTGGATTTTGATGATGGACAGTAACGGACAGTATTATTTATTTTTCATAAAGTATCGTGGGAAGGAATGAAACAGCCTAACCTTTTTTCCCCAGGTTTAAATTCATGAGTGCCGATTCATCTTTGCTTGACTATCTCAGGATCAAGGCACGACACCTTTACCTATTAACCTCTGACTAACCTAGTAACTTTTGAACCATCCAACAGATATGGCTGTCTCTAAAATATACATCTCTGTTAACTTTAATGAGAGAAACAGGTACAAAATTTGCCTTAAAATAGACTCTGCTCTCTTAATCATGTGACGGTCCTTCTACAAAATATTTGCGCCATGATTATAACTTGTTTTCCTTCTGAACGGTACAATAAGCGAGTGCGCATGTATTTTAAAGGACATTTTCCCTACCATATAAGATTCACAAATATTTCAAGAATCGTTAAGCCGACAAACTAATTTTCGGGACAAAAGAGGTAGCTTAGTACGTGCTCGAATTCTAAGTGATACTTCGAATAAATAACATGAATTGAACAAGAACTAAAAATTAGTAGGGAGTCGGATAGCGAGTAGCAGAGGGTCTTCGGAACCACTGTTAACATTCACAACTCACACACGCACGGTGCGGTGTGATGTCTGAGGGGTAGTGAAGCGCCTACAAGAAGACCAGCCGGCCACCCCTTCACCACGCCGCTGTTACTGCATTTCGAATTGCATACCGCGCTTATTGAAGGAGTTTCTTCCCCGGTGCTCTTAGGCTACGGCGGTATGCTTTGAATGATTTGCATCCCCCATATACGCGTATTGTTTTATGTTTCTACCAAATTATGAAGAGATATTCTTTGGCATCTGTTTGCAGGGGTTTCATTTAGGAAGGACACTGGGGGACTGCGGGGGCAATTGTCTTTCCTCTAACAATTGATTTTGAAATTTGTATCACTCTTAAGGAAATATGAGAGATTTTATACGATTTGCCAATTTGCCCACTCAAAACAACTTTGGGGCTCCTCGGATATTTCAGAAATAACGCAGCTATGCACGTGAACCAATTGAATAAAACAAGTTTTGACGTATGTGACTCAAAAATTTATTTTCATATTAAATTATTTCCAGAACTGCTAAACTTTGTTTATTATTTCCTTCGATGATGTGTTAATCCATTCCTCGGACCAACTATATGAAGGGCGCTAAAAATCGCGATCCTCAATTTAAAAAAAATGGGGCCAAAGCATGCATTTGCGTCTGGTGCAAGAATATTTATTGTTGCTTTTTGAAAGTCGATGGTCATAAAACAATCTTAGCGCCGTCAAATGTATGACTTGAACTTTGGGGTCTTGCAATTATGACGACTACAGAGCTCTCAGATTGCTTTTGTCTTTCGGCTTATAGGACCAAGCGAAAATACGGATTAAATTTGTATTTTCGCACATGCTCTGAGCAGCGTGCGTAGGACCAGAGAACATCATTTAGGGCGTTGCGCAATTAAATAGGAACAAGGTGTTGTGTTTCGTCACTTTCGGGCGCCGTGAAAATATGATGGACTGGCTCGACGTCGGTTAAAAGCCCATTCGTATGCACTAACGAGACCCCCCCCCTAATAAAATTTGTCCGTATAAAATACCACATTGCCATTTTTATCGTGAAAAAAGTCCAACGAAATGGAAACGTCGGACCTAATGTGTTTGAGAATTTACAGAACTGACTCAGAATCGAATTTGCAAACGGCAAAAATTTTTAGTTTTCAGAACTAAACAATACCTTTTTAGGAATCCAACGTTTAAAATAGAAAAGTTATTTAAACCAACTAAAGATCAGCGCTCGTTCGATACGTCATAAAAAAGGGCAAATAATCAAGATAATTTTCTAAGATATTGAAAAAGGGCGTTTTCTTTTCTTCCTTTTTTCTCAAATAAACATGAAATATTAAAATAAAAATTTGAGTCGTAGACGCACGGTAGACGCAAATGTAGATTAAAAGATATGTAGATACGCAGACTAAGATACGTAAGAAATGATAGGCTTTTTTCCCAAAGTGAAGTGACTGCAAAACGAAGAGAAATACATGAGTAGGGAGCTTGGAGCTTAAAAAACTGATTTTCGGGAATAATTCTTGCAAAGCGATAATGAATAATTCTTTTCTCCATCGCGCGGGAAAATTATACACTGAAATTCCTCAAAATAGTGACAAAGTATGCAATGCATTTTGAGTCACTGCATCGCTAAAGTCCACTATTATGAAGATGTTAAAGAGAAAACTTTGCATGTATCATGCATAGGCATACACAAGTAAGATTTATCAAAGATCGCAAGTTGGCAAACGCGCAACGAGCTTTGGCGCTTCGCGAAACTCATCTCTGGGAGGGTCAGCGAAAAAAGCACCGTAAAAAGTGATTAAAATCGTGTTTTATTGGAGTATTGCGTAGGGCTGATCTTTTTTCAGGCGTGCTTTGTTTATATGTTGAGGCCGCGCTCGCGTCGTTAAGCTCTCACCCATCGATTTAAGCCGCCACGTCCGGTTTCCTGTAAAATACTACGTTACACCCTTGCCATCTTTCCAGAAATTTCTGAATATTTTGAGCGACAAATTCTCCGGATTTAAATCCACACTATATCCACAGCGTGTCTACTAAAACATGGCTGGCCAAAATTCAGTACTTTTACAGTACTTTTTCAGTACATTCCCAAGAAATTCAGCGCCACCTCAACAGAAAAATTCAGTACTTCGTCAATCCCTTCAACTGAGGCAATTCGAAAAAGTTCATAACTTTGGATTTCTCGCTCAAACTGCGACAAAAAAGAAAAAAATTCCGGACTTTCTTGCAAAATTTCCGCACTTTTTCAGTGCTTCCGGACCGCCCTCGAAAAATCAGTACTATTTCCGGACAATCCGGAAATTCCCGACTTGTAGACACCCTGCTCCATATTCAATCTCTACTAAAGGAAACTAGAGAACATTTGGACCGCATTTAGAAGAAAGGAACCAAGCCACATTAGCTATTACCAAATTTAACTGGGTGACTTAATGGTTTACAGGAGCACATTCGTGCGGATTCCTTTGAAAATATTGAGGAATTTGCTTCGTACCGTGTGGAAAATTCACTGAATTTGTGCAATAATTCACAAAACCGTTTTCATGTAAAACATTAAAAACCCCAATTAAATTGGGCAATAGCTGATGGGGCCTGGTTCCTTTCTGCATAACGCGGTCCGTTTAAAAACTTGTTGTGCAATACGGAGTGGATATCACTCATAAATAGCTGACGAGGATCCCAAATGATATGAATGGGGAGAGGACTCCACTCACCGCTTTTACGGAGCGGAGTCCAATTTTGCGGAGTAAACCTAAATATAACGGAACAGATGTATCGTAACCCTACATTAAAATCACTCGGATTCCTTGATAACTGCATCCTGCATCCGGAGCGAAACTCACTCCGGATTTCACTCCACACAAATATTTCCAAAACTTTATTTTCCTCGAGACTTGGCGGCAGCGCGGACGGGTGGCAGCACTTATACTCGCGTAAAATCACACCTGGGCGCGCTTTTTACGCGAATGTGTTTTCGGAGGCGAGTATAGGTTTCGTTTGGCGGTAATGGAATTCTGATGCTAAAATATGTCGTCTCTCAGTTTTGACAGTTGGCGACCGCTCGCGACTGTGTTCGTCGCCTTTACGACCGGCTTAAAAAGCTCCACCGAATATCATCTCGGGACCCTTGCGAAATCTTAACGGTTTTTTTTTCCATCTCTCCGACATAACGGGCTCATCCCAGTTTTCAATCGATTTTTTTATTTTTTTTTATCACGGCGAGGTGAAGATGAAATATGTCAGGCGTAAGAATATTCTTGAGGTTTTCCGTTGAGTCTGTCACTTTCCAGGAAGAAAACATTTCCCAGAATTTCCACGACTCTCTGAACCCGAAAATGAGAATCCCTAGACTCATGTTTATAAATAGTAAACGTGTCCTACAACGTATTCATGCTGGGATCCGAATTTTTTGCTTTCTGCAAGATCCCCGACTTCTTCCCCAAACGAAAGTGAAAATTGTATTATTTTTCCATCAAAACTAAGGCTTTGTTACTAAATCTTTTGTTCTGTTTTGATTTTACTGCATTTGGACCGCATTAAGGATAGAGGAACCAAGCCGCATCAGCTATTGCTAAATTTGATCGGGCAATTTAATTTTATGAAGACGGTTGAGCGCACTTTTGTGCAAATCTCGGTAAATTTTCTGCGTAGTACGAAGCAAATTATTTAAAATTTTCAAAGGAATCCGCAAAAACGTTCTCGTGTGAAAAATTGAATTGCCCGGCAGTGCTTGATGTGATTCGCTTCCTTCCTGCTAAACACGGTCCATTTAGTCCTACGGGGTGAAAATATCGTTTATACCAAACGAACTAGACGATTCACGAAAGTCCGTGTGGAGCTTTTAGTCTTGGAAGCATAATTTTGATTGATATAGTGAAAGTTAGAGTACCTGTATAGCGAGAGTATGGACAGATCGCTTCATGGAGGGCTTAGGGCCCAAAAGTGCAGCCACCCTTCTAACCAACCTCTAACGCACAAAATTTCACTGCCAGTCTGCAGATTCCAATTCTAACCAAGATGGCCAAGAATGTACAGAAATGAGCGTTCTTCCGCAAAATTGAGTAAATTTATGCAAAAACTGAGTCAAACACGTGCTTAATAAACGACGGTTCGTAACAATAGTATTAGTAAATCGTTCTGGCTAATTGAAATTCATAGGTTGGCTGCATTTCTGGGCCCTAACTTTATTCGCAGAAACATCGGTGAAGGCCTGATGGATTTTCGGAGTTTCACTTCTGTCCATACTCTCGCTATACAGGTACTCTAGTGAAAGTTTGTGTGAAATGCGAGTCTTAGCACGGCTACCAAAACTTCACCCCTCAAACTAAACCAGAATCCGAGTTTGGTTTCCATGACCAAGAACTTCGGTCCCCGCAGTTGAAAACCTCGGTGTTTCGTAGGGACCGAAGTTGTTCAGAATTCTCCATGAAATTCAAAAGAAAGTTGCGGGACTACTACCATCATGAATGCGCACATTACAACTTTTTACATACTACAGATAAGCAACAATGAATACAAGTTTTATGAGCTAAAGAATTCACGAGTGACTATACAGCGAGATAACTTAAGTTCAACCATTCAAACGAGGACTTCTCAATGGGGAGTAAAGGTGAGCGAGAAAGCTGGCCTGAAGGTCGACCGTTCAATAATTATCGAAAGACGTCAATCGATATATATAATTTACTAAGATATGGGTATATCGATCGAGTTCATTCGATTGACGATTGATCGATGCTCTGGCGTGGAATGACATCGATGATGAGAGGATTATAGCGCGTAAATCCCATCACGAAGGCTTAGGAGCTGCTCCTCTTTTCAGTCTCTTGTAATCGGGTTTTGAACCGTCATTCACCTCCGAGAAATCGGTATTAGCTTTAACAGGAGTTGGCGCAAGTTTGTGCAAATATTTTCCGAGGCGTTTCCACCCTCTCAGTTGACATCAGCGTGTCAGACGATTAAAAACTGGATTAAGACCTCGGAACCTTTCAGAAAAGTAACGGAATAAGTCGAAGATTTTCGCGTCAGCTATGTTAAATTAGTCACGGTTGGGCTTAAGAATAGCCACGAAAGTGGCATCCAACATGCATATATTTCGCTACAAATGACATTCAATATTGTCTGAAACACATCTGATGTTTGCTTCATCGAGAAGAAGTATTTATGACGATGGTTGCGAATGAGGAAAAATAATGGGTTTTGACGTACAAAGAATGTCTGTGTAGAATCTACTTTGGCACTCACAATCAGTAAACGTGCTAATTAAGAAGTATTAGTAGAAGAAGTAATTAGTATTCCAGTAATGAATACACTCAAAGAAAGCAAATAAGTACACATGCACCAAAAGTCTAAAGCAGTTACTGATATTTCACTAAAAGGGGTCTAGGATGGGTGTACAATTAACCTAAAAAGATGCTCAACTAAAACTTCGGATTGAAGACATTTATAAAACGTTCTGGATGGAAACTTTTTTAAAACCGAAATGTAATCGCTGCTTGTCAGAAAAAAACCCTAAACAAAAACGCGACATTTAACTGACCGTCTGGCAGCGCGATTACCTCCTCTTCGGAAAATGTAGATCGGTCGATTTTTTCAAAACGCCTACAAAAAAGTCAGGATGCAACTATTCCTGCTTGTCTGCCGGCAAAATTGCATAAGCAGAAAAAATGAAGGCGCACTGGTAGCCGTTTCGCGAGCATCCAGCGGTGAAATACGCCGTGCAAACACACTTTTTAAGGTTCGCACCTTACGACTCCATCAAAAGCGTTACATCGACATTAGAGAGCTCTGGATAACAAAATATAAAAAAACGTACTGTTATTCTGGAATAATGAAACCGCGAGAAGTGCTACTCGGAAAAATGACAGGGGTCAAGAGAGCGAGAACGAACACGTACGATTTACCGAAAGACCCTTGATTTTATTGCAGGTTGTTGTACTTCGGTAAATCCCCGGGCACGACTCACAGTGGGTCGAGTCAACAGGAGAAGTCGGACAAAATGTTGAAACTTTAAAAGCTTGTAACTCCGTTCATACAAAATTTTGAGGTTCTAAAGGAGGTTCCATTGGTTTTTTTGTAAAATGGAGATGTTGCAAGTGTAAGGAATTTGCAATTTGACTGTTGATTCATATTTAAAAGTTCGCAAGAAACATGATGGTGCCACTGGTTTTCTCTGAAATCAACTCCCGAGCTCAAAAAAAGCTCTCAAGTTGAGGCCAAAATGGAGGGGATGTCCCACGCTATTCTGAGAGTCCACCTCTACATCAAGACAAACTCTCCATGCAAAGATAGGGAGCAAATACATTACCAGGGTTGCCGTGTTTTCAGTTTTGGAGTCCCCAAGTAAAGTTTCAGCCTTGTCAATGTGTTTGCTCCCTATCTTTGCATGGAGAGTTTGTTTTGATGTAGACAAGGACTCTCAGGATAGCGTGGGATATCTCCTCCATTACGCCCTCAACTTGAGAGCATTATTTGAGCTTGGGAGTTGATTTCAGAGAAAACCAGTGGCACCATCTTGTTTCTTGCAAACTTTTAAATATGAACCAGTAGTCAAATCGCAAATTCCTCACACACGCAACATCTCAACTTTAGTCAAAAGTTTCATGACCGACCTCTCTGAATGACTCGATCCTCTGTGCGACTGCTCTATTAAGCAACGTTTTACGGACCAATTCACTTACTTTGTCCTCCGTAGCGCTGAGCTCTTATCGAGTTAGTCAGCTTTACGGTCTTTATCCTGTTGTTCGGACTGCTTTTTTTACGGCCGCTCTCTTACTTTTGTTTTAGGGGACGTTAAAGTGAGAATTTGGCTCTGCAACCGACCGACGCAATCTCTATAAAACATAATCTTCGCGTAAAAGGGGAGCTGTAAGCGTGTCTTTTAAATGCTCTGAGGTTGGCGTAAGATGCACAATCGGACGGCTTAGACCAAAATCAGCCCAATATCAATACATGTTGCCTAATATTTTCGAATGTTTCGTTTTTAAAAACAAAATTAAAAACGAATTTTTCGCATTTAAATTTTATGGGCTGCTTCACAAACCGTACATTTAGAAGATTCTGTAGTATTTTACTTTCAAAAACAGGGGAAGTACAAAGGTGAGATAAAATTAGTAATTTCTCTTTTGCATATTTTACTATGATGGTCTAGTAAGTGAACGATTTGCCGTGCGAGTAGAGACTAAGAAAAGTGAAATAAAAGTACCCATATAGATGAGCGGTAAAACTTCTGAAGTTTTGTTTTCTCTCGCCATTCTTATCTAGGTTCAGCGCAGCGTCTGGAATATTCATATACATTCGTGCGATAACTGATTCTTTGCAGGTAAAATTGCGAGAGAAAAGTTATCACACGATGGGACTTTATATACTCGCGCTGTATTTCAAATATCAAGAGGAACGCTAAAATTAAATGTTCGACAAAGTACATTCTAATCAGAAAAAAAATGAAAAAATGATCTCAAAAGTTTTGCTGGAATGAATTACTCCGCTTCTCGACGAAAAACACTGAGGTTAATGAGTGAAAACTGATTGACGTTACATACAAGCCGAAAATCATGCAAAAATTTGCTAAAATTTGATGAAACCCAGGAAAGAAATCTTTAATGCTATCAAATTTTACCTTAGACAAATATTTCTTAGGAAATATTTATTTTAATATTTTGCCTTAGAATTTTAGGATTCACTTGCTTGAATTACGAAGTGAATTGACTGAAAAAATCAGGTAAAAAGTCTCCTCAGTTATCCAATGTATTAAAATTCTACCATAGAAACGGCAACATTCAAATGTTAAGACGATGCTCCACCTATGTGCAACAGAACGCGTTTCATATCCACAGGCGACTTCCCGGAATCATAACTCACGGTCACGGGCGAGATTCGGTTAGTGAGGGCGCGTTCGGAGCGCCTGCCACGTATGCAATTTCGCCTGCAGCTGTGCGCGTGAAGGCGCTCACATGGAGATAAACTTTCAAATACAGCATCGAGTCCCCGCTTCACGACCTTATCATCTATTACTGACTGACGTTAAGGTGTGCTGTTTGATCTGTTCTGAAACTCGCTGAGAAAAGCAATATGTAAACTTCCTAATCGAAATTATGAGCTGACTTTCCAGCACAAGTTTCAAGATAAATTCGTGCTGTTGGTAGCGATAAATATCATATTTTCCTCCTACTTTATAAAAAGAAGAGACTGAAAAGTAATAAAATAAACTTTGATTAAGAAGTATCTACGCTCAATGGTGTTCGTACTTTTACCTTCGAAACTTTCTATGCGCGGTTGGAGCGAAATAATCTCATCGATCAACTTAGAAAGCACAGATTAAATTTGTACGCTCAATTTGATATTAAAATCATGAAAGAATCATACTTTAACAGTGATAAGAGTGGCGGTAAATGTTTTGGGGGTCGATTTTAAGATTCATTTCATGAATCTTCATACTTGATCATTAAGAGGGTATATACGTCACATATAAACCGGAAAAAACGAAAATCTACTAATAAAATCAGTGGAAACTAATGACTGAAAAAAATGAGGTCTTCGGAAAACGATAAAAGAAGATAATTGAGTTGTTGCCTCGCGGTTTTCGCAAGAAAAAGAAAGGAAAAACTTTCCTCGAAGAGCTAATCAGCTCGCTTAGTGAAAATCCTAATTCAAGTGACTGGAATCTTTAAACGGAATGTTCCTCTTTAATGCGAGACATTAATTGGAATTCGTTTGATCTATCAGAATTGTCGGCACATAGATACAGTTGTGTTGTTACAATTCCAAGCACGCAGATACAATTCATGCAAGGCAGAGGTAGACTTGACACTTTAACATTTTTGAATGATCACTCGTTTGAAAATATCTTCGCGATGCCAAACTTGCCCGAACTGAGTTAAGCTGAACTTTGATGAGCCGAGGTCACCACGCTGAAATGTATTATCAAAGGTGTAAAAATCAGATAATAGAAGTCAACGTTTTGGCTAAAACGCCCGGCGATTCCCGTCAAGATTTTGTCGCCTTCCTGACATGAGAGCGTAACTACACTCGACGATGAGCCCTATTGTCCATAAAACTCAATGCTTTCCCGGGCTCATCTCAAATTGGACTGCATTTTGCAATTTCGAACTATAAATTCTGGCTCTTCTGGAAAAACACTTATGTGCATAGGGAAACTAATGGCACATACGTTGTTTTTAAACCGGGCTAGAATTTATAGTTCCAAAATGCAAAATGCAGTCCAATTGTAGTTACGCGCTTTTTCCAGTCAAGCGACGATTTGACGGAGGTTAGCCTAACCAGCCTAGAAATGCCGCACAGCGAGCTGATTATTGAAATAGATAGACAAAGCAATTACCAAAGAAGGCAAGGGGGGAAAAAAGCAACCCTATTGGTTGAAATGACTGACTACAATAGACAAAGGACGGAAATGATAGACTACCTATCGGATCTCTCGTGGGTTGCTGTTGGTTAGTCCATGAACCCTCCTTCGTCCTCTGCAACCACCCGCTTCCACCAATAGGATCACTTTGTTTTCCCTTTATCTTCTTTGTTTACCTCGTTGTCTATCGATTCCAATAATCAGCCCGCAAAACTGGGATAAACTGTTGAGAGCTGTCAGACATGAAATGTTTTCATAAAACTGCAAATTTTCATGTTTATTCTGTCACAATTCAAATTTCGCGGGGTGTTGTGCTGTGTTAGGAAAAGGTTACGGGAAAATCAACGGTGCCAATTTTAAAGTTCTACATTTTTATTAACAAAGAATTAAGCTTTTAAAGTTTCCGAATTATTTCTGACCTCTATTAGTAGACCACCAGTGTGTGCCATGCTGGGCTGAATAAAATAATCATAAAAACATTCGAACGTTCCCAAGTTTTTCTCATAAAAACCTAATTTTCTGGAAAACTTTTTCGTTTTTAACTTAAAATTTTCATTAGGATCTTACTCGTAATTTATTCAGTGTCTCTGCAAATTAAAAACAAAATCGTTAATTTCCTTCAGAGCAAAAACTTCCTCGGGAAAGATTTAAAAGCATTCGAATTCTTATACGACGTTCTATCTTTCACCGGCAAAAAAAGGAACAACGGTCTCATTGCGTCCCGAAACGAATCCCACTTTCGGTATCGATTAAAATCCTCCACCGCCTTCGATTGTCGGCCAATCAGAGCAGCGGCGCCATCACACGGTGACCCTTGACCGAGGTCAGCGGATCATTCTGCGCCTGGTTGCCGTTTGGGAATTAAAAAAACCGAATTACCAACTTGCAGTATAATGCAGAATAGGAATCACAATGACAGACGTGGCACATCGGATTTCGCGTCAATCACACGTCCCCCGTGAAAGTGTTTGAGCATCGATAAGAAAATATGATTAATCCCAGCACGTGTGTGTGCGTATTGTTTCATTCGAGAGTGAGTGTAATTACGCTCACCGTGAGAGGGTGTGTGTGTGTGCGTGATGCAACGGTAATGACTGACAATTTTCGAGCAGTCATTGCGTCGTGCATGCAGCTTGCATGGCATTGTCGGATTTCCGAAAACCTTTCGCTCCGAGAGACGCACCCAAACGGCTAAAGTCTCATTCGATGCCGAAAGAGATGTAAATTTTTAGGTTTCACGGAGAAAAAAAGATAAATTAATTCTTCAGAGTCATTCATAGTTTATCTGTTGCAATTGGATGTGTAAAACATGAAAACTCCAAAAATCCCGCGAGAAATGCTAGTTTACGTACACCTAATTGCAAAACCACTAATAGTCACAAGTATTATTATTGAGGTACTACTATTTAGTCTGTCTCCTTAGCCATACATGTATTGTTTAACACCATTTCAGAGAATTTTTTGACGAAAACATCAATATTTTTGGGATTTTCATCAATAAAATGAGGTTTGCTTCCTTTTCAGTTTTTGTTATTCAAGATTCATCGTGATCACTGATGAATATTCCCCCAAAAA
Organism: Bemisia tabaci; assembly: GCF_918797505.1. Taxonomy (NCBI): domain Eukaryota; kingdom Metazoa; phylum Arthropoda; class Insecta; order Hemiptera; family Aleyrodidae; genus Bemisia; species Bemisia tabaci. The sequence continues at coordinate 40,464,323 of NC_092798.1, forward strand.
ACGAAAAATAACATGACAGACGACAGAGAGAGAGAGAGACGACAAAATCGCAAAAATCTACGACCACACAAGAGAATCTTTGGAAGTGTTCCGAAAAAATCATGAAAAAAGAATTGCTCGTCTGTAATCGATCGAAATCAAATTGCTTTACGACTAATTTAATTGAGGACTACTTCCGACTCATTTTCTTTCAAAATACAACTTGATGTGTTTCGAATGAATTAAGCTCGCATACAATCATGTATGGTGACGTCAATGTACACACTGGAAAAAAACACATTGGATCTAGAGTCCAGACTCTTGAAAACATTGACAAGAAAAAGGACTCTTGATTCAATCAGATTTAAGCTAAAATCAAGAGGAAATCCGCTCAAATTAAGAGGCTTGGTTCTTGATTTAAGCTTAAATCTGATTGAATCAAGAGTAATTTTTCTTGTCAATGTTTTCAAGAGTCTGGACTCTAGATCCAATGTGTTCTTTTTTTTCCAGTGTGCAACACAAGGTCTGTTTCTCGGGATGAAAATTAACGACCAGCAGCTCAATCATAATGTTATTACGCCTCACACGGCAGCGCTGTAATGTGCGGAATGGTCCGTGCAATACGCGTTTGAATTAGCTGCAATTACATCTTCCGCTACGAATTACAGGAGATAAAACAAGGCAAATACCCAGACGTCAGGTTTTGATAGTGGTGTTTCTCCCGTCCGAGATGGCATTGAAAGGGCGAGGAATTATTGGAAAGGGATCGTTTCTGCAGCGTGATAATTAAGTAACCTTGATTCATTGAGAAATGTTCATGCCGCGCTCTGATTTATGAAACAGAACTCCCACTTCAAAATTGTAAAATTCGGTGAGCCGTAAGCTAAATTCGTCCCGATAAGCTCTCAATAGTGAAGGTTTCACGCCAGGGGATTCCTTAACCCTGCTATTGCTTTGAAAAAAAGGACTACACTCACAAAAAGGAACTAAAAGTATCGCTAATGATTTGATTGTTCGTTTTCTTCCCAAATAGCACATCCAAAAACAAGTTCATGTTAAATAACTTTTATTTTGGTCCTTTAAAAAAAACAAATTTTATTTTGATCCCTAAGAAACAAATATGAAATAATTAAAAAAAAATTTTAAGCAATTTCAGAAAACAACTAGAACATGCTCTATTCTGGAGAACATCTGGGACGTGAAACACAAACCAAATCTTCCTTGTTGATTTTGACACAAGTTATTTTTTTGTCGAGTTCTCTTTTATAAAGTTAGTTAGTTATTATAATTTTGAGACATTCAGCGACTCAGGCTATTAACGTCTTTACAGATAATTTTGAAAATAGGAGTATAAACGAAAATTTAGATTTTTAAATTAAGAGAGGTGAAGAGTTTTAGAATTTTGGTGGTAATATTTGTTCAATTTAAAAACCAAAGATATATCGAGCTTAGTTCTCTTAGTGGTTCGTCTGAAGCATGAAATTCACAGAATTTCAGGGGCCTGGCACCTGCAAATTCTCCATTTAGCACGGAAAATAATGAAAAAACCAGGAAAGCTCAGGATCAACCGAAGGGTTGGGTTATGGGTTACATTGTGGTCCACAACCCATATTAACCGATGCTCTTGTGTTAGTTTCGTTCTTAGCGATCGTATTTTTCTACACAATTTCCCGGAGTTCCAGTGCACTAGGAGGGAATATACACAGTGATTGTGCGGCATTAACCACGGCAATGCGAACTATGGTTTCTTCAATTTTCTTTTAATTCGTTGTGTGTCACATTAGCAGTACTGTATTAATGATAGATAAATCCAAGGTGCATGAAACAGCTTAATGCACTATTGTGGCGAATGTCGTCAATCACCGTGGAAACTTTTAGATATTACTTTCTGTTAATCTGTAGGATTTGGCCTCCAAAACACGGTTCTATGACTGGCACAACAACCCATTGTCATACGTAAAGAATGTAGTATTTTGTGAAGGATGTCATTGAAGATAAGTTCCTTGCTTTAGGATTGCTGTTGATTAAATGTCACGATCAAATGGTCTTTAGACAAGGTATAATCTAGAAAAAATGTCAGAAGGTAATCGCTTCAAAATCTTGCATAGAAAACGAATCACACAACAAAAAAATCAGAAATCAGCTCCAGGCAGAGATATTAACAAGCATGCTTAGCACACATCAAATGGAAGCTACGTAATACGAGTGAATAAGTAATTTTTATTTTTGTAATTTGATCAGTTTTAATTTAAGACCCATACATTTGTCTGAGGAGTTGATTTGCATGACTTTTGTGGTTTGATCCGTTTTTTTCGTCAAATTTTGAAGAAGAAACATACGTAATGCTTTCAATCATACCGCGTCTAGACCCATTATTCACTGAATTTCTTATCCCTACTTTCCGATTGATTTTCGAGGTCTCCACGGACATTACGAAATCATTTGGGCATTCAAGCGCCAATTGAACATCGAATGGGCTCGTGAGTAAGTTTCTCTCATTTTTTCAAAGATTCCTATCACGGATAAAACTACCCGCACTGAATGAGACTTCAGGACTTGAGCGAACAACGAAAGCTAATTATTTTTGCGTAATTTCCTTCCATTAAAATGCACACAAACCCACTCGGTTATAATGAGCAAGTCTGTCAGAGAAACAGTGCGCTGAAATCGTAACACAATTTAAATACTTGCAAGGCCACGATTGCTAGTAGACACAGTTACCTACATAACTAGTAAAATGTGATGAAATGAGAGGCAAAACTAACAAGGGAGTTTCGAGCGCAGTCTAAACACAGAGAAAGCGGCTAGCGTGACGGTACTTCAAAAGAATAGATGAAACATGTTTTTTGACAGTAGCAAGGAGAAAATTTCAAGTTTTGAGGAAAAGAAAAATAGACTCAGTTTAGAATCAGACTTTTTCACCAAAAAAGAGAGGGAGAGAAAAAAAATTGAGTTATAAATAATTTTGAGTTCGGTTAGTTAACTTTCTCCTAGAAGCAATTACAGTCATCAAAAAATGTGTACAATCTCAGTATGAACAAAAAAACCATTTATTATACTGCGTATTGGATTCTTACTTACAACTTTTCATTATTACTCATTTACACTATTTTACTCTCCGATTATTTTGATGGGGTTCGAAACTGAGTTCGAAATCTGAATCAGACTTTCTTGCTCTCTGTTGGTATTAGAGTCAAGCGAACTATTCCAATACTCACATTCGCTTCCGTATACTGCCATTAAAATCTCACAGGACTGTATAAATTTTCAAGGGTGAGGATGTGTTTACAGCGTTACAAATGTAATAACTTTAAATTGATACAGTTACGAAAGATGTCATCGATGTCTCAACGATGTTTCAACGACTTGTCTGGTGCAAAGCTTAGCAACTTACCTGCAACAGAGAGAAAATGAAAAACAATTAGCATGTGCAGGAAAAGTGGTAAAAAATAATTGTAATTACGATAGAAATTGGTTTATTTTTTTGATGAAAATGAGTACGAATTTTACATTTGTTTTCGATGGATCAGTTGCGTTTGTCACAGAAGATTCACATGATCCGAGAATCAAGTAACTTTTTTGGATCTTCGAACGGCGATAGCTCTGTTGTTGTTGGACGTAAAAATTTGGCGTTTGGACAATTCCTATTAAATTTTGTTGCTACACACAAGCTGCGACTCAAAAGAGGATTGTGTGACAGGCGGCAATGACCCATTACGCCTTAAATCAATCGCCAACGCTCTTTGACTCTTGATCATCCTTGTGTCAACTCTGTCCTCTGGGTGCCAGTGATTTCTGCTCGGTCCACCGTCCACCCACGGTTACGGAAGCCCTACGATCGCGACTCCGGCAAGCCCGGGTCAAATTCACCGCGCACTGCTGCCAAATGTCCTGCTTTAATGGGCTTAAGCCGGCTCCAGACTACGCGGCATTCGCCGAATATTACTCGCCGAATACCGAATATTTGGCAAGTCCCGCGTAGTCTGGATGGAACATTCGCGTCCACTTGGCTCGTGTTGACGCGAGGCGAGTCACTCGGCTCGGCATTCGCCCCAACCCGCTGAAAGTCGGTTTTTGTGACACGAGTCAAAGGGATCGCGAGTACGAAGCCGAGCGTCCATCGCGACATCGGAGCAACATCGGGGTGCCATCCAGACTACTCGTCCTCACTCGCCGAATGTTCGCTATAGTTTTGTAGGAAGGGGGCGAAGAGGTGCAGCGTTTTCCAGTGTTTTTTCTTCACTTGGCGAACATTTGTCCTATCCAATCAGATATTCGTTATTTACCAAATGACGAGCCAAGTACGACTTTCACGAGTAGTGTGGCGCTGTACACTCGTGGAAACATTCGAATCTGCCCGTCGATTCCCGAACCCCGAATATTCGTTACTCGGCTCGGCATTCGGCGAATGCCGCGTAGTCTGGAGCCGGCTTTATCTAGGCAAAGTATGAATTAAAACACTGCACTACGCATCGTATTATCTCTTTGAAAGTTCACGAGAAAAACGAACAACATTACGGCAAGTCTAGAAATCAAATCCTAAATATGATATCAGTATTTAAAATTAACATTGGTCAAAATAGCGAACAAAAATGACATCATCTGCACAATCTAACTTCCATTTAGTCTGCGTTAAAAATACTCATAGTATCTCGGTCAAAGGTTGATTGCCAAACATTCCTTCGTGCGAATCATCCTCGTCGTCCTGCATACGATTTTGAGGAGAAAACATCTGAAGTTCTTGTCAGATTTGGACTTTTTTCATTTGATATAAAAGCTACTTTCGGAAGTCAACTCTCGGATTCGACGAATGATGACTGATGGCTAAAGAGTTGAGCTAATGATTTATCGATCCTCACCTAATTTGCAAAAACTTGCCTAGCCAAGTGCTCACCCTGACGTTTATGCGTCATAATTAAGTAAATTCTTTTATTTTTTGCTTAAATAGTGGCTCACTACCCATCGATGGGCAAAAAGCAGCGTTAAACTCTGCATTTAACTTTTGCCTCGCGTGATTACAATGCAAACAATTTCAAAACGGGGTCTCTAAAATATATTTTCTCCGTAACTAGACTTTATGTAATAAAAATATTACAGAACAATGACGTCACACTTTAACCAAATTATTTCCGCTAATGGTGCATCTGGCATCGAGGTATAATAGTTGCGTGCCGTAGAGGCGGACGAATTAATCGCAATCAAGCGAATAGCTACACACTCGATCGAGCGATGAAATCCCGCGATGCATCGATGAATCGACTCGAACGACTCCCATTTAAACCTCTGAAAACAATCGAATCGATCGATACATCGCGAATCGATTAAACGGTGGGAGCCGGCGGTGCTAGGGGGCGGTAATCATGGGTACAATATGGTAAAACGAGCCCGCAAACGCGCCCGTACTCGCTCCTTAACGTCATAAATCATCAGCGCCCGCTCTGCCCGCTAAGCAAGAACCACAGAGCTCCGATTGAAAAACTTATGTAGTTACGCGGTTTTTGATCAGCACGGAAGCACTCCGTCCCCCGTTGAGTTCCCCTCCCCCTCCGACGATAGAGGCTCCTGCTAGACACATGCAATTTCCTTGAATTTTGTTAATTTCTTCTTATTTCTTCATGGATAGTAAGAAACAATATAAGCAAGCGGGAAAGCTTTGAACCCCTGATACTTTTGTATTGCAAAAGTGCCTAGCTGTTTTCTAGTCAGGCGCGTCCGTAAGTTCTCGGAAGAAGATGAGCCCCGTTGATATGAAAGAACTCGCTCACCGAAAATTTCAAACATCAATTTTGAGACAACTACACTACCGCTAAAGAAAAAAATAAATTATAGACTAAAGATTATTGTCCTCCGCGCTTTGACAGCAGGGTGTATCAAAATAAACCATCAACCTTGTATATCTTTCGAACAGATGCGAATATCAAAAACCGCTGGAATGAGAGGCTACGTATTGAATATTTTTGAAGGGGATCTCAAAAATATTCAATACGTGTTCCGATGTTTTTCAATGATCGAAGTCGTTCAAAGATAAATAATGTGCAAAGTTTCTTTTGAAACATCTGGTGTGCAAAGTTTCGGTGAAAAACATGAGGTTTATGATGACGATGAGAGAAATTTTTCGAAACCACCTTTCCAGAGGAAGTAGCTTCCTCCCGCATATGGACATCCGAGTCCTTAAAATTTGTTTAAAAAAAAAAAAAAAAAAAAAAAAAAAAAAAAAAAAAAAAAAAAAAAAGTGCGCGCACCCGGTAGGTGACGTCATCCACCACGTTGTCCGTTTACGTAACTGCGCTTTTTTACCGGAGCAGTCGTGCGACGCCGAAAAATCCTATCTCCGACTCGGATCTCGGGGTGCGACTAATACCGCGGCTCGTTTTGCCAACCCGGCTCACTGTGTATCAAGTCAATCACAGAAGTCAGACATGAACTTTTTAAGTGAAACTGCAAATTTTTATGTTTAATTCGTAACATTTAACTTTTTAAGGGGTGCATGGAAAAACAGATTTCACGAGGGAACCAATGAAACCACTTTTAAAACCTTAAAGTTTTGTATGAGCCTAGTTATGGGCTTTAAACTTTCCAAATTTCGTCCGACTTCCCCCATTGACTCGATCCATTGTGCGGCTGAGCCCTGCGGCGCGCAGCTTTCGACGATGTCGAGACACGCGAAGTCGTGGCCGCGGCTATCCTGGAACGCGGCAACGGATGACGGGACGGAACGGGACAGGAATCGAGAGTAATTGCAGTGTGAGGGCTTGAGTGGCTCGTGGTGTAGAATATTACCGGGTTCGCTTCCTGGTTGCCCCACGAATTACGCTCTCGTTTAGGCCGGATCCGGAGAAAAATCGAGGGACGCCGACTACGAACGAATCGTCGAGAATATTAACCGGAATGGAAATCGAGACGGGGAATGGGACTCTTGCATGCCACAGGGATTGACGATTGAGATAATTTCCTGGACGTGATATTTCGCGAGAAACACAATGGTGCCGCTGATTTTCATCGAAATAAACTTGCAAGCTCAATTTTTGTTTTTAAATGGGACGTATTTCTGTCAAACGGAACTAAGCGCCATCGGGGTAGGAGGGTAGAGGGGGCCTTGGATTGGCGGCGGAACCGGGCGTCGGGTTCATTCGTTCCTATACTCGCAATGCTTTTCCATGGCGCTTAGTTCTGTTTGACAGAAATACGTCCAATTAAAAATAATGAGTATAATATAATTAGTATGTTATTGTGCGTTGTAATATAATACATATTGATATAATGTAAGTAAAGAGTGTCATTTTTGGTATCTATATGGGCTCAAATGGACGTACTTATTCTAAAGGGAACTATACGTATAGGGTTTGCGTGTAACATAGTTCCTTTTAGCATAAATACGTCCAAATCATCCCATTCATTATACCACCTTCGTGATAATCGCACGTCTCCGATAGACCATGCGACCCTCGAGTTCCTCATGACTTCCATCCCAAACAATAGAGGAAAACGATTCTAAATAACTTCACGCCTGGCACGTAGGAAACGTGCACTTGGGCCACTCTTGCTTTCAAGACGGATCCCAGATCGATTCCGAAATTGATTTCGTCAGCCGGGACGTCAACAGTGACCCCCAGTAGCGAGCCACCCAACTCGTGCGCGGAGTTTCCATTCCGCAAGAAAAATTCAAAATTCAGCATTGAACCATGTGAAATTTCTGCACGATCTGACAAGCATGGGTTTGGTGAACCCATTCACATGCAGGCCGCGGCGCTTTGTCGACCAATTTGCTGCGTCGGGATCAATTAAAACAAGCAGGAAGCTCCAACGCATTGGCGTCGGAGAGCGGCTCTGGGGGCAGTAGTTGTAGTCAAGAATGAGGGCCTAGACACATTTTGTCATTGATGTACAATCCGACAACTGTCGATTCATGTTTTGTAACTTAGCAGATTTACGTAGCCGGTGTATAAATGTGTATTGGGCTTTGATATGGCGAATACATGGCATTATCACTTGTTGTATACTTTTAATTTTGAAAGCTCTTTGGAGGTCCGCTTCCTAAAAAATCTCTGGTTGATAAGTCGTTTAGCGAGGCTGCAAAAAATTTGCATTTTTATATCTGAAAGTGTAGGTATTGGTTTTTTGTATAATTGTTTTTTTGGATTGCTGGAAAAGTAACGCATACTTCTATAATTTAGGACTGAGTCAGGGAAATATAAGGTTCGTTAAATAGTAAATATTCCTAGTACCGTGTGACACTATTGTTAACGAAAAGTTTTTGCAACTTGTCAAAGAGGTTGTTGAATGATCTTCGAATAACTTTTGATGAGCTAGAGGTAATGGTTCTATCTGCAGCTCGTGGACTTCTGTACGATATTGTCCAGAATCATCTAAATTTTCAAAAAGTGTCCGCTTGTTCGATACCCAATTTGCTCATTCATGCATACAAGGAGAAGCGCATGAAAGCTTTAGCAGACATTTTGGAGATGAATCAAGAATTAGATGAAGAATTTATGACTTAAATCACGGCACCTTAATCACGGGATGACCTTAATTACGGCAACTATTTATTGTCCATGAGATGCAGATGGTTCCATTTCCCTAGCTCATCAAAAGGTATTCGAAGATCAATTTCATCAGCCACCCGTACGAACCACGTTTCTAGTGACCCGTACTTGCTTCGCACGTATGAAACATACAATCAGAGAAAACAGAATTCATCTTACAATAATCAATAATCAGTAGGACATGAATCGTTGCGATGTATAATACGACATTATAATGCGGCATTACTATTGTAATTCATTTTAATGTTTAGGGGCATTATAAATCATTATTGCCACGTCGGAATGAAATGTTGTAGACTGAATTGAAAAGCATGTTGGCAAAATTTATTATAAAAATAGTATAACATGTAGGTACATAACATAAAGGTAATACAAATTAAATGATTAGAGCGTGTATATTTCATTACATTATAGGTATATTACAATCATTTTTGTCATTGTTGGAAATTTTGATAGTTTGAATTTTGATAGTTGATAGTTGATAGTTTGAGAGTTGAAAATTTGGTTATTTTATTTAGTTAAGGTGATTCGATAGACGCCATATTTTGTGTCAGAATGGCATGCGACATATCCCATCAATTGGTTCCATTTTTTCATTTACTCATCATTTTTCTCCAATTTTAAGTTTCGCAATTCTGTTTTCAGGAGACTAAAGCACTCACTTATCAATTTGTATATTTATATTGAGTTAAGGGTAGAGACGTATTCCTCACCGGAATTGAGGAATGGAGGTGTTACAGTAAGTCCGGCATTAGGTTCCATTTCGACATCAGCGACGATCAACGCTACGATACTGGAAGCCAGTCTTCCGATATTAAATCCCTAGCGGGGAAGAAAAAAAATGCCTAGATTTCGCTAAAAATCCCTAAATCCCCAGATTTGCTCAAATATACTTAAAAAATCCCTAGATTTTGCAAAAAGCGCCATTTTTTTATGAAGAATCATGATGTCATTCGATGTAGCGATTTGCAATATTTAAATCTGATTGGCTCGTTTGAATTTTGGCGCTCTCTGAAAGCAGTGCTAATCCAGACCAATAAAATGAAAGAATATTAGTTGATTTCTTATTATTAACAGGTTGAATGCAGTTGAATGTCAAGTACATCGAAGGACGCAATCGTTTTAATTTCCAGCTTATTTGCGGGGAAAATAGTGTTGCCAAAAAGGCCTACAAAATATAGATGAAAAAATGTTTTCGATTGTCGAAGCTAGAATTGAGGTTAAAAAGTTGATTTTTGGTAACTTTACCTCATCAAAAAAAAATCCCTAGATTTCCTGAAAAATCCCTAAATCCCTGGAAATTCCGGAAAATCCCTAAATCTAGGAATAAACTCTTAGACATCGGATGGCTGTTGGAAGCATTAGAGTCAACATTTGAAACGCTGCTGCAGAATTTGCCGGGAGTATAATCGAGTGTTGAAAGTCAGTAGAATTGAACAATGTAATAATTGCTTTCCGAAATAAGCGTTATAATAAAAAAACAACGAATCTGAACTGTTAATACTGGAACACACCTTCTATAAATGTACCTTGCGAGAGATAAGTAAAAAAATAGATGTACTGGAGGAGAAGTGCTTCTCCACAGAGTTTGAAGAAGGAAAAAAAATGCCCAAATTTACTTACTTCAGCATTTTCGGCAAAATCACTGCAATTTCCGAACCTTTTTCTGGCCAGGGGCCAAAATTAAATGATTATGAAGGGCCACTTAGATGTTGTAGATAAAAATAGGACTGTTGAAAAAGTCGCCGTTTTCAATAAATATGTACCCGGAATGGAAGACATCTAGGGGAAAATTGTTACGATTTTCCGATGCAAATATTTTCCTACAATCTATTTTCCTGCGTTTTGGGATTATACGTACTAAGCAGGCTAAGGGCCCGTTCGCCAAAACTAATCGGAACTGTATGAATGAATTGCTCCTTTTAAAAATCAAAACAATATCGAATTGCGATATATTACACAGTTAAGATAGGGCTATGTCCTGTCGTAAGCGGCGACATAAAGTCGATATCATTTCAATAATCGCCCCAATGGCCACGATAGTTGTTAGACGTTTACGGTTTCCCTGGTAACCTTTGTTTGCTATCAGCTGATATCGAGTAAATGACTAGGAAGCTCCAACCCAGTGGTTAAAGCTTCCTTAACCGCGAAAACTTTAAAATTCAAATTTTCAAATTTTGAACGTAAAGTACATTTTTTCCATCACGAGATAAAAGCACAAACAAGTTCTGAATTGTTGACTGTATCACCATGATTCCAAAAATACAATACACAACATAGCATTGACTAACAATAAAACAGTATGCAATAAAATAAAGTCATGACAAGGAACATAGCCGAAAATGGCGCCGATTCCCATCAACCAACGCGCGGTCTCTACAATGTAACATGCTGCATTGATACTCCCCAGCTGGGACCGTCCGGAATAGCAGCTCTAGTGCAAGCACCAGAGCCGCTAAAATGCCGCGCGCCGTGCCAATTTGTGCCGTTATTAGCGAATTTCCAATTGGATAAAAAAGGTAGACATGAAATGGACGTATTTCTGTCAAACGGAACTATTTGCATGAAGACATGAACCCTGACCCATAAGAATATATGTATAAGATGGGTCACGTCAAAATGCACATACTTCTGTTTGGCAGAAATTCGTCCAAATGGACTTCCTGCAATTAGGAACTTCTATTTCTGGCTATAAAAGCACAAATTTGAATAAGGAAACGAATGGCCTATAAGCTCCTTCCACCATTAGCCAAAATTATTGGTTCAAAGGGATTGCAAAGAACAATCTGAATGAATCTGTGCAGTTCCGCGATTGAACGACTTTTGTTCTTTACTATTTGTAGAAAATGAGGTATCGATTATTCGGAATGAAGAAACAGCCTACTGCGACACTTTTTGCGACTTGTAGGATTTTCGAAGATTTTCAGTTCTATCCATTGGTCTGGGTTAAAGAGAATAGTTATGGTTACTAGATTCCAAGGTGCATTTAACAACTTGAAAGCTCGTAGCCAAGAAAAATATGTGTTCGCCATCCACTATATCCATTACAAGAGTGGCTTAGAGTCGATAGAGGATTGACACGTTTCCTCTAATTTGAAATTGGCGACAAGACCAAGATTTCATGAAAATTTGATTAAAATTTTGAGAATTTTTCATTAAAATTCAATTTCAAAAAATGACTTTTGTGTTACAATAACCAACGATGAATTCATCAACGAGGATTCCACGTAAAACTTTGCCGTATACATACTTCTTTCAAAATGTAGAATTTTCAAATTAGTTACTGATATTTAAATCGTTTTACTTTTTCTTCAAAAAATTGATCAAATGCCAAACATCCCTGAAACCAGCAGTCCCTGCACTGGAAAAAAAAACACATTAGATCTAGAGTCCTGACTCTTGAAAACATCGACAAGAAAATGGACTCTTGATTCAATCAGATTTAAGCTTAAATCAAAAGGAAATCCGCTCAAATTAAGAGGCTTGGTTCTTGATTTAGGCTTAAATCTGATTGAATCAAGTGTATTTTTTCTTGTCGATGTTTTTAAGAGTCTGGACTCAAGATCCAATATGTTTTTTTTCCAGTGTACTTCAATGATGCCGGTTTCGGGCCTTCAACCAAAATTGATAATGGACCACTAGACAAGTTACGAATTTCAGCATTCTGATTTATGTTTCTTAACCAAAATTTCACGTAAAACACGATGCGCACAACAAAACTTACCAAAATCAACTTCTATGAAGATATTTAATGATTCTTCATGCGTGAATCCAAACTATCCGCTCATGAAAACTCAATGCTCTACGCGATTCACATCGCGCTCTAAACGGTATCATGACAGTCTCTGCGGTATAAAAATCTGGCAACCTCGATCTTGACGCTTTGGCTCAGCTATAGCAAATTGCTTATAGTTTGAACAACACATGGTGGGAAATGAACATTACTCGATTCAGAAGCTTGCTGAAACCGTTGTAGTGGGCGCTTTGACTCACGTAGAGCTTTGAGTTTCTTGTCAGCGGGCAGTTCAAATTCATCGTAACCAATGTGAAATATAAATGTTAATATATTCGTTATTAGTTGGTTTCAGTAAGTTTCGTTGCGCGAATCGTGTTCTGCGTGAAATTCTGGTTAAGAAACTAGTATTAGATAGCTTAAATTCGTACCTTGTCTAGTGGTCCATTATGTGATTTCGTTTTTAATTATTTCTTTTCCAATAGGAAACATGGCACCGCTAGTCAGGAGCGTGCCATATAGGGCGTCCTGATGAGAGTGCGTTTGGTCAAGCGACGGCATTGCCTGGACGCAACTGATCAAACAGATCACGCGGGCAAAACAATTGGTAATTATCGTGACGTCACATCCGCCGGATGACTTTAATTATTAGTCGTGAGCCGAGTTTTATTTTTCTTCTTTCTTTTTTCCGTGCCATTGGACATGAAGTCGCTGTATATTGCTGATTTATGGTCTATAGATTGATGATTGGCAAACAATGATCGCGAACGGGCGAACGTATGGACTGAGGTGTTGGCGAATGCGTCAAAGAAACTGAAAGTTTGACTTTTTGGTCTCGTGATTCAATAGGAGACGCACAAAATAATCATAGAATTGACGATTCAAGCGCAAAACAATTCCATTTGGTAAAGATCACGATTGAGATGTTTTTACGCTCAAATAATATTTAAGACAAGTGCTGGGTGACACTATTTAGCGGAGAAAGCATGATGGCCAAAAAGTTCGATAATTTTCAATTGGAATAAAAAATTTCGAGCTTCAATAAGTATCAGTACACGACTGAGGCGGGAGAGTGTTCAATTCAGGCAGCTTTATTAGACTATATTTGAATATATATAATACATTCAAGTTATGCTAAATGCTGCTGTCATCTACATATCGACAGTGAGACTCTTAAAGCATGTGTCTCGATCGTTTGCGGTGGTTTAAAATCTCCAATCCTATTTCATTTTTTAAAGGAGAACAAATCAACATCTTTCCTTGAAGTTTTCACGGGATTTTCTTCGCAAAGAGGAAAAAAATCACTAAAGTTCTTAAGAAGTGAAATTAAGCAGTTTTCCATTCAAAAGATACAGTGTGAAAGGAAATATGCAACGTCAAACCGAGATATACGTGGTTTGGTCAGGTTATATGTGTCTATTGAATACCTGTTTATGTGCTTAAGAGGTTGATAGGATGTCGATATGAATGTTCCAATATGAGAAAGAAAAAAGTAAAAAACTGGGAGCGATAACTTTATTTACTCGAAGGGGAAAGAGAGGACACAGCGTAACAAACATGTGAATCAACGCGGAAAGAGAATTCTCAGACCGAATATTGTCACTGACCATCACAAAACCGCATGTTGTGCACTGAGAAAAAACTATGGCTTATAAACCTATTAGAGGTAAATATGGAACACCACTAATAGTAGTACCTCTACATATAATAATAGCACATATACCTTAGTTATGGTACCTGTACCTTAATTAGGTACAGAGACCTTAGTATGGTTCACAGACCGAGAATCATTAGTTTATTTACGACTATTATAGGTGTTCCATATTTACCTCTAATAGGTTTATAAACCATAGTTTTTTCTCAGTGTGGATGAGTCGACGAGAAACAACGGATGAAACGCGTCCTGTTATCGCGAGCAATAAAAAACACACGTGAAAAAACCGCACTGGACTGACAAATATTTGTCCATACGGGTAGGCTAACAACTTTTAGATTGTAACTGACTTTAGCAAACACAGTGAATCAGCGCTGGAAGCATCCGATGTACGTTGAGGGAGGAAAAAGAGAGATTACAAGATTTCTTGAGACAATGTTTTACTATCGATTGTGACCCTTTACAAAAGAAGAGATCTAAACACTGAAAAATTTAAAATGGAACACTAGACAAGGTACGAATTTCAGCATTCTGATACATGTTACCTAACCAAAATTTCACGTAGAACACGATGCACACAACGAAAATGACCGAAATTAACTCCTTACGAAGATATTTAATGATTCTTGATGCGTGAATTGAAACCACCCGCTCATGAAAACTCAATGCTCTACGTGATTCACATCGCGCGCTAAACATTATCATGATAGTCTCTGCGATATAAAAATCTGGCAACCTCAGTCTTGACGCTTTGGCTCAGCTACAGCAAATTGCTCATAGTTTAAACAACACGTGGTGGGAAATGAACATAGCTCGATTGAGAAGCTTGCTGAAACCATTGTAGTGCGTGATATGACTCACGTAGAGCTTTGAGTTTCTTATCAGCGGGCAGTTCAAATTCTTCGTGACCAATGTGAAATAAAAACGTTAATATCTTCCTTAGGAATTGGTTCCAGTCATTTTCGTTGCGCGAATCGTATTGTGCGTGAAATTTTGGTTAAGAAACATGTATCAGAATCCTTTAATTCGTACCTTGTCTAATGGTCCATTAAGATATTGATAATAGGGGTCGTTCATGAAATACGGTGCGCTCTAGAGAGGGGAAGAGGGGTCTGGGAGAGCACCATGCCATTTTGTTTTTACATATTGACGGATAGACTTTGTAATTTGATAACATTTTGGTGACGTAGGTCCCTATCCTTTAACTCGTAAAAACAATGCGTTACGCTCTCCTTGACTCTCTCTCCCCTAGAGCGTTATAGATGGCTCCATAAGGACCTACGTTACGACAGCTTTACAAAGGGAGAGGTGGTAAAAAATGCCGAAAAAGTGCGTCACGCAATTTATGAACGCTCTCTTGCCACCTAAGAGGAGTTTTAGAGCATTTTGCCAACGTAAAAAGTAACTGAACGGCTTTCAACTTTTTCTTATGAATAGCAACCCTGTCGCGAATGGTGCGTCATGAGTCAGGCATTTATCACCCCTATGAAAACTAACCCTTGCAAAATGATGAGCAGTAATCGTGCCTTATGCGGTGGAGGGCTTCATCTAATTACAGAGTGACGAGATGAATACATGACAGACACGATTTTTTGCGGAGCAATTTACATATTAAATTAGCAGCAGCCGCACTTCATGATCCCTGGTATCAAAGATGAGATCAAACATTTAGAATACGTGGGTCTGTGGTTTCAGCGCCACGCTTGCGATAGCTCTAAATTGGCAATTTTTACATCATTCTAGCTTTTTTGAGTCGTATGATTTTACTCTAGTGAATGGAGCAAAAATGACCGCGATTAAGTTGTTGAAGATCGGGTTTCCTCGATTCTTTTACAAATTCACTAATTGCTCCAAAAGCACACTGAGAAAAATATATGGTTACAATTACCATATAAGTGGTGTTCAAATGTACTCTTAATTTATTAGCAGTGGCCATAACCAATAATCGTGATATTTTTACTGGAGCAATCGTAATTTTACAAGTGTGTGGCTGTAATATTACCATTTAATGGTAAAAATATCTCTATTATTGGTTATGGCAACTACTAATTAAGAGTTCATATTAAACACCACTAATATGGTAATTATAACCATAATTTTTTATCAGTACATTAATGTTAAATCCGAAGTGGAATTAGACTTAGACTATACTGTAGTGGATGACTTAAATTATTGTTATTCTTTGGTCGCACAACCAATAAGTATGACTGAGTATTTTGCGTAATAGAATACTAATCTTATTTTAAAATACGAAATCATAAGATTAACGCGTAACGCTTAACGCAAGAAGCGCTTAAGCGTGTTGGGCTCGGGCCGCGAAGTGGTTGAGGGGCTTCATAGCCCCCTGGTTTTTTTTGGACAATTTATGAGGATCTGGATATCAAATTAGATGTGCAATAGATAATATTTCGAATAAAATTATCTAAAAAATGTGAACAGCGTGTCTACTAAAATTGGCTGGCTAAAAATCAGTACTTTTGCAGTACTTCTTCCAGACATTCCCAAGAAATTCAGTACCTCCAATTGACGAAATTCGAGGAAATTCAAAGATATGAATTTCTCGCTTAAAATGCGACATAATGACAAAAAATGAAAAAAATTCCGGACCTTCTTGCGGAATTTCCGCATTTTTTTAGTGCTTCCGGGCCGCCCTTAAGAAAATAGTACTATTTCCGGACTTTTCGCAAATTTCGGACTTGTAGACAACCTGGTGAAGAATGAAATTCAAACAAGTTTTCCAGAGAATGGCGCTTCAGGATTCAATTATCCAAACACAAATTTTATGACTTGCACAATGGATGGAGTGAAAGTAGTTCCCACAAGCATCAGGTTGAATATCTATTACTCGGCGAAGGGTATTATTATAGATGACAACGTCTGTTGCAGCTTGCAGGGGCAACAGCTGACTACTGCGCCAACTTCTCTTCGAAAGAGCGAGGGGACCCGGGATCTGGTATCATGACGTTGCTCTCTAGGCTACGAAAATACCTCTTCTCGACTATTTCCGATCCGCAAAGGTCGATTGTAGTTATGTCAGTGGTATTCCGACACTTAGTTTAACATGCAATAGTTGTTTGGATTTTTTAACGTCAGGTCGCTACCAAAAGCAAGTTTCAAATTTTGTGTTGAAAATGCGAAAATGGCTTCAACATTGTCGCAGTTCTAAATTGAATTGGAGTTTTTGCTGAAAATGGATTTCTAGCTCACTCAAGATGTTCAATCTAAACATTGCCGAAGTATTGTTCTTCCTCCTACACTGAATTTTCTGAGCGGTGGACTTTTGAGAGCGTGGTTGTTTTTCTTATCCTATCGTTCAAGTCTTTTGACCTACATGATAGGAATATGATTCCGAAGTTCAAACTCACTCCAGGCAATCAATCTGAAAAATGCTACATCATCGTGCCTTCTCCTGAACTGAATATTCTGGGAGTTGAATTTTTTGGTAGCGTGGTTGTTTTTCTTATCCTGTCGTTTAAGTCTCTTGACCTATATGTTGTGAATATGATTTCGAACTCCCTCAACGTGTTAAATCTGAAAATTTTTACAGTTTTGTCCCTTCTCCTTCACGGATAATATCTATGGTTATCGGACTCTTGGGGGCGTGGTTGTTTTTCTTATCCTATAGTTTTAGTCTCTCGGCCTTTATTATAATTGGTAAGAGGCATCGCAGGTACAGACTGAGACCGTTTCATACATTATGTCAGGGTTCCATTGGGACGGAGGGATTAGAGAGGTGTATGACATATATATTATATTGGGAGAAGGGGAAGGTCAAGCTGAACCTGAAAAACCTGAAGAACAACCAACCAAAAAATATTCACCGCATGTTTGGGTTAAATTATGTTCTACTGTCCACATGAACACAAAATGTTAGTTATTTTTCTTACTGTAAAAGAAGGAAGTCCCGTTTTTTTTTTCTTAGATCGTCGTTTTCCTTACAAATAAATGTAACTACATTTCAACGTTGCCAAAATTCTCCTGGCGAACATTTTTACAAAAAGAATCCAAGGCACTCCAAACTGGACCGCGCTAAACAGAAAGGAGTCAAGCCACATCAGCTAATGCCAAATTTAATTGGCTATTTTAAATTTTTTACATGAAAACAGATGAGCGGATTTTCGTGCAAATTTCCGTAAATTTTCTCCACAGTACGAAGCAAATTCCTTAACATTTTCAAAAGGATCCGTACAAACGCTTTCTCGTAAAAAATTAGATTGCCCAATTAAAATTGGCAATTGCTGATGTGGCTTGGTTCCTTTCTGTTAAACGCGGTTCAACTGAGAATTGAACTGATTTTTCTTCTAATGTCATGCAATAATTGGGAATTATTTGAACACCAATTGCAAGGTCACATTCTCGTAGAAAATTGCATTGTTTGAGTCAATTTGGCAACCTTGGAATGGAGTTACGTTCCTTCGTGCGGGAAAGGAAGAAATGTCGGCCTGCGGACCGATTATTGAAACTGATAGATAAAGCGATGGACAAAGACGACAAAAGGGATTTGGAGGGATCCTATTGGTGGAAACGGGTTGTTGCAATGGACAAAGGAGGTAGGTAATCGACTAAGTAACGGCAACCCACGAGAAACCCGACAGTTAGTCTATCATTTCCCCCCTTAGTCGATGAGAACCACCCATTTCAACCAATAGAATTGCTTTATACCCCCTATGTCATCTTTGTCTATCGCTTTGTCTATCAGTTTCAATAATCGCCCCACTGACTCTTCCACCAGTATCTTCATTTCGTCTCTATACGGATCGGTCCGCTTCATCGACTTCATCCACGACCGTTAATGGTTCGTCTCCTGGATCATAAGGTCCTCCGCGGATCCCGACCTGCCTGGGTGTTCGAGTTTTTGGCATAGAGTTTCGAACTAGTTCGTTAAAACGAAACCGAGAGACGTTTTTGGAGGCGTTTTGGAAAGGTTTCAGCCGGGCGCGCTATGATCCGTGCAGAGCGGAGAAGCTGCAGAGGGCTCGACGCGGCCCGAACCCATAAACTCCATAAAGTACGCTCTGAGTTATGCTCCGCGCCGCAACATTGTGGCAGTTTTCCAAGCGTGAGTCAGCGCTAGCATTACGGAGGAACCGAGGCAGGGTTGCCGGATTTATAAAACAAAAACCTACACCGAGGAAGAAGAAAAAGAAGAAGAAGAAAATAAACAAGATGAAGAAGAGGAAGAAAATAAATAAGATGAAGAAGAAGAAGAAAATAAACAAGATGAAGAAGAAGAAAATAAATAAGATGAAGAAGAAGAAAATAAATAAGATGAAGAAGAAGGTAATGAAGAAGAAGATGAAGAAGAAAAAAATAAATGAGGAAAAGAAAAATATGAAGAAGAAGAAAAAGAAGAAGATTAAAAAGAAGAAGCTTGCAAATCAGTTGAGAGCTTTTTAAATCAGTAATAACTGTGGCCCCACAACATGAAATTTAACCTCATAATAAATTAAGCCATAATCAGAGACCAAAGTATATGCGTAGGGGTCCAAGAGTAGGGTAAATATCAAGATATTTGGTCAATTACCGAAATAGGGAATACAGAATTTGCATAGATATCTAAAATTTTGAGAATTTCATGTTCAAGAAAAAACTACTCAGTGAATTAAGCATGAGAATATCCTTAATTGGTTTTTAAAATGAATAATTATTAGAGGAGATATGCCTAAATGATCTAATCGGCATGCATGTGTTTGAATGGGAAATGCAACCTGATAACGTCACAAGGTGGCAGATTTTCTCATTTTTTAATAGTTTTCCTTACAATTTCCTATTACAGAGACGATTATGAAAAATAATGTGAATTCAGCTCATTAAGCGCTCTCAAATGCAGCATTAAGATTTTCTTGCAAAGTGTCTATTGAGCATTTGCTCGCGTCAAAGGATGCTGATGGCCGAATCTTAAAAGAGAAGCTGAGTGGATCTTACTTGATGCCAAACTCCTAGGTTCTTTGGCTATCGTCATTGAAATGAATGAAATTTGATTCCGTTTCTTTACGGTCCTCATAATCCATACAGACAAACAAATGATCTACCTATCAGAATCGTCGGATTGAAAAGTGGAAAATTTTCTCTGAAATTTGGCAATCCAGGTCCAAATGACCGCCATCACAGTTTATTACCGAGTGCTACAACATTGACAGAAGCGTTGATGGACGAGGACTCGAGGGCGACCAAGAAAAATGAAAACGCCAATATTGACGGGTTTCCTCCCCTCCTTATTGAAATTGCACCTGATCTCAAATGTCAGCAATATAACTTGTGTTCTGGCTGATGAAGAGATCGCTCGATCGACGTCTCTATAAAACCGTCGGGTAGGATTGCGCACATACATTTATGGGCGATGATTTGCAGAACACAAACGCACCAAAAATTGCAAAAACTAAAAACTGGAGAGAGCCTGTCAGAAAAAAGGGGGCCTTCAGATACCCCTTTTTTCCACCTCGCACGTACAAATATTCGTAGCAAGATGGTATACCAATGAGAACAACCGCATTTATTTTAACTTCGCACTGAAAAAAAATCTCGGCGTTTTTACCACGGTCCGTTGGTACCTTTACCATCTCACTTTTTTTACCAATTATTGGTAATTTTAACAAGACAGACTGGTAAGCTTACCTAAAACCGGTATTATTACTGTTTTTTCAGGTAAGAATACGACTCTTATTGGTGATCAATTCCTGGTAACTTTGCCATTTTATCTCGGTAATTATACCACAGTTGATGAAAAATATCGGCGTTTTTACCAAGGTCCAGTAAAATTACCGAGAAAGTTCAATAGTTTTACCGAGCTTTCTCGGTAAAATTACCGATTCCATAAATGGTAATTTTACCGAGAAAAAACTGGGATCAAATAGAACAATGAATTCTTGGTAATTTTACCTTTTTCTTAGTAAATACACCGATATTTTTTTTTCAGTGCCCTTTTTTCCACCTTACACGTACACATTTTCGTAGCAAGATGGTACACCAATGAGAACAACCGTTTATTTTAACTTCGTCCAGTCCAAAGGTTCTTGACATCCAAATAAACCCTCAGGCTATACGAACACTAGCCTTCGGTCAGACTAACAGTTAGTCTCGGTTCCGAGGTCAGGGCACCATGTCACTCTCCGAGTCTTCGCACCCTTCATCAACTTTCAACGCGCTGAGCGTCTCAACTTATGAGAGGCGCGTCATCCAGCGCATGTTCGATTGTCCCCGCAAACTCTTCATCTTGAACGTCTCGCGTTGCAAAATTGAACAATTTAAAATGTTAATCCATGATCCTTAATCCACACTTTCATACAAAATTGGGAACTTCATTTATGTTAGGTACATACACTTTTGGCATTGGGCAAAAACTACATGGATTTCATTCTGCAGAAAGGAACCAAGAGCATTTCAATGTCGCTAAGATGGTGCAACTTTTCTACTTCGCAAATATAAACTAATTATCTAAAAAAGTTGTATATTTACTCCCGATAAACAATAAATTTTATACGAAAATTACTTTTGTAAGTTTAACTTCTTGCAACATTGCAGTAATGTTATTGCAAAAAATGTAAGGAGCACAATCGTAGCAACACTGGAATTCCCTTGGTTCCTTTTTGCAAAATACAATCCATATGACGAATAATAAGATGGACTAACTATACTGCCATGCTAAGGAAGAACGCCGTATGAACATCCGAGAGTTACCAAATTTCCTTCAATAAACTGTTTATTTTTGAGGAAAGTTATGAATATTTTTCCTTGAAACTTTCAGGAGCGTTCGGTAAGCTTGCGAGCAAAATTATCTGAAAAATTGGAAGGAAAATATTCATAAGTTCACCAGGAAATTCATGTTTTATCAAAGGAAATTTGGCAACGTCTGGAGGTTCATACGGTATTTTTCCTTAGCACGGCAGTATAGGGTCCCGGTCCCTTTTGAGTTGCCGTCAGTTAGTCTATTTCTTACCTCCATCGTCCATTACAACGACCCACTTCCACCAATAGGACCGCTCTAGTGATCCTTGTCTTCTCTACAAATAGAGTTCAAAAATCAGCCCGCTGTATCCTTCAATAGTTTTCCAAACCAGTAACATGACTACATGGTACCAACGGTATGGGCCTCGCACACTTCGGCTCACCCTAAGAGCTTTCTTTTCACCCGGCTGATAAAGGCAATGAGTAAAAGGCAACGACGCAATAGTGACAAAGTTAGAACCCATGTCAAGCGAGATGTACGAAAGGTGTAAACGCGCGGCTGTCCACGCGCAGTCGCAGGCGCGGCGGAGCGGAACCGTTGGTTTTACATTTTCCTAGGTGCAGATTTACAGCTGGCGGAGTTTAGAGGTTATGTCAACAGCAATAAACAGCGACATATCGCCGATGGAAATTACTGGTTGCGTCCGCGTCCGAGCCGGTCGGGCCTGGACACTCAAGGGAGGCGATTTGCAGCCGGTCCGCTAACCAGCTGACGACAGTTGCCGACTTTCCGGTGATCTTAGGTTTTCCGCCAGAACTAATACGTATTACTTGTTGCTAAAAATATCCTCATTTGAAAAATAAAGAAACAAAATAGGATTGTTCAATCATCACTGAACTTTTTAGAAGCTTTTGACGATTGAAAAAAAAATTGATTTTTTTTTTTTTTTAAATTGTTAATGCAGAAACATCTAATGAGTACAGAATCTCACGCGAGACGGCAATATTTTTTCGTTAGCAGTGAGATTTCTACATAGTGCGTCTACTTAGCTTTCCTCTGTAGCTTCGATAGAAAAAATTGGTGGTGATGATAGAGCAACAATGTTACTCGGTAAGACCCTTCAACGGGCTATTCTCAGAGAAATATCTAATCGACTAAAATGAAAATTATGGCAAAATACGTAATAAAGAATTTGAATGTGTCCATAATTTGATGAATTTCGTGTTTAAGTGGAAACTACTTAGTGAACTGAACACAAGGATACTCTTAGTTCATAAATTGAGCAATTATTGGAGGAGATATGACAAAATGATCGACTCTGCTGTAGTAATGCATGTGTTTAAATGGGGAATGCCACCGGATGACGTCACCAGGCGGTGCATTTTCTTACTTTTCAATCTATTTTAAACTATTCCCCGTAACAGAAAAAATTATTAAAAAATCCTGCAAAATCAGCTATTTGAGCCCTTTCAGATGAATCAATAAAAAATTTACTTGCAACTTCTCCATTCCCATAATTTTAAAACACATTTAGCTTCTTTTTTCTTTAAAAAAAAGAAAAAAGAAAAAAAGGACGAGCTATTCATTTTAAAGGAATAGAGCATTTGCAGATATTTGAAATTTTGTAAATTCAGTTGAAGTCAAAACGGAATCTGATTTTTTTACGCACAGACTTGCACAAATTTTATCGCAATTTTCTCATCATTCCCCCTCCCCCTTTCTTCTTTCATCCTCACTACGTTCTTCTCTTCGATCTGGAACCGACAATCTAGTTTTTCCGCTCGTGAATCATTTGATGCTAAATGACTCACAGAAAAGATGATCATCGAGGTTAACATACGTTTGAGAAGGGGTCCATTCGAATCTCGAGTGACGAGACGGCCGGAGACTAGTGTGCGGGCTTCTCAATTAAAAGCCTATTTGAAAAAAGACGAAAAGCTGCGGGGTGCCTTGAGTAAATATGCGGTTTTTGGAAGAAGTGGTTCGATTAAAGGCTCGCTGAGCAATTACACGGGATGCAGGAGTGAGAACAAGACACGAACAGCGATCGGTGGCGCGTGGGCTACCTCTGATGGGCTACCGGCGATTCGTTTGCGACCGCTCCCGACACGCCACTACGCGCCGCTGAGTAGGCAGTAATTAAAGTTTTTGTGGCTCAAAACTAGAAACATCGACTTTATGGATCAAAAATAACTAAATGTATGGAGAAACTAGGGGGTCAATAAACGTCAAGAGAATAACTATAGTTATTCCGGTCTTCAGACGATAAAAACATACGATAGTAGTTTTTGGCGCACTGGTAAAAAAAGTAGCTTGTATCAAGAGTCCAGACTCTTAAAAACATTGACAAGAAAAAGTACTCTTGATTCAATCGGATTATACCTTGAATCGAAGAGCCAAGCCTCTTGATTTAAGCGGATTTCCATTTGAATCAAGAGTATTTTTTCTTGTTAATGTTTTTAAGAGTCTGGACTCTAGATTCAAGCTACTTTTTTTACCACTGCGCCGTCGATATGAAAAGAAATACGAAACTGGGGGAAAAGTCTCTTGGATCCAGAGTTCAGACTCTTAAAAAATTGGACATGAAAAAATACTATTGATTTCGTTGAATTTTTGCTTGTATCGGGAGTCAGCATTTTAATTCAAGCAGATTTCCTTTCGAGGCAAGCAAAAATCCGATTGAATAGAGCTTTTTTTTCTTGTCAGATTTTTTTAAGAGACGGGACTCTGGATCCAAGAGACTCTTTTTTCCGGTAAATAGGAAAATTGGATTCAAGAAAAAAATATTTTTCCGAGTTCCTACACCATATCTTACGACAAAAAGTCCAAGTGAATCTTCCGATGAGTTCCAGTTCAGAGGCGATTTATGTTGAAAAAAGTATCTCCTTAAAACTGCCTGAACTTTGAGTTTTTGGGGAAAATTACTTTATTTTGTGAGCTGTGACTTACTTATCTACCAATAAGCAAATTAATTGTTTAGGTCCTTTCAATGATAATGACTCAACGATTCTTGGTCGAGAATCCTTCATTTCTATCCACTGTGCGCACCTACCGTGCAGATTAATCTACTCCAATCAGGGATTTCGTCATATGTTTAATAACAATTTGGAGTCAATGGGCGTTTGGGGCAAGAGGTGGGGTCAATGACTAAAGTTTGGGTGTTTATATCAAAATTGGACGCCTCCGCACAAAAGAGTGGAATCACGATAGATGTATTAATTTTCCACGGATTAAAATTATGATTTTTAGTGGCTAGAAGCGTAAGTTTCTGTAAAACCTAAGCATTTTTCTCTTGGAACTTCAGGACTAGTATCTCTTTCAACTTTTGAGCTTTTAGGGTCAAACTTGCAACGGAATTTCCAGATTTTCCTCCTTTACGCATTTGAAAAAAGTTACAGGAAATTTTCTCCCGAAAGATAAGGTCCCATTTCATCACAATCCCGGATACATTTTGTCCCCCTGATGTTCAAAGCAGTTCACTCAAAAATTCAACACTCCTTTTCTTGAGTCTCATGAACAAGTGTTTACGGAGGAAGTCAAGCGACCTTTCATGACATAATATTTAAAACTTTCAAATTTGTATTCGTGACGTGCCTAAAAAAACTAGCGCGATCATGTTGCAAACCAATTACTTGAATTCCTCAGTTTCTG
Organism: Bemisia tabaci; assembly: GCF_918797505.1. Lineage (NCBI taxonomy): Eukaryota > Metazoa > Arthropoda > Insecta > Hemiptera > Aleyrodidae > Bemisia > Bemisia tabaci. The sequence goes on from NC_092798.1 coordinate 40,489,549, forward strand.
GAGATGAGAATAAGACGCTTAGAGAAAGATAACGGATTACTAACTTGTGGATAGTAAAATGGACACTTGATGATTATCTGGGAGAATCCCTTTCTCGAACCCGATTCGCAGTTTTACGTCATGCTGCTAGGTTCACTGGTTTTAGTCTTGGAATAAAAAAATAAAAGTATGAAAAAAATCCACAGAAAATCTTTCTACGTTGGATCTGATAGAGTAACCGTGGTGGATACTCTTGTAGCTAAGAGTGTTTACTGCAAGCAAGTCTTCAGAATATAAAACGGTTCTGAGAAAGTATATTAAAGGAAAAATTAAACATATATATAAAAGAATCACACTTAAATTATAAAAAAAAACATCATTTGGAGTTTATGACCTCGACCATGTGCCTCGCTAGGAAGGAGCAACGAAACTCATAGATCTTATCAATATGCTAGAGCCCTGGTACATCTCCGCGGAATGTGAACTTGAATTAATAGCTGTCACCGAGTGACTTTAATCCGACAAACACAGCTGTTTGTCTTTTTTATTGTGTGCTTTTTGACAGGACCACCGCATCAGAGAGGTGTTATTAAGACTATCGCCACGGCGAGTTTCGGTAATTTGCGAACTTCTTTCATTTTTTAGCTGCTCTTACTATGCAGATACAAATCGGTTGAGTTTTCTGCGCGGTTTCTGGGTTGGGCTCCCGTTGGAATTTAATTAAACATAAAACAGAGACTCCAGCTTCCAGTGCGTATTTCGTGAAAAAACCTAGGGGGAAATGAGGATAGAGAGAGAGAAGAAAACAGTCCGGTGGTCGCTCAGATCATCTGAATGAGTGTAAGCGGAATTTTCCTAAAATTACATTAAGGAAATATTCAAAGCGTCGCAGAATGTATAGTGGCTCAAAATACTGCTCCGGTTTGAAGATTTAAATTAATAAAGATTAAATACGGTCAAAGAGGAAGTTTGCTTTAACTCATCAAGTACAACTATTTGGAAGTATGAAAAAATGCAAATATTCTCTCGCAGCACTTGAATTAAATCAATAATGCGGTATTTCCCTAAAAACGATTCCGTTAGAAATTGATTTTCCTTATATGCCTTGGATCAAACAATTCCTTTCGGATCTGAGAGTCGAGACATGGGCTTAATATCTTTCACACCCAATTTGCCATAATGATATTAAATTATACTTTTTTCAAAAAGAAGATACCGACAAGTTTTGAAAGGATTAAATGTACAAAAATAATCAAACGACCAAGAGGATGTGTTCTACTGGTCAAGTGCGGAAGCGCAACATCAGAAATTGATGGATGTCCAAAAAAGGTAGGAACTCACATGGGAAAGAGGAGGTGTAGGAGAGGATAGACTCTGAAAAAGAAGGAGACGAAGGATGCTGAAAAAGTAGGAGAAAGAGAGGAAGAGATAATACAGTGAAACCTTTCAGCTTTCCAGTATAACGCACGAGATTTAGGAATAACGCGTGATTTTTAAATAATATAAATATTCGCGAACACTGGAAAAAGAACATAGGATCTAGAGTCCAGACTCTTGAAAACATTGACACTCTTGACTCAATCAATTTTAAGCTTAAATCAGAAAGAAATCCGCTCAAATTAAGAGGATTGGTTCTTGATTTAAGCTTAAATCTGATTGAATCAAGAGTATTTTTTTCTTGTCGATGTTTTTAAGAGTCTGGACTCTAGATCCAATGTGTTTATTTTCCAGTGAACTTGATTCGTAATACTTTAAGTTCTGTTGAATCAAAAAAGACTTTACGGCTTCTACTGTACAGAAGATTACACAATTATCAATAAAAACAATCAATTTTTCCACCAAAATAACTCCGCGTCTTAGAGCAGAAATTTACATATTCAAATGAAGAGACGGTCACACGGTTCGATCTTTTTCAAACCGAACGATGTAGCTTGGAAATTAGCAGTTGCTAATTTTAAACGGCCGACGAGCCGACCAGTTGTTCGGACTAGCGAACATCAAAAAGCGACCGCTGTGTTCAAATATGGCTCGAGGAGTTGGCGACTTGCTCGCTTTCGGGCGCCTTCCCGCAGCGCTTGCTTTTCGATGAATCGATTGATCCTCCATTTAATTCTATGGAAAACAATCGATTATCAGGTTGTTGCTCAGTGATCGATTCTTTACCGTGGCCTCTGAGGAGAAAATATCGATATCCGATGAATAACGCTTTGCCACTTCTCTCCGAACAGATCCATATTGCCTCCTTGTTGGAAATTATGGAGTTTTCCATGTACATCGAGGTAATTTGTGAAAATTATGCATTAAAATTGGCGACGTTGGACCAGATCTTATCCGCCAAGAACGTCATCGTAGGGCTCTTTCAAGAGCGGACCAGATCAGATATACTGGGTGACAAGCCGTGCAATTAGCTTCCGTACAGCCGTGAGACATGGATGCCGTGCTGTGCGGTAATTACATGCAAATTTCGAGTAATGGGTTGGTAATTATTGTGCGTATCAAAGCATCTTGTTAATACGGCAGAATCGCTTAAATAATAATCGGACAAACCCAAATTCCCAGTTTCTACGATTCGACGGTCGCAGAATCACATCAGGTCACTGCCCTTAGAAAATGTCAAAGTCTAAGACATTTTTATACACTTTCGAAGAAATTCAATAAGTCTAACTTTCCTCCTTGGAGAAAAACTATGCATTTTGAGTAAATTTTCCAGGATATTTGCAAAAGATAGGAAACTAGTCTCTAAAGAGGTGAGGGCCATTCTGTCTCATCAGTTAAAGTCATTAATACCCATCAAGGTTCCTGTGGGCTCATTGTTGAAATCGGTCGACGAAGCTATAGATAAGGAAGACATAAGGGATAGGGAGGGATCCTATTGGTGGAAACGGTTGGTTGCAATAGACATAGGCAGGAGGTAGGTATTAGACTTACTAACGGCAACCCACAAGAGACCTCATAGTTAGTCCATGATTTACCCCCTTAGTCTATAAAAACCACCCATTTCAACAAATAGGACCGCTTCATACTCCCTAAGTCGTCTTTGTCAATCGCTTTGTCTATCAATTTCCTTAATCAGCCTGCAGAAATCAGACGCGTGTCTACTGGAAAATGAAGGTCTACATCAGGTTCAATCCGGCACCAATGTTGATCCGCACGAGAAGGGGTGGAAGACTCAAGCTTATCATCTCGGATATCTTGACACTGCGGTATACGGTAAATCAGCGGTAACCACAAATTAGGTTAATCTTACATCGGGTCAGTTAAGCCCTTTCATTTACTCTACAGCTCGCGAGAAAATCACGACAAACGAATCGACATCTGGACAAGAGGCTTTTTCCGTTGGAATTAAACCTATATCTCTAGGATCGACACCAACCACTTCTTTACGTTTGAAGGAACCGGATAAGCGCTAACAAAAGACATCAGAAGGGAATCCGTTGAGAGCAAAATCAGTGCGAGAAAGCAGAGTCAGAAATTCACTATTGACTATTTTTTTCTCGAGCAAGTTCTACCGTAAATTCAAAAACAATTCGGGGATGAATTCCAACTCAAGGTCATAATCATGAAAGAACAAATACTTATCAGAGTTCCGCTTTGCGATTCAATTATTGAAGTTGATAGATAAAGCTATAGACAAAGAAGACGAAGGGAAAAAGGGGTGATCCTATCAGTGGAAGCGGATGGTTAGACCCTAAAGTTAGTCCATCAGTTTCCTCCTTACATGGAAAAAAAGAGATAGAGGTTGTTGGATGATACGGGCATTTTAAATTCATTGTGACATCAGCACCCCCTACACCCCCAATAAATTGGAATACTGACCCAAATGTTGCGGTCCTATTCAAACTTGAGTTGTGTTACTACCACAATCAATCGGTAACACCCATATCATCCAACAAATTGGGGTTATACCACACATTTATGGAATAACCCTCAATACTTTTTTTCCCATGTACTTTTAATCAACCGTTCGTTTCAACCAATATAGGATCACTCTATTTACCCGTCTATTCCTTCGTCTTTCAGTTTCAATAATTAGCCCGCAGTAAATGTATCACGCCGGTTGTTTGGGAGCAGAATGGGCAAACCACTGGAAAAAAAAACCACATTGGATGTAGAGTCCAGACTCTTGAAAACATTGACAAGAAAAATACTCTTGATTCAATCGGATTTTTGCTTGAATCAAAACGAAATCCGCTTAAGTTAAGAGACTTGGTTCATGATTTAAGCTAGATTCTGATTAAATCGAGAGTACTTTTTCTTGTTGATGTTTTTAAGCGTCTGGACTCTAGATCCAATGTGTTTTTTTTTTTTTTTTTTTTCCAGTGAATAGTGAAATATAATTTAGAGAAAAATAAATAAATATATAAAAATATATAAATATATTAATAAAAAAAAAATAAAAAAAAATAAAAAAAAAATAAAAATAAAAAGATAAAAAAAGATAAGATATAAATATATTTTTTAATATAATTTATTTACAGTGTGTAGCAAATCTAAAAATCCACCAAATTGCAAATTTCGTTGCAAAAAAAGAGCTATCGAAACAGACCGATGTCGCGAAATCAGAGCACGGATTCGACACGAGGCGCGGAACTAATGAATGTATTCATGCTAAAAGGAACTACGGGCATAGGATTTAAACGTAACACAGTTTGTTTTAGCATAAATACGTCCTAATTATCGGAGGATCCCGGCCGGAATTCGATTTTTCGGGGCGGAACGCCTCTCATCAGTCTCGTACTCTCGTCGCGTCGGGTTGTGTCGGGCGGAACTTAAAGCCCGCTTCCGGCATGTGTTGCATCGCGGGTTCGCGGGCCCGGAGCGTGGCCAGTCGAGTGGTGCAGCGCCGAAATGAAAGGCAAAAACGAGAAAGAGAAAAATCGCAGACCTGCATACGAATCTAATACAGCTTACGCGGTTCTAGTCGAGGAGGGCTGAAGTGCCTCTCGAAGATGAGGACCTATTCAGACGTCAGACTCGTGCCGAAGCGGGGCTGCGAGACTGTACTGGAAAATTTATTCAAGTTTGAATCTTAACTCGTCGTTTCTCGGCGAAAGGAATGTAACTTAAAAGTTGCAAAACTGACTCGTGTGATTCAATTTTTTACAAGAATGTATATCCGTGCAATTTTCCCCGAAAGTTGTCTGAATTTTGCATGCACTGGGGAAAAAAAATACATTGGATCTAGAGTTCAGACTCTTGAAAACATTGACAAGAAAAAGGACTCTTGATTCAATCAGATCTAAGGTTAAATCAAAAGGAAATCCGCTCAAATTAAGAGGCGTGGGTATTGATTTAAGCTTAAATCTGATCGAATCAAGAGTATTTTTTTTGTCGATGTTTTTAAGAGTCTGGACTCTAGATCCTATGTGTTTTTTTTTCCAGTGTGAGGTCAGAGGAAAAATGCCAAAGATTCTTCTGATAAAACTTCTACTTGCGAGGGAAATGTAGGCGGAAATTGAAATTTAGGTACATTCTTTTCTGAAGAAAACGACGAAATATGGATAGGATTACAGATTAAGGAACCAAGTCACATTCACGAGAAAATGAGTTTGCTTATAACTACATGCATGCAGCTCCGATCAAAAATTATAGTCGAGAAAAAATACTACTGATGAGAAAATACTGCTGAATAAGAATGGATTACATTTTGAAATGAGGAATCCCTATACCTGGCTCTTTAATAAAAGCAACTTTCTACACAGGGAAACCAATGGCATTAATGTTGTACCTTAAATGAGCCAAAAATTGTGGTTCCTTATAGCAAAATGTGGTCCAAATATTGTGCTTTTCTGCCGGAGTTGATCAGGTATTTCTCTGATTACAGAATACGTTTACCAGCTACTGTACACCACATAGTAAAAAATCTAGCACAGATAGGAACTTCCTAATTTTCTGAGTATCAATTACAATCAAGAATCTAACTACCAACATTACTATTGATCTGAGCGGAAGAGTACAAAACTTCACTTTTTAATACCGATTTTCGGACGTATATTCTAATTTTTTTTTGGTGCGTCGCGGTAAATCCCGGGTGCCTAGGGACATCATACTCATGCTGGAGTCATCTCTTTGGTCTGACAATAAATGACTCGAATCTGTGGTCAGGCGTGACCCAGTTCCCACATCGGAGATAAACTGAGCAGAACTTTTTTACGTGCTTACTGTACTCCACTGGAAAAAAAACACATTGGATCTAGAGTCCAGACTCTTGAAAACATTGACAAGAAAAAATACTCTTGATTCAATCGGATTTTTGCTTGAATCAAAACGAAATCCGCGTAAATTAAGAGGCTTGGTTCTTGATTTAAGCTAGATTCTGATTTAATCAAGAGTACTTTTTCTTGTCGATGTTTTTTAGAGTCTGAACTCTAGATCCAATGTGTTTCTTCTCCCAGTGTCGAAGAGGATCTCCTCCCCTGTCGAGGGGATCGGAATGGCTTGGCAACGGAGCGCGGAGCCATTTGCGGAACGGGCACTTGAGCGACTGACTGACAGTGACACATCTTTAGCCTCCCACATGCCGTCGGGATGTTATGTTTGTGCTGCAATATTTACCGGTACTATTCACTTATTCAACTCCACCGCAGGCAAGGTGAACGTTCTTGGATATGAAACTTTGAAACGATTCGCGTGTCTCAGGCAAAGCACGATCATTCTGAAAAAAGTACGATGGTATGAGCTGTGAGAACATGGAAACAGTATGATAGTTTCGACTGTATTCCAGCGCCAGCCCAAAGTCTTGTTGTTCTGCTGTGGTAAGGAAGAACGTCGCAAGAGCGTTCAGCCAAAATTCCTCTCATAAAATATCTATTCTTGAAGAAAGGTATGAATATTTTTCTTTCCTATTGACACATCCGATGGTAAACAATTAATGTAATTACCTAGGGTAAATTAACTTATGATTACCCTTTTAGGAGAGACTTTACCACCACCAGCAATGAGTTCATAGATTCTTACCTGAAACATAAAAGAATAAAAAAAAAATTATTTCCTGGTAATATACAATAATTGATAGTGCTATTTGAACAAATATTGGTTGACAATCCTTTGAAGGTTCGTAACCTAGCAGCGTTTTTTGCCGATCGGAGTTACATGGAAAGAACAAAAAAGTGTCACTAAAGATCTAAAAATCTCTGTTGTAGTTCAGCATCAATATGAGCAAATTTTTTAATACAATATTGATAGGTTCTCCGTGCGTTAAATCAAGTCACTCGCATTTGTTGTTGCGCCTACTTTTTTGCCCTGCGTTAAAGTCTCTGAGGTGATCCCCGCATTTGCCCGTCTTATTGATCTCTCGTGTTGTTCAGCATGATACAATTTTTACGGTGCGGAACCTTCGGAACGTCAATCCGCGGCATCTAACACCGGCACCGCACTGTTCCAGGCGAAAACGCTCTGCATCTTAGTCAAGGGATGAAAGACACTCAGATATCGTTGCACGGCACATACGAACATCAAGTAAGGTGAAATATGCACTTTCGATGAAATCATTATTTTTGAAAATCGATACTTTAAAACGAAAGCACACTGGAACTGTCACCACGCTTGACGAAACGCCTTCAATTTTCAAAAGTAGGCAATTTCTTGACCTAGGAGCACGTTGATTTGTATCCATTTCGCTGTTCCTTTTTGTCATTTTAAGAAGGTTAAAAGCCGTTTTACTATGGTGTCAAGCTCCATGTCGATGCTTGCAGATGACTTAAGGGGCAGAAAAAAGAAAAATAAAACGATCATCCTCTGAAATTTGCCACTGCGTTTCCTTAATTTGCCACCTCAAAAAATGTGTCGCCATTTGTCGTGGCCCATGTGGCCCCTCTCCCTCTAAATTGGACCACGTCACCAATTACCGCCATTCAGGAATATTTGTTTCCTCCTCCTCCTCCTCCTCCTCCTCCTCCTCCTCCTCCTCCTCCTCCTCCTCCTCATCCTCCTCCTCCTCCTCCTCCTCCTTCTCCTTCTCTTCATCTTCCTACTCCTCCTCCTTCTTCTTAGAAAAAATGTTAAGTAGAAGCAGTCTCAACGTTCGTCTTAAATTTTCAACCTTCTTTGCTCTTCTCCTTTTCCTTCTCATTTGTTTTTTTTTCTAATTTTACTCCCTTTATGGACAAATATCCAAACAAAGCTCGACACATCTCGCGCCAGAAAGCGTCGTATCCCAAACGAAGGCTAGTAACTTCGTTCCAACGCAGCAACATCGACTTCAGCCATCTTTCTGCAAGACCATTATAATGCCGGATTTCCAGAATATTCTTGCTTTTAGCGTGAAATTTTTTTTTGTACCTTCAAATTTCCCTCAGGGGATAATCCCACGCTTGCCGTCCCTAAATTCCCATCCCTCCTCAGTCCCTACACTAACCAGCCACAGGTGACCGTCATTCGAGACCGTCAAACTCGGGTCACCCAGCCGCGAATCGAACCCGGAACCTCCCGATCGTAGAGAAAGCGCTACAACCACTACACACCACAGGAGGCCGACAAATCGACGAAATCGACGGAATGACCACTCGTGGTTCCAGTTAAAACCGCCTAACCGTTCCCGGTAAAATCAAAATCTACGAGTGAAAAATGCAACATTGTAATGTGTTTACATCCTCCCGTTTGGGCATCGACGAGAGACCCCGCGAGTAATACGACGCGCAACGGTTCTGCCGCGCAGCCGTGAATTCGTGATACAACTGACCCGGTCCCCCCCCCTCCCGCCACCCACACCCCCACCCCCGCTCCGTCATTCATTTCCCGATAATAGCGTCGTCGTCGCCTTCCGCAGCGGGAATAATAAGTGCATCGGGAGGCATGCTGCAGCGGCGGGCTCTTCCGCCATTTTTCTTCTGCCGCCAGAAATTTGTCCGACGTCCCGCCGCCCCCCGGCGGATTGTTCCGTTGCCGAGTGCGATACGTCACGACGCAACAGATCTGCCACACTGACCGGATTCCGATTGTGTTGGGGCTTTGTTGTCCGCGGCCGGGGAGGTTAGCGACCTCTCTCCGGTCCTCGGGGACCACGCTGCCGTGCTAAGGAAGAACGTCGTATGAACCTTCAGACGTTGCCAAGTTTCCTCCGTTTAAAACTGCAATTACTGGGAAAATTGTGAACATTATTTTCTCAAATTTTCAGACAATTTTGTACACAATTTAATGTAAATTATCTAAAAATTTCGAGGTAAAATATACAAGAATGTTTTCAAAAATACATGCTTCATCATTGGAAATTTGGAAACTCTCGAATGTTCATACGGCGTTCTTCCTTAGCCCGGCAGCACGGGCGCGGGAGATGGATGGTTTTCACGAGGGGACCGGTCCGATGCGCGGTGGCTCCTGGCTGCTGTTGAAAAGCTTTCCCGCTTCGATGGTCCTGCTCCTGGATGCTCGTTCTGTGCGCGCAGTTCGTTCGTGCAGATGAAGCTTGACCTAATTATGTATTTTTGTTGTTGTTCTTCTTCTTTCTCCTCTTTCTCTCGGCGATCTAACGCTCGTCTTGAATTTTCCACGCCGCTTTGTGTTCGGATGACCTCAAACTCGCCTATTTTACCACGGAATTCAAAGCAGATTCATCCACTGAACGCAAAGGTTTTTTCAAGAAATCTCGATAGGGTTGTCTTCCGATTGCTTGACCCTGGACTGACTGACTCAGGTCGAAGGACTCCTTACATATTTTAGATGAAGATGCAAGGGCAGCATCCACGAGGAAAACCGATGGTGTCAACTTTTCAAGATGCAAACGCGGGCGCAGTGTAGGATCCGCACAAACGCACAGGGGATCGAGTCGATTAAAGAGATCGGACATGGAATTTTCGAGTAAAACTGCAAATTTTGATGTTGATTTCGTCACATTTTAAATTTCAAGGGGTGCTTTTGAAAGTAACCTTCACGAGAAAACCAATACAACCTCTTACAGGACCTCAAAGTTGTGTATAAATGGAGTAATAAGCGTTTAAAGTTTCCAATTTTTCTCCGACGTCTCCTATCGACTCGACCACTGTGAGTCGGTGAGTTCGGTGGCCGGTCGCGGGCGCAGGGAGTCGAGTCGGTCGAGTCGGACGGACACCGAAATAAAACGATGATTTACGGGAACGCGCGATGGGCGCGCGACACTCCACCGCTGCGTCCAGCAGCCAACGAGAGGTGTTCCCTGCTCCCTGTTCCGTATTTCCAGTTAGTTTCGTGGACGTTGCCGCTCTGCGGAAATTTTTCCGATCAGTGTTCGAAACTCACCTTTGAGTTTTAGGAGCCATTTGGCGCATCAAGCCCGATTTTTAGGCGCCATTGAAGATTTTTCAGGGGCCAAAATGACTTTTCACCTACATATTACGGCGCATTTAGTGAAAAGTTAAACGCAATATGTTTTCGTAACAGAACCAGTAAGTGGCTGTAACTTGGGGAAGACAGAGGCACTAAGGATGAGATTTTGAAGAATAGAAAAAGCCTTCACTTGTAGTGCTGGAAATTTCGAATAGTCACCTAAAATGAAAATTCAGATTTTTAGGGAGCAATTTTTAGGGGACATGTTGGCGCAGAGCCTTCATTTTTTAGGCGCATTTGGCGCGTTGGCGCCTGTGAGTTTCGAACACTGTTTCCAATGGTTAGAAAAACAAGCAGGAAGCTCCAACGCATTGGCGTCGGAGAGCGGCTCTGGGGGCAGTAGTTGTAGTCAAGAATGAGGGCCTAGACACATTTTGTCATTGATGTACAATCCGACAACTGTCGATTCATGTTTTGTAACTTAGCAGATTTACGTAGCCGGTGTATAAATGTGTATTGGGCTTTGATATGGCGAATACATGGCATTATCACTTGTTGTATACTTTTAATTTTCAAAGCTCTTTGGAGGTCCGCTTCCTAAAAAATCTCTGGTTGATAAGTCGTTTAGCGAGGCTGCAAAAAATTTGCATTTTTATATCTGAAAGTGTAGGAATTGGTTTTTTGTATAATTGTTTTTTTGGATTGCTGGAAAAGTAACGCATACTTCTATAATTTAGGACTAAGTCAGGGAAATATAAGGTTCGTTAAATAGTAAATATTCCTAGTACCGTGTGACACTATTGTTAACGAAAAGTTTTTGCAACTTGTCAAAGAGGTTGTTGAATGATCTTCGAATAACTTTTGATGAGCTAGAGGTAATGGTTCTATCTGCAGCTCGTGGACTTCTGTACGATATTGTCCAGAATCATCTAAATTTTCAAAAAGTGTCCGCTTGTTCGATACCCAATTTGCTCATTCATGCATACAAGGAGAAGCGCATGAAAGCTTTAGCAGACATTTTGGAGATGAATCAAGAATTAGATGAAGAATTTATGACTTAAATCACGGCACCTTAATCACGGGATGACCTTAATTACGGCAACTATTTATTGTCCATGAGATGCAGATGGTTCCATTTCCCTAGCTCATCAAAAGGTATTCGAAGATCAATTTCATCAGCCACCCGTACGAACCACGTTTCTAGTGACCCGTACTTGCTTCGCACGTATGAAACATACAATCAGAGAAAACAGAATTCATCTTACAATAATCAATAATCAGTAGGACATGAATCGTTGCGATGTATAATACGACATTATAATGCGGCATTACTATTGTAATTCATTTTAATGGATTAGGGGCATTATAAATCATTATTGCCACGTCGGAATGAAATGTTGTAGACTGAATTGAAAAGCATGTTGGCAAAATTTATTAGAAAAATAGTATAACATGTAGGTACATAACATAAAGGTAATACAAATTAAATGATTAGAGCGTGTATATTTCATTACATTATAGGTATATTACAATCATTTTTGTCATTGTTGGAAATTTTGATAGTTTGAACTTTGATAGTTGATAGTTGATAGTTTGAGAGTTGAAAATTTGGTTATTTTATTTAGTTAAGGTGATTCGATAGACGCCATATTTTGTGTCAGAATGGCATGCGACATATCCCATCAATTGGTTCCATTTTTTCATTTACTCATCATTTTTCTCCAATTTTAAGTTTCGCAATTCTGTTTTCAGGAGACTAAAGCACTCACTTATCAATTTGTATATTTATATTGAGTTAAGGGTAGAGACGTATTCCTCACCGGAATTGAGGAATGGAGGTGTTACAGTAAGTCCGGCATTAGGTTCCATTTCGACATCAGCGACGATCAACGCTACGATACTGGAAGCCAGTCTTCCGATATTAAATCCCTAGCGGGGAAGAAAAAAAATGCCTAGATTTCGCTAAAAATCCCTAAATCCCCAGATTTGCTCAAATATACTTAAAAAATCCCTAGATTTTGCAAAAAGCGCCATTTTTTTATGAAGAATCATGATGTCATTCGATGTAGCGATTTGCAATATTTAAATCTGATTGGCTCGTTTGAATTTTGGCGCTCTCTGAAAGCAGTGCTAATCCAGACCAATAAAATGAAAGAATATTAGTTGATTTCTTATTATTAACAGGTTGAATGCAGTTGAATGTCAAGTACATCGAAGGACGCAATCGTTTTAATTTCCGGCTTATTTGCGGGGAAAATAGTGTTGCCAAAAAGGCCTACAAAATATAGATGAAAAAATGTTTTCGATTGTCGAAGCTAGAATTGAGGTTAAAAAGTTGATTTTTGGTAACTTTACCTCATCAAAAAAAAATCCCTAGATTTCCTGAAAAATCCCTAAATCCCTGGAAATTCCGGAAAATCCCTAAATCTAGGGATAAACCCTTAGACATCGGATGGCTGTTGGAAGCATTAGAGTCAACATTTGAAACGCTGCTGCAGAATTTGCCGGGAGTATAATCGAGTGTTGAAAGTCAGTAGAATTGAACAATGTAATAATTGCTTTCCGAAATAAGCGTTATAATAAAAAAACCACGAATCTGAACTGTTAATACTGGAACACACCTTCTGTAAATGTACCTTGCGAGAGATAAGTAAAAAAATAGATGTACTGGAGGAGAAGTGCTTCTCCACAGAGTTTGAAGAAGGAAAAAAAATGCCCAAATTTACTTACTTCAGCATTTTCGGCAAAATCACTGCAATTTCCGAACCTTTTTCTGGCCAGGGGCCAAAATTAAATGATTATGAAGGGCCACTTAGATGTTGTAGATAAAAATAGGACTGTTGAAAAAGTCGCCGTTTTCAATAAATATGTTCCGGAATGGAAGAGTTAGGTTAAAAAATTTAGAGTTAAAAAATTCCCATGAGCCGAGTGCCGTAGGTTAAGGGCCCGTTCGCCAAAACTAATCGGAACTGTATGAATGAATTGCTCCTTTTAAAAATCAAAACAATATCGAATTGCGATATATTACACAGTTAAGATAGGGCTATGTCCTGTCGTAAGCGGCGACATACAGTCGATATCATTTCAATAATCGCCCCAATGGCCACGATAGTTGTTAGACGTTTACGGTTTCCCTGGTAACCTTTGTTTGCTATCAGCTGATATCGAGTAAATGACTAGGAAGCTCCAACCCAGTGGTTAAAGCTTCCTTAACCGCGAAAACTTTAAAATTCAAATTTTCAAATTTTGAACGTAAAGTACATTTTTTCCATCACGAGATAAAAGCACAAACAAGTTTTGAATTGTTGACTGTATCACCATGATTCCAAAAATACAATACACAACATAGCATTGACTAACAATAAAACAGTATGCAATAAAATAAAGTCATGACAAGGAACATAGCCGAAAATGGCGCCGATTCCCATCAACCAACGCGCGGTCTCTACAATGTAACATGCTGCATTGATACTCCCCAGCTGGGACCGTCCGGAATAGCAGCTCTAGTGCAAGCACCAGAGCCGCTAAAAAATTCTGACTCTGTTTGAGACATCTCATATAATCGTAGTATAATGGAACTATGCTGCGGAAAAATCGAAAACCTGCTAAATTGCGGGGAATTGTCGATACTTGGTAACAAACTATGATCTCTCGATAATTCTAATACTAGGGGGCTATGCCCTCTGGCCGCTACGCGGCTCACCCCCTAGAGGGCGCTTCGCGCTCTCGTAGGCCCGCGTCAACAAAAGAACGACTCAAGAAACTGAAAGATTTTCATCCACGACTCTCATGTATCCAATCTCTCTCTCTCTCTCTCTCTGGCCGAGAGCGATTGGACCAATGAGAATCGAATGAAAAAATCGGCATTTATGTCAAACTCCACGCCAATTGACTGAAACGAAACGGGACGGAGCGTTTCGTCGCTTTTGGATAGTCTGTAGCAAAGGAGCATACCTTTGATTCACTTACCCTACTAACAGACCGACTAAAGGTCCGAAAAGCGAGTACTGCGAATGAGTGTATCAATGTTGTCGATGTGCAGAACGGCAAGGCTGCGGAGGTCAGAATGCAAATATCGAGGAATAAATCATGGCCTGGTTAGTCGACCACATTCGCGCTGTCAGTCGCGCGCGCGGCCTGATTGGTTTCGGCCGGCTAGCGGTCACCGTGGTACCGAAAACAGCCAATGTCGTCGATAAATTTCACGAGAGCGCTCAAATCCACGGCTGTACAGAGCTTCGACCGTTAATTTTTGCACCTACCGCGCTACCCCGCGCGATCTATCGAACTATACTTCGATATATCATCCGCCGATCAATGGACATCGAAGCTGAATCGACGTAGATACCTTAAATTACACTGCCTACTGCTGCCGTGCTAAGGAAGAACGCCGTATGAAGATTCGGGAGTTGCCAAATTTCCTTCGATAAAACGTTTACTTTTGAGGAAAGTTGTGAATATTTTTCCTTTAAATTTTCATGAGCTTCAGGTGAAATTGTGAACAAAGTTATCTGAAAAATTGGGAGGAAAATATTCATAAGCTTACCAGGAAATTCTTGTTTTATTAAAGGAAATTTGGCAGCGCCTGAAGGATCATACGGCGTTTTTCCTTAGCACGGCAGACTTGGAAGGGCGACACTATTCCCAAAAGAGGTGATTCGCTGGGTTGGTCGAGGCCACCGCACGACGCGAAATGATCTATGGTTCGCTAATCTGACAGCCACGTTCATTTAGACTAGATTTCTCAAGAAGGACTATCTTCAAATGGATTCACTGACCACGCCGTTTGATTAATGGGAAAAAAAACGGCTCAAATTACTCTGAAAAATATATGGTATGGATCCAGCGGTAAACAGGAGAATCTCGTGGATTTTACAAAATCAAGGATAGTTTTGAGACATTTTTATTGAATTTGAAGCGACATAGTAAACTGATGGTTTCACGGTTCGAACAAAAAAAACTGGTTTACCTAATAGCAGGGATGTCTGAGTTAATGACAAAAAACTAAAGGTTCATAGTTATGGGTTCATATTTAGTTCATACTTCTGAATATTTTTCCTCCAATGTCTCAAACAATTTTGCTCGCAATTCAATATAATATATCTGAAAATTTCTAGAAAAAATATTCATAACTTTTTTCAAAAATACACGTTATATTCGGGAAAAATCGGCAACTCTCGTATGTTCATACGACGTTCTTCCTTAGCCCGGCGCACGGTAGATCGAGTTAATTAGAGAGGTCGGACATTAAATGTTTGACTAAAATCGCAAATTTTGATATTTATTTCCTCACGTTTTTAACTTCAAGGGGTGCTTCATGAAGAAAATTTTACGAAAAAACCAATGAAACCACTTTCAGAACCTCAAAGTTTTGTATAAACGGAGTTATGAGCGTTTAAAGTTTTCAAATTTTGTCCGACCTCTCCGATTGACTCGATCCGTTAAGCGGCGGTACACGGCACTCAATCCTGGGGTTTTAATTTTCACCCCCTAGCCCTAGGACTATTCCCACAGCCGGCAAGTCCATCCCAATCAATCAGTAAAGTTGTCCCTGCTCACGGTTTTAATCGGCGCGCGGATTTCACTCTCGCCCTTTGTTTGTTCTCTGTCTGTTCCAGGTAACTTATGCAAATACGCGGGTCCTCCCGGAGGCCCCCCCCCCCACCCCGCGGGGTCCACGCTCGGTTACAAGCGGTGGGTCCGGTGTTTATCTAAGTGTTAATGCGACTTGTCGCCCGTCCATCCGCCGGTTCACGGGGTCAGCTGCGCGGAGATGGAGATGCGACTGTGAGCTTGTGGATATAGGTCACGGCCCTCGACCCCTATCCTGCCGCGATAGCGAAGAGAGCAGTAAGTCCACGCTGGGATGAACCTCGAGACACATAAAAGAATGTGCTAATCGTGGCTCATACAAGCAGCCACTTACTGCTCTCTTCGCTATCACGGCAGTATCACTCTGACCAGGAAGTCGACGGAGCTACGCATCGCACTCTTTTATACTGCCGTTCTGAGGAAGAACGCCGTATAAGCCGACAGACATTGTCTTCTTTCCTTTTTTTTTTTTTTAAAAAAAAAAAAAAAAAAAAGAATTTACAGAGAAAATTGTGAATATTTTTCTTTAAAATTTGCAGACTATTTTGTACGGAATTCAGGCTGAAATGTCTGAAAATTTTAAGGGGAAAATGAACATTACTTTTCCCAAAAATGCATGTTCTACGCGGAGGAATGTGGCAACTATCGAATGTTTATACGGCGTTTTTCCTTAGCACGGCTGTATATAAGCGGATTAAGGATATGTATTGGTCGACCTCTCGTTTCCTTGCGTGCCAAGTTAAGTGTCACCCTTCGTCCTAGACTTGAGTTGTTTCATTCTTTTAATTGTATAATTGGGTATTTGTGACAGGTCTCGCAAAAAGAGACTTTATCAACGAAAAAATGAATTGAACTACTGGATCTCTGTTTAGAGTAGTATTTCAGGGCGGATTCGGTTTAGAAAGGACGCTCAGAAAAGTCAAATCGAACCAGAATTGCAATGATTTAAAGTTTACAGTTCAAAAAATGGAATTTTGAAAAAAACTGCAACTTACAGTTTTAATAAGTCTGTTGCACGCAAGGGATACAGCCGCTTGAATACATCCTCTTCTAGTAAATTCGCTCTAAAACCACGTTAAGCTCAAAAAAAAAGCCTAAAATCCACTCCTTAGCGCGCAATCTGCGTAGATTGTAACACTTTTTCAAATTTACCGCGTCTGCGAGCAGTTTTCCTTGGTTACTTGGTTAGCGGCAACCTCAGTCAACGCATAACGACGACGGCGTAGCGATACGACTATTCATGTTTGACTAATATCCGTGTTGCATCTGCAAAATTGAAGGCGCGACTCCGCGAGGCGTAAACTCGCAATGCTTCGCTCTATGCTACCATAGAGGCGTTCCTCAAATTCTGCAGGAAAGTTTAAAAACGAGACCGAAAACAGCCTTCGGCTGTGCTGCTCACGAAGCCCTCAAAGCACCACTACACATAAGGCAAACGGAAACAAACACGATATGAAAATAGAGGAAGGGAAAGGTAACGTTGATGACGGCGCAGAGATACAACTATTCGTACTTGATGGATGGCCGCGTTGCATCTGCAGAATTGAAGGCGCACTGGTGCGAGGTGTAAACTCGTACTGGCCCACTCTGGTAAATTCGCTCGAAAACCACGTTAAGCTCATTAAAAAAGTCTGAAATCCACTCCTTCAAGCGCAATCTGCGTAGACTGTAACACATTTTTTTCTTATCGCGTCTGCGGGCAGTTTTTCTTGGTGGTCGGCAGTCAGATCTGCCCGGAGAAAGACCTATCCTAAGTAAACAACCAATCTCGGGAACTGTACTAAATTCTCCTTCCGTAAGATTTCAATCAATTCAACGGTTTTGTTTTTGCAACATAAAGTAAGAAAAAAGAAACGAACGTTTGACGCCGATTGAAATCATACAAAAGATAAAGTTAGTGAAATTGTTTATTTATACTCAGGTTAGTTTTTGTTACTCCTGTCTATACAAACCTGGTCCGCGGTGACTGATCGTGAGAAAAACTGCCCGTAGACGCGGGAAACTTGAAAAAGCGTGTTACAAACTACGCAGATTGCGAATTCAGCTTGCGTAATCTATCGCGTATACAGTGAGAAAAAATTATGGTTATAATTACCATATTCGTGGTGTTCAATATGAACTCTTAATTAGTAGTTGCCATAACCAAAAGTAGAGATATTTTTACCATTAATGATAATTTTACTACCGCACACTTGTAAAATTACGATTGTTCCAGTAAAAATATGACTATTATTGGTTATGGCCACTACTAATTAAGAGTGCATATTGAACACCAGTAATATGGTAATTATAACCATAGTTTTTTCTCAATGAGAATGCGACAAGTCGCCAACTCATTTTCGCCTAAATTGTCATTTATGCGGTATTGTTCCTTAGTCCTCGTTACGTGAACAAAAAGCAATTCGGTCAACTGCCGAGAGGGGTCCCAAATAAAGATGTAAAACCAGGGGTGGAACTTCATCGATAACCACTTGATGGTATGTAAATAAGACTGTTGACATCTTGATGACACTGCAGTTTTGATTGGACGAGTGTCAACAGGTAATCAGCATGAATGCAATCACAGTGAAGCTCAGCGACAGGTTTTGCGCCTCGGGTGGTGCGGTCGTTATGGTCAAGGGGTGCAGTTGCAGTGTCCAAACCTTTAACCCGTCTTGCACTTTGGCCCTGCGCTTCTTGTTTCCCATGGGACCGATTGACGAAACATTCGGAAATCGATTTCATGAGTGTATATTTGAGTGATGATTAGAATAACGGTTTTGAATGAGCACACTTGAGTGCACTTGTCAAAGTTGATAAAACAAGGCGACATCCTCACCAACTGCCTTGCAATATGAACAACTTCAAGATAAGAACGGTGATTCTTCGTCTGTTTAAAAGGCGCAGATGCATCTGCCCCCCCCCCCCTTAACCTTGTACTGATATTCATTGGAGCTCAAATTTTTGAACTTTCTGGCCTTGTTTTCCCGCAAAATAGTGTGAACCCGGCACCCTATAGGCGAAGTTTAAGGATTTTTTTCGCGATGAGAATCATTTTTCTGGGCTTTAAATTCTTAGCAATAGACAATATGTGACTTAGTTGAATTCAGAACTGTTCCAAGCTCATTTTTTTTCCAAAATACATATAGATGTTTAAATTCTGTTGTTTAAATGTTAAAATCTGTTTAAATTATTCTAATTAGTCATGGAATCGGTTTTTCTTTGTCTGGAATTTTTTAAATCATAGATAATGAACATACACTGCGTAAGTTTATTTGAAAAAGTATACACCTTTCCTTTTTCAAATTTTTCGAATTTTTTCCCTCTAAATAGGAGTTTACGTCCTATCATTCTGTTTGTTCGCGTGTAGTCAGTTTTTATCAATAGCAGGGATGCGCAAAGGGCAGCCAGTGGAAGATGAATGTGTACGTGACCAGTGTGGAAAGAAATCATAGTATGCGCAAAGTAGGTGGATGATGGGATAAAACCCTAAATATTCTTGTTCCTTAGCAAAAATCAAAAAATTCCGACCAAAATTCCCTGTTTGCCCCAGGTGTCAACGTGGCATGGAACAATTAGCACCAACTCTGGCACGGTGAGAAATTGGTGCGAATTAAAAAACTGTCAACGTAGAAAGTCAGAAAAATCGCGACCGACCTACAAAGCGCCGAATCCTCCGCAATCACTCAGACTCGACAGTCGATACAATCGATTAATCACACAGAGCTAAACGGCTGAATTTCGACCCCAACCGCAATATCGCAGAAAAACTCGATTCGCGGAGTTGAAATTCCTCGCACGGCCCGGTCCCCAGTTGGGCAGGCATTCCGTCCGTGCGCCGGGCGCCATGGCTGCCAACCTCCCGAATTCGCACGTGCAAATTGATAGAAAATGGAAGTTGGGTCTCTCAAAGTGGCAATCCTGGTTTGGTTTAATTTGGACTGGAGGAGGAGATGGGCCCTTCGCTCATTTAAATTATAATCCGCCCGGTGTTAATTGGGATCGAGCAACGGTGTATTGCGGGGCTGTCGCGAAATCGAAAAGGGTCCCGGGACACTGAAGCGCTCAGCGCGGAAAGCTAAAACACAATCAGTTTCAGCTGAACCGTTGAATATGGCTCGTTAGATTCAGCCAAGGAGTTCATAAAATATAGATGTTCGATTCATTTCAATTTTTTTTTGAACCAGCAGAAAATGAGGGGGGGGGGGGTGAGAGGATGCACCTAAACAACATACTTCCTAAAAGTCATTAAATGTATCGATGTAAGATGGTGACTAGATTGGGCTTTGCTGAAGTATCTTTGGCTCACATAGCTGACAGTTCCGGCCGAAACAGTGCCTTGAGACTATTCGAAAATCGCGTGACGTTTCGCGGGCTGAGTTGAGGTGAACGTGTTACCGGTATCGTTACGCATACAGTTAGTGAACGGATGTGTTGAAAGAAATAAGGTTCTCTTCTTAACTAATGAATTTTCAACCGTAATTTTGCGAAATGTTCGGCAAGTAAACAGAGAAAAAATCAAATTCTTGATGCACGTCCAATGCAACAGTGTTTTCTGTCATTTTTGATGGTAATTCTATCTCATTCGAATAATTTTATCGTTTTTCCAATCTTTATTTCGAGGTTGCAAAATTGATTCTAACATTTTAATACTGGCGCACTTTGTGTAGAAAAACTGGGTGACTTTTACATACGAGATTAGAAATGAGCACTGACATTTTCAGTTAGAAATTTTCAAGATTCTCTTGGTAAAAATGCAATCGCACGGGAAAAGTTGGCAACGTTGTAATGTAATTAAGTTTTTTCGTCGCAGGGGAAACAACAATTCAGCGCTCTTTTTGTAGTCGAACGGACGGTTATTATTAGAAACACATCGCTGTGAACGAGAAAAAAATGTAAAAAATGCATAGTCAAGATTTCAGATATTAAATTAAAACTAACCGTACCTAACTAATGTTTTATATTCATTCTTTACATGACAACTTTGAAAGCTGATGCAAGGGGTAGGGGATGGGGGATTTTCTACAGTTACATTTTAAATATTTTTAAGAGGAATAGCCGGGCAGAGTGTAATGAGGCGTTACAAAGGGTGATTCGGTGTTAAAGTAGTAAATTTGACTTCACTTAAGTTATTTAAAAGAGATAATCCCATTTTATTTAATCTATTTCAATTTTTTACTGTATATTTTCCTTTAGCGAGGAACGGGAGAGAGAACATTAAGTTCCGAAGGTAATGCAAGGTTTCGAAAATTGAAACGGTGGCGTCAACGAGACTTCTGCAACACGCAACGAGTCTTTAACCTCTAGAACTGGTTTTTCATGAGTGGATATTTCGTGATCTTGACCATCGCGAGACCGATGACACGCTGAAATCTGACGCAAAATCAGTGCACCAGTAACCTACATCTTGCATTCTTGGGAGATTGGAATTTCAAAATGTTCCTCGGTCAAATTCCTGAGCAGCGACTGATGAAAGGTCAAAGAATGTCCGAATTTTCATCCCGGAGTTTTAGCGACACTCTTTATTGTCAAGGCTCCTTTTGTATCACAAAGTTGCACTTCAAAAACGCTTGAGTCGAATATTTCATCAGAGGTATTTCTGAAATACTAATGACGTCACAATGAGCGATATCTATGAATTTTTAAACACAAAAAATGGACATGGTTTCAAAAAATTCCGATCAAGCGTGACTTTCAATGACCACGTTGCGGAAAGTTAAGGACATTTTGAATCTTAGTCGGGCAGCGTTTATCGCAAAGGAACCAAGTGACATTTTGGAGAAGAAAAAAAATTAAAGTAAGGATGGTTTTAAGCTCTCCTACAATTTTTTTCTATATACAGTAAAAAAAATATTTAGTATCCAACAAGAGGGCTTGACGTCATTTTTTCTTTAACATTCAGTTAGACGAAGAACTATAGTTTCAAACCCACTTTTCTCCGTTTCAAATTTATATAACTTGGTTCAGTTTTACTAACCACCGCTAAAATATAGTCTTTTTACTGTCCTATTATCGGTTATAGTCAAACAAATAAAAAATATTCAATGCTGAGTTTAAGCTGGAGTACTTGAATAGAGGGAATATAAACACTGAGTTCCATTGATTCCCTTAGAGCCCAGAAAAATGGTGGGAGCTCTGTGGGCGAGAGACTGGGGTTTGTCAAATTGTTATTGTTATTTTCCCCTGCACTTGCTGCCAACCTTTCCACAATAAAGGTAGGGGTTGAAGGTATTTTGTTGGACGTAATGTACAAAATTGGTTTCACGACTATTACGCTGGTTACGCGACTTTACGCTTCATCAAGTTTTGGTAAGCAAATTTTACCGCGTTACGCAACATGGATTATTGATTCGGCTAATTTCTCCGTCACTATCTGCTCGGGTCCAGCGTCCAGTTGCAGTTGATTATTTATATTATTGCGGAGGATCAACAACAGTACAAAGAAATCAATATCATGTTTGCTCTTCCCTACATTCTCAATTGCGATATGATTGCGGCCTCTTTGTGCTCAGAACGGATCTCCGTTAACAGATAATATGTTGTTCTTGGTAAGGGAGCGGTGCGTAGAAACTGACTATGCTTTAATTGAAAAAGAGGTCACTGACTCAACTGACTCAGCCAGGAAGTTACAACAACTACCATGGTAAATGTTGTAACTATCAGGTTAGCTGTGTCCTCTACTGTGGTAGTTATCGTAACTACCGCACGGAGGCTGACGCATTTTTAACCAGCCGCTGGTTGTGACGACTATCCTATTTTTTCCCGTGTGGACCAAGAACACTGGTAAAAAAAGTAGCTTGGATCTAGAGTCCAGACTCTTAAAAACATTGACAAGATAAAATACCCTTGATTCAAATGGAAATCCGCTTAAACCAAGAGACGTGGCTCTTCGATTCAAGGAAAAATCCGATTGAATCAAGAGTATTTTTTCTTGTCAATGTTTTTAAGAGTCCGGACTCATGATCCGAGCTCCTTTTTTACCAGTGAAGGTAAGTAATAATAGACTATTTAACGTCAACCGACAAGAGATCCTACAGTTATATAGTGCATCATTTTCCCCTTTAGTCTATTAAAACCACCCGTTCCAACCAAAAGGCACGCTCCATACTCCTAATGCCTTCTTTGCCTATCAATTTCAATAATCAGTCCTTGCATGTAACAAAAGACTGGGTCAGGAACTATTAGATGAGACATTAACCTCTTCTATAGGGTAAACACCCCTCAGACCCTACAGTTAGTCCTTCATTTTCACCTTTTAGTCTGTAAGAACCACCCGTCTCAACAAAGAGGATCGCTCCATAATCCCTAGGTCTTTTTTGTCTATCAATTTGTCTAACAATTTCAATGATCAGCCCGCCGTTATTGCACGTAACCACTGGGTCAGGAACTATTCTGCCGTGGTAAGGAAAAACGCCGTATGAACATTCGAGAGTTGCCAAATTTCCCGGATAAATATGTCTTTTTGAGGAAAGTTATGCATATTTTTCGTTGAAATTTTCAAATAATTTAGATCAAATTGCGAACAAAATTGCCTGAAAAATGTGAAGAAAAATATTCACAATTTTCCCAATAAATTCGTTTTATGTTGACAGAAATATAACAACGCCTGACTGTTCATACGGCGTTCTTCCTTAGCACGTAAGCCCGGCAGTATTGGATGACCTCTTCTGGATGGACCCCTCACCCTGAGCCAATCAAAATGAATTACAGGATCCACGACCTCCGGCAATTAAAAGCTCGGAGCGGCCGCCTCATCATCGTAATAATCCGGTGGAAATTGCAAAATCCCCACCCATACGAGTAAACCTAGCTTCTACCGGTCGACCACGCAACGGTCGATTCGACTACCGAATTGGGAGCTGCCGGTGCGCGGTTCGCGGTGACATGACGAATGGCACTGCATCCAGGGACCATCGCCATCTCTATCACCCGGGTCACCGACTCCGACTTCGGCTCGCTCTTCGTCCGAGATGACAACTGCCGTGCTGAGGAAGAACGCCGTATGAACATCCAAGAGTTGCCAAATTTCCTCCGAGAAAACGTTCATTTTTGAGGAAAATTATGAATATTCTTCCTTGAAATTTTCAGACACTTTAGATCGAATTACAGTCAGAATTATCTGAGAAATTTGAAGACAAATATTCACAGATTTTCCTGAAAATTACTGATTTGTCGAAGGGAATTTGGCAACGCCTGAAGGCTCATACGGCGTTTTTCCTTCGGCAGACAAGCAGGAGCTCCGGTCGTCGGATCTGGACCCGACTTAATTACGTTCGTCACAGCCGTCTGCTCCCGCCCTCTTCGATGCCTTCGCTTATGCCTCGTATATCATTTCTGGGCCTTTCTCCCACAGGAATGCACAAACACGTAAGATGCACACTCGAGCGTTGCCAAGCCAAGATGCAACAGAAGCCCGAGAAAATGTAGCTTTTTCGGCATTCGACCACAAATATGCAATACCCGAATTTTTCGCCAGAATTGGCCTTTAGACCCATGCATCATAATGCATTTCGTGGACCAGGGCCGGATTTACCTATTTGCCGCCCATGGGCCGCCTGTATTTTGACGCCCCCTTCTCATTCGTTTTGAAACATCAATAAAAACCATCAAATGAACGTGCCAGCGGGGGAGGGGTGCATAAGACGCGTTTACTCGTGTTGAACACATTTTTTGGGAAAGCCCTGTCAACACTACTAGCAAAAGGCCACGGAACTTCGCGCAAAAGTTAAGTTTCGTAAACCTATCTCTGTGTGGACAAGGACTTCCATTCATAAGAAATGAACGAAAAAATTATAAAAAAACAAACATAAATGTGGGTTAATGATTTTAACTTCCGCCGCCGCGCCGCGCTGCTGCTGAACGCACTGTGTTTGACGCAATGCGTGAAGTATTCACGCAGTCTTGTAGGCGCTATGCATTTCACGCCGACCGCTGCTGACCGCACTACGTTTGATGCAATGCGTGAAGTATTCATGGAGCCAAAGCGTCGATATTGAGGTTGCTAGATTTTTATAACGCGGAGACTATCATGATGACGTTTAGCTCGCAATGTGAATCACGTAGAACATTGAGTTTTCACAAGCGGGTGGTTTGAATTCACGCATCAAGAATCATTAAATATCTTCGTAAGGAGTTGATATCGGTAAATTTCGTTGTGCATATCGTGTTCTACGAGAAAATTTGGCTAAGAAACATGAATCAGAATGCTAAAATTCGCACCTTGTCTAGTAGTCCATGGGCAAAAAAAATTGTAGATTTTAGGAAATTTAGAGTGCGACCAAAAGCGGCCCTTACTGATACCCCCTCTTTTCAATTTAAGGTAGTAATCTTTTCAACGTCACAGAGTAACATAACATTGGAAGACTTTGATTAGCAAGGATAAAGCACATTGCGATATTTTCAAGTACTTTTCGAAATAAAAGTCGGCATGAATTAGCGTTACCGGAACGTTTTGCTATAATCTTGCAATTATTTGCTTAAACTTCGTTGGTTCCTTGAGAGGGGTGGATTGAAAACTTGCAGTGGTGATTTAACAATTTCAGTGATAAATTTACGATTAAATTCCTAATTTATATCGGGATTTGCGATTTAAAACCACTAAATCGATGAACACATTCACGAGAGTCATCATGTCACAGGCATGGCGTACTACTAATTTTGCTGAAAATATCCGTTCGAACTCCTGAAAAATTCTTTGGAAATGAGGCCGTGAAAGCGGTATAATTCAGCACTACGAGGGTGACTGTAGGAGGGTTAATTGAGCGACGGCTAGATTGTCATTAAAATTCTCTATTCAAAGATGAGACTGAATGCTTGAGCGCAGAGTTATCATAAATGCGAGCTAAAAATAACCCGAGTGATAATTGCAGTTCTCACATATACTGGCAGCAACCCTGTTCATGTAATCAGCAGTAACTGTACATAGAATATCTGAATAATTACGGAGGTGGACTCATTCATACTTTGTCAACTTGCGCTAGCTATTTCAGTCGTACTTTGAAGAGCTTTTTGTGAGATATGGAAGAAACTTCTCCCTGTGTAATTCGTTCCGCTCTCTACGTAGAATTAGAGGCAGGGTTGCCGCTTAGTTAAAGAACATAAATATTATATTTAGGCCACAGTTCGTCATCTCCCGGAGATGGCCTATCTTCAGATAGGTTCTTCTCCTTCTTCTTCTTCCTCTTCTCCTTCTAACTTCTGACTAGGGCCGAGACCCGGTTTATCTAGATTCTACTTTAAGAAAATACTATAAAACTTAATCAGGGTGTCTAGTATTTTTTAATTTTGAAAAATCCTGATATTTTCCTAATTTTTCCTGATATATTATAAAAAAATTCCTGATTTTTTCATTTTGAAAATTTCTGATATTTTCCTGATTTTTCTCGACTCCTGGCACGGTAGGCAAAAAGCAGTAAGACTTTCTCCGCTGAGGAGATCCGCGTAAGAAAAATTCCTCATAAAACGTCCAATTTTCCCCATATTCCTGATATTTTCCTGATTTTTTCCTGATCGGCCAAAATTCCTGATATTTTCGGGGTTTTCCTTATGCTAGACACCCTGTTAATGGTCCTCCGAAAAATAGGTTTACACCCCACAATTTCATTATTGGTAAGCTTCTGAGACAATTTGTCTCCGTTTCCTTAGGAATGGAGGCAAGGAACCAAGACCTGGCAGCGCGGTGAAGAGCGCATCGTACACCTGAGGATTCTCCCATGCACAAACTGGCGGGCCGTGCTATCCCGTCTCATCAATGACCCGAGCTGGTGCCGCCGCTACAAGTTGGGCGGTTGACTCGACGAGTAAACAAAGAGAATTTATGAGCCGTGCCAGACGCGACTCGACGCGGATTACGTGTGCTTACGCCGCGCCGCTCGCGAAAGTGCGCTCATGAGAATTCGTTACAGCTCCTCATCACCGCGTTTCGGTTTCGGGGGCGAGTGAGGTGAGTGAGGGAACGACGCGTCGCATCCTGAAAGAGAAGTGGGAGTGGACCGAAT
Source organism: Bemisia tabaci (assembly GCF_918797505.1). Classification (NCBI taxonomy): domain Eukaryota; kingdom Metazoa; phylum Arthropoda; class Insecta; order Hemiptera; family Aleyrodidae; genus Bemisia; species Bemisia tabaci. Next base: position 40,516,335 of record NC_092798.1, read on the forward strand.
TCAAAACGATAAGGCACTAGGTGGAATTTTTTGTTGTTGTTGAGGGGGGGGGGGGGGAGGGAGGGCATTGCGCAAAAAACACCATGCGGAAAAAAAGTGTTACTGTTACAGGTTATCCCCTAAAATTGTGGTACTACCCCAATTTGTTGGCCGATATGGACATTTCCAATTTATCGTGGTAGTACCGCCACATTTGGTTTAATGACCTAATCTACAGGGATGATACCACAATGATGGGGTACTACCGAATGGATTGCATTTTGCAGAAAAAAACCAAGCCACATCAGTTATTGCCAAATATAACTGTGTAATTTAAGATTTTACAAGAGAACGTTCGTGCGGATTCCTTTGAAAACGTTGAGGAGTTGGCTTGGTACTATGAAAAAAAATTCACTACGAGCACTCAAATCCGCACAACCCGTTTTCATATAAAAAATGAAATTCCCCACTTAAATTTGGCAATAACGGACTTGACTTGTTCCTTTCCTTTTTACGCGGTCCAAGTGATAGACTAACTGACCGGCAACCGACGAGAGACCCTGTAGTTAGTCCACTGTTTCCCAATTAGTCTCTCTTACATCCACCCGTTTTAACCAATACGACCGTTCCATTTCTCCGTCGTCTTTTTTCTCTACATTGATTTGTCTATCAATTTCAACAATCTGGTTTTTCTAAAACCAACGCGCAAACAGAATCTGTCCATTTCGTGAGATGGAAATTCTTTTTGGATTAACGTGAAAGCTGTCTGTGCACAGGAAATGCCAGCGGGCCAGATTGCAGCTCAGGTCGCAAGTCGAGCGTGTTTAGCGAGCAAAGTTGAGCTGACGAGATAAGGGTAGGGTAGGGCCGCTGGGCGTAGGGGTACTAATTAATCGCGGAAAATGGCGACAAAACACACCTTCCTCCACGCCTCCCCCGCTGACATCTTCCTTCAGCGCTTCCTATCGTTAATTGAATCACAATTACTTCAGATGGGTTTTAATGAGCCTGGCGGCACACAGTGGATCCAGTCAATCACAGGGGTCGGACATGAAATTGTTGACTAAAACTGCAAATTTTGATGTTTATTTCGTCACATCTTAAATTTCAAGGGGATGCTCATGATAGAAAATTTCACGAGGAAACCAATGGAGCCATTTTTAGAACATCAAAGTTTTGTATAAACGTAGTTATGAGCGTTTAAAGTTGCCTTCGTTTGACCTCTCCCATTGACGCGATCCACTGTGCGGCATCGCGCGCTGCCATGTGGACCACTGCGGGGGTGAAAGGATCTATCTCAGAGATAGACTTGTAGAAATATCGGGTTTTCTGAGGGAAAACAGGCTCCGAAGTGAAATTCACTCCCGGTCTTTACTCCGATATCTCTGACAGTGAAGTGCAATTTGACCGTGTTAAGCAGAGAGGAATCAAGCCACAGCAGCTTTCGATAATTTAACGGGGCAATTTAATTATTTACATGAAAACGGTTGTGTGAATTTTTAAGCAGATAGTGAATTTTTTGCATAGTACGAAGCAAATTCCTTAACAATTTCACAGGAATCCCCAAAAACGTTCTCTTGTGGAAAATCAAATTGCTCAGTTAAAATTGGCGATAGCTGATGTGGCTTGGTTCCTTTCGGCTGTGCGCGGTCAAATTCAAGGTGTACAAAATAGGTCGTCTCGCGTGCTCATTTTTGAGAAAATTAAGTAGTAGACGTCGGGATGTGTGAAATCAAATTTAAAATTGTGTGAAGTTCTAAAAAGGTCCATGGTGTCTTTGAATCAAGATGACGCCAAAATTGACCATCAGAAAACCGACAATTTCTACATTGTGTCGCAAATCTGACTGAGATGTTGTTCGAAATAAGAATGGTCATGGGATTCGCGTTCAACATTTAAAAAGCTCTTCGACGAAAGGAGTGCCTCTTCTCCAAATCCAACATGGCGGCCAAAGTGAGCGCTTTTGAAGAAAAATGGCTGACTATCTTTTCCGCACGAAGTGTGTGGTAATTTTTCCGATTATCGTTGCCGCACAAAATAATTTTCGCACAAAAAATGTTCTGTGGTTTGTGGCAACGTTGAGAAAAATATGAGGCACATTTAAGAAAAATGAGTGAACAAAGATTGAAAAAAAATTTTTTTAACATACTCAGCAGTCCAACAGGGATCGTCAGGGTCCAGTTGCTGTGCGATGTTGCCAGATGTTTCAGATATGATTTGTGCGAAAATAATTCTGTGCGGCAACGATAATCGGAAAAATTACCACAAATGTACTTTGTGCAGGAAAGATATTCTGCCAGAAAAATACCCAAATTTGCGCCATTTTCTTTTCGTAAATCTTTTACGTGCACCGACTCAGCGGAATGCCCCAGGTAGAGGATTGGGTTAACAAAAGATTAGAACTGGCTGAAACGCAGGTAATCCCACGTTAAAAAAGTGCATTTTTGTCGTTATACTACTTAACTCGTTAAAGAGCAACGAGAATGTGCGTTTAAACTGCTGATCGTTTACGAGCGACACAGGAGTCGATATAAAAATTCTAATTCCCCATGGCGGAGGGTACGATCTGATTCGGTGTCGTTTGCATGCGCCAAACGAGTTGTAATTGCGTGCGAGGCGCGGCGCCTGTTAATGGTTCTCACAGTTTGTTTTCACAGCCACCAGATTCCGCAGCTCCCACAATTAACCTCCGCCGAGTAGCCAAATCGGTTTACCACTTTGCGGCTAAAAGTTGCATCTGAATTGCATCGAAGACTTTGCAACTTGACTGCAATGAAAATTTTGGAGCTTGGTGGTAAAGAATATTGACGGCGAAACTCTCAAACCACGTATCCCGTTTGCGGTGTTTAAAAACCTCCGCTCCTATTTAATTTTTTAAAGGAGAACAGATCAACTTCACTTTTTGAAGTTTTCGCAGAATTTTGCTCGCACAAAAAAGGAAAATCACGGAAGTTTATGAGAATTGGCGTTGAGTAGTTCTCCATTTAAAAAATCAAGTATGACAGGAGGTCTGCAATGTCGCAAACCGAGATACGTGGTTTGGTAATCTCACCATCAATATGCAAATAAATTGCAATACTTCTGTGAGTCTTGATTGAACATACTGCTGCTGCTGGCTGAGCTTACTTGACTGAATTTCATTGAATTGACAAAAATTTAACGTGTAATACCTGCAACTACTGCTCTACTGGTCACAATTAACCTTGGATGAAACGGCTCGGCCAAAAGCCTGGCATGAATTTGTGACGATTTTTTTGCAGTTACTTAATTAAGAAATTTAATTGAAGTTTTGGTCACGAAATATCATTACAATTTTTGTAGAATACTATTGCAAGGCTCTTACAACACGTGCTCCTTGGACATTGCTTGCTGCTGCATAAATAGATATGGATTACCTACATGCAAAACCACGTATCTCCGTTGCAGCGTGTCAAAATTTCCGCTCCTAATTTTAATTTTTTCCAAGATGAATAAGCCAGCTTGAAAATACAGATTATTCTACCAACAGAAAAAAAAATTCAAGGCAGTTTTCAAGTAATTAAATTGGCTAGTTTCCCAAAGAAAAAAAGAAGTAAGAAAAACAAGCAGTGAACTCCAACACAATGTGTTGATAAGGCGCGTCATTAACTCGCACATATCAACCCCTTTAGTTTTCATTTACAGAGATTTCAAAATAGGCAAACAGCATAAAAAGAGAATTCACGATCCAACACTGCGAGGTCAAAGACGCACCTTGACGAGACCGTGTATTGTGAAAGTAGAAAGCTATTCGATCGAATTTAAGTTTTTTGATCTGCCTCAAGCAAAATCTTATCAGATTCTTGAAGAAAAGTGCTACGGAATAATTTAAGCGAAGAAAGGAAAAATTCTGTCGAACTCCTAGAAGATAAAGTCGATTTAAAGGTATTTTGGGGCTAAAATACCCAAATCACCGGTAGTAAAAATCCCGTTATATTATTGAAAAGAAATTGACTCGATATAAATGCAATTGCATTAAATACGTCTTGATTTTGTTATTTTAAACGTCTTTCCATGCAAAGAAGTTCAACCATGTCGTTGCTTTATTCATTCATGAATTGAAAGTAAGCAATCTACATCCCGAAAATCTACTGATTTGCCGTAAAAAATTGCAGAAACTTGATATACCAGGTCGATGCACCCACTCGTTGAATTTACCAACCAATTTTGTGAGTGCAAATGTGTAAGAATCAATATGCTATAGTCATTTTGGGTGCATTTATTTTTCATGAAACAATAATAATTTCAATCCCGAAAAACCATCAATTTTCCGTATAAAATCGAAAAAATCAAAATATGTCAACTCCCCGACGTGAAAATTAGATTCTACGTATGTAAAATGTAAATACTTATGTATCGATATGCTGAACAGAACTATGTGTGGACAGTCAGAAGCCCGCGGCAACATTAATTCAACAGAAAAACTGTAAAAATTAGATAGGATTTTAGCCGCTTTGCCCGCCTCTCCTCGCTACTTACAACAAACCGTTCTTATACTCATCTCAAAATTTTTCTCAGAGCTTTGGGTTATTATCAGCTTCCATTTAAACTCCGGTTCGATGGCCGAATCGGCTGCCAAAAAAGCAAGCCACTGTTGAGGGGTTCTATGAGAAATTCGTGATATTATCGGCTCTCAGGAAATCACCCCATGGCTAAAATTGGTGGTATAAATGTTTAAGTGCTTAAAATAATCGTATTCAAGAAACTAAGGAATTAAACTATGGAGTCAATTTCTTTTTAATAATATAACGAATTTACTACCGGTGATTTAGCTATTATAGCCCCAGAATACTTTTAAAGCGCCTTTGCGTTCCAGAATCTCGACGGAATTTTTTTTTTTTTTTTTTTTGCTTAAACGATTCAAGAAACATTGTAGTTAAAAATATAAAGATTTTTCGATTTGGACGTATGAAAAATGTTTAACTCGTTCAGGCACATCGTGTATTGTATGGAGTACTGCTGTTATTCGACCGTTGTCTTCAGGTCAAAATTCTTACAAAGAAGCCCCTTGCAAGAGGCAAATTTTTTGTAATTTCTCCCAGTTTTTTCAGCGTTAGGTATATAAATGAATTGTTTGTCAAATTTTGAGGTCAATTATATTTAATTGTAATTTATACTTTCTTTTTTTCCCCTTCATTTTATTTTTCGTATCGAGGAGTCGAGGTTTTGTTGATTTCTTCGGATTTCGATTACTGTAACTTCTCTTCTATTCGGCCGATTTTTATGAATGAGGTCTCTTTTTATTTGTGTTTTAACGGAGAGTAAGGAAAAAATTGCTAAATACATGCGAAACAATTTTTTTTGAAAATTGGATGAATCCTAGCGTGACGGTGAAATGGTTAATGAAGCGTGAGTAATTGGGGTACGGGTATCGGCCGCGTTGGGACCCAAGGCCCATTGTTCTTCGTGACGCCGACGCAGTGATCAGGAGCGTGGGGACGAGAGGGCTTAGTGGACTCCTGTATGAGCCACGTTTAGCAAATGGTCTAATGAGTCTCGAGGCTCATCACAGATTGCACTTACCACTATCCTGGTGGCCCCGGCTATCAGAGCAAGGAGTACCAACTTTTGAAAAGGATAACAGTGTTGTGGAGATATGTCAAAGCAACGTTGTGAACAAAACGGAGTGAGTGAAATTCTCATTCAAGGAGTGCCGAACTGGTCAGCCATCCTCGAATCAGTTCGCTTGCTTCCGCTTATATATGCATATTTTAAATCAGCGCGCCCCATTCTAAGGTTTTTTTAAAAAAAACCAAGAAACGTAGACTCTTGGTATTCATTACACATAAACTAGCGAGCCCCAGAATGAGAAACAAATTTTAATCATTATTATTGACGGATTAGTAAACTTTTTACACGCTTTGGAAAATCTCAGAAGTTCTTGGTAGTCACTTTTCGGTAAGGAACTAGGGGACTCGGTTATTGTATCGGGGGGGGGGGGGGGGGTCGAAACGATCGCAAAGGCGGTATACTACGTATACGCGCCAAAAGTTTGCAACGTTAAAAACGGAGATACGCAGTTTTATACTTTGGGCATGGATATGCAATATTCCCCCTTGAAACTAGAAAAAAAGTCATATTCAACACTTCATAAGCGTTTATGCAGTAGCTGCATGTTTGGCAAACGTGCAGACGAAATTAATTACCGCCATTAATTAATTTTGCTTAAGAAAATAGACCGAAGGAAACAAAAAACTGGTTCTCGCGCTCGGTGCCATAAAAAGATATGATGCAAATGTTGAACAACTATATTTCAGGAGCTTCATAATAAACCGTTTTTTTTTAAAACGGTACCACAGAGCAAGGACCAGGAGCGTCTAAAACTGATCGCGAGGGAACCTGCATCCACACGCAATGCCTTTTTTATTGCGAGCGAATCGAAAAACTCGATCCGTTTTGGCAACGAGGCGATCGCGGGAGATTTTAACCGCTTATTATACACTGCAACACGCTCTCCGGCTCAATAACGAAGCTGCGAGGAAAATTCCAATTCCGCCAGACACATAGCTTTACGCGGAGCGACATGAAGCTCCAATTTTTTCTACACGAAATGGGTCCCCAGCGAATACAGGCAAGAGCAATTCTCAAGCGAGGAGAGAAATACAAACTCTTGGAGCGCGGACACGGATTCTTTTTTCATCGACCAGATACCAGAACGCTGCTGCACTTAGGAAGAACACCGTATGAGATCTCCACCGTTGCCAGATATATTTGATTAAAAAACGTATTTTCCGAGACTGGAGACTTCGCACGCAAATTTTTTATTGCTTCGTCTGAGACTGCTTGAAAAGCTGATTTTTCAGTGTATTTGATATTTTTTTTCTGATATGTGAACACTGAAAAAAAAACTCCAGCCGTGGGAGCCGCAATTACGGGCTATATAGTATATAGACATACCGTCCGTTCCGGGCTCAAAGGCCGAAAATTCCGGCTGCTGGAGGCGTAGCTCCGATTGCTCCGGGTTCAGAGGCCGAAGCTACGGCTCCAGCAGCCGGAATTTTCGGCCTTTGAGCCCGGAACGAACGGTATGCCTATACATAGCCCGTAATTGCGGCTCCCACGGCCGGAGTTTTTTTTCAGTGAAATAGTTAAAAATAGATTTAAAAGTAAGAAAATACACCGCCTTGCGACGTCACCTGGCGGAATTCACTGGAAAAAACACATTGGATCTAGTGTCCAGACTCTTGAAAACATTGACAAGAAAAGATACCTACTCTTGATTCAATCGGATTTTTGCTTGAATCAAAATGAAATCCGCTTAAATTAAGAGGTTTGGTTGTTGATTTAAGCTAGATTCTGATTGAATCAAGAATACTTTTTCTTGTCGATGTTTTTAAGAGTCTGGACTCTAGATCCAATGTGTTTTTTTTCCAAAGTTCCCCATTTAAACACATGTATTTTCGGAGATTAAATTATTTTATCCTCGAATAATCGTTTACTTTATAAACGACAGGTCTCCTCGTGTTCAGTTTACACAGCAGTTTCCACTTAAACACAAAATCCATCAAATTTCAGACACCTGGAAATTATCAATTTCATTAATTTTTCATTTTTTTAAATTTTTATGAGGATTTTATTCGCAACTTCATCTGGTATGCGAAAAAGTTTCAATGAAAAATGTTCAAGTTTTTACTCAGAATTAATTGTCTCCCTGGATGAAATTTGGCAACATTCGAACGATAGTACGGTGTTTTTCTTTAACGGTCCAGTTGCGGCTTGCGGGGGTGGAGGGACTCACCTCTGGTCCAAAAATGTAATTGAGTGTTAAATTATCACCGATTTTTCGCGGACCGCTACGACAGCTATTAGATGCGCGACACCGTCGAGATCATTATCGCGTCACGAGCGAACAGAAACGTAGGTCGTTCCTACGCGTACTTAGCACTTGTACCTAGTATTGTTCGTCTCTAATCACGCGCAGTTTACGGTCGTCAAACCTGATATACCGAGAAAGAAGAACAGAGTTTATGGTCAAATGAAGTCTTGACATAATAAGCTTCACTGGGAGAAAAAGACTTGATTCAAGAAAAAATGTTCTTGAATTTGCCGCTAAGACAAACATCATGCAACATTGAATCAAGCAGGAAATCAACTTACACCAATTAACAAGTTGCTTATATCAAGCGAAGTGATTCTAATCTTGAATTAAAAGAAAATTTTCCTGGCGGCAAATTCATTTTTGCAGTGGTAAAATTCCTGCTTGGGTGTTTTACGTACACACGGTTTCGTATAAATAATTTCCAAAAAAACCTGAGAAATGAAGATTTAAGGTTTGAATTTTAAAAACTTAGGTTTAAGAATAACTTAATGAAATCTGAAAACTACTTTGTTCATAGTACCAAATTTATAGGCAAGGGGTAATTTCAAGTTCTAGTGTGGCATAAAAATGAATATCTTCTTTGAGAAACTTGAATGCATTTTCCGATAAGGGCTTAAATGATTAATTCCATGCTAAATTCGAAAAACAGAACTCACTTTAAAATTTCCCTACATGCAGGAAGCAGTGAGGAGGCGTGAATGGTCATTGGTCAAGTATCGATACTTCTCCATTTGGCATTATAGTAAATGATCGATTATTAAGGTGTTTATTGTGAATATCCTGTTTATCGATCCTTCTCCATAGGTTTGAATAGTAGATCAATCGTTCGATATATTGCAAAGCACGCCACGCCATGCCACTGACAGAACGGTTCCATTGTCCAAGGAAATCAAAGATATTAGACTAGAATTTCGATTACTTACATTTAAAATTGAAATATCGTGAAAAAAGTATCCTCCAGTTGAATAAAAGAACATCAACTCACCTGGAACAAAAAATAAAATGAAAAATTAGACACCTACTTATTGGATATTTTTTCATAATCACGAGGAGTCGGCCGAAAAGACAGCGACATGATACATTGCATTTCCTCGGAGCCTACTTTTAATAGCTGTTATTATTTAATCCTCGTCTAAGTTTAAGTTGATGGGAACAACGACTCGGACAAGGAAGTGGCCGAAACCGGTAGCTCACCTCCTGGCGTTGGACGGACATGGTCGTTTGGCCGTCGCGACGCACCAGGCTCCGGATCATCGTTGACGGATGGTGCTGAGAATCAACACTTTTCCCCGCATAAACCCATGTAAAATAGCCGTAATTTATCAGACAATCCGGCAACCTTCCTCCGGATGAGCCCGAGGGCCGCAGTCTCCGCGGGAGAAACTCGGTCCGATTCTTGGGAACCAGCTCTTGGATGTAGAATCGTTATCGAAAATCTTGGATCGATGATTAGCATCGATAAGATAGGAATCTATCGATCGAGGTTATCGATGACGATTAAAAAATCGACCAAATGGGTTATAGACGACTATAACCTCGTACAAGTATCCTGACTCGCGGTGAAACACAAGCACCCTGCAGCAACCTAAAGGGAACGGAGGCAAATGGAATTTTCTGAAATCGAGTCTGAGCCAACGAGGTTATTAGACAGGAAACGCGCTGATTGGTACCTTGTCCCACGCGTTAGGGTCACTACTTGTCCCTCAACTCGGTTTACACGTAAAATGGCCATTGAGGCATACCTACGCCGCTGCCGTAAAGTGCTACAGTGAGTGTCGTTGTAACGGATGTATCAATAAATCGATGCTCAATTTGACAAAAATCGCGGTTAGCTTCCCGAGGAACAAAATTGGACCTATCATGTGCAGGATAAGGCTGAAATATGTATGATTCCTCTCTGATGACTTCGTTAGTGTGAGCAGAGTTGACCTAAATTAGACAGGGTGTGAATTAAAGCCGTACAAGATCTGTTTCCTCATCAAATTTTAACGCAGACCGAGTTCAAGAAGCCCAAAAGTTACGAGCGAGATTATAAGTGATCACAGAGAATATTGGACTAAGTCATACGTTTATGGGCAAAAACTATGATTTTCAAAATTGTCAGCTAACACACTTGCTACTTCCTCGTCATGCTACTGCTAGAAATAGCAGTGCTGTGCGGTTTGAGTAAGAAAGGCGAACCCACCGAAATTTTAAAAAATTATATCTTGCTCAATTTCTCAGACCCTCCCCCCATGACCGTAGTCTTGCCACAGATTCATAGAAAACATCGGTTTTTTTAACGTAAATAGGAAGAATTGTCAAAGAAAGCAAGTATTTCTATACTTCGATTTTTTCGAGACTTGCATTTTGACGGTTACGCCCTTCTTCAGATAACCCGTTCAATTGAGATGTTGCATGTGTGAGGAATTTGCGAGTTGACCGTTGATTCTTATGTATAAGTAAGTTCGCGAGAAACACGATGGTGCCACTGCTTTTCTCCGAAATCAACTCCCAAGCTCAAAAAAAGCTCTCAAGTTGAGGCAAATATGGAGGGGATATCCCACGCTATCCTGAGAGTCCACCTCTACATCAAGACAAACTCTCCATGCAAAGATAGGGAGCAAATACATTAGCAGGGTTGCCACTTTATTTGGGGACTCCAAAACTGAAATCAGGGCAACCCTGCTAATGTATTTGCTCCCTATCTTTGCATGGAGAGTTCGTTTTGATTTAGATGTGGACTCTCAGAGTAGCGTGGGATACCCTCCATTTTGGCCTCAACTCGAGAGCTTTTTTTGAGCTTGGGAGTTGATTTCAGAGGAAACCAGTGGCACCATCGTGTTTCTCGCGAACTTCTACATAAGAATCAACAGTTAAATCGCAAATTCCTCACACATGCAATATATCCATTTTCCCTCTTATCCTGGGTGACGTCACTGAGGACGTCATAACGGCGAAACGGGCAACGTCAGTCGTCGCGTCGTCGGGCGAGCGGAAGATTTGGACTGGAGTCAAGATCAAGGGTAGAGCACAAGCGACCGGGGCCGAGCGACGGGCACGAGCCGAGTCGTTCTCGCTCGTCGTTGGCCAAACTTGTTCCCGGTCGCGATCTGGTCGTATGGAAATTCCTCGCGTCCTGCCGCGGCTTTGCCCCGCAGTCACACCCCAAAGTTCACAACCGGCTTCATAGGATCCAAGCCGCGGACCGCGTTGGCAGATCAGATCCAACGGATGTATTAAACGTGAATCGCTCGTTTATAAAATCTATTAGAACATACAGGGTTATCCAAAAGTCCGGGACCCCCCTTATAACTTCTGCTAGAGATTTGAAATTTGGGGAACGTTCCTAGGTCCCCGAACGTTCCCCAAATTTCAAATCTCTAGCATTTTTTGTTCAAAAGTTATAGGGGGGGTCCCGGACTTATGGATAACCCTGTATAGGAAATATAGCCACTGTGAGATATGTCCTGGGTGAAATATCTGTCGGAGAGGGTTTTGGCAATAATCGGTAATTCGCGAGCAGCATGCGTGTCATAAGCGGATCCATGGAGGGGGTGTCCTGTCCGCCCGAAAAAAAGAAGGAGGAAAAAGGTAGTAGAAGTAGTAAGGTAAGTTTACTTTAAAGCGGTGCTTTAGCATCTAAGGCCATTTACACCTCTGTGTGTTAACATGGAAATCAAGGTTACATCAGTGAAAATACGAAAGGGTTGAGGGGGAAGGTTAAAAGGACCGGAGAAAGAAAAGAAGGAAAGACGCGAATATTTGGTAATTTTTCGACGAAATTGATTCAAACTACCTATTAAATTATTTAAGATTTCTAAATTTTTTTAGGAGAAGTCTCCCAGAACCCCTCCCCCGTTCAAAGTGTCTTCCGCCTACGATTAAGTTGTCAAATCGCGCATAGACGGGTTAAGGATTCATTCGTAAGAAGCTTCAGAAATATGACCTCAACTTGGAGCGCCTTCAAGGTCGGGTGATACCCTTTGCATTGCCAGGCAGTTAGTTTAGTTGCCTATCCGAACCAAACCCAAAGAAGGTCAATATTTCACTACACAGGCTCGCTGCTACCATGAATTCAGGAGGAAAAAAACGTCTGTATGAATTCCAAGCATAATACTTTCAATCCTGTTTCTTCAATTCTAGGTGTTTTTTTAGGAAGCAAAAATGGATTTACAGTTCGCCGGTGATTGCTGATAGCCTCCAAAATATCGATAGGAAGATGAGGAGCCGTTTTAGTATTACGTGAGCTACTAAAGGGTAGGGGGGAGCGGGGCGGGGTCTGAGTTTGTCAAACGACGTCTTACGAGAATGGAAAAGGGTCAGTTTTACGAAAGTTTCCCACTTTTGACGAAGTGCGGATAGAGGCTCCATGTGGTCGCCTGACAGTTGAAACTCACAAGACGAAGTTTAGAGCACTAAATTGGTAACAAGTGCGCAGCCTTGAAAAGTCGAAGAGTCTTGCTACCAGATTAATGTCATACTTGGCATATACGTTGGACGTTGGTTTTAACGTGATCTTCTATTTTTCCAACAGTTCTTTTGTTTCCTCTGATTTACTCAAATCACAGAACGATCGGTGGTTCCGCGAAACAATTATTGTTCCTTCTCAATTCCTATTTTCTCTCCTGCAGACCTTCCCAATCTTCATGTGTTGTGTTATTTCCACTACTATTTACCGACGCAAATCAAAGGATGGGAACAGCGAGTTAATTTTAGATTTTTCCGAAATGATCGTGAATCACCTCGAATACCTCCGAGATGAATGTAAATTCATTAATCACGACGGGAAAAAAGTGAAATGCATACGCGCGTCGCGTCCTGATTTTACTGGCCTCGTGAATATTCTTTGGAAATTCCTCTGTGACGCTAAACGCCGGTGTCAGTAATGTCACGGCGTAAATCATGAGCATGCACCAAGCGTTTGAATTATTTTTCAGTTCGCGCGCTTAGAATGTCACCAAGGCGTGAATCGGTGTTGCCAAATTCAGAGAGGCATGGAAATATTAGTATAGATTTATCAGTGACTTGGGCCAGTCAGCGCCTCACTACTCCGGTCGGATAGGTGACAGGTTTTTTAAAACAATTTCAGTGTTCTTCAAATAAAAATATCCAAGAGTTTAGGCAAAGTGTCTTGGCTTTTTTTTCTTTCCTAATGTCAATTTTAGCATTTTTCCCTGGGTCGTGTTCTTGTGTTAAATATTGATTGGGCTACTTTAAATTTTTTTCTTCTTAAATGTGACTTACATTTATCACTTAAAGTAACTTGTAATGAATAATGACTTAACTTGAGTGCAATCTGTGGTAGGAATCCCTAGGATTCTGACTCGAGCCATTATCATTTATTGTAAGCAGTCTCAGGGCTAAAATAAAAAGCTTCCAGAAATGCTTGATGCCGCAGAGAGTCAAGAAGGTGATTTTCCAGACTTCGATAATTTCGAAGTATTTAAAACAGACAAAAACGTCGTATTAAAGTTAATTGCAAGGTAATAACTGACAGAGATACCGAGATAATTGGGTTTTTATCTTGACTCTCATTAGCACCTGAGAAGTATTACACGTCACTTAATATTAAATCCTCTGGGTGCCTTCAGAATAATGTAAATCCTCTTGCATATTAATGAGGTTTTAAACTCAAAATAGTATTTACTCAAGACTGAAAGAAAATTTTATAAACTTTCGATTTGAGTCTACATGCTTGACTAATTTTTCTACAGGATCAAACCAATATACAAGTTTAGAATCATGTTAAGAAAATCAGAGATTAAACTCTCAGAGGATCTCATTGTCTTCAAATTCTACGTTGCAAATCTCCAGTACATTAAATCGTAAAAAAACATCTCGCTATTATTCAAAAAGTTGAACTTTTGATTCTACATAAGAGTAAAACGTTAAGAACAAATAACGACTATCGTCGTGTTCACAGTATTTTTTTCCACTTTGAATTTTTGGTGGGAAAAATTTACAAGTAGCCGAATTCAAAACTACTCGTAACTAATTTTTCTTCCAACTTTGTGCAATTCAATTTAACTCGGCCCATTGAGTTTATCCTTTGCCATCGAAATCCTACTGTAGAAACAGATTTATTCGTCGAGACAAACAAAATCTCAACAATCACCGTAGGACGGCAGCAATCCGGCTCGGAAAAAAATTATGTGAATACGACATAATAAACCGAAAAAAAAACGGACCACTCCGACGAAAAAACACGTAAATCCAAGACAGTCGGCGGCCAATTTGGGGGGAGCGTAATCCAGCGTCCAGCGTGTCGCATTCGTGTCAAAAACGGGCGAATTTTGACAACCCTCTTCCATTTTTTATCCCGTTTTTTCACCGGCATGTGTATTTCACGCATCACTTAACAAAGGAGATAATAGACCCGAGGTGGTCGCGCATTGTGATGAGCGCAGGCACTTATGCGACGAATGAGGCTTATAAACTCCGCGACTCGCGTTGCGAGTTCGCGGATCGATAGCGGAATTAAAAATCGATATCAATATCGATATCGAATCCAGCTCAATAGCGCCAACTGGTGGAGTTCTTGCAAGGACGTGTAGTCCGCGTTTTGACAAATTTTGATTTTGACAAATCTTTTGTGATATTTTGCAAGATATGCAATAGTGCCACTGGTTTTGCTTTAATATCACACTCAATGCTCATATAAAAAAATAACAACTAAATTTGGGGGAAAGGCTACAAAAAAAGCAACAAAGGATAAACAAACCCGGAACATATCAAAATGAAATTGTTACTACTTCGAAACGTTCCGGGTTTTGTTTATCCTTTGTTGTTGTTTTTTTTTTTTTTTTTTTTTTTTTTTTTTTTTTTTTTTTTTTTTGCAGGCTTTTCCCTAAATTAAGTTGTTATTTTATTATGTGTATTTTGGCTGATTAAGTTGTTTTTCATGTTTATATAAAAGCTTTCAATGTGCAGTTCTTACTAAATGATTATATAAGATTCCAATTCTTCATTTGTGATTTTATGAATTAATCTTATACCTATGAAAAACGAATCATTAGACAGAGTTAATACTAAGGCACCGCAAGATATATAATAACCTTAATAAAATTTACACGTAAACTGGAGGTTAATTTTTATGTTTAGGAATCAAAGAGCTTCTGGTATGATGAACTGAAACCAGTACATTAAAATCAATCCTCGCAACAAACACAAAATCCGCGAAAAAAACACAATTAGCCTGAGTTGAAGCGGTCATAAAAAAGCAATCTTATTCGCGTCTGAACAATAACTACAGTTTAGTTACGGAAAACTCTCTCCTCCATTAATAAAAGGATTTTCTAAAATTAATTGCCATACGCAGATATCGCCATGCTTATGCAATTTATAACATCGTAAAGCTCACTGAAATAATATCTGTGCCGAATTTGACTTAATTACTTTTTTTTGGTTGGCAATCTGGAAGTTCGAATTGGCAGATACAGATACCACAAATTTCTCACTTAATAAGTAATGAATTCAATTTAGAGATTCACGATGTGCTCAGCGTAAAATTTCCGCTTAAAAATGCTTCGTGTTGCTTAATTTGAGACTTTGTAAAGTTGCTCATTTTACCAAAAACAGCGCTGCGCTATGGGTTACTGGTTTTCCTAAAGTTAGTTTCAATTCTCACAAAAAGTATTTTATGTTAAAATTACAGTGCCACTGCAATATCAACACGAATACGCCCGGAGCGATAGAGCTGAATTAACCAGAGTTTCAACTCTATGTGAGGTCTCCAGTCGGTAACTACGATGAATTTTCAGTAATTTTACTGTATTCCTGGTATTTTACCGAGTTTTTTCTCTCCGAGAGACCTCGCAGGAATTCCATCACGCACGAGGGAATGGGAGACGGATTCGATTATCGACCTATCGCACCATCGAACCATCGCGATGAACACAAGTGAGTGCACTTAATGTTCGACCGGAACGCACTTTCATATTTTCTCTCTTTTTTGCCGGTATTTTTCGGCGGGGGGAGGGTCCAAGCCGCAGCACGGAGTTAAAGCGAGCGTCGAACAATATGTGCTTGTGGATGATGGATCGAACATGACGAGCACAAAATAAAAAGTTGAGTGCGTGGAATGAAATTGGAGGAAAAAACTCGAAAATATTGGAAACTCGTTTGTTCTTTTTTTGTTTTTTTCGGGCTCGTTTGTTTTTGCCTCGCCCCTGAGTGAGTAAGCAACTTTGTTTCAATTCACCCCTCCTCGCGGCGAATCCTCTTTTTCGGGGGTTTCGGGTGTTTCCGTAAACTCGCCCGCGTCACCCAATATCTTGTGAAATTCCCGAGGCAATGTTTTGACGGCCTGATTATCTCTGGTTACGGGAAGACGATACGATTTTGTAGGACCTGCCTGTATCCTTTGAAAGGTAATATGTTAGATTTGCTTGAGATGGAAAAAAGGGAATCGATACTCATCTTTGATTTTATGTTCACGCTTGGATGATTTCTGGGTGAACAGGAAGCGTTCGCAAAATCAGGCGGGATTTTTCCCCCTGAAAGAGTTCCCAGGAAGGGTTGAAACTTTTAAATTACACATTAAGGGATAAATCAAAGTAGCCAAGGCTTTTAAAACAACCTGATATTATCGAGAACAGGTATACTCTTATAATGCGTGCCTGACACGATAATGGCTGCACAAATAGGGCTAATACCATACCGTAGTCGAAGAAGGAGGAAAAAGAAGAAGAAAAAAAAGATGAAGAAGAATAACTGCAAACTGTGTTGTATGAGAAGGTGGGTACCTTAAAAAAACTCACTAAATCGCACTTTAATATACATTTTCTCCAAAGTTTTATTTCCTCAAGAGGAAACTAATTGCCAACACTATTCTACCTTGAAAAATGTGAATGCACAGATCCCAAAATCTAAGAGAAACCTTTAATATTTTAACAGTGACTCCTTGATTATCCGTCCTCACCGGTGTCATATTTGCTGCGGTTGATCAAAACCGCAGAGAACCCGAAATGTAAGAAACATGGCCTCGAAAAACTATTGACCAGATATACTCCATTTTTCAAAGCTACTTTAAAATATTAAAACGTTTAAAATACAGGTGTTATTATAGCTAAAAAATAAATACTTTTTACCTCATATTTAAAGACAAATTGAAGTGAAAATAAAATTTTCAAAAAAACTGACAGAAATGACGGGCTCAAAAACTGATGTTCCATGTTTATTTAAAGAAATGAATTAGCCCCAAAAAAGTCAAAGAAATCTTTTCAATTAACCGGGGATAAACTCCAGAGTGCACATGATCGGACTGCGCTTGTTCGAGACTCGCGCTAAACCTACGCCTGCGAGCTGATGATAAAAACTTATGGACAAAGTGACAGACAAAGGGGACGAAGAGAAGATGGAGCAGTCCTATTCGTTGAAAAGGGTGGTTCTGATAGACTAAGAGGGGAAACAATGGACTAACAATAAGGTCTTTCGTGAGTTGTCGTTAGTTGGTCTTACCTCCTTTGTCTATTGCAACCACCCGCTTTCACCAACAGGATGCTCCATGCATTTTCTCTTTTCCCTCTCTGTCTATCGCTTTGTCTATTAATTCCAATGATCAGGCCGCTGGATGGTTGAATCGTTATCGAATGGCCTCAATTGATAGAACCCTATCTTCGTAAAGCTACTTATATTGATCTAGGCCCTTTGATGACGATCCGACAATCGACGCGCTGAACCTGTCATGAATTATGACCACATTCGGAGACTTCAACGCTCGGGTATAAAAACAAACTCGGCTATTGAAAACCGAAATCAATATTTTCAATCAGGAATCGCGCTTAGATTTATTAGCCTCGTATTGAGTGATTACAAGTAACGGTAGTTACGCGTACATCTTCATCCACACATTTTCTCAGCGCTTGTTCTAGCAGCTTTTGATGCGACATATCCGCCCTTCCGGGCGGAGCTGAAATTTTGTTTTGTACATTTCATCGGTCATAAAATTAATCCCGAATCTCAGGGTTGCTTCCGAGGAAGACACAAACACGAAGCGATAAAACGATTAAACAGCTAAAATAAAAAGATGGGAAGTCTTGGAGAGGGTGAGAACGCATACACCTCGGTGGCACCTCCGACCTTGGCAGCACTTAGGGCGCTAAACTGCTCGTAAAACCTCGAGAGGAGGGCTCCGCGAATAACCGCGGGACGTAAAAAACTTTTGAATTGCCCCCGTAATTTACGAATGTTTTGATTTACTGTTATTAGTGACCTAATTAAATAGAAACGGCCCGGGATAAAAAGTCGCGCGCGGATGAAAGGTTTATCGAGCCGGAGGGATGAAATGAAAACGGCAGATTTTTACTTTCCACCCCGTATGACCGCCGCCGTATGGCAGCTGAATCCCCACACTTCCCGTCGCGCAGTATCGCGTTCAACCATGAAACCTGGCCAAACTCAAGTCAAGGAAACCTTTTTAAGCGAAATTGCTGTAGAACGTATTTGGAATAAAAACCATTTAATTTACATGGAAAAGCTGCAATATGCCTAATTAAATGCAATTAATTCTGATAGCCCACGGATAAACAAGAAAGCCATCCACTGCGATTCTTTTGATTTATTATTGAGGACCAATTCATCGTCTGTTTTAAATCGGTTGCACAACCACCAGAGGGCAGTCAGTAGATAGGCATGGTACGGATTTATAACGGTAAATACTACAAAATTATGGAAAATTTATCCAGAGATATGTATACTTTTTTGACGAAAATAGATATTGGAGAAACGTAGTAAATGGACCGTTTTAGACAATTTTGACTAAAAAAGACGATTTGTATCAAATGATGTGTCACATAATTGAAACACAGACTTTCTTGACGAATTTTGAGGGAACTAAATATTGGATAAACCTTATAAATGGTCCGTTAAGGAGGATTTTAACAAAAATAGACGATTTGAATAAAACGATGTGTCAAATACCGGTTTTCATAAATATCATTCATATAATTTTGATAACACTGTTATAACCAGGTAAAATTACTGAAAATGTCATCCTCAGAAAATTCATTCTTTCAAATAAAATGAGTATAGTTCCAGCTATTAAATATTTTTGTCCAGGTTTTAAGATCGAACAATCCAATGTGCGCCGTTCCATCCCTCTATGTTTTTTAGGGGCGCTACTTTTGTCTCTTTCGATTCCGCATTTTTCCGTTGATCTGCGCTCGTTTTTCACTCGCTTTGATCACAATTGCGGCCAAAACTTCGAGTTATGACGCTGTCGTTGGGATTTTTTTCCTGTTTCTTGGTCCGCTCTCGGCGCTGACAATGTGTGAGAACAGCGAGAACTTTATGGACAGGTGAAAAATGAGGAAGTAAAGAAGTGCTCCTTCATAGAACAACTCAAGAGCTTGTTTCTGTAACTGTCGGTCTCGATAGTAGAACTTGTCTGCGTTTTTTGTCGCCCCTTTTTCTCGAAAAGTTTTTTCGGTTCTTCGAGGATGTAAAAAATACACGTGGCAAGTTGAATTTGCGCGTGCGTTACCGGATTGGTACCAACGCGTTTTTGGTTTGCTAATGGAATTGTCGGGGGAAAATTAAGTTAAATTTAATTATTATCGTTTAGCATTCATTTCTAAAGAATGCGGTCGGTATTTTTGAAAACAAATACCAGCTAAAAGCAGCGTATCATAAAAATGTTCGAGGCTAACGAGTAAGATCCGATATTTGAAACTGCTGATAAACTTGCCAGAAAGTTGCCTTCGTAATGTCACAGCATTTTTTTTTCTTCGCTTCAACAATCGATACAATGTTTGTAGTATATAACTTGTTGACGTCAGAAAAAGAAAAGGGAAACAAATATTCAAATTTTTAACTTCAGACCAACTAGCACGCTAACCTAGAGAAAAATACCAGATTTCGAAGAACTAGGTTAAATATAAAACAACTTCAAGTTGTGTTTCAGCCTTGCACTCTCAGATTTTTGACGAGCCAGTATTCTCCAACAAATATTTGTACCTATTCAAACTTCCTGTCTACTAAAAATATTTAAATAATTTGTTCGGTTAAAGTACTAAATAAAATTGAGCTACCTGGGTATTGCTGCAATTTTAAATAACTCTAGGATTGGCAGAAATTGCAATAAAAGGTAAAATTGTACCTCGATCACGGTGTCCCGAAATTGTTGTTTCCTTTATTTTTTTTATTGGGATATTATTTGACACATTTGGTTGTACTCTTCATAGAATGTCTTTAAGAGAGTGAAAACAATTAATCGAGAGCTCCAACTAGCGTAGCTAAGATATTCGATTATTCTGTTGTAAAAAGAAAAGTGACGGAATATCGAGACCGCAATGAATGCAGATACGTTGTTTGTCTACTTTAAATATAGCTTCCATTACTTCGGCTCAGTATGAACTGGACACTTTTAACTTCCCTACCACCTCCCGAAAAAAGGGAGGATATAAATCAATTCATAAAAGCGACGTCGTCGTCAGAATATAAAAATTACAAAAACACCTGGTTAATATTTCAGTCATAAAATAAACTCCCTCAAACGGAGAAATATACGAAACCCTCTTGGAGAGATGTCACCGGAAGATCGCTGCTGAATAAAAAGGCCGCACAGACATTCAAACGTTGCGACATTTCTTCCAGAAAAATTCGAAGTCCCAGGAATACTCATGGATTTTACCCTTAAAATTATAATCGGAACCAAAGATTTCATCGGCCTCTTTTCTAGTGCACCTGAACATCCCGAGCAAAAATATACATATATTTTCTCCACAATACATATTTTAACGTAGAAAACTTGGCAAATTTTAGAAACTCATCCGTCGTTTTATCCTAGGCACGACACAACAGAACCAATTCAATCGGTCCGATCGAAAGAGGTCAACAATAAAAGGTGCGCGTCGTAAACTCGGAACAGTCACAACGACGGCGCATCTGCCGCGGAACGAGGACCGGCTGAAAATAAACCACTCAAGTCCGATAAATACTCTCCTTACTCACGCGGTTCTTACAATAAAGGACGAGAAGACCGGCTAAACACCTATGTAATTCAGTGAGGCCGCAGTTAATAGCCGAACGACTACAAGCGTGAATTGGATGAAGACATCGCGCGAGGGTGTTAAAACAACACTCATTTGAATTTTGGTCAGCGGGCCGCGGCCGCGCTGCCTCGATTGCTCGTTCCCCCTATTAAACCAATGTAAAATAGGCGGATTTTATCGCACGATCTAACGACATCGATTAATCCACCGTTGCCGCGCGCGGTGGTGGAATTCGCCTACTCTGCCGTGCTAAGGAAGAACACCGTATGAGCCTTCAGACGTTGCCATGTTTCCTCATATAACAGCCGAATTTACTGGGAAAATTGCGGATATTATTGTCCAAAATGTCCAGACAATTTTGTACGCAATTTAATCTAAAATATCTGAAGATTTCAAGGGAAAATATGCAAGAATGTTGTCAAAAATACATGTTTTATTAAGGGAAATTTGGCAACTCTCGAATGTTCATACGGTGTTCTTCCTTAGCACGGCAGTACTCTGCGGAGGAATTAGGGGAGGTTTTCGATGAGTTGGCAATGTGTTCTTCGCGGGGGCGTCATGTGGACCCCGCGAGAATTCGGGGCCTTTGCAGCGGGCCGGGCTCCGCATGGTCGTTTACATGCTTTTAATGAGACCTTTTGTCCGGCCGCGAAGCGGCCCGATGGAGCGTGGGGTCATCCGAGGGGCATTGTTGTGGGGCGCTACTTTCGCGAGGGCCCTTTGCGTGGACGCCACATCTCGGGAGGGTCAGTTCCAAAGTGGTGACTAGTAAGGGATGGTCTTGGAGCTCAGTAAAATTGAAAAATCATTTATAAAAACGAAATTTGAGCTTTACAGTTGTACTTAGATTGTGCGTCATTTACGGCAGAACAATTTGATGGCATACCTACAATTTTCATCCCAAAAATCTTTTAAAGTTTTTCCTAATTTTCCTAAGGCTATGACAATCCAATTTGGTTTTTCTGGAATTACACCCGAGTCCGCACAGTTCGAGCGGCATGAAGAGCATATTGATGGCTAAAAAGCGACACCACATGTCTCCGTTTGCGACATTGTAGACTTCTATTCATACTATATTTTTCCTTGGAAAACTGGACGCATTTATGCTGAAAAGAACTTTGTGCATAGGGTTTGCGTACAACACAGTTCCTCTTCGCATAAATGCATCTAACTAGTCAACGAAATTTCTTGAAAACTTCCTTGATTATTCTTCTCTAGGAGAATGTTCTGCACAAATTTCAAGCTATGAAATTGACTTGTTCCCCTCGGAAAAATAAACTAGGACCGGAGATTTTGAAACACCGCAATGGAGATACGTGGTGTCGCACTTGAGCCATCGATTACGTTTGTTCAATTGGTTAGTGGAACGAAAGTGTCAATTTCAATGTTTTGAGTATTTTAAGTTTCAATGGCAAGCGCAACACTCTCGTGAACGTTGGGTGATTGAGTCAGGAATCTATGGCTCCTTCAGAAATTAACGTCGTCCCAACTTTTTTCTAAATACGAAAACATGAAAATGGATTCCATGAAGTGTATTTTTATTCTTGACTGTTAAGTACTTACCTAACATCGTGTTTTGTTCAAAGCACAATATTAGGTATAAAAGAAAAAATAAAAATATACTACATGAAATATCAGAGAGTGCAAGATGCGAGTTAAAAAAATGGATTGGTCTCATGTTCAATTAAGTTATCCTGGTTTCTAAAAACGCAAAAACCTAGATAGGTGGAACAACAACCCCCATTGTCGTAGAACAACCCCCCTCCTGTGTATCCATCCTGTTTCTCTCATTTTTTACGAAGTTCTCTATGAATCACGCTAGACCAGCTCCCAATAGCAAACCTCCCCCTCAATAGGTCCGGTCATCTATAAATCACCAGCGATAAAACACCCGGCAACGCAGCGAGGCGCTACCGTCGCAGCCCCGCGTTTAATTGGTTCTCAATCGCCGGTTTTTTTGGCCGCCCATCGCGCCCGGCTTTTCGTCGCCGATTATTTGCACTTAGCCCCCCGCCTGCTTTGTTGTGCCCGATTTGCATAGCCATGAATGGTGTTTATTTACTCGCACGCAAACCGGAAATGATTGACGGCAGTAGCGCAGCCTCCTCACGATAAATCGATCGATCCGCCGTATAAACCTACGAAAAAGAATCGATTTTTAGGTTACATCTTGGTAATCGATTCTTTACCATTGTTTCAAATGCAAATATATCGATATGCCTATGATTGACGTGGCTGCGGATTCGCAAAGGCCGGGGCGTGACTCGCCAATCTGGGGTCCGAGGATAATACGTTGCCCCTCCGACGTAAGGGCGTAACTCAATTTCCACGTGAACCCTGTTTTACATGCGAATTCATGCTTTCTAGGGCTCATCCTGAAATGGCTATACGCCTTTACGTCAGAGGAGCGACGAATAGTCGCCTCGTGGCGATAATGGAAAAGCCATCGAAAACACGCCCTCCGCCCGACAACTGTATTACGCTGGACCAAAAAAAGCTGTATACAAGTTTTTGAATGAAATTGAGTGTCGTGACGTGAGGGGTTTAGTGGTAACGGCATGTACGCATAGATTGAGGAGCACGGTTCAATCGGTCACTTTACTCTGGGTCGCTTGATTGAGCCCTATACACGATGGAAAACGTTCCAGCGACATTTGCACCTAGAAAAACGTGGCAGCTGCAGCCGAAATTCGACGATAGTTTTGTAATTCTCAAACGATGTGCCGAATTTTCGGTGATCGGCCGTGTTTGGTCGAGAATTTTATCTCCAGCTGTAGAGCTTTTTGGAGCGGGTATATTGCTTGAGAGTTCTCAGCGTGTAACCTAATCTTGGCAACATGCATTATAAATCTCTTCAGCCCTATATCAAGTGACAATCTATGTCAACATTCGCAAAATGAGAATTTTTACATTTAACGAATCTGTTATGTACGCTGATTGATAATTGTATGGGTAGACTACATTTTAAGACAAGGTACTACTGTATGTGACATATTCTAAAAACATCTATCTGCATAGAGTGGCGCTGCCTCTAATGTAAGCCAGTAATATTAGTTGCGAATCACAAAAGTCAGCCATAATCTATTCGAAGAGCAACATTCTTCTATTTTTTTAAAAGAAAAACAGTGTCAAATTGAAAAAAAGACGAAGAAAAAAAAGTCATTCTACTCGTATATCATTGACAGAGAGAACAGTATCTCTGTTGGAAAGATAAGGGTAATCTAATGTTTACAGTTGTATTGTTTTGTCAGACTATACAACACAGGGAAACTTACTGAGCTGAGAACATATTGCCTCAGAGAGGAATAATCCAGGAATCTTCCTAATTTTAACGTCGTCCGGGTTTGTAATGCATTTTTACTTCTTATACCGCATTTTTTTTAAAAAAAAGTCAGTTTCGTTCCCAAAAAATCGTCAGTTCACGAGATCTCTCACATAACGTTTATTCTCATTATACTATTAGATAAATTCAGTTGAATTAACGCCTCAGTAGCGTTTTCCCATTCCTCGATCCAAGTCAAAGTTCATAGACAGTACCTTACTCAAAAAGACATTCGAAACCAAATCTGCAAAAACCATTTATCAATTCCCAATAATTGTGTTATACATCAAACCGTGGCGATGCACACATTCAAAACTCGCTAATTTCGTTGTAACCTCCCCGTATTTTGACAACTCGGGAGTCAATAACTCACCGCCACGTCCTCCCTTGACGAGACTCCTCAAGCGGGCCCTTTTCATCGCTTTTTACAACGCATTTAACACCGTGAATGAGTGTTTTCGGAGGCCGACAAATGCTTGCATAAATTGGGAGATCCGCTGAAAGCCACTCGAAAGATGCGCGGAGCCTAATCCCACTTGCGGGCGGCGATGCCAAATCGGGCAAATTTGCCACGAACGGACACGGGCGGATTCGCGAAAAGGCAACCGCGGCCCGAATCGGGATGGGACGGGGCGCGTTTTAAAACGGTACAAGTTATCATGTTTCAACCACCCCTGGGACGCGACCCTCCGCGAAAAAAGGACAGTCGTAAAAAAGGTGGAAAGGCTCGCCGAAGGAGGTCTTTGTGCGCGCTGCCGTTAATTAGACTGCATTCAGGAATCCGCGTAGACAATGCGCAATTAGTCGCCGAACCCGTTCGACCGTGCGGGCACGGGCGTGATTGTTTTCTTATACCCGAATTGTATATATAGCTGTCTATATATATAAAAGGTATCTCTACATATATAAAAGGTGTCTATATATACATAACTGCACGGTTTCGGAATTTCGGCCTTCCGATGCAACCCTTCTCTTCTTTGACGGGTGTTCATATTTTTTGACCCCTCGAACGATACCAGATTTCATGCCCGGTTTTTTTTCGGGGCGGCTTGTAACAACTGAGTGACCCTTTATGAGCGTGTCCGGGCGATTTTATGACCCCCGCGTCATCTGGTCGATCAAGCGTGGCGCCGCGCGTGAAGCGGAAGAAGCGGATCGGTCCGGGCTGCAAAAACGGAGGAAAATTGTAATTAACCCGTCCGAAAAGGAGCGCGGACTGCCCGTTGTTAACGCGTGCCTTGTTCGCGAGAGCACAAAAAAAATGATGATGAGCTAAGAACAATACGTTTCATGGCGCATTGTGGAATGGGATGTTTATGATAGTGAACTTTTGGAACGCGCATCAAGACACATGGTATGACAGTTAGAAGGGTTTGGATGCACCGACACGCGCAGTAAAAAATAATATTGGAGGTTACTAGATTTCTGATTATGTGTGATCTGTAGGAAGTCTAAATGCCAGAACTAGATTATTGGCAGTTCTTATCACGCGGCTGGTGAACGAGAGCCAACGATTTTGTAAATTGGCAACACGGTATTTCCTCAATTTAAACCCATTGAAAGTATCGATTCTAGTGGAGCAAGGTGTCTCGCCAAAAACCGATTATTTTACATGCATTTGAATGGAGAATAATTTACCGTATTTTGCGGCTATTTTCAAAAGAAGTACTATCATTGAAACTAGACATTACTCAGAGTCTCAGCGAATCAAACGATTTCTTGCAGAAGTGTCATATTATCCGCTTTTATGAGAGCTGAGAGGTTTTTAAACGCTTAGCAAAAATCTAATGAGAATGGTGAAACGTATCGATTCTCAGGCTTTCAATACTCCGAAGTGATAACTTCGAATTAATAATGACACTAAGCCTTGTTTTAGAGGATCGTGACAGCTAAGGAGAATATCGAGATAGATATTTTCGATAATGTACTGACAGGAGTCTCAGATAAAGGGGTCAATGTTTCGTTCTGAACGGCCTCCATTGACTCGGATTCCACCTTTCCCTGTTAATTGATAGCAAACTCAATAATATATAAGATCACTCTGCCACTAATGATATACCTTAAACTGTGCTGGAAGAAAACTTGGCTTTACTCGAAAAGGACCCTACAACAAAACGGCCAAATCGGCCTAAACACGGAATCGTACGATTTTCTCAGGAATGATAGAGGGTCTTCCCAGACACTCAAAACTGGTCATATTTTTTTGCCTAACCCCCAGGGAAAAGGGGGAGAGGGGGTCAAAGTCAAAACTTTTAAATTAGCATAACTTCTCAACGGTTTGTCATAGAAAGATGATCTTGGTGTCAAAATTTCCAGAAAAATGAGAGCTTTCAGAATATAGGTATGAAATTAAATAAATTTTAAAATTTGACCCACTTTTGGGGCATTTTACAAGGTCCCCCTTTCGTAATTTTCGTTTTTTGAGATTTTCGGTTGTTCGGTTCGCACGGATCAAAACAAAAACAATTTCAAATAAAAGTAGAGCGTTTAGGCTTTAAAACAAGCCCAAGATGATCTTGGGGAAACGATTAGAAGCGGAGTTATGAGTCTTCAAAGTTGACGCGGCGCGCGGGAACCTTGTATGTTCCGAGTCTCAAGGTCACCTGCGCGCCCCGGATTGCCTGCAGGTTGCAAATTTTTGTGTTTTTATGCTTCTGTAGGTCATTCTTAATGTAAATCATTCAATGAAGATAGAATAATCGAAATTTTTTAATTTTACGGGAGGAGCGAGAGGGGGCTTAGAGTATCAACCATTATGTCCATCATACCTCATTAAACATTTGCTGACGATGATGATTCTGCTCTTATAATTTAGAGGAAACCATGGACCCTCAGTTCAAATATACATATGCTCCATACAGAACTGAACCATTTAGAAATTATAACCCATTGATGCCAAATTTTGGGGTACCCCTAATTTTAAATTTTTTTAATTGAGCTATAAGCTACAGCGCTTGACGGAACTCACTTGTAAAGCCAAATAGTTTCTCGTAGAAGCAGACGAGCTTTGAGCTTCAAAACAAGTCTCAGTTATTCTTGAGGGGGCTATTTGAAACGCAGTTAAATTTTTTTGACGTTAATGTTGTGTACCTCGCCGAAGGCCCATTGTGTAAAATAAAAAAATTCTGATTAAACTATCTTCATTGAATGATTTACATTAAGAATGACCTACAGAAGCATAAAAACACAAAAATTTGCAACCTGCAGGCAATCCGGGGCGCGCAGGTGACCTTGAGACTCGGAACATACAAGGTTCCCGCGCGCCGCGTCAACTTTGAAGACTCATAACTCCGCTTCTAATCGTTTCCCCAAGATCATCTTGGGCTTGTTTTAAAGCCTAAACGCTCTACTTTTATTTGAAATTGTTTTTGTTTTGATCCGTGCGAACCGAACAACCGAAAATCTCAAAAAACGAAAATTTACGAAAGGGGACCTTGTAAAATGCCCCAAAAGTGGGTCAAATTTTAAAATTTATTTAATTTCATACCTATATTCTGAAAGCTCTCATTTTTCTGGAAATTTTGACACCAAGATCATCTTTCTATGACAAACCGTTGAGAAGTTATGCTAATTTAAAGGTTTTGACTTTGACCCCCTCTCCCCCCTTTTCCCTGGGGGTTAGGCAAAAAATATGACCAGTTTTGAGTGTCTGGGAAGACCCTCTATCATTCCTGAGAAAATCGTACGATTCCGTGTTTAGGCCGATTTGGCCGTTTTGTTGTAGGGTCCTTTCGACTGTACACTGAGAGGGAAATAATGAGTGCGTAACTATTTCTTCCAGACTTCCTCAATTAGTACTTCCATCGATTTCAATTTTTGAACGGTCGAGGAAAATCAACTGATGTATCAAGTTAAGTAAGTTCAGCGAACAGTGTAATACAATGTCTAAAAGGTAGTAGCACTGAATATATTGGTATTTGGAGTGTAGCCAAATGCTAGAAATGATGTAAAATTTTCTTTAAAAAAACTCACATTTTATTAACAAACTTTGATCAAAGCTTTTGATCTAGCTTTTTTTGGATCGAAGCTTTTGATCCGAGTGTTTTGATCTTTTAGTTTGTTATCAGTTGTTACCACTGAAATCTGTTACCTTGTCTGAAATTAAATTATGGCCTTTGTGATACCTATTTTGTGACTCTGGCGATGAAGCGCTTGCTTCGAAAAGCTTCGGTCAATGTTTGTTAATAAAATGTGAATTTTTTTAAAGAAAATTTTGCATTATTTCTAGCACTTGGCTACACTCCAAATACCATGTTAAGTACATTAAAGAAATTTATAAGGACATTCAATCAACCTTAAAATAACACATGAAGTCAATTATCGTAACAAGTTGCGGAATTTCGTATTGTGTTTTTCTCTCTGCCCAGAGAACAAAAGCATAGAGAATCAGTGGGAACATGGTATGATTAGATACATTTTTGTTTTAAAATTACATCTAAGTGATTTCAAAGAATTTGGTTCGTATTGCATCATTGAATGGGTATTTAATTTAGCAATAAATAAATTATTTTCTCGTTGTTTCAACAGTTCGCAGGTTGAAAAGTTGATTCGGATTACTCTTACAAGACTTATGAGCTTTTAACTACGTCAAACTTTCACACCAAGCGGCAATGATTTGAAAACCGATTTCTCCGCTTCATAATTCATTTGAAAACAATTTAAACAACATTTCCGGCTTTTTTCTGTTGATTTTGATCCTACTAGCTGGCGAGGAATAATAACGATGACGAGTAGCGATTCGTTGCCAAGTAATATCGCTACTCCGATGCTTAATTTCGAAATTAGTGTGAAAAAAAAATTGGCGAAAAGGAGTTCCTGATCAGATTCGATATTGATAAACCTTATTTGGCGGACTAAATGGGGTCCCATGTGTTTAAAATCTCTATATTATCATTCTGCCACTAGATTATAACTTCTGATATCTGATCTTGCGTGCTCAGAGCAGTTGGAGCTGTAGGGCCGCCTCTTCAATTCGAACTTGTCGAAGAAAGCAGGAAAAAGTTCAATGACTAAACATGGCGAATTCGGAAGATTGAAGAGGCTCCTTAAATAGAGCGATGCGATGTTGATCTTTAAATTATATCGACGTGCGATAGCAAAAAAAGAAAAAGGAATAAAGAAGAAACGCGTAGAATTTGCCGTATAATTATTGCAAAATATATACGGAGTATATTTCACGCTTTCACGACAAGGAAAACGGCGCCGCGCTCTAGATGCCTTCCTCCAGCCCTCAAAATTCATGACCGACAAGAAATGCGCGTGGCGATTTTGGTCTTAAAGTTAGTTGTAAAGCGAGACCAGTGTTGCCATTTAGGCGCATTCATAGTTAAAGAGATTATATTATCATGTTCAGTAAAAAAAATTAAAAAATTAAATTTTACGATTCCTCCAAATAATGGCGACGCGTTGTCAGTGGCGAGGATGACGCGTGGAGCTCTAAACTAGGTATTCAATCTGAAATACGTCCAGTTTTGGAGATTGCAATATATTTTTGGCAAAACGGTGCGAATGAAATATAATACCATTTTTTAGCAATGATTTCTCAAATTTGAACCATAACTTGGGTTGAAAATATGAGTAGATTTTGCGCCATCTCCCAATCACTTCACAGTCGAACAGAAAACAAGCAGGAAGCTCCAACGCATTGGCGTCGGAGAGCGGCTCTGGGGGCAGTAGTTGTAGTCAAGAATGAGGGCCTAGACACATTTTGTCATTGATGTACAATCCGACAACTGTCGATTCATGTTTTGTAACTTAGCAGATTTACGTAGCCGGTGTATAAATGTGTATTGGGCTTTGATATGGCGAATACATGGCATTATCACTTGTTGTATACTTTTAATTTTGAAAGCTCTTTGGAGGTCCGCTTCCTAAAAAATCTCTGGTTGATAAGTCGTTTAGCGAGGCTGCAAAAAATTTGCATTTTTTATCTGAAAGTGTAGGTATTGGTTTTTTGTATAATTGTTTTTTTGGATTGCTGGAAAAGTAACGCATACTTCTATAATTTAGGACTGAGTCAGGGAAATATAAGGTTCGTTAAATAGTAAATATTCCTAGTACCGTGTGACACTATTGTTAACGAAAAGTTTTTGCAACTTGTCAAAGAGGTTGTTGAATGATCTTCGAATAACTTTTGATGAGCTAGAGGTAATGGTTCTATCTGCAGCTCGTGGACTTCTGTACGATATTGTCCAGAATCATCTGAATTTTCAAAAAGTGTCCGCTTGTTCGATACCCAATTTGCTCATTCATGCATACAAGGAGAAGCGCATGAAAGCTTTAGCAGACATTTTGGAGATGAATCAAGAATTAGATGAAGAATTTATGACTTAAATCACGGCACCTTAATCACGGGATGACCTTAATTACGGCAACTATTTATTGTCCATGAGATGCAGATGGTTCCATTTCCCTAGCTCATCAAAAGGTATTCGAAGATCAATTTCATCAGCCACCCGTACGAACCACGTTTCTAGTGACCCGTACTTGCTTCGCACGTATGAAACATACAATCAGAGAAAACAGAATTCATCTTACAATAATCAATAATCAGTAGGACATGAATCGTTGCGATGTATAATAGGACATTATAATGCGGCATTACTATTGTAATTCATTTTAATGGATTAGGGGCATTATAAATCATTATTGCCACGTCGGAATGAAATGTTGTAGACTGAATTGAAAAGCATGTTGGCAAAATTTATTATAAAAATAGTATAACATGTAGGTACATAACATAAAGGTAATACAAATTAAATGATTAGAGCGTGTATATTTCATTACATTATAGGAATATTACAATCATTTTTGTCATTGTTGGAAATTTTGATAGTTTGAAATTTGATAGTTGATAGTTTGAGAGTTGAAAATTTGGTTATTTTATTTAGTTAAGGTGATTCGATAGACGCCAATATTTTGTGTCAGAATGGCATGCGACATATCCCATCAATTGGTTCCATTTTTTCATTTACTCATCATTTTTCTCCAATTTTAAGTTTCGCAATTCTGTTTTCAGGAGACTAAAGCACTCACTTATCAATTTGTATATTTATATTGAGTTAAGGGTAGAGACGTATTCCTCACCGGAATTGAGGAATGGAGGTGTTACAGTAAGTCCGGCATTAGGTTCCATTTCGACATCAGCGACGATCAACGCTACGATACTGGAAGCCAGTCTTCCGATATTAAATCCCTAGCGGGGAAGAAAAAAAATGCCTAGATTTCGCTAAAAATCCCTAAATCCCCAGATTTGCTCAAATATACTTAAAAAATCCCTAGATTTTGCAAAAAGCGCCATTTTTAACGAAGAATCATGATGTCATTCGATGTAGCGATTTGCAATATTTAAATCTGATTGGCTCGTTTGAATTTTGGCGCTCTCTGAAAGCAGTGCTAATCCAGACCAATAAAATGAAAGAATATTAGTTGATTTCTTATTATTAACAGGTTGAATGCAGTTGAATGTCAAGTACATCGAAGGACGCAATCGTTTTAATTTCCGGCTTATTTGCGGGGAAAATAGTGTTGCCAAAAAGGCCTACAAAATATAGATGAAAAAATGTTTTCGATTGTCGAAGCTAGAATTGAGGTTAAAAAGTTGATTTTTGGTAACTTTACCTCATCAAAAAAAAAATCCCTAGATTTCCTGAAAAATCCCTAAATCCCTGGAAATTCCGGAAAATCCCTAAATCTAGGGATAAACCCTTAGACATCGGATGGCTGTTGGAAGCATTAGAGTCAACATTTGAAACGCTGCTGCAGAATTTGCCGGGAGTATAATCGAGTGTTGAAAGTCAGTAAAATTGAACAATGTAATGATTGCTTTCCGAAATAAGCGTTATAATAAAAAAAAACCACGAATCTGAACTGTTAATACTGGAACACACCTTCTGTAAATGTACCTTGCGAGAGATAAGTAAAAAAATAGATGTACTGGAGGAGAAGTGCTTCTCCACAGAGTTTGAAGAAGGAAAAAAAATGCCCAAATTTACTTACTTCAGCATTTTCGGCAAAATCACTGCAATTTCCGAACCTTTTTCTGGCCAGGGGCCAAAATTAAATGATTATGAAGGGCCACTTAGATGTTGTAGATAAAAATAGGACTGCTGAAAAAGTCGCCGTTTTCAATAAATATGTTCCCGGAATGGAAAAAAACAGCTCACAAATAAAAGCAAATTGCCATAGAAACTTCTTCACGAAATCACACACACACAACGAAGAACGAGGCGCTACAGACGAGTCCGTCCAGGACAAGTTAAAAAATTCCCATGAACCGAGTGCCGTAGGTTAAGGGCCCGTTCGCCAAAACTAATCGGAACTGTATGAATGAATTGCTCCTTTTAAAAATCAAAACAATATCGAATTGCGATATATTACACAGTTAAGATAGGGCTATGTCCTGTCGTAAGCGGCGACATACAGTCGATATCATTTCAATAATCGCCCCAATGGCCACGATAGTTGTTAGACGTTTACGGTTTCCCTGGTAACCTTTGTTTGCTATCAGCTGATATCGAGTAATTAACTAGGAAGCTCCAACCCAGTGGTTAAAGCTTCCTTAACCGCGAAAACTTTAAAATTCAAATTTTCAAATTTTGAACGTAAAGTACATTTTTTCCATCACGAGATAAAAGCACAAACAAGTTTTGAATTATTGACTGTATCACCATGATTCCAAAAATACAATACACAACATAGCATTGACTAACAATAAAACAGTATGCAATAAAATAAAGTCATGACAAGGAACATAGCCGAAAATGGCGCCGATTCCCATCAACCAACGCGCGGTCTCTACAATGTAACATGCTGCATTGATACTCCCCAGCTGGGACCGTCCGGAATAGCAGCTCTAGTGCAAGCACCAGAGCCGCTAAAAAGAACATGAAATCTGGAGATGAACATGATGAGGTCTGAGCATGATTTTTTCGCATGTAGTAGTTGCAAGTTTAGATTGACACATCACCTTTTTGATAAATGCGTATATGTATAATGTATACAATTTCATCATAACATACTTCCTAAATTTTAAGAAGATAACTCTTTGACGGATACAATTTTTGCGTGAGAAAGTACGTGTGACATTTGAATACTTTTGTTTCATTTCCTTATATCCGAAATTTTATATGGGATCCAATTTGTTTGAAAAATGATTGTTCATCTCTCGCTCTTGATTTAATCCTCAGAAGTTTCCATAACTGAACAAAGCAATCAGAAAATGCGTGAAATTATAAAGTAAATTCATTTGAATAAACACGATCTTGTCATCTCTTCATCCAGTCTAGTGTTTTATTGCACTAATTTACTCTGAGGAAAAATGTGAGGTTATCAGCACTGACGTGGAAACAAGGAGATCACAGCTTAATGAGATGAAATCAAAGCCACCGGTGGGAAAAACAAACATCTGGTTGTTGTCACTGAATCCGGTTGACACTGTCATCTTCTCTCAGCTGATACTGATCTTAAAGAGTCAATTTTTATGGGACGTCGATCAGGAAGTAACGGTGGGAATCAGGCTTCGAAGCGTGTCTTGTCTATTGTTTCTTTTTGCTCATTAGTTTGTCGACCGAAAAAGTTGTTAAAAAAGCACCGTTGGGGCGACTTGTTTCCTTTCTAGAAAAGTACGGAAATGGGCACTCTCTGGGTACGTAACGCGATCAGTTATTCCGTCGAATGATGATTTTTTTTCTTCTTCCGTTTTGTCGAATTAGCTAGACTTGGGTCATTTTTCAATAGACAATGGCTCGACATAAAGTAGAAAAACTTAATAATCGAACATCAGAGGAAAAAAAGTGCGAATTAGAAAGAGGAAGGGGCCTTTTAAAAGAAGTTGATTCTTCAAAAAAAAAAAAAACCTTATATAAATTAAAATATTCTTATAAATTTTGACGGTACAAGGTAGTGGAGTGGTGTGCTTTACAATACATCGATTGATCTGTCATTTAAACGTATGGAAAAAGATCGATAGACAGGGTGTACGGAACGAACACTTTTATAATCTGATATATCGATCGGAGAAATATCGATTATCGATCATTCACGCCTCGCCACGGAAAGGTTATATCAATGATTAATTTCGACCGGTATCACCCACCATCACAGATTCTTGCTAATCTAAATTAAAAATAATTTCCGATATTGTATTATCAGAAAAACATCGGAAATGAATATTGAACCTTCTCAGAAATGTAATTTTATTTTCATTTCATTCTTAAAATATGTCAAAATCGAGAAGGAAGATAAACCAAATGCGAATTACTTTTCAGAAATATATAGCATCATTGTGTAAACTATGATGAAAGTAGGCTGTTAGGAATATGGTCGCCCAGGACGAACATTCAAACCAACTATTAATATGTGATGTCATCATACAATGAACTCCAAAATCCTAAAAGTAATATTACTAAAATTATTCCTAGTCAACCAAAAACTTGAAGCTCATCAGCCTTTCTTTTAAATGAATACAAGATGAGGCCAAATGTTTGCGGAAAAAGAAAAAAAAAAACTCATGGTGACGAAAAAGACTACGATGCTTGTAGCAAATTTTTGCTGATTTTCAAAGAAGTTATTCCGAAATTAATCCTCTCTCGTTCCGTCCCTTCCTCCTGCACTTGAGTTATGCCTCCTCTGAAATTCTGCTAAAACGGCACCCCTTTACAAAAAGGTTCTTATCCTGCAATATAATTATTCATATTTTTTGAAATAGGCTTTCAAGGATGGGGGCGGAAGCACCCACTTCAGATCCTAAAAACGCAGTAAACGGGCAACTGAAAAATCGGATCGCATGGACAAATGATCCGAATTTGCCAGACAATAATTCATATTTTTCGCTCACTTCAAGAACGACATATCTGCCACTTATTTCTACTCTCCAATATGTGCTTTTATAATTGTATCTCAGTACTTGGTTCTTTTTTTAACCTCGGTACAAATTACCCTCCGTACACAACCGAAGGGCACGGGAACCAGATTTCATTTTTCGGGGCATAACCGGTACGCCGGATGCTTCATATTCATTGCACTCTTCACGCTATTCATCCGGATTATTTTTGTTTATTTTCAAAACAGCGCGGGTGGGGATAATCTCGACAAAGGCCTTTTCAGCGACCATGTTTATGGTCCATTCAAGAACCGACTTTTACGGGATTTCAAGAGCAGCGCTGTCAAACTGTGCAGAAAGTAGTTCGCCGATCAAAATTGGTACGATGTAATCGAGGCAAAATGTGCAGAGTCAGCCGGGAGTTGGCCAGATAGCAATCGAGGGGTGAGATCGGCGTTGCCAATCTTAATACATAGAATCCATTAAAAACACATCGTAAACATATCAAAATAAGAACAGATGTCCTTTAAAATAGGGTTACTGATTGGGTGAACAAATAAAATCGACGCGCCCGTCGACAGGGGGGCGCAGGGGGCACTTCCTTCCCCTCCGTTCGTCCGAAAAAAGGAGGAAGGAAAAAGGAAGAATGGAGTGAGAAAGAAAGAATGAAGAAATTGAAGAAAAGAGAAGAATGAAGAAAGCGTATATCTGGTGGTTATTCGTTTGACTGAAGCTGCATGTTGGATGCTTGAAAATATCGACGATTTTCTGGAGGAAGCCTCCCTCCCGTTCGAAGCGTCTAGATCCGCCAATGTTTTCACGTAAAGGTTTCGATACACGATCATGTTCCCGAACCGATTTTCATCAAAGTGTCGGGAGTTATCAGTCTTAAAATCCTTACTTTGCTTGATTTTATAACGAAAACAGGGCAGAAATGTTTCGTGCGGCAGAAAATGATGAACGTTGGCACTCCATTCTGATCAAGATTTGACGGCCCGTCCAATTTTAATCAAAGAGTACTGTTGCATGGTGACCATCAGTCATCAACTGGTCTACTTTGATGATCAAAAGCCCTGGATAGACGATCAAATTCCCGAACCAATTCCGATCAAAGTAGCATCAAAGTGTCGGGAGTCATCAGTCTTAAACTCATTAATTTGCTTCATTTTAAAATGGAAACTTGGCAGAAATATTTCCTATGGCAGGAAATGATGAATGGTGGCACTCCGTTCTGGTCTTACTTTGAACAAAAAAGGGCGGCCCGTCAAAATTTGATGGTAGGTGACCACCAGTCATCAGCATGTCTACTTTGATCGGAATCGGTTCGGAATTTGATCGTATATCCAGGGCTATAGTTTCACTGGAAAAAAAAGTCGCTTGGATCTAGCGTCCAGACTCTTGAAAACAATGACAAGAAAAAGTACTCTTGATTCAATCGGATTTTAGCTTGAATCAAGAACAAAGCCTCTTAATTTAAGCGGATTTCGTTTTGATTCAAGCAAAAATCCGATTGAATCAAGAGTATTTTTTCTTGTCAATGTTTTCAAGAGCCTGGACGCTAGATCCAAACGACTTTTTTTTCCAGTGTTGATGAGAAATGGCTCGTTCTGATATCGGCAACTCTGCGCTCGGGCTCATGCCGGAGGGCCGAATGTTGACTACGGTTGAAAGGAGTACAGTGAATCTTTAGGGGGGGGGGGGGGGGAGGGGGTTGAAGTACCGAAAATCGAGCACTTGAGCGAAACTACTGCACACATGCCCCTTGCACTCGGCAACCGGGCGCGCGCCCGGCGCGGAGCGGCGGCAGAGGAGCCGGCGCGGCGCTGGCTATTGTCGCGATTTGCATATTATCTGCATATGAATGCGTATCGGAATCGCGGCGGCGAATAGCCCGTTGCGTCCTGCACCGAGGTCTGACCACTTCAGCCTCGTCCGGTAATGTGCTTAATTGCTTCCTGATGCATCCACGCTCGAGTGTTTGCCCCTCGTCGTCGATGCGAGGTTTTACAAATTTCGAATTCCGTAAAACCGGGAAATGGTCGCCGTTGAGTTCGGTCCCTAGGGCGAGACTACGCTGCCGAAGTGAGGAAAAACGCCGTATGAACATTCGATACTTGCGAAATTTCCACCCCTAAAATGTTTATTTTTGAGGAAAATTATATGAATATTTTCTTTGAAATTTTCAGGAACTTCAGATCAAAATACGAACAAAATTCTCTGAAAAATTGCAAGAGAAATATTCGTAAGTTGACCAGGGAATGCGTGTTTTACCAAAACTTTGGCAACGCCTGAAGGTTCACACGGCGTTTTTCCTTACCACGGCAGTACGGTCCGTCGTGGTTTGTTTAATATATAGTGGCAGGTCAAAAACTTGTAATTGATGTAGATACATACGACTCTACTTTAAAAAAAAAAAAAAAAAAAAAAAAAAAAAAAATTGTACGTAACTACGCCAATTCAAAGTTTTTGACCTTAGACGCTATGTATAAAACAAACCACGATAGACCATACTGCCGTGCTGAGGATAAACGCCGTATAAACCTTCAGGCGTTGCCAAATTTGCCTAGGTAAAACACGCATTCCCTGGTCAGCTAACGAATATTTCTCTTGCAATTTTTCAGAAAAAATGTTTAGACACCGAGAGACACCGTTTCCTATACCCAAAGCTTTAATTTTGGGGCTAACATCATTCCCTGACTTCTTTATGTGGTGCTCTTTGCGGTAACTGGCCGCTGCCGGTGATATTTGGTGGTTTTCAAAGGTATATCCTCAATCGGTGGATGAGGTTGGGTTAGAGACAGTAGTTCTCTTAACTTGATTGTATCCCCGCTATTAATGTCAAAAAAATAGAAAAAAATAGGAAATTAATTTGAAACAAACTTCAGAACCGCAGAGAAGGGCCCAGAGGGCATCTCAACCAACTACCGGACGGCTCCCCGGTGAATAAATCGACGAATTAAACGCTCGACGGTCGCTGGGCCCGGGCCTGCTTTATCACTTTTTAAGTGGGCCCCATTTGAGGCCCATTTGACACGCCAGTGAAAAATAAATTAAAAAGCGACGAGCGATTGTTATTATTACGCTTTTGCGTGTCGCGGGTCACCGCTCCTGCCGATGCAGCTTGGCCGCTGGTTTAGGCCGCCTCGTTCTGGGATGTTTGTTTTCCCTGCAAGCTTCCTGCACCTCTTCAAGCCATCCTCGCGTGGCCCTTGCTGCTTCCGTTCGATGGTATCCCTTCAAAGGGCTTGTTTCAGGTCAACGACCAACGTACTAGATCAAAAATATCTATAGGGTATCATTCACCGTGAGTCAAAA
Organism: Bemisia tabaci; assembly: GCF_918797505.1. Lineage (NCBI taxonomy): Eukaryota > Metazoa > Arthropoda > Insecta > Hemiptera > Aleyrodidae > Bemisia > Bemisia tabaci. Next base: position 40,554,584 of record NC_092798.1, read on the forward strand.
GGTAATGTATACATTATTGACTCGTGTTTTAGAATGAAATAAATTGAAGTTATACAGTGTGAAAAAGAAGAAAGATCAAGATCCATCCACCCACACTTCACGTTTTGGCCGAGGTAATAATGGTTACGACAACCTTAAAAAAAAAGACATATAATGCATAATTTACACTATTCATATACTAGTGCCTACCATGATAACTCCACTACTAGGTTTGCGACGCTAGAGAATTTCTATCATACTGCATTTTTTGAGTGGAAAAATATATTATCGTTAAATGAATTATAAATATATTATAAAAATATAAATAAAAAAATATATTATAAATCGTTGTCTCGTGAATGTCCCTAATTTTTGATCTCTGTGTGAAAAATGCTGTATGAAAATTGTATATATTGTTGGTTTATTCTCATTGCATTAAATAAAAGTAGAGATTTTGAAACATCGCAAACAAGATACGCGTTGCAATGCACTTGGATTTATAAGGGTTTTCCGTCAAGCAACCGGTGTAAAAATGCGGATTACTAGGATTCAAGCTGGAGGAAACCACTACGAGTTGAATTATTCGTAAAATTATTTAAAAGGTCGCTCAAAAACATCTAAGAGTTTTGCGTGAAAATACATGTTTCAAAAAAAGTGCAACGTTGGAATTCGAGCTTTTGTGCTATATTTCTAACGGACTTTTGGGTGTCAAAAGTTGCTGTTATTAAATTCACAATAATTGCTATGAGCCAGCAGGTTGTATAAACGGATCTTGCGATCCGATTGGCATGATTCGCCTTCAATCAGCCGTGATGCAATTCGCGCTCCCAGGAGTTAAAATAGTTGTATCACAAGTCATGGACACGAACTCCTAAACCAGCGTGCACCAGAGTGTTAACAGCTGCATTACTCAGCGTATCTGTGCGGAAATACCGATGCAAATTTTGTACATGAGGTTTTTTTTACAAAATTCACCGGCAAGGAGTTATAAGTGCGAATGCTATGGTCTGTACCTTTTATTCCAATGCAAACCTACCGAATTTTTTCCGAAATCAGAGCAATTTCACAAATGGTATAGAACGTAAATACTAAATACTGCATTGTCGCCAACTTTGTCGGAGTCAATCGTAAATGTTACTAAAATTTTCCATCAAAGTTTCACCAATCCAGGTCATTTTAGGTCGGACAATGACCCTTTTAACCCGTCTTCAAAATTCTTTTATTTTATTTTATAGGATCCGAACTGATCATGGCCTGTACAGATGCCCCCGAGAACAAATTTTCTCGTAATTTTGTGCATGAATGTTGCCAAAGTGTTGAAAAAAGTTTACATTTTCTAAACATTTCAGGAGCTTTGGCTACAAGGCCCACTTACGTAGCTTTTTTACGAGTGAAATTTTCAACACCAAACAAATATTGTACTTGTGATAAAATTGTAAAACTCTTTAAACTCAACCTGCACTGGTAAAATTTTCCATATCACATTCTTGAGTAATACTTTCTCCCTTGCACCTAGGACTTAGTTGTTTTCCCTTACTTTGTTGGGTTAAAATTGTCGGCCGTCTTCCAAATTTTCCACGATTTTTAGACCAGCGGACACATTAAAACCACAAAAAAAGATCCGCACTCACCCATTTCCTTCGTCCTGGACGAAATGTTCCAACATCTGAATTTTCAGCATCTCGGCAATCTTTTAATCCATGCTCGTCAATCCAACGCGAGTGTAAACGCACTCGCCTGTTCACACACACCACGTCACACCCGGAAAAACAACACGCGTGGAAATTTCCCGCCGCGTCGTCGATTCCAACGACAACGCCGCCCGGGGGAAAATGCGAGGGAACCGGAAAATTTGCCAAACCGGGAATAGCGCGGTTTCCGGCGCCGGGATACCGGGAACCGATAAGGAAGCGGTCGTTAACCGAAGAATACGTTACGACCCAGACGCTTTTCCAGGGAACCAATCGCCGTTAACGCATCCGTTCTTTCCAATCGGCAGATAAGAAGCTGCGGGGATTAGGTGACACCGATGCCTTTTCGATGAATGTTGACGGTCGGGCACGAAAGGAGGCTTCGTTGAAATTTCAAGACGTAAATAAAACACTTTGCACCACTCCCGCACAATCAAGCAATCAACAAAAAACCGCGAGGAAATTACAAGCTGCGTTTGATTTCAAGTTGATTAAAAAATGCTGCTTATGAACTCTCGGAAATTGTCGGAGATTCGATTCTGCATACGGAAAAAACTTCTTTTCAGTTCATGAGACGATGGCAACGCGAAAAACTGTTTACGTCGCCGGAATATTTTCTAAAAGTAAACGCACAAGTAAGTATGTGTGGCACTGCATGTCGAATGAGGCTTTTAACAGCTTTATGAACAATTTCAAATTGTAGAGCGGCGCAAAAAGTTGGATGTGCTGCTACAGGAAGCGAAATTTGCACTAGATATGTTAATTAAGTAATTTTTTCACGATTTATTCACGTTAGTAACATTTTGAACGATCTATCCATCGAATGTGTCAAAATTGAAGTTGAGTACACTGCAAATTATCCGATGACAACGAGAAATCCGGTGGAAAATTCGTTGTTTTTAGGAATAGGTTGAAAAAAGTAAACACAAGCCGCGGCACATGAAACTCGCGGCGAGAAATTCTTCCAATTTCCCAAAATTTTTTCGATCACATTCACAATGTGGTTGTTTAATGCAAGGAGGCTAAAAAAAGCTACAACACAACCACACATGCGTTTTTTCACGCAATTTTTTACGTGACGGAAATTTCACGCAAAAATTATCCGGAAATCGAAAAAAGCAGCCGCCGAGAACACCATCACAACACAAAAATCCACTCTAGAAATTCGAGAAAACAACGCCACGTCTGACAACACGAAAAATTCAGGATCCGCGGGAAAGCCGGCAGTAAATTCCGCGTTTCAAAGATCGCGTGGAGACCACATGGTCCGGGGCGAGCACACACACGGCGCCGTGTTCCGACCTGACTTGGGTAGCAGCTCAAGTGTCACTGACTTGGCTCGCCGGGTTGTATATCATGCTCCGCGGGGTGACGCCATGCCATCGCGGGCTGCGACGCTAGCGCTGCTACAACCGACCCGACCCTCCGCTCCCGCCGTCATCCGTCGCCGTGAATATTCATCCTGCGGCCGCGGGCGGCGGGGCCCGCGCACCGTGGCCTAGGTCAGTGTTTATTGACGACGCGCACAACCAACGGGACTCGTGGAGGTGCGGGCGGGGGCCCGCGGGAACACGACGTCAATGACGTTAGACGTCACGAGGCGCTACAGTCGCCGGTATTGACAGTGGAGCCTAGGTTAAGGTAAATTTACACTGGGAATGTGTAGACAAATGTTTAACTAATTTTTGCTGGATTAGAGGCAGAGATGCAAAATTGCATGAAACTTCGTAGGATTAAACGTGAGCTATGGAAATTTTTAAAACCACCAGGGTTACAAAAAAAAAAGAAAGAAAAAGAAAAAAAAGGTATAGAATGGACGGAACGCATAAAAACAGTTAACAAATTTGAAATTTAAAAAAAGAAAGAAAAAAAAAAAAAAAAAAAAAAAAAAAAAAAAACATGAGTCAAATTTCACATTTGCGAATTGAATTCTTTGATAATTGTTGCGGGTTGTATACGCAACCCCTGAAAACTCGTTAAAATTTCATGAGAAATGAAAGTTCACCATTCAGCGAAATGAAATTTCATTTTGATGCCTGGTCATAAATTTGACTTTCAAGCTTGGACAAAAATGGATCCATTATGCCTAGGTAAATTTTAGGCACCCTTCCCTCCCTTAGGATTTATTTTATGATCTCTAGAATGAAGCTAGATGTATGCGAATGCGTAATATAAGTATTTCAATTGATAGGTTCAACCGAACATTAAATTTTCGCGCTCGCAAATATTTAGCATCATTTTAAAGTCTGAAGAATAGATTGACACACATTGAACGCGCCCTCAGGCGTGATGGATTCATGTGTTGCCTAATTTTTCAAGTGGCCATTGTTGCTGAAATCGAGTGAAAATAACCAAATCTAGACGAGCAACTATTGATGCTCATAGGGCGCCCAAATTGCCTATGCGCCTCTGTGAAGGCGAACTGGATGCAGGATTCGGAGCCTCGCCTTAATGATGAATTTTACAAGCGCCTGAATCTTACATGTGAATGACGAATTTCACAGAGAGGATGTCACCACACACTGGAGGAAAAAAAAAACAAAACACATTGGATCTAGATTCCAAACTCTTGAAAACATTGACAAGAAAAAATACTCTTGATTCAATCGGATTTTTGCTTGAATCAAAACGAAATCCCCTTAAATTAGGAGGCTTGGTTCTTGATTTAAGCTAGATTCTGATTGAATCAAGAGTACTTTTTCTTGTCGATGTTTTTAAGATTCTGGACTCTAGATCCAATGTGTTTTTTTTCCAGTGCATTACACTTTTCATGAACAACTAGGGAGTATACCCCCTGACTGCTTTGTGGTAAAACCCCTTCACAGCCTCGGGCGTTATTCATTATACGTGTTACTCGTATGATTTTATATTAGAGAGCAAGAAATTTGTCATTAATATTCTGATATTATACCTCATAAATATATAAATATATATTATACATCAGCGTTCGATATTCACTTGATAATATTAGATCAGAGAGATATTAGCGGTTCCATCACTAGCGGCATACTAAATGCACCTGGTGGGAGACTGAAGTGATTCGATTCATTCCGTTTAAAAATAGACGTCACTCTAAAGAAACTAGTTTCCTTGGAAGGAACTTCACCGTAACTAAGTCTAGCCGAGCGAAAGTGAAATTTGAGGAGAGCCGAACGGATCAAAAGCGCGCTCGGATGAGATGAGAGGAAAATTGGATTAAGCAACTGTCAAAGGAAAGGAAGGCGTGAAACACTCCAGATAAGCTGCGAAAGATGACTTGAAAGTCAAACGCCAAGTTGAGAATGAAGTGGAAGGAAGTGAAAAGAAAGCTAGACTGCCACGTTGCGGGGAAAACTATTTCCAAGAGACACCGAGTGACCGTTTACCCCTCGCCGATTTTATTATCGAGGCTTTCATTGAGCAGTTTTTACGTGTTAAAAATAAGTGTTGAATACAGAGCCGGATTAAGGGGTGGCCACATGGCGGCAAAATTTAGGGGGCGGCAAATTTTGCAACCTTTTTGAATGTAGGTCTAAAAATGGGAGAGAACAATCGGATTCAGAAAATAATGTACAAACGAGAAAAGGCGACACAATCTCTCATTTCCTGAGAGAAAAAGTATAGTAATTTCTAATTTTGTCGTCTTTCGGTGATACAAGAGACAACACCTTAAGAAGTCGAGTTAAGAGAGAAACCAAACACAATTTGACCTGGAACGGAGCGGCGCGGCGCGGCGGTCGGCTTGAAACACATAGCGCCTACAAGACTGCATGAATACCTCACGCATTGCGCCAACACGGCGCGATCGGCGTGGCGGTGGAAGTTAACATTTTTAACCACATTTATGTTTGTTCTTTCATGATTTTTTTCGTTCTTTTTTAGAAATGGAGGGCCTTGTCCAATCAGGGATGGGTTTACGGAACTGAACTTTTGTTAGTGTTGACAGGGCTTTTACAAAAAATGTGCCTAACACGAATGAACGCGTCTTATACACCCCTCCCCCACCGGCACGTTCACTTGATGGTTTTTCTAGATAGTATTCGACGGATCACACAGGTGAGATTATATTGAAATCGATTTGTTCAGTATGTAACCAAAGCCTCAAAAGTCAATTGAGAAATCTGAGGTAACGGGTCTTATGTGATCGAAATTTTATCCTCTCGAGTACCAAATGACAATGAAAAGTGAACTTGTCAGGAATTTTCTCATTTTCAGCTTTTCCAAAGTAAATCCTAAAACTTTTGTTTTTTAGGTTATGTTCTATTGTTTTGAACCAAACTATACATCGAACCACTGTCGAATACGATCTATTGATGTTTCAAAACAAATGAGAAGGGGGCGGAAAAATCCAGGCGGCCCATGGGCGGCATGTAGGTAAATCCGGCCCTGGTTGAAAATAATGTTATCGATGACTCCAGCCTGGACCAAAGCAACTTGACTTTAAGGATTCAGAAAGTACGAGATGTCGGAGTCCAGATCCCGCGAAGTAAGAACAGCTTTTACTCAGGAAAGATAAGATTTTCTCCTATCTTCCTGTCTTCGTTTGTCGAAAATCATGCCATGCTTCAGCCAGCGCGGAGCGCATTTGCTTGCTTGCTTTCTTTCTTTATTTTTCTTCTGGCGGGAAAACCCCAAAAGTTGGATCGTTTTTTCATATTCCTTTGATATATTGGGGTACAATTTTTCGGAAGAATATATCTGCTTGAATATAGGCCATCTATGGCCAGAAAACGACATGACTGCTATAACCTACAATTGTCGTAAAAGGGACATTGTTATGAGATGAGAGCTCGTTCGGTCTGAAATACACTCCACGCGATTAACTTAACACTGGGGGCAAATGATGAGAGGGAGAGAGAGAAAAAATCAAGTTGAGACCGTGATGAAATGGAGAGGCACACCTGCATAAATTTAAACCATAGTATTTACTTAAGTAAAAGCCCTTTGGGTTCCTCTCCTTTTTTTCAAAGCTCGCGTTCTTTTCCCTCTTCCGTTTCCGTCCGGATCGTTACGTCGCATTTCCATTTTTTTTACGTTCTCGCAAACTAAGTGAATGTACACAACTAACGCAGCTAATTTCGTAATGAACAAGGCATCGAGGCGCGAAGACGACGAATCTGACGTCAAAGGAACGGAAGCCACGGGTGGCGAGGTAGGGTGGGGGAGGGAAGGGGTAGAGGGGGGGTGGAGGGGGGCTTTGGAGCGGGGGATTCGCTTCCATTTGCAAAAATTTCGCTCGCAGTCATTCTTTCCGAAGATCCGTCGCGACGCAATATCAATTATCCGAAGCACCGCCGGCTGCATAAATTAAGGGGTTTAGTTGGCCCCGGACCTCCCCGGGCTCCCACGTCACGAACTCACGATCCCACGATCTCCTTCTGCGGTGCTACGGAAAAACGACGTACGTGCATTAAACATTCCCAAATCTATCTCGATAAAACGAAAATTTTCCGAAGAGCTTGTGATTTTTGCGTGATTTGAGTGGTTACGTGATAACGGCTGGGGTCGGATCGCCACTCAATTTTTTACTCGTTTTTTTTGTGTTTTTGCAGCTGAAAATGAGCTTGTATAACAGCTCGGAACGTCCTGCTTTTTAGTGTTTTTTAATGTTTTTAGCCTTGTTTACCCATTTTTTAATTCTCTCCTTCTTCTTTCTCTCCTTCTTCTTTCTCTCCTTCTTCTTTCTCTCCTTCTTCTTTCTCTCCTTCTTCTTCCTCTCCTTCTTCTTTCTCTTCTTCTTCTTTCTCTCTTTTTTCATTGTGGTTACGTGATAACGGCTGGGGTCAGGTCGCCACTCAATTTTGTACTTGTTTTTTTTGTGTTTTTGCAGCTGAAAATGAGCTGGTTACAACTCGAAACGTCCTGCCTTTTAGTGTTTTTTAATGTTTGTAGCCTTGTTTACCCATTTTTAAATCCTCTCCTTCTTCATTCGCATATTCGGGCTGTTTTTGTGCTTTATCCTTGTGATTTTTTTCCCTTAAAATTTTTTAGAGGATTTCAATTGATAATTAAATCTAGGATATCTGTTATTCTGAGTAAAGATATTCATAATTTTCGTCGAAAGTAGAAATTTTAGGAGGGGAAATCCGGCAATATTCGAATGTTTGTACGGCGTTTTTTCCTTAGAGCGGCAGCGTCACTGTGTCGTTAAACACGCCCTCTTCTAACTTGGGCTTAAATTTCGGCGCGATTGTTTTTACGCCGCCCCACGATGGAAATTTTCGCTCGGGCTCTGCTTTTTGGGCTTCGCCGGGGTAAGGGGGAGAGGGGGTCGCGAGTTATTAATTCGCAAAGAGGCACGAGGCTCCGTTGAAACGGGGTATGAGACGGGGATGACGGGTTGGCTTAATTTATCACGCCGAAATTGCTTTCATGAGTGGTATTGCTTCTGGAGTTTGTCGGAGGAATGACAAGTTTTAATTAGGGCAAAAACTGTCCCTTTGAGGATCAGTTATAATGCTGCGAATTCAGGGGTTAATTTAGTTTCAAATTAGAAAGCTAAAGCTCAAAAGCGAATAATTTTGATTGTGAAAGTCACTAAATATAGATGATAATGCTTTGAAGCATATTTGGTTTTCAAATTTGATTATTTGAACTCGTCTTCACCAAAATTTCATTCTTCATCAACGACAGAAGCAACACCTCGAGGCTTCATCATTCTTGCGATATTTCACAGATCAATTTTCGGTGGTTCCAATGTAAGCGATAAAACACATTTTGATTTTAAATTTATGGTTGTAGGTACCTTTGTTTTCTTTACTATCCAAGTAAGTCTAAGTTCTGCAAAGATTTCATTACAATTTTGCAAACATCAGTTGATAACTTATCAAACACGAGAAATTTCGATTTCAAGAAACACTTACAGACACATACTACCACCACCTTGCCGTGAACATGATGAGGTTTTCAGGGTGTCTACTAAAACAAGCTGGCCAAAAATCAGTACTTTTACAGTGCTTTGTCAGTGCATTCCCAAGAAACTCAGTACCTCCTCCACAGGAAAATTCAGTACTTTTTTAGTACCTACCTCCAATTGACGAAAATCGAATAATTCCAAAAATTTAAATTTCTCGCCCGAGTTGCGACAAAAATGACAAGAAATGAAAAAAATTCCGGACCTTCTGCGGAATTTCCGCACTTTTCCAGTACTTCCGGACCGCCCTTAAAAAATAAGTACTATTACCGGACTTTCCGAAAATTCCGGACTAGTAGACACCCTGGTTTTGTGTCTGTTTGCAAAGGAACCATTAAACAGAGTTATACATCGGATTACATAGTTTACGAATCGGTCCATTCGAACATCTTCGTGCACATGGACTTCATTCATAGATGAAGGTGACCAGCGGCTCCCCTCTCGATTCCAAATTTTCAAGAAAGGCTCATCCTTTGAAACTGGATTGATGCGATATATCAGCGAATCGCGATGATAATCGGATGCGTTTGTACGGAGCCGTTCATTGACAAAGTGTGACCAAGCGCTCCCCTCGCCATCCGGTTCCGATAGGATCTCAATAGAGCGGCGCGAGGCGTCGCGTTAGGCTCTCCCCTCCTGGAAACGGGGTCGCGGCGACCCTACTAATTCCATGCGAATGTTTAATTAGAGCTCCCGGCTCACCTTGGCTTTTTATTGTTCTCAATTGACTCGCAATTGACTAATCCTTCACTTCCCCCGGCCCGACCAGCTCAATCTCGGCCGATCCGCGCCCGGATAAATATTTTTAAACGCCGCTTTAGATCCCCGCGCGATAGGCTACGAAAACCAAGTATCGGTTCGAAACGAAAGGGGCCGTTAGCAAAATCATATGCCGCGATCACACGCTCACTGGAAAAAAAAACACATTGGATCTAGAGTCCAGACTCTTAAAAACATCGACAAGAAAAAGTACTCTTGATTCAATCAGAATCTAGCTTAAATCAAGAACCAAGCCTCCTAATTTAAGCGGATTTCGTTTTGATGCAAGCAAAAATCCGATTGAATCAAGAGTATTTTTTCTTGTCAATGTTTTCAAGAGTCTGGACTCTAGATCCAATGTGTTTTTCTCCCAGTGCTGAATGTGGGAGCTGAATGTGCATTGAATGTGGAAGACATCGGCCCGATGCCTGAATTTTGCCCGTGACGCGCAAAATTCAGAGACGATTCTCAGTGACCATCCGATAATGTCGGATTTGTCTGAACTATTCGTATAGATTTGGTGCACATTCGGATGAAAATAACTCGAATTAGTGAAATTTCAGCTGTTGAGCGCTGACTGTTGACTGCCACATTCAGCTGCCAAATTCAGCGTGTGATTGTGGTAATAGTCGTAATGTAAATGAAAGAGCTGGCACCACTTTTAAGCATTTTCGGTTCCCGAATTCCGAGACTCCTACGTCACACCGGGTCACTTTTTCGATACATAATCGATTTTTATCGATAAAAGGGGACCCGATGATCTGATGTAAACAAAGAGGATAGGAATTACTACGTATTCTACATCGCCATTTTGGGTCGAAAATGTATCGAAAAAGTGATCGAAGCTCGGCGCGCACGGGGCTCGGAACTCGTCGACGAGAATATGGCGTCAGCTTTCCCATTTACATTACGACCCTATGTAGTTACTTTGGGAGTAAAATAAATAACGCTTAAGCCGTGTCTACGGGCCGTTTCAAGGGCTTTGTCCCTGGGAAAAATCCCGCTTACGAAGTCGGGGAAAATATTGATAGCCAGTCTCTTTACCCAATTTTGATTGGTCCGAAGTTTTTATGGTTCATGTTAAGTTTGTTCAATAGTTGTTTTTTTTTTTTTTTTTCTTTCTTCATGTTTGTTGATGTTTTTAGAACCAACAGTTTACTTAGTCCAGTTACAAGCAATGATATAAGTGCTGAGATTTCGCCAAATAATGAAAGTGAACCCTTAGATGCCTAAACTGGGTGAAACTGACCCCAAGATTGCTGAAAACACGTGCCCCGCGGGTTTTATGGGGCCGGTACATCCGAACTTTAGATGTATAGGTCTACAAATACATCTTAAAACAAGCGGGAAAGTTCTAATACTGTCGTATTAGAAAAGCGCTCAGGTGTTAGTCAATGTATTTAGTGAAGAAAGGAAGTATAAACTCCGTCGACTTGGCTGGGTAATGGAAATAAAACATCAGCTGATAGCAAACGAAGGTTACCAAGGAAACCGTAAAACGCGTTTTTTTCGTTTCCCGAAAATGATAGTCACCGTTGAGCTCATCAGGTGCGTTTTTTTAAGGCTTCATTTGAGTTCAACGATCAATTTCGATAAGAATTACTCTACCGCTAAGAAATTTTCTTATAGACAAACGATCGAAACTACCCGCGCAATACGTTAAAAGCGTAAAATACGGTTTTCACAGCTTTATTTATTTCAAAACTGGACCCCCCCCCCCCCCCCCCAAAAAGCCTACACATCGATGGGCTGGTGCGCCATTTAAACGAATTAGCACTAGTATACTAGTACTCTAGAGGCAAGTCGAAATCAAAAAGCGCTGCCTATCGGCTGAGCGCTTAAAAGAATAATATATCAAATTTAAGAAAGAAGGGGAAAAATCAAATATTAGCACAGCCGAAGGTAGGAAAGACCTTTTGCGTCTGGCTTCTTTAACTTTTCCCCGAGCCAGAAAGACAGTTCATTAGCAGTCTAGAGCGGAGCATCGCGAGCTCACGCCTCACGCCATAGCGCCTTCAATTTTGCAGATGCAACACGGACATCCGTCAAGCACGAATAGTAGTATCCCTACGCCATCATCAACGCGCAACCTTTCTCTTGCTCTATTTCCACGTTTTGTTGGTTCCGTCTGTCTTATTTGTGGTAGTGATTCAAGGGCAACGTGAGTAAAACAGACGAAGATAGGAGAGATGTAATCGGGCCTTTCTGTGAAACTTTTCACCCGAATCCAAGCGACACCTCATTGGCAGAGTAAAGCGGAGCATTGCGAGTTCACACCTCGCGCCATCACGCCTTCAATTTTGCAGACGCAACACGGACATCCATCGAGTACGAATAGTTGTATCTCTGCGCCGTCATCAAAGTGAGTCCTTTCTCTCACTCTATCTCCATGTTGTGTTGGCTCCGTTTGTCTTATTTGTAGCGGTGCTTAAAGAGCTACGTGAGCAACACAGCCAAAATATAACTTTGATTTTTGTTGGCCAAATTAGGTTTCGGGTAAAAAAATTGGGTGAAGTGTCTAGCTACCACGATGTTGAGTTATAATCAATACTTTTCCCGGTACCATGTCGTCAACTTCTGGCCGAATGTCACAGGCGCTATTTTTATCGATATTGAGTTATGGAAAGTTTTTAATTAAGAGTATGCATTTACATACGAAAAAATGTTTTATTTTATTTTTTAGATTGAAAATGAATAAATATGGGAAAAAATCTGTTAAATTTGATGAGCCTCCGTATCACAAGCGCCAGGGGCTCTCAGAAAACCCCGAGAACGCGGTGTCACAGGCGCCAATTTTCAAAAAAAAAAATCGTTCTTTTAAAGAAATTGTATTAAAAGGCTAGCAGTTGTGCTGGAGCAGGATTCCAAGTTTTAAACCGAAACTCCATTTTATGCGGTCGTGAATAAGTTTTTCGTGTCTTCTGAAAAGTTGGCAAAGTGGCGCTTGTGATATACTGTTGTCGGGGTGAAGAAGTGTAGCTCCTGTACCCCTAAGACCAACTGAGAGAGAAAGAAGAGATGAAAGCTAAATATGTGATACTTTTTAAGTACTAGATCGTTCGTGTTTGCTCAACTAAAATACTGTTAATCGTGAGTATCGTTAATCCTGTTCAATTATTACCTTAATTGTGGCTATAAATACTCGATTTTTACGAATTTATCTTCCCGCGCAAACTTGTCGCAGGAACGTGAGAGCTTCGTCCACTGGGGGAAAAAAAAACACATTGGATCTAGAGTCCAGACTCGTGAAAATATGGAGAAGAAAAAATCCTCTTGATTCAATCGGATTTTTGCTTGAATCAAAAGGAAATCCGCTTAAATTAAGAAGCTTGGTTCTTGATTTAAGCTAGATTCTGATTGAATCAAGAGTACTTTTTCTTGTCGATGTTTTTAAGAGTCTGGACTCTAGATCAATGTGTTTTTCTTCCAGTGTCCCGTGGAGACCGGACCTGGGAAAATTCCAAGAAGTTCCATTCCTGCGATTCGAACTTGGGACAAATCACATGAAAACGTCACAAATTTTTCGAGTCCCTTCGTAACGCTTTTGTAACCTAGGTCCCTATCTTGTGACACGTAAAAGCAAGATGGCGTGACGCTCTCGGCTCTCCTTGGCCACCTTACACTCCCCTACCCGCTAGAGCGTTACGTATTTTACGGACAGCCCTTGAGTCGATGAGTAGGGCATCTTGTGGAATAGCACGATTAGCAAAAAATTATATCCTGTATTGATCCTGACCGTGCTGGAATAGTATTTTGAAAGTCCGGCTTAGATACCAGTTGTTTTATTCACCAATAGATTCCATCCTGTACTCATTTCAGAGAATGTTACAGTTACGTGTGTTAAAGTGAGCAGTTCCGGTTTATGATGATGCCAACAGATAATAACAGCAACGCAAACTCAAATCGCCTCCATTCCATCGCGCTCATCCCACTTCAATAATCCAGGCGTGCTTCCACATTCCGATTCGGGATTGGGGGTGAGAAGGTGGGGTCATCACGAAACAGAATGGAGGAGGGGGGGGGGGGGTTTAGTCGATAGCATTGGAAAACAAACCGAGTGGTAAAAATGAATTATTTCCGCTATTATGAGTTCAACCTCAGGTTAAACGCATTACGCAGAATTAATACTCGTATTTGATGAAGTGCGGCGAGATGTTCCGAAGAGGGATGATGGCTCGTTCCAATGGCGTGGCGTGCTTAGCGATATATCGATTAATCTGCCATTTAAACCTATGGAAAAGGATCGATAAACAGGGTGTTCGCAAGGAACACCTTAATAATCGATTCTTTACCATAGCTTCAAAAGGGAAAATATCGATAACCTGGTCCGTTCATCTGCCCAGTGGCGAGCTGGGTCCCGCTTTGAGGAGGGCCGCAGTGGGCACCGCCCCGGGCCCGGGTAGGGTAGGGCAGGGCTTGGATTTGACCCTTTGAAACCGATCGGAATGGAAACAAAGGTGTTGTGAATAATGAATAAATTCGGACGCTTTGTAGTTGTAGTGGAGGTGCATTGACACTGGGGAATGAATGATCGATGATAAATATGAAATTTAATTACAGGAGTATAAGGCTCCTAAAATAGAGGTTTTTGATTGTTTCTTTAACGCTTTTTAATGAGTTTTGGAGCAGAACTAGATTGAAATTTACCTAAGGGGTGGTGTTCACCTATTCATTTACTGCAGCATGGTGATACAGTCACTTCTAAAATGATCAATTGTATTAATTGTTCATTTAATGTCTTCAGCGTAGACTTTTAAAAAGTAATTTACTTTAAAGTAGTACATATTTTAGACTTTTTCAAAACATTTAATTAAAAATTATATCGGTTAAAATCTGGTGTGACAGATTCAATAAGTATAAATAAAGTTTGTATATTTGATGGAGTAAGCGCAAAGCGAGAAGGGAAAAATGATGCAATGGAAGGGGTAGCGGACACGCCCAGCGTAGGCGCCGTTATGCATTACATGAAACTCATATGAAATTACACCCTAGAGCATGAAATGCTATAACAAGATATCGTCACCTTGCGGTTGATTCAAAATTTCCGCCGCCATTTCATTTTTTTTTACAGAGAAATTCTTCAACGAAGCTGTCCAAAAATTACACTGAATTTTCTTTGTGCTGCCGATGGAATTCAGTGAAATTTTCGAACAGATTCAACCAACAATTCCGCTGTATAAAATTAAAATGGCAGCGCATAGCCCTTGTGATACTTTGGCAGGGAGGTGACGATATCATACACTTGAAATACTCGCCTTTTGATGGTTTTTTAGGTTCTATGAAACATAAGATGACTGAAAAAATCAAAAATGGATCCTCCAATGACCCTACTCTCGATACAAAGGAACTCTACCCGAAGAAAAAAACTTCGTGCGTGGGACCCGAAGTTTAGGTCATATGGATCTCTGAAGTTTTCGGATTGAGCATCTGAACACTTTAGGTCCAGCTGTCGAGGTTCGGATCACACATCTGAAACTTCAGTTCTTACATCTGAAGTACTTCGATTTTCACATCCGAAAAACTTCCGAAAAACTGAAGTTTCAGATGTGTGATCCGAACCTCGACAGTTAGACCTGAAGTGTTCAGATGCTCAATCCGAAAACTTCAGAGATCCATATGACCTAAACTTCGAGTCCCACGCACGAAGTTTTTTTTTCTCCGTGTAACTTTAACAACGTCAGAGAGACGAGACTGCATCCTGAAATGCCACGATCATAGTATGGAAGGCGGGCCTTTTTAAAATGAGACACGCGACTCCGACACCTCAAGAGGGTGTGATTTCATTGTTGGCGGCTCCATTCATCCTTCATTCAAAGGAGCCACAGCGAGAGCCGCGGAGGGAAAGATTAGGAGCACGACAGGAGCCACGTGCCGGCTGCTCCCCCATCGTCTTGGGCACCAACCACCTTATTAACAGGTGACACCGACACCTTGAACCAGAATCCCGGTTTCTACTCCTGCCTCTCGCAACAGGTGGACTCTCCTAGAAACGCTCAGGGTCGTATCAGAGACTCAGAAAGACCCTCCAATGCTGTACCGTTAATGATGGAAGTTTTTACTTCAGGGACTCTAACATTCAACTGTTCTGACTTTACAAGCACTAGAAAAAAAACACATCGGATCTGGAGTCCAGACTCTTGAAAACATTGACAAGAAAAAGGACTCTTGATTCAATCAGATTTAAGCTTAATTCAAAAGGAAATCCGATCAAATTCAGAGGCTTGGTTCTTGATTTAAGCTTAAATCTGATTGAATCAAGAGTCATTTTTCATGTCAATGTTTTCAAGAGCCTGGACTCTAGATCCAATGTGTTTTTTTCCCGCAGTGTGGGCGTTGAACAACGTGTTGAATTATTTTGTTTCACGAACAAACCGAAGTTTGGTAAATTTGTTTGACTCATTGGATGACCCGAAGCTCATCATCCACGAAGAGGGTAGGTCAACAGCCAAAAAAAAAAGGTAATTACTTTTGCTCCCTTATAATTGGACCGAGTTTATCAGAAAGGAACCAAACCATATTTTCGAAAAAATTCAGTTAAGAATGGTTTTGAGTTCCACCTGTCGTTTATTTTATCCTGTCAAAATCTGAAAGTCGAAAAAAAGAAATTAGTTCGTGAAAAGAGGGGTTAAAGTTTATTTTCTACATTGAGCCTTGTGCACTTGTGCGGGAGTAAAACTGCAAACCTCTTTTTCTCGGTTTCAACTTAATGTGGGTTGGTTCTTTTCTGATGAACTCGACCCAATTGTTCATAAAGAAGTATCGAATCCCCGAAATTAAAACTATCCACCTATCGTCAAGAGGCTACTGGAGGATCTCTCTTTGTGTCTGAATCGTATTCATGGTCATTTCTTAAGCAGCTCCATTCCTTAGGAGGTCCCATAAGATTTACACTGTGATTCAGGAAGATACAGGGAGATTCTTAAAATAGCATCATAAAAAGGGTAATTTTTGCCTATCTCGAGTTACATTCAGGATAATTTTTGCCCACCTCGAGTTACATTCAGCAATATAACTTTAGAGATAGATCCTTGCGAGAGAATACAATGATTTGCCATGCAAAAAGTACAAAATACGGGGAAAAAATTTAATGATTACAAAACAAATTACGCAGATTTTACGTTCCTAGAAGAGACTCACTCCCGATTTTCAATCGCAGGGAAAGACGTCTTGCAGGTCGAGCTCATCGACATCGAATCGAACGGGATACGTCCATGCACGCATGCGCACCACTATTGCCAAGTAGTACGTGCCTCATATTATTTTAAGTTGTGATGTTATTTCCGTCTACAATGACTTTGCAAAAATCATTTATTCGTTCTTCTATGTTCGTTGCAATGGAAGAAAAGAAGTTGCAGCTCTGAAGACATTGATTTTATTATGGACTGACGAGGTTATCAACGTGACGTACTTATTAGGAGAATTAAATCTGAGCCTGCGTTAGGTATATACGATTGACCAGAGAGTAGAGAGACTGAAGCTCGTTTTTATACAAATGCGTGACAATCTAAAATGCTCGATCTAAAAATCAGAACTACCTGCTTTGCCATGACCAAAAAACGCAACTGTGAATAAAAAACCCTGATTTGCGCTAATTTTACCTAAACCAGAAACTGCTGAGGTACACTGTTAGTTTAGGATTGAAATCTAATGTGCAGTACACGCCGAACTATTTGCCCCCAAAAAACCCCCCGAGCAATATGAATAAATGGTAAAATCAGCGCAAAAAAGGTAGATTTCGCGCCGGAGTCATATCACTTGTGTTTCCTGAGGCGAGTGAGATGCACCCCGAACTTTACTCCGGTATTGTTAAAGGCTCTTTTCCACGCACAAAGGAGTTCTCAAAGAGGCTTACCGGTGCAGTTTTTGACTCTCTGATTGGCCAGCGGAGCGATTGGAGATGATCATGGAGCCGCTTTGACAAGGGGGAAAAAAGTTTGGGGTTATGGCCTAAAATTTTGGTATACTATCCCAATTTGTTGGATGATATGGATATGTCCAATTATAATTGTGGTAGTACCGCAACATCTGATTTATTGGGGTACTGCCACAATTAATTGGGGTATCACACTGGAAACAAAAAACACATTGGATCTAGAGCCCAGACTCTTGAAAACATTGACAAGAAAAAATGCTCTTGATTCAATCGGATTTTTGCTTGAATCAAAACGAAATCCGCTTAAATTAAGAGGCTTGGTTCTTGATTTAAGCTAGATTCTAATTGAATCAAGAGTTCTTTTTCTTGTCGATGTTTTTTAGGAGTTTGGACTCTAGATCCAATGCGTTTTTTTTCCAGTGCACCACAATGAATTGGAAAAGTCTACATCATCTAACAACCTCGTTCTCTTTTTTCCGTGAAGCCTCTAGCTTTTCCGCGCAGAAAGTTGACAGTGTACTTTCTGACGGCTGATTTTTATTTTGTCCGGTGCAAAAGTTAAATCCATGGCTCATTCGGCAACGCGGGTCGGAGGTAGGAACGAAGCCGAAAAACACCGGTGAGTAATCGGAGTGGACCGCTGCGTCCACCGATGCGTGAACGCAGTCGTGCGGCCGCGGACAGCCGATGGTGATTTACTGGAGTGCCAATCGGTGCGTTGCCCTCCCTTCCACCGGAGACTCATCACATAATTAATCACGTAATGTATCGCCGGCTGGTGTTTGTATCAGAATTTGTAGAAACGACTTCAATATGTCCAAGTGATTTGCTAATCACCGAACGGCAAGTAACAATGACAGATTTTTGAGTAGACCTTCTACTGTTCCCAGTACTTCGGGAACGGAATGGGCTTGTAGCAAACTTAGATGTGAACGGTTTCTCAGCATTTTTAAAAATAAAATTCTAATGGTTCTGATAGTTTTCATATGCAAAATGCAAAAAAAATCTCCTGATTTTCGCGAACTTTTGGGCGAAAAAAAATCCAAGATATTTCCATGGTTATTTTTTTCCTGAATTTTCCTGAATTTAATGGGGTTTAGCGGGTTTTTTCCAATACAAAAAATCCCTGATAATGCCCGGCATTTCTGGTGTTTTGAGTTGTACACCCTTCACATCGAATCACCTTCGATTTTAAGGGATGACTACAAAAAGTTCATTTCCTGATAGTTTCATGATATTTTCGACAA
Source organism: Bemisia tabaci (assembly GCF_918797505.1). Lineage (NCBI taxonomy): Eukaryota > Metazoa > Arthropoda > Insecta > Hemiptera > Aleyrodidae > Bemisia > Bemisia tabaci. The sequence goes on from NC_092798.1 coordinate 40,573,025, forward strand.
GATTTCCTTATTTTCCGTGCAAATAAACTGACACTCGTTTGATTTGAAAAATCAACATGCTTAATAAATTCAATCAAATGTTTGAAAAATGCTTGCAGCACTCAGAATTTCCTGATCCATGGCAAATTTTCCTGATTTTTCCTGATAACATTGAATACTCTGATACATTCTGGTTTTTACTGATGGTAAACACCTCTTGTTTACCTAAATTTATACTAGCCTACGATTATTAACAACACTTGAAAATTAACAGTTTACAAATTATCGTGTTTTTTCAGCCTCGATCCCCGCCTTTTCTTGTCCTATTTTTTTTTACATCCATGTTCGCGGGCTACCAAAGGGTACATATATCCATATATTATTAACAACTATTTTATATTTAGACCACATCCCATCACAAGTTCCAATAAATCTTGCACGCAAATCGCGGCGTGCAAATAATCGCTTCCCCGAAAATAGCGTAGCGGCGCACCCTCAGGCCGCGAAACGCACCCCACAGCCATCGACAGATTAGACTGGCAGATTGCCGGGGGGACCCCTAAACTCGATAATCGACTCGTCAAAAACAGACAAATGATCCTCGGGTTTCGTTTTGATTGAGCACGGTGAATGGCGTTGTTTGCATCTCGGTCCTCGGAATCCGTGTTTCGTCGAAACTGTGTTTTTTCCGCCAATTGGGCACACATCAAAGAGGATCCAATGAGAGCCGAACGAGTGAGCGCACGTTAATGGGAACCGGGGGAAAATGAACTGCTGAGGGGATTTCGATTGTGACAGATCACGGTTTTCGCATCATTACCGGCTCGAGGATGGAGAGTTCGTTTTAACAGTGTCCCTGGATCTGCGAGCTTTTTTAAGATTGGGGATTGACAGTTGTGACAATCGTTACCCAATCGTCTCTAAGAACTCGATGAGCGAGCCAGTGGCGTGGCGTGAATGATCGATTATCGATATCTCGCCATTTGAAGCTACGGTAAAGAATCGATTACTAAGGGGTTCGCTGCGAACACCCTGATAATTGATATTTTTCTATAGGTTTGAGTGGCATATCAATCGATACATCGCAAAGCATCCCACGCCACTGGAGCGAGCTCCCTCCGACTCATTGCGAAGTAAAAGACTTTGGGCGGCATTTTTTTTTTAAAAATGACCCTCCGAATAGAAAAAAACTTGGTGCCAAAGAACACAAAATTTAGACGATGGCGCCACAACAATTTTGGTCCGAATGAGCACTTAAATCCGGTACACTGGAAAAAAAAAACACATTGGATCTAGAGTCCAGATTCTTAAAAACATCGACAAGAAAAAGTACTCTTGATTCAATCAGAATCTGGCTTAAATCAAGAACCAAGCCTCTTAATTTGAGCGGGTTTCCTTTTGATTTAAACAAAAATCTGATTGAATCAAGAGTATTTTTTCTGGTCACTGTTGTCAAGAGTCTGGACTCTAGATCCAATGTGTTTTTTTTTCCAGTTAATACCAGAAATGAAAAAGCGGAATATAATTAAAAATATGCATGGAAAACGATGAAAAATCAGAGTTAACTTAAATGAATAAAAAAAGAGGGAAAAAAATGCCCTCACTTGCACTTACACAATTAAATTAGGCACGCGTTGCGGGGTAGTTCGCTGACTTCTAAAGATTGGGTCGTGGGCGCCCCGAAACACGTACCTGATTTAATTGTAGAAGTGAAAAAGAAGTCCGAGTTTTTTTTACGAGCTCTTGCAACTACCGTAAATAATCTTTCAAGTTGTAATCCGACAGAAATTATTTTGGATACCCTTAATTGTCCTTAAAAAATCAGAACACAATTACATACATTGAGACCTTGTTTTTATTGTTGCCATGGCAAAGTTCAATAAAAACAAAGATACGATAAATATTCGGTGTTTTCCTATGTTAGAGACTAAAAATACTTCAGATAGTACAAAAACACTTAAATTAAAGTTTCAAGTGTTGACGATTATCTGTAAACTTCAATGGAGGGAAGGGAGGCCGTGTGTGTGTTTCGTTCACATTCCCTTTATTTCTTGCACCTAGAAACGTTATCAGAAGATCTTGATTGAAGATTATCAACCTACTTCCAGAATTTGTGTCTCTGAGTGTGGATAGTGTGTCGATTTTGATTTAGTGATCATTAAATCTTACTTTATGAAAATCATAAGAATAACGCGTAGCGCATGACGCCTGAGACGTAAAGCACTTTCGGGGTTGGACCGCGAAGCGGTCAGGGGGCGTACTCCCAAGTGAGATTTTATTTCAGAAACATCTGAGCTTAAACAGAACAGCGGCAACTTGGTAAGTTGTGGCACGTTTACCGCACCATGATTCACCATGATATTTTGCTGGCATGCTTTCTCCTCTTATGTGCTATTCACACAAGCGCAGGAGTAGACCAGCAACCCTCTTACCTACATCAGAAAAATCTTACTGAGTTAGCTTTCAAAGTATGCCAGAGCACCGTTAAATATTCTCAGAAAAAACTGATATTTATTGCAGATTTCAACTCGAACCCCGTTGTTCCGCCTTTGATCCGCCTTTTGCACGACTCTTCGATCCAGACCGTCCTTTTAGACCACCCCCAAAAATTGACAGACTTGACAGCCACGAGTTCCAGGAAAAATTTAATTTTCTTTCTCAATGACGTCGGGGAGTTAGTAAGTTTGATATTGAGTTCAGTCTGTGAAAAATATTTATCTGGAGGTGTACTGTACGTGATCATAAGAGTCTCGTGTCGAGTGGCGATTACAATGGCTCACTTTTCGCGGATAGTGTAAAACACAAGGTACACAATTTTCCTGCCGATTTACCTCACTATTGCATTCGTGTAGATGGTGTTTTATTGGACCCTAAAGAGAATATGATATGTGATTATCATGTGAGAATATCCTCCGAAGAGCTTGGCGATATTTCGACTTTATCAGACCCAATACTTAATTTGACTCATGGCTTGTACTCCAACAAAATTTGGAACTCGGATAATTACCTAATTTTTATACTGTCCACACTGAACGGAAAAATCTTCAATGCTAAAACTTACATGGAGAACCGTAATATAGGGTCATTGAATTATATTGATTCCGTCAACGAAACTTGCTTCGTGGATACGTCAGGAAAGGCCTTCAGCTTCAAATTTTTTTGGCGCTTTTTCAGAGGTCTGAAAACCATAATCTGCGACCAAACAGGCTGCGGAAGGTACGACCCTTTTACAGAGAATATCATCCTGTACGAAGGAAATGAGAATGAACCTTATTTTGATTTTACTTGGAATAACATGCACCATAAAAAAATCCGCTTTATCTTTGACTCAGATCGTAGAGTGAACGAAATCAGCACTCTGACAGTGGCCAGTTTTTGGTCGGTGTTTTTTTTTGAAATTCTTGATGATCTTGCAAGTTCAATGAATTGCACTGTCGAGTATCAAAATCAGTGGTATCAACAGTATCCCAAACGATATGTTAATCACAATACTCTGCTCGGCCAGAAATTTGGAGTTCAACTGCATTCATTGGACATCATCGGGATTTCCCCGAATTTTCCCAGCACAGATGTTGATTATTCTGTTAGCGTCGACTCTCTCGTGCTAAGTATTTTAACCCCACACAGTCAACTCATGCCTCAATATTTGGTAATTTTCAAAGCTTTCACACCAACGGTATGGGCTAACATCCTCGTAACGATTTTTATTTTCGTTTTGACGCAATATTTCTTTCAATTTTCGCAGCGGGAAATATTTCGGCATTTTTATTCGGATGCAGAAATAAGCTCCTATGAGGGGACCTCTTCGTTGTTGACGGTCTACTCATATTTTATCTGTGGAAGCCCCTCAACCTTGCTCCTGGGTCGCCTTTGCACGGGCAAGTTGCTTTTCGTCATTTTCAGTTTCGCCACGATTATTATCTCTACGGTGTTTTTAGATGGTATGGCGACTTTACTGGCGAGGCAAGTTCAATGCCCCGAAATAAATTCTTTGGAGGAATTGGGAGAGAGTAACATGTTCATTCAAGTCGTGAACGTGGAGCTAACCTCAAATTTTTTCCTCCAAGAAAAACAGCATAAAAACCTCGTGACCAAATTAACAGGTAGCTTTTATTCAACCCTCTCTCCTCTCTACCGTGAAATTGGAGAGAACCAGCATTTATTTGGCGAATATGCCCTCAGAAATTGGACCTTGGACGGATTGGATTCTCTAGGTGAACCTCAAAGTAGTGATAATTTAAATAAAACTGTGCAAAATTTGCGTATGATGTATGAAACGGATGCATTCTTGGAAAGTATTCCCGAAGCCTTAGTCTCAGAGCAAAGCGTCAGCATGGAAAGCGCACTTGACAAGAAGCCGATTGATTTTCACCTGGTTCAGGAATATATAATGAAGTATCCTGTATCGTATATATTCTTGAAAAATTCATTCCTCTTTGAGAAAATCAACCAAAGATTAACCCAGTCACTGGAGACTGGCCATGTACTCAAAAACTCACTTGCCGTAAAAGATATGTTTAACAACAGTGACACTTACAGACAACTTACAGATGTTGGGGAACCGAGGCCGTACTGTTTAAGAGATATGCAACCCGCGTTTATTGCACTTCTCGTCGGTCTATTTCTAAGTTTCATTATATTCTTGGTAGAGATACTTGCTGACTTGTCAGGAAATTCAATCGCTTCAAAACGTTTTGGGTGCCTTAAACTGTTCTCCCCTATCCGAGCACGATGAGATTAATATTATCGATTAGTGCAAATAAGTACTCCACACGTGAACATTTCTGTGTTTCTGTATATTTTTGGTTACTTTGAGTTGCTTCTTTTTCGATCAGATCAACCGGATTTCCGTCAGGACTTGTTTGATCGATCGACTTTTTTGTTAAACCGACCAAGCTATACGTTATGCTGCTGAACCAAGGTACTGTCGTATTGTTTCTTTGAACTTCATTCACGGACTGCAATTTTTCTTATTCAGTTTTGCTGTTAGGCAAAATGTTTCTATAGATCTGGGTGTTTACTTGGAAATTTCAAAACCACCTAGGGCAACACATTTTCGAAGAACTGAAGAGTGGATCTGCAGAAACAGACTCTACTTGGCCTTAATCTCTGAAAATTTGAAAGCCTGGAGCATGGATGTATACTAACCCTAATCCTAACCCTAACCATAACCCGATGCTCTTCCAAGGTTGCAGAATCCTCGAATAGATTAAAAACCTCTGATACTTTAAAAAGAAACAAAAAGAAGAAGAAGAAAAAAACCCACAAGAAGAACTATACTTTCTCGCCGTATGATTCGTGGTCGCCCTCCTGACATAAGGGCGTAACTAAACTGGGCGATGAACCCTGTCGTCCATATAAATCAACGCTTTCCCGGGCTCATCTCTAGGTGTAGTCATGCCTTATTTCAGCCAAGCGACGGATTGACTAACGACACTTCGATCGATCCCCTGGCTACAGCTTCGGAGAGCACGTCATGAGAAAAAAAACTTGTCTCATCGGAATGGCTCCATCCGAGATGGGAGCGCGACCTTGGGAGCAGATGCGTTTGGCCAATCGGCGGATTAATTAACACCGTCTCGAGTGAGTGCGACTCGGCGGTCCAGATCACTCCTCGGAAGGGATTCCACCTCTGTTTCTGTTTTCGCCGAGGCTAGAGACGTTGCATCCAGAACGAGGATCCCGCCACGGCGACGCACGTTGCCCCATTAATTAGAAACACGCGACAGTTCGACGCAACGACGCTCGGATAGGCCGTTTCTTCTTCGGTCAATGTCCGCACTATACAGTCCGCATACCCTGCTCCACTCTTTCGGATCATCGCAAGGACGACGACAACGTTGCAAGCTTCGCGAGGACTTGTGCCCAGGAATCCAAAGTTTTTGATACAAATGGACCATTTACAGGAAGGGAAAAACTTCTCGACCATGCGACTAGTCGATGCTTGGCGTAGTTGGCGTGAGAAAATGGGAGAGCCCTGAAAACTAGAGTCCCTTCATACTGAGAGTCAAGACAATGTGAATCCATTTCTGATTGGTTCCCGTATTTTAGGCCTTCACAGTGTCACAAACGAAAGTAAAGATTACATTTTCACCGATTGCAAAGATTATAATCTGGAATGGACCAGGGAATTATGGGTTCGGCGAGGAACAAACGGAATGAGAGAAGGAGCGGAGAAATGAATTTGAGAATGGGCCGATCAACGATTACAAAAAACATTCAATTTCTGTAATCTTTATTCCCCTTTGTGACTCCATGAGGGGTGTTGTCTTGACTCTCAGTATAAAGGGACTCTACTGAAAACGGGAGGGCGCGTTTGCGCAAAAATCGAGTATTTTCTGTGATATCTTTACAAAAATCGCGTGTTATTTTGCAAAATTGCTCGGATCAGTTCCACGGGCAACAGAATCGTTTTCTGATGGTTTGAGCTTATGGATCAGCAAAAAATAATATGGTAAAATTTTCTACATCCAATACTCACAGAGGTAGCGCAGATCGCTCATCAAATTACACGTTGCATGACGTCTTTCACTGCGATAGTGATATCATGAACCATGGTGGAAGAAACCATGATGTGCACCGCCGTGGTACCACGGTGGTAGTTGACATCATGGGCCGTGATTTTCGAGAGGTGACATGCCCAATATTGGACGTGGAAACTTGATATTTAGACAGATCTGATTATTTTCTGCTGGCCCGTAATCTCAGATCATCAAAGCATGGTTTTGATGACTGGCGCAACTGGCTGGTTGATGTTTTTTTTTTCGAACTAGCAGCCTTTTGTAAGACAACAGTAAGAAAGGTCGCATTTTCTTTTATTTTTTAAATTTTGGGAAAGAAGAGGTTTCTGAAATGGCAAAGCCAATTTGAATGGTGGGAAGGCTGAACAATTTTTGCATCCCTGCGACCACAGAAAAAATATCCGCGGAGGTGAAGACAAGCGGACCACGGGAGAAAAGAACCAAAATTAGTTGTCAATCGTTCCAATCTGGCAACGATAGACTTAGAGCGCCCGAAGAGAAGAGGGAACAAGTAACTAAGAATGTTTTTTTTTTTTCTTACGGATTTAATGTCTTAATGCACTGAATCTCGAATCAAGAGGGGGGTACTCATGTAGCGGACAATACGTTGCACACTTTAGGACGTTGTCTGATTGCGCGTTGCTTAAATCAATCTTGATAAAATGATGACATTGAAATTGTTCATTATAATCTTATTTCTATTGATAGAAACAAAGATTAGATTCTTTTTTTAACATTGCAAGCGTTAATCTAGTTGTATTCCAAAAGTTTTAAAAAAAAATTCAAATTTTATGAAATTACATTCGACAACTTCAGAATTTTCATACAACACGGTTCTTCCGATTGGCAAATGGGAATAGTAGTATAGAGATTCTTAGTTAGATCGAACTGGACTCTGACAATAACGTTGGTATCCCCTTTTTTCAATGTTACCAACGAGAAAAAATCGAATATATCGCTTTTCTCTGTCGTGAAATGTTACGTCATTCACACTGGAAAAAAAACACATTGGATCTAGAGTCCAGACTCTTAAAAACATCGGCAAGAAAAAATACTATTGATTCAATCAGAATCTGGCTTAAATCAAGAACCAAGCCTCTTAATTTGAGCGGATTTCCTTTTGATTTAAGCTTAAATCTGAGTGAATCAAGAGTCATTTTTCTTGTCAATTTTTTCAAGAGTCTGGACTCTAGATCCAATGTGTTTTTTTTCCAGTGCAGAGAACTGTGGCATGTATTTAGGTAGACCAAACTTCGCGGAACAAAACGAGCCTATACGGCTTATCTGTCACCGATTTCCCTTTACAATTAAGTACTTAGTTCTATACATTGTCATGTATTTATTTGATTCCCTCAACTAAACTTGCCCCGTAAGACGGCAACACGGCAAGAGCTACCTGTCTTCGAAGCAGACTGCTCTACTAGCCAGGGCAGGCGTGAGACATGCTAATTGCCAACAACTCATTATCGGGACTAATTGGAGACATATTTATCCTGCTAATTGCAACGGAGTAACCACGCTGGACACTCGACAAACAGCCCGATTTTTATGGGCATTTCCGCCGCTGCACGTCAGTGGCATGGCGTGCTTTGCGATAAATCGATGGATCTGCCATTTAAACCTGTGGAGAAGGATCGATAGACAAGTTGCTCGCAACGAGCACTTAAAAATCGATTCTTAACCATTATTTCAAATGTAGAAACATCGATAATCGATCATTCACGCCTCGCCAATGCTGCACGTCACCCACCTGCCACACAAGGCACTGCGAGCTGCGTAAGGTCCATGCATAAATACACACTTCAGAACTTAAATTATGTAACTCGATCGAGAAGAGGAGAAACAGAGGTTCAATAAAAAACCACGTATCTCGAGTGTGACGTTTAAAAGTGTTGCGTCCACAGCGGAATCCAGATTATTCAATTAAATAGTGGTGATAGGGGGCGTTGAATACAGAAAATGTGGGATAAATCGGGATAACTTGCCGACTGGACTACCGCACCTATTTTTATGTGAAAATCGGAAAATTACGATAAAGTAAGAAAGTTTAAAAGACTAGGTTGGTCTTATTGCGTAAAAAAATGCATAAGTATATGCTGCGCTTAAGAAACTCACGAAAGAACTCTACTAGAGAGGTACGAAATAGATTCTTCATGCGCCTTCAGAGAGGAGAATACTTCCCTCAACGCATTGACGCCGTTGGTCAGTTCATTCTGATTGGATTTGTTCCGATGAGGGGGTCATGATTAATTAATACAACTGATGAAGAGAAAAACGTATTATGCACTGCAGACGTAATGATGTTGAATGCTGCAATCTAGCATAATTTAAAATTTGGATCTTTTTTGAGTGAATAACTTAGAGAGTTAAGTAACCGTACTTACAGAACACCTCTCTCAGAGAGAACCCGTGAAGCAAATTGAGGAGAGATACAAATGAATGCTTACCTAAAACATACAAACAAAAAAGAAGAATCAGATCTCTGTGATTATTTCTGAAAATGATCAATTTTATTATAGATTTAAGAAGTCGTATTTCCGTAACTGACACTTTTAAAATACAAAGATTAAAAGCTGTCTTCAAACATTTGGAGTGCTACCGTGCTCGTAATGATGTTTCGTTCGATCCTACATTTTCAGGCATGTTTTACTTCTTTTCGACAACAGTAATTTTCTTTGTTGAAAAAAAAACCAAAAAACAAGGAATTTGATTTGACTAAATCAACCGACGCAAAACCACAAATATATCAGTAGTTTTAAGGCTTGGGGAGAAATGGTCGTATCTGATTCTTTCTAATCTTTATACAGAGTGATCCAGGGTTAAACGGCCAGACTGCAGGAGCGTGTCCTATGGGTCAAAATAAGACTTTTTTGTTGTACACAATTTTTTTTTCCAAAAGTGCCCTCAGTCGGAGCTACGGCCCTCAAAATTGAAAGTAAATCGTTTTTCCCGAATTCTGGCAACGGTTGTGAACCAAATCACATGCAAATTAGTATTCCCCTGTACTTTTATACCCCGAATTCATGAATGATCTGGAAAAAAAATCGAAATCTCTATTTAAAGAGAGGGTTTAGGGGTGTTTCGGCTCTTGTAGTCTGACCGTTAACACTGGATCACCCTGTATGTCACAAGCAAACGCCCAGTGGCCCCTTCGCTTCTTATATAATTCGCAGATTCGGAATTTTCACGTTTTTCGCCAGGCGGTAAAACTTATCACCGATTTGTTATCGCGTAAACTCCCCATCAATCTTTAGTATATTGAGAATACTCAATTTTTCAAAAAAAAAAAAAAAAAATCAGTTACGACCCTTTTGCTCACGGCTTATTGTACCTATGTAGGTTTCCAAAGTGTGTTGTTTTATTTTGGTTACTCAGTGCAGTCAATTCCGTACCGAGGAAAGTTACTTTAACTAACGACAGAAAAAAAAGGAGAAAAAACAATGTGACGAAGTCTCGAAGTTACATCAAAATCTTTGACTGGCGATACGCTTTCCTTCATAAGCTCACCCAATTCAACGCGAATTATATTGCGAAATCGAATTATTCCAGACGTCAAACTTCACGTGACGGCAACGTCAATTTCTCGCGGGTCGACGTTAAGTGCCGCTCGGAGGAGACGAGACGGATCTCGCGCGAACTTCCGTGCGCCTTCAGAAACACTTGGATACTTCAAGCGATGCAACAACACACTTGGTGAATTCGCACAGCTCGGCTAATTACTCCGGCAACAATTTGAGATGTTTCGAAGTTTATCGGCGGAATTTCCCGTCGATTCTGCCGCGCTAACGTAAAACGCCGTACGAATCTTCAGGCGTTGCCAAATTTCAATTTATAAAACACAAATTGCCTAGTAAAATTACGAATATTTTTCTTCCAATTTTTCAGATAATGTTGTTTGCAATTTCACCTGGAGTTCCTGGAAACTTCAAGGAAAAATATTTATAACCTCCATCAAAAATAACCATTTTATTGAAAGAAATTTGGCAACTCTCGAAAATTCGTACGGCGTTCCTCCTCAGTACGGCAGAATTCTGAGACAGAGTCCCCCGACTATGATTAAATTGGATCAAATTTTAGTTACGTCATCTGTGCAAAGTTTAACAGGGGCCGAGTGGCGTGGCGTGAGTATGATGTTATGGTCGGAATTAGTACCTTCGGGACCTGTCGTAAGAGGTCCTCTTCAGGATGCTGGTAAAATTTGAACAGGTGACAAGGAGGCGAGAAAGTTACGTCTAACCTCTCAAAATGTATTTGTCGTGCACCGAGACAGTATCATCACCTCTCGGCCAAAGTATCACAAGCGTCATGCGACAATTCAAAATTTCACTGCTTTGGAAAAAAAAACATATTGGATCTATAGAGTCCGGACTCTTAAAAACATCGATAAGAAAAAATACTCTTGATTCAATCAGATTTAGGCTTAAATCAAGAACCAAGTCTCTTAATTTGAGCGGATTTCCTTTTGATTTAAGCTTAAATCTGATTGAACCAAGAGTATTTTTTCTTGTCACTGTTTTCAAGAGTCTGGACTCTAGATACAATGTGTTTTTCTTTTTCCAGTGCGCCATTTTTACTTTTTTTTTACAGAGAGATTGTTGGTCGAGTCTGTTGGAAAATTTCACTAAATTTCATCGGCAGCACAAAGAAAATTCGGTGAAATTCCGGACGGCGTCGTTGAACAATTTCTCTGTAAAAAAATAAAATGGCGGCAGAAATTTCTAAACGTCGCAAGTTGCTTGTGATACTTTGGCCAGAAGGTGACGATATAGTCACACAAAATGAAGTTTGAAAGTTACTTATACTTGAGGAGATCAACGCTTGGATTCGCTCAATAATGACTAAAGACCAAAGAATCGAGCCATCTGTTCAGCAGTTGGACGCATTTCTATCAAACGGAACAGTGTGCATTACGACGTGAGACCTGTTAGGAATATATTCTTGTGGGTCTCAGAGCTCATGTCTTGATGCACATAGTTCCGTTTGTCAGAAATACGTCCAATGGACCACTAGAAAAGGTACGGATTTCAGCATTCCGATGCATGTTTCTTAACCAAACTTTCACGTAGAATACGATACGCACAACGAAAATTACCGAAATCAACTCCTTACGAAGATGTTTAATGATTCCTGATGCGTGAATTCAAACCACCCGCTCATGAAAACTCAATGCTCTACGTGATTCACATCGCGCGCTAAACGTTTTCATGACAGTCTCTGCGATATGAAAATCTGGCAACCTCAATCTTGACGCTTTGGCTCAGCTATAGCAAATTGCTTACAGTTTGAAAAATACATGGCGGGAAATGAACGTTGCTCGGTTGAGAAGCTTGCTGAAACCGTTGTAGTGCGCGATTTGGCTCACGTGGAGCTTTGAGTTTCTTGTGAGCGGGCAATTCAAATTCCTCGTAACCAATGTGAAATGAAAACGTGAATATCTTCGTTAGGAGTTGGTTTCAGTAATTTTCGTTGCGCGAGTCGTGTTCTACGTGAAAGTTTGGCTAAGAAACATGTATCAGAATCCTTTAACTCTTACCTTGTCTAGTGGTTCATTAAATGAAATTTTATAATTTACAAATCTGTGGGAGACTCGAAAATCGTACGATTTTTCTCCCACGCTCAAGATTTAGCGGACGGATCATTGTAAATGAAATTAAATGTCGAACCACACTTCTCGAGACGTTTCGGAAAACCTCGGAAAATATTCAATTTCTGCTCCGTGGGAGAAAGTTCAATCCCCACGCTAATACATCCGCTTCCTCTAAATGCAAGGCAAAATGGAATTCTTGATGTCGTGGAGCGAGGTTCAGAACATCGGTTGAGTCGCTGAAGCTTGCACCTGAGACCTGGGACCGAGGCTGACTGACACTTTATTTCATTGTGATCGAACCGATCTTTCTGATTCCCCCCCCCCCTCCCTCACTTCGCCCCCATATTTCGCCCTCGGAGTGGAAGCGAGAGAGGGAGAGCATCTTAGGATAATTCTAAAATACCACACTTGATATCGGAGGCTACGAAGTGTAGTTGTCGAATTGGCGTTATTATTAACATTTTTCGCGAAGAAACAGTAAAAGGAAAAATAAAGATAAAGATAAATAAAATAACTGATTTAAAGAGTCATAACCTAACAAATAATGTTTAATTAATCAAGTAACAAAACTTGCATTTTAGCTAAAATCAGTTAGTTTATTTTATTTATAATTCGCCTTGCTCATTGCAAACATGTTTGAATAAAAATAACTTAATGTTTTGTAGTGAGGTCATCTGTTACATCTCATTAATTTCATTAGGTTATTTTTAATCAACAATTATCAACCTTCATTTGTTTCTTAGTAATCTTCAATCTAATACTGCTGATTTTCATTCTGTTGAGCGTTTAGAGAGATGGAAATTAAAAATAAAACTCATGAAAATGTTTGATAAATTCGATTTTCCTTTAAAATAAAATAAAATTTAAAATAACGCAAACCGGGGTACAGGTGTTTCTTGTATAACCATTAGTATACTTTCTGATCCAGTAGCATCACTCTATACAATACTCGACTGTTTGAAACACTCCACCAAAATAGTAAAACACCAGCCTTTTGGGCGCTTCTGGGTACCAGATGCGCCCTTTCCAACCGTTCGACTCCCCCGATGTAACATGTACTATACTACATGCCCTTTTGCCTTATGGGTAATGACGCCATTCTGGTACACCCGGGAAAATTTGATTTTTTTCTGCATCTGGTATTCGTAAAAGTTTTCGTGAAATGTTTTGCTTTTAAGCATAACAATCTCGCACGAACGTATTACCTGGTTAAAGTATTTTAGGGCCTCCTAATGCTTTAAATACTTATATCCGAGGCAGTACTTTCAGATCGATTTGAAAATATTACGAACAGTCACGTGATCTCTTCATTTTAGTGACGTATTACTGTGCTACTTTGTGATTGGTTCATTTTATTGGCGCAGCATCGACACGTCAGCTGTTTGCGGCATTGAGCGGAAGGTTTAAGGTTATGTCATGGACCATGAGAATGAATAAGGACCCCCAACTCCAGTTAGCGGAGACATTAGCGCTGCCTATATTTTCATCCATGGCCGATGTCACCGCCGGCCGGCCGGTCCCTCTCTTCCCCGCGACCCGCGCTTCCCTTCCCCCTGGCTGAACTCCTCTTGACGCGGCCCCCCCGCTCCCCCGCGACCTGCGCGCCCTACCTCGCGGCGTCGCGACGCCGCTGTCCGCTAGATCGCGTTGACGCACCAGCTTTAGAGGTTCCGCCGCTCTTTCCCGTCGTCTGATTTACAGTGGATCCTTTATGTTTCCATTCACCACCAACTTACGCTTGTCACAAAATGCTTGTGGGAAGTTTCAGATCTTCGCGGTCGATCTGTAGCTTTGAAGGATTTTGCGTATAAAGAATCCCTCTTCAAATTCCATCTTCGCCAGCCTTCGGGTACATAAGTTGGTAGTAATATGCTTTGTCAAAGAAGCGCCCTTCAACGCTTGGGCGTTGGAACTGCTTGTTTTAGTTCTCTGGGTTTTTAACGCACGTTGACCGAAAAAGTCCAACTTACGGTCTATACTGCCGTGGGAAGGAAGAACGCCGTATGAGCCTTCCGACGTTGCCAAATTTCCTTTGATAAAACACACATTTCCTGGTAAACTTATGAATATTCTCCTCCTAATTTTCCAGATAATTTTGTTCGCGATTTCACCTAAAGTTCCTGAAAATCTCAAGGAGAAATTTTCATAAGTTTCCTCAAAAAAACATTTTACCGGAGGAAATTTGGTAACTCTCGAATGTTCATACGGCGTTCTTCCTAAGTACGGCAGTATACGACTCGTGCATCTACCGCAATCAGTCCATGAAAATAAAAAAGCTGATCATTAAACGAAATTTACGCGATGTCCTGTTCGAATGACACTTTTTGTCCTTGTAAAAATACAACCGTTCATGAAGTTTAAGCTTCTTACAAGATAAAAGAGGCGACAAAATCTACGCGGGATTGCAACTCGAGTAAATTCCTACTGCGAAGTGCAATCCAACTTTGGAGTGCTTCCCGATTCCGCAAACTAAACACCGCTCTCGAGTGTTTAGACCGGCAACGCTCCGAGAAAGCGGAGTGAAATACACAGACAACCCGCTCAAGATGGAAATAAAAGCGCTGGGAGAGAGATAAAAAAGTTTGTTTGATTTCGAGCACTGGAGATAAACTTCCCACGCGGGAGTATCACCTCTGCGCACCTCGGATTGAAGGATAATGGGGCGCGGGGATGAAGGGACGAGGGGGTGGCTGCACAGGTTACAAGGGAAAGTGAGACGAAGGGATGAGCTGGAGCTAACCTCGACGAGGTTTCTTCCATTTTCGCGAACTCGCTCTCGGTGCAGTGGCGGTTGACTATCGATATTTCGCCGTTTAAAGCTGTGGTAAAGAATCGATTTTTAAGGGTTCGTCGCGAACGCCCTGATTATCGATCCTTTTCCATGCGCTTAAATGGTGGATCATTCGATAAATCGCAAAACACGCCACGCCACTGTTCGGGTGCAGTTTTTCTCATTACGACTGGCTCGAAATGTAAGTTACGGAAAGGAAGACAAACGGCTGGATTCGTCCGTTTGTTTAGGTCAGGAAAAAGTCAGGGGCTGAAGCGAGGGAAGTGTGGGGCAGTTGTTTCGGCGGTGGATAGTTCCGTGTTGTCTTGGACCTGCTACATCATGCACACTGCACGTATACGCCTCGTCCTTACATTATTACAGTTCGCCCTCGCCCATACAAAGAAATGTAACTCCATTCATAGCAGTGTTCGAAACTCACAGGCACCAAGGCGCCTAAGAGATCGGGCATGACGCCTAAAAAATGAGGGTTCTGCGCCAACGTGGCCCCTAAAATCCCCCCCCCCTCCTAAAACAATCATAATTTTTCTGTTTCGCGGTCGGCACCATATTCTAACTTTTCAGTAAATGCGCCGCGATATGTAGACAAAAAGTCAATTCGGCACCTAAAAAATCTTCAGGCCCCTAAAAGTCGAGTTTGGTAGTTCACATGGCTCCTGAAACTCAAAAATGAGTTTCGAACACTGATTCCAAGGTTGCGAAATTAACTCAAACAATTTAATTTTTTAGGAGGATATGATTAAACTAGGGGGCTACGCCCCCTGGCCGCTACGCGGCCCAACCCCCTGAAGGCGCTCCGCGCCGTCAATGGGCCGCTTCGCGCCCCTATTTTTACCCTCCTATCGGTGTTAGTTTTATTTTTCCCCTAAAAAATTACGATATGAGATATACTTTACTTTTAGAATATAATACTTTTTGGTTTTGATGAATAAAGAAACACATTTTTTTTTTAAGTCTAAAGGACGCGTTTTGAAATGACTGCTTGATGAAATATTGCAGTAAAACAACGATCATTGATAATCAGGTATTAATTAAGTATATCGGGATGTGGGAATCGAACCCACACCATGATCTGAGTGGACGCTTCCGACGTCTTTGACGACTCGGCCACCGCTCGTCTTGACGGAATCAGTCAAATCTTGTGTAGATAAGTGTAGAGCTGATGCGCAGGCTACACATGCTACTGCGCAACCTCCTTGACCACTGCGCATCCTCCCGCGCATAGCGGTAGCAGTCTCGGAGCATTCTGAAAATTCACTCACTTTTATAACGTGATTGTAAAAAAACCTGGGTCCTATTTCAAAAATCTGAATAGAGCGGGCTCATCTAGGGCCAATTACCCGTCGATTACCGCAAAAAACTTGGAAATCGGCCCGGTAGAACGCTCAAACGAACTATGACAAAAAGTATAAATTTACATTGTTTAAATGGGAGAATTCGCAACTTTACCACTTAATATAAAAAAACCTGGGCCATATTTTGAAAATCTGAAAAGAGTTGGCTTATCTAGAGACAATTGCCCGTCGATAGCCGCAAAAATTATAAAAATCGGCTTGGTAGAACGCTGGAACTAAGCGTTACCAGTTTCGCAAAATTAGGAGGTCTCGGAGCTTATAGTATAGATACCACTTAATATAAAAAATCCTGGGCCATATTTTGAAAATCTGAAAAGAGTTGGCTTATCTAGAGACAATTGCCCGTCGATAGCCGCAAAAATTATAAAAATCGGCTTGGTAGAACGCTGGAACTAAGCGTTACCAGTTTCGCAAAATTAGGAGGTCTCGGAGCTTATAGTATAGATAATTTGTGCTCAAAATTTTGCTGGTTTTTGCGTACAGTTAAGAAAAATCGGTGAAATTTTCAGTTACAAACTCTAAACAGTTATCTTTTAAAGAAAACAATGCAAGAATGGAGATTTTACAACACTGAAATTAAGTTACGTTTTTCCGACTGAAGGGCAACGAATTACTGAAATTAATGACTTAAAATTAAACGTATCAGTCGACGTTGATATCTTTTGGTTTGCTGAAATCTCGAGTGCTGGGAAGGAATCATCAGGATAAACTGGCAGAAGAATTTGGAGTGTTCACGCATCAAACCATAAAGTGATCAGCTCAACTTCTAGGGCAGTTGACAAAATGCTCAGGACTTTTAATCCGAAAACATTTTTTGAAGACGACGGAGTGTGCGATAAATTCCACCTCTTTTAGTCTTATTTACGTTTCCTTTCTTAATCCAGAAGTGAAAAATCGTTCATCGCAAATATTGTGGGAGGAAACTACGACAATGTATAGGGCACGTTCACTAGATATGAACTAATTTACTCAGCTTTTAAAGTCACCCTTTTTAACTGACTCTAAAGAAATTCTTGTAAATGCGTGTGTTTATATTATCGACAGAAAAGTCTGCTCACGCAGTTTAAAAAGTATATGTTTCCTCGCAATTAAGAAAAGGAAACTTTCAAGGTTCCAAAAAAGACATGGAAAAACAATCTTTTTATAAGAGCTCCAAAATTAGAAGAAAAATTTTTAATACTCCTTACACGACTTGGTGTTCCCACGTTCTTACTTCATTGACCTTAAAGCCTTGAAACTCGTATCAATTTGATTGTTATGAAATATCACTCAGTATTTTGAACGCCAAAAATTTTCACAGGTAAACTCTTTTTTGATAAAAAAAAAATTAAAACAATTAAAGTTGTTTACTCTCAGCGTGACCCACATGTTGACGAATTTTAAAATTGAGTGTAAGCAAGAGGGATGAGCAAAAAGAACACTACGAAACGAACACGATACGTGACATTTAAGGTGATTCAACGGTTGCTGTTTTTCGTGTTAGAGCGACATGCGATATATCGCATCAATTTGTTCCATTATTTCAGCTACTTGTCATTTTTCCAAATTTTGAGATCGTACTTCTGTTGTTTGGAGACTAAAGTATTCACTTACCAATTTTGACAAACAATTTCAACACTGGAAAAAAAACACATTGGTTGTAGAGTCCAGACTCTCAAAAACATCAATAAGGAAAAATACTCTTGATTCAATCTGATTTTTGCTTAAATCAAAGAACCAAGCCTCTTAATTTAAGCGGATTTCCTTTTGATCTAGGCAAAAATCTGATTGAATCAAGAGTATTTTTTCTTGTCAATGTTTTCAAGAGTCTGGACTCTAGATCCAATGTGTTTTTTTCCGAGGCGTGGTTCTTTAAAAAGGAAAATATCGCATTCGGGTGCAGTTTGAATATCAGTATCGAATGCGATATTTTCCCGGTTTCAACGGTGGCCGTTATTTGTGTCAGAGCGACGTGCGATATATCGCATCAATTTGTTCCATGATATCAGCTACTTGTCATTTTTTTTTAATTTTGAGATCCCACTTCTGTTGTCAGGAGACTAAAGAATTCACTCACCAATTTTGACGAACAAATTCAACTTAATAAAGGCGTGGTTTTTACGAGGGAAAATATCGCATTTGAGTGCAGTTTCGATATCAGTATCGAATGCGAGTTTATTCCTCTTAAAAAACCACGCCTTAATTACGTTGAATTTCCGTGTCAAAATTGGTACGTGAACTCTTTAATCTCCGGACAACAGAATCGCGATCTCAAAATTCGAGAAAAATGACGAGTATAGCTGAAAAAATGGAACCAATCGATGCGCCGTATCGCGTGTCGTTCTGACGCAATATAGCGTCCATCGAATTACCTTAAAGAGCTGAGTCCATAAATCTACACGTAGTCGCTTAACTGCTACGGAAATCAGGCACGCAGATTAGTGGTTTTTGCAGAATAGGCGGCCCCTAGAGTTGTCGCGGTTATCAGAATAGATGAACATTATTTCATCGGGTCTACTTCGGCGTTGATGAGACTGCATCCTCGCATCCAACCCGTGCACCGAATGAATATCAATCGCAGATTAAATATTCATACCAGCCGCGTAAACCATTTAAACTGCAGCTCGTAAAAATAATGAATGAGAGCTCCTCTGTCAGATTGTGCTCGAGCGAGTCGGATTCATGATATGCGGTTCCACCCTTTCAATTGGCTCTTTCGTGGACCGTTACGCTGAACGGACAGGCGTCGATAAATGTTGAACGTAGGTGCGCTTGTGTGAATGACGGTAAGTCAAATCCACTATTGATACCTGAAAATAGAGAATTTGCAGGTGTCTGAAATTTGATGAAATTCCGTGTTTAAGTGGAAACTACTGAGTGAGCTGAACACGAAAATACTCTTGGTTCACGAATTGAACAATTGATGGAGAGGATAGACAAAATGATCTAATCTGCTAAAATATACGTGTGTATAAATGTGAAATGCCGTCAGATGACGTCACTAGGCGATACATTTCCTCAATTTTGAATCTATTTTTATACTGTTTCCCATATCGGAAAAAAACTACAAAAAATACTGTGAAATCAGCTCTTTAAGCACTTCCAGATGAAGCAATAAAAAATTTGCATGCAAATTCTCCATTCATACTGACCCTCAAAAATAAATTTCTTATTTTGGGAGCCCGTGGTGCGGAATAAGTTGGTAAAATATCTCATATCCAAATGGTGGTATATGAAATATCAATGGAGAAATGTTATTCACATATTTGCTAAGTTGCGTAATTTTTGTGACATAGTGGTTCCTTGTTGCAAAATGAAGCGGAGCTTTCCAGACGCCGCAAACGAGTTATGTGATTGCCGACTTACACCGTCGATGTGTACCATTTGTTTTCCTATACACATGAGTGTTTTTAAAAATGAGCCAGAAATTGGACGGAGTTAAACAGAAAGGAACCAAGCCACATCGGGATCGAACCGAGAAAAAGATGCTCATAGTTTAGCTCCTGCATAAGACTCAATGTAAAAGATAAACTTCAAGTTTAATTTCTGCAAAATTTGCTCCAACAAAAACTTTGAATTTTTGGCGATAGATAGTAGAGCAGTGGCTGAGTTCAAAACCACTCATAACTCAATTTTTTCCGAAATGTGGGTTGGTTCCTTTCTGCTTAACTCAGTCCAATTATACTTCCGAATTGCAAAACGTAGTCCAATTAGTAGTAGAACAGTTCAAACAGATTCCAGAACACACTGAACAAAAATTATCGGCGTTTTTACCAAGGTCCGTTGGTACCTTTACCATCTCATTTTTTTACCAATTATTGGAAATTTTACCAAAACAGACTGGTGAGCTTACCTGAAAACCGGTATTTTTACTGTTTTTTTCAGGTAAAAATACCACTTTTATTGGTAATCAATTTCCGGTAACTTTGCCATTTTATCTTGGTAATTCTACCACAGTCGATAAAAAATATTGGCGTTTTTACCGGGGTCCAGTAAAATTACCGAGAAAGTCGATAATTTTACCGAGATTTCTCGGTAAAATTACCAATTCCATAAATGGTAATCTTACCAAGAAAAAACTGGGATCAGATAGAACCCTGAATTCTTGGTAATTTTACCCTATTCTTAGTAAATACACCGAGATTTTTTTTTCAGTGCATGATTATCATTGAGACTGTGGCATTTTCCCTTTTTCTGCGGCAACGCTGGTTGGAGCGCGGGGCGGTGTTTATCGGGACCGAATTAATTCCCGATTCCGCGATTCATATGTTAATACTACGTCACCGTGCACCGGTGCCCCGATTTTCGGATTACCGTCGGAATCGTTGACACGCTCCATTATTTCACCATTCATCTTTTTAATTGCCCCGCGCCAAGCCGGCCCGTCGATTGCTTCCCCGGCCGGGGCCCCTAACTGCCCTTGCTCTTGTGCATGTTAAATTTGCCCGCCACTCGCCGACATGGTTGCCGGATCGGTCGAAAAATCTTTATCGGGCGTAGCGGGTGATAACTCAAAATTTTCCAGGAATCTGGCAATTTGGATGATCCGTTTGGGGAAAACCCGGGAAATTGGAGGAGATGTGTCGAGGAAATTGTAAATGAAACTAAATTGCTAACTGACTCAGTGGGAAATGAAAATTTCGGAATTTCACGTGAAACAGATCATGAAATTTCAGAAATTTCAAACTGTGAAAATTGTGCCTTTCTTCTATTTTTTTGTGATTGAGTACGGGTTGCATACTCTAGCCCCTAAAAAGTATGAAATATAATCAGTGCAAACTCACTGATTTGCAGGAGTTTGCACTGATTCCTACCTCGATCAGTTGCATGCTCATTTTCTCGTTTTAATTTTTACATTTTTTAGCTTCTGTTCCAGTTGAGAATGGGCATGTAATTGGCCCGAAACGTCCTGGTTGTTTATGTATCCTCTAGCCTTGTATACCCATTTGTTTTTTGTATTTTAGTGTGTTTTTATTAAAATAAAGTAATATAATAATGTGCAAGAATAATAAAGATAATGTAATGAACAATAATAATGTTTGTCTTTTGCAGTTATGCGGTAAATACTGATACCATTCCTATCAATTCAGTGCCCTAGATCATAGATAATTATTCTTGACGAAAATTTTTTTTAATTGGATTGATCCAAATCCTCCATTGTGAAATGAAACTGAATGGACGGAGGTAGGTGAGGGTATGCTACTGTTCCGAGTTTCTTCCCTTTTGATCGTTGCACAAAACAATAAGTGAAACTGTGCATGGTTGATGTGCCTCAAACGTCTTTTGTGAAGTAATGACCAATACCTTTTGGCCCAGATGACCCCTTAACTACAATAAGTAAAGAGCTTTTTCTAGCCGTTCCTAACATGTCTACCAATAATTCTTGAACAAGGTTACAAATGAAAGAAGATAATAACATTTCCACTAATTTTTCCAGTAAAATATTATAAATGAGAGAATAAAATTTCGCCCTAAAATACGCTGAAGGCCGTACTCATTTGCGAAAATAATATAGTAAGTAAGTAAGTAAGTAAGTAAGTAAGGCCGGGCTGGCCGGCGAGGCGCCCTCAAGGGGCCAAGGCAACTGGCAACTGCCGTCGTGCACCCCGAAGTTGGACCGTACTCCTTAACATATCTTCGTACTATTGACACATTGAGTATCATCTATATTTCCGCAAGGCTCAGCGGCCGTCTGATAGCCAACGGAAGGTCTTATCAAAGACTGTGGCAGACGCTGCAGAGCACGGACTTTCGGAGCACGACCATGCCTCCACCGAGTTGGACTATGTTGATGCAATCTACACTGATAGGTAGCGCTGGCAGTCGCGCACACTACGAGTGATTACCGATTTTTCACAACCCAGTCGAACAGTGCAGACGGATTACTTACTGGGTGACTATGTCCCTCCCGCACCCTGTAACCTCGAAGGGTCAGGGTATTGGAGTGGCATAGTCATCCACAGTCACGATGACTGATATTTGAGTGTCCTCAAATATCAGTCACCTCCGGGGATTGAACCCGGGACCTCAGTGTTGGCAGCGAACTGCCTTGACCACTACACCACTGAGGCTGACGCGAAAATAATTTAACCAATTGACCTTTTTTATACTGAGTTACTGAAGTTTTCTGGGTCCGTCGTTTTTATTCGCCGAGCTCCCAGATGCGGATCTAGCAATTTGGCAACACCGGAAGTCCTCCATCCAAATCTGTGTTAAATAATCGATTCTTGTCGGAGCACCTGGCCCCTCTAAGAATCGATATATTTCCATAGGTTTTATATTGGAGAAAGAAAACGTTGCCAATTTTCTGGATCCGCCAATGGCTCCATTATTGGGGTACACGGCTCGTAGGTCCAGAACTTTAAGCTCTTTTTCGAAAAGGTTATAATCAACACAAGCTAAGGTTTTTTAATGGAGAATAATTCATTAAGAATGATAGAACAGATCTCTTTGTCACGAAAGAGGAAATAATGCCTAAAAACCGATTCATGACTTGCGAAATGATGAGTGCATTCCAGGTGCATTTTTGGAGTGTTTCACATGAAATCTCTGAGATAACCTTCCACTTTCATGCGAAGAATTTTTTAATCGGACAAAAACACCCATAACGCCTTTGTGAAGAGAAACTAGGCACATGCATCATGGCCTAGATCAAGTAGTGAGAGGGATAATCACGTCTGGGGAGGCATATTCGAACGTCAAGCATTTTTTTCCGAATCGGAAAACTCTTAATGCAGTTGCAAAACAGCTGTTCATTAATTCATTTTTTGTGTGGGTCGCGTCATGGAGAAAGAAAGTCAAACCTACGACTGTTTCCTGTAAGTCGAATTCGGGAACCCTTCATGAGCCCACCTTAATACGACCCATGTCACTTGATCAATGGCCAGACTCGATAGAAGTGGTTTAGTTAAAACGTTTCAGCGTCTCTTAGTTTTTGGCTCGTAATGATTTTGCTAAAGCACCTGGTTGCTCTGGGCTTCCTTATTACATGCTCAGTTTTGTGCAACGATGAAAAAAGTAAGTTGTTCCTTCATTCACTCATCTTCCACCTCATTGTAATACATTTTTGTACACCCATTAAGATTATTCCGCGATAATATTAAAAGCAATGAGAATGATTTAAAAAGGTTTACAGATTTTAAGTTGAACATCACCATTGTAAGAGCAGGCAATGAAAAAAACCGAGGTATTGCGAACGTTTCGAAAGCTTCAGTGAAGGGACGTACACAATACCTCGGCTTTTTCATTACCTGCGATTCATGGGTAGGCAATGATAAAATTAGAAACTGCTGTTTTAATGTAAATGAAAACCTGGATTTTAATCTTAACTGATAAAATGATCAAGTTCAGTATTGTGAATGATAGAGGTCGAGATATTCTATACATAATAAATACTGGGAATGAATGATATTGAAATGGTGCAATCATTGAACCCGTGTCGTCACCTCTTTGAAATCTGAATTTCTACCGAAACTTGAGAATAGATCCATAAGGACCGTGAAAATTCTGTGAACGGATTCTTACCAAAAGAAAGAAAAAGTTTCCATTTGAACATTTTTGCAGGATACCTCCTGAAGCACTGCACTCAGCTATGGCTAATAAACCAATAAGTGGTTCATATGGAACACCTCTAATAATATTAAAGACAACTTATAATAATAATAATAGCACATACACATACTACCTTGGTAATGGTAAATATATACCTTATAGAATGTTACGAGATACCTTAGTATGGTTCACAGATCGAGAATCATTAGTTTATTTACGACTAATAGTGGTGTTCCATATGAACCACTAATTTTTTTATAAAGCCATTGATTTTTCTCCCTGTGGTACGTGAAGCTTCACTTTGATTTTCTTCAGCACCATGCAGGGCATATTTCCCCGCGGACGGTCAAAAATCGACAATGACTTTATAGACACATGGATAACATGAATACGGGTTTTATACTTGGACTGCTTGGACTACTTGGAGTGCAATAAAATACAATCTACGCGTTAATTTCCTTTTTAGATATTATCACTAGAAATTTTGATAGGAATTGAGAGGTTTCGATAAGGGCCGTTCTTGGGTCCACCTTTGGTAAATTTTTGCATGTCTACCATTTTGTTTCATCGAGTATCTATATATTTTACGGATTGTATCATAATTTGTTCGTTTTCGGACTTTTTTCGGGTTCAATACTGAAACATGGGTCTTGAAGCCCAACTCTGGAGAAAAGTGCACGGGTTTGCGATCGAATGCCGGAAAATCGGCCGTTAGACCCGTGTTTCGGCCAATTAGCCCTAAAAAGAGACCGAAAATGATCAAATAATGATGCATTACGTAAAATACAGACCTAAATGAGCATTAAGGGTCGAGTCGTCAAAATTCAAAGTGGGCCCAAAAATAGCCCTTATATACACCCCCCCCCCCTACTAGGGGTAGGGGTATTATACCCCTACTTTTCAGAGATTACGATTACAAAGGCAAAAAATATCACACACAATTCCGTGCAGTGATGATGACGAGCCATATCCCTAAAAAAAATACAAAAAATGCGAAATACCACACCGAAAACAGAGATAATGGTCGCAAACTGTTGCTAGAGCAAAAATAAGAGTTGTTTCTATCAGTAAATGTCGCAAAAATCACGATGAGCGCATTGGCAAAGTTTGAAATGCACTCCTAACTTGACAATCTGCGTGAGAAATTGGCGCTTTTTTGAGCTTCCCGCTTCAAGAACGATACTACGGCACAGGTGAACATTTGGTTAGAGGTTTCGTTCTATTCAACCCCTGAGCACTAGGATACTTCACGATATTCAATATGGCTGACACCAATCCGCCAAAACACATGTGCCTAGACGAGATCACAAACATTTTTTAAAAACCCAGCGTGCTTACCTTCACAATTTCTTCGCGTTGATAAAGATTCGTTTTGGTCTTGTGCTCCCGATTCCGATTTGCGTGCGGAAACGTCGGCTATGTTGAGTGTTGCTATTGCGAAAGGGGTGAATGGAACGACTCCTCTAACGATTTGTTTACCTATGCCGTAGTATCGTTCTTGAAGCGGGAAGCTCAAAAAAGCGCCAATTTCTCACGCAGATTGTCAAGTTAGGAGTGCATTTCAAACTTTGCCAATGCGCTCATCGTGATTTTTGCGACATTTACTAATGGAAACAACTCTTATTTTTGCTCTAGCAAAAGTTTGCGACTGGCCCATTATCTCAGTTTTCGGTGTGGTATTTCGCACTTTGTTGTATGTCTTCAGGGATGGCTCGTGATCATCATTGCACGGAATTTTTTGTGATATTTTTTGCCTTTGCAATCGTAATCTCTGGAAAGGAGGGGTATCGATAAGGACTATTTTTGAGCCCACTCTGAATTTTGACGACTCCACCCTGCATGCTCATTTAGGTCCGTATTTTACGAAATGCATCATTATTTGATCATTTTCGGTCACTTTTTGGGGCTAATTGGCCTAAAGGCCAGTTTATCGGCATTCCACCGCAACCTAACCTAACTCTAATTATCGCTGTAGCAACAGATTGCAACAAGCCGATCAGTTTCAAAGTTTAATCATCGAAATGTATCTTAGCGTACTAATCGATTTCAGAGCCGAGGCCTCAGACACCCTGGGAGTGCAACGAGTGGTGTCACACGGAATTAGGATGCATCCACGATGAAGCGCCATGGGGTTTGCAATGGGTCGCAAACGGGGAACTAGGAAAGAAGTGCCAGTGCCAATTCGACCCGGCATTTTTGGAATATTTGGAGAGCCGGGGGATAAACCATCATTCGCATATAATACGAAAACTTAGAAAAAAGGGGACTCATGAAGTTAAGTCATTGTTGGAAAAATGGGAAATTCCACTGACTCATGATTGCGAAAGTGCAGCTCAGTCTCTCATCGAGGAGGAGCATGAACACCATATTCCAGGTGAGTCCCTGCCGTATATTGAGTGATTAAAGCTGCGATGACCTGGCTACATCTGCTAGCCATCTTTTTAAGTGTAAACTACCGTAAAAAAATCATGTTTCATCTACAAATACTACCAACATCAATTCAAATCACTCTATGTTTTATGCCCCTGCTGATTTTTTACTGCCTTCCTATATACAACATTAGATCAAGATTTTTCGGTTTTCGACCCATTGCAAACCCCATGGCGCTTCATCGTCGATGCATCCTAATTCCGTGTGACACCGCTCGTTGCACTCCCAGGGTTTCCGAGGCCTCGGCTCTGAAATCGATCAGTACGCTAAAATACATTTCGATGATTAAACTTCGAAACTGATCGGCATGTTGCAATCTGTTGCTACAGCAAATATAAGAGTTAGGTTATTTTGCGGAGGAATGCCGATAAATTGGTCCTTAGGCCAATTAGCCCCGAAAAGTTACCGAAAATGATCAAATAATGATGCATTTCGTAAAATACGGACCTAAATGAGCATGAAGGGTGGAGTTGTCAAAATTCAGATTGAGGGCCCAAAAATAGCCCTTATCGATACCCCTCCTTTCCAGAGATTACGATTGCAAAGGCAAAAAATATCACAAAAAATTCCGCGCAATGATGATCACGAGCCATCCCTGAAGACATACAAAAAGTGCGAAATACCACACCGAAAACTGAGATAATGGGCCAGTCGCAAATTTTTGTTGGAGCAAAAATAAGAGTTGTTTCTATCAGTAAATGTCGCAAAAATCACGATGAGCGCATTGGCAAAGTTTGAAATGCACAACAACTGTTCCTAACTTGACAATCTGCGTGAGAAATTGGCGCTTTTTCGAGCTTCCGGCTTCAAGAACGATACTACGGCACAGGTGAACGTTTGGTTAGAGGTTTCGTTCTATCCAACCCCTGAGCACTGGGATACTTCACGAAATTCAATATATAACAACTGTTCCTAACTTCACAATCTGTGTGAGAAATTGGCGTTTTTTTTAGCTTCCCGCTTCAAGAACGATACTACGGCACAGGTGAAAAAATCGTTAGAGGTTTCGTTCCATTCACTCCTTTCGCAATAGCAATACTCAACATAGCAGACGTTTCCGCACGCAAATCGGAATCGGGAGCACAAGACCAAAACGGATCTTTATCAACGCGAAGAAACACTTTCTGTCCGACTAGTTTGTGTACGATTGTTCCCAGGTTTTTTTCCAAATTTAAACTTGAAAAAAAATCTTATCATTCAAATAATATCGTGTAAGATGAAGCATTTATTTTAAATCTGTCGACTACGTAGTGTCGTTTTCTGCGCTGAGTTCGTTTTTAGCCTTTGAAAATGTATGCATTTACTTTTGTGAGCAATTTTGGCAATTTCCCTCACTTTCAGATTTTTTTTTTTTTTTTTTTTTTTTTTTTTTTTTTTTTTTTTTTTTTTTTTTTTTTTATGAGCTTCGATCCTAGCCACACCTTGAAAAAAAATTAATTAATATAAACTAGACGCTATGTGTATAATTTCTTTACCCGCTGATTACAAACAGTTCCGATGAAAAATTTCGCATGCGAGAATCCTGCGGTATCAAGACTATCTGTTCATTTCCGACCGAATATTGTAGCTGCAAATCCGAGGAGCGCTAATACAATTGATTCGATTGTGCCAAAGCTTGTCATCCGTTATCGATACAATTGGACGCACAGTTACAAACCAGTGGCGTGGCGTACTTTGCGATATATCCATTGATCTGTCATTTAAACCTACGGAAAAGGATCGATAAACGAGGTGTTCGCAACGAACACCTTAATATTCGATTTGTTACCACGGCTTCAATGGGGAAATATCGATAGTCGATTGTTCACGGAACAGTTTCCTCTTGCCGCTCCCTCCTCCTATGCAAATTAAAACCATTCGTTTTTACGACCGAGCAATTTATTAATGTTTCCACCGTGGGTATACTTGGATAGTTAGCTATGCGAGTCTTTAGTGACGCTCTTCTTTTGATGAGGTTGTAGATGGGTGTTATTGATGGGATCGAGGGTTTGCTGCGCTTTGTGCATTGTGCAAGCTGTATGATTAAAATTCACGCCGCCTCGTTTGGGACAAGGTCGGAAGTTGTCGGAAACCTTTGGCCGGGAAGTGAAAAAAGAATGGTATTAATGAAAATATATTCTTCTGAAGCTCTAATAGTGTACCTAAATACTATTTTAAATTAAAAAAAGTTAGCATCGCTTATATTTTTACTTTCATTCGACTTAAATTTATATTTCATCTAACTTAAATAAGTCTCAGCCACGGGGAAAAAGAGGTAGGGGTTAAGACCCAACTTGGGCATTCCCATTTAATTGTGGTAGTACCCAATTAAATTAGGCTACTAACCCAAGTGCTGCGCTACTACCACAATTTAAGGCGATAACCCATAACACATTTTTTCCGTGCAATTTAAATGATTTTAATTATCTTTAATACCGTTACTAAAAACAGTAAATAACTTGGTGTTCGAGACAGAAAAAAAAAAAAAATTGTTCAGAGAGGATAAAAATACTTTCTCTGCTTTGAACGCAAATATAATATGCAGAGTGTTATGACTTTAAAGGCACGGAGGATGACTCATTGCTGAAAAGTGACATAATACGCACACTGACTGACACCATCTCTACTTAAAGCAACAGTACACAATGATTCAAATGAAAGTGACGCAGATTCGAATTATTTCAAGCTCGTTTCAGAAATGTTTCCGAGAGTAAAGATGTTTTAAACTCTCACGTTATTGATGTAAGTCGTTATCGAGACAGGCAGTTAAAAGCGACAGGCAGAAAGGTGCATCATTGTGCCGAGCTTCAGCGCTAACGAAATTTTCAGAGATACATACATACATATAAGTCGCTTTACAGCACTCCCTCGCGCTAACCTCCACTGCTCTCTTGAAGCGGAAATTTTAAGAAATTACTTTTTTTATTTCAGCTCCCACTTCCAAAGCAAATTCTGCCTCCCTCCCCCGTTATATTTGGCTGAAACAACACCACTGCCGTGTAGAAACACCGAATATTTCCGTGACAATTTGATGTTAACCTCAAAGTGGTAAATTTGTATGAAGAAAGATGTGCTGGTAAATATCCGTGCAGGGCACATTGAATCGAGTCAATTAGAGAGGTCGGACATGAAATTATGACAAAAACTGCAAATGTTTAATTCGTCACATTTCAAATTTTAAGTGGTGCTTCTAGAATGAAATTTTACGAGGAAACCAATGGAACCACTTTAATTATATCAAATTGCTGTATGAACGGAGTTATGAGCTTCTAAAGTTTCCAAATCTCATCCGACCTCTTTCATTGACTCGATCCACCGGGGGGGGGGGGAGGAGGAGGAGGAGGGATCCGATGATTCGCCGACCTGTGATGCATACGTTCCCCTCAAAGTGCATTTTAATAAATTGCACGCAAAAATCTCGTTATTTCTCGCTCGCGTTGTTCCGCGGAGTATGAGAACAATCTGTCTGGCGGCGGGGGGGGGGGGGGGGGGGGGGCACGTGAAAAAATCATCGATTCCCCGTAATTTACCGGCGTAACCGGGTGTTATTTGTTATCCGATCCGCGAGTGGGCTTGAGAGCAAATAAATAGTGTAAAAGGGAGTGAAATAATAAGACGCATGGACAGGAGTGCGGGACGTCCATCTAATAAATTACTAGAGGTGCATCGTCACTGATTTATTTTCCCCGGTTCTCCGGCCGTCGGAACAGGGAAGTTCGTGCACCCCTTTTCGTTTACCCCCTTCGACGGATGGGGGGTGGGATACTCTCTTTATAATTGAAGCATGTTGGATGGAAAGGGCTCAAGGGCGCCTTTTTTGACGAAAACCGCGACATAACATTTGGGGTCTACGGGGTAAATGTGTCTGACAAACTCTTGATAATGGAACACTAAACAAGGTACGAGTTTAAGCTTTCTGATACATGTTTCTTAACCAGAATTTCACGTGGAGCACGACTCGCGCAACGAAAATTACTGAAACAAACTCCTAACGAAGATTCCTTTTATTTCCCACCTTTATACCTTTTACCTTTTTATTTCACATTGGTTACGCGGATTTTGAACTGCCCGCTCACAAGAAACTCAAAGCTCTACGTGAGTCAAATCGCGCACTACATTTTCAGCAAGCCTTTCAATCGAGCACTGTTCATTTCCCACCATGTGTTGTTCAAATTATAAGCAATTTGCTATAGCTGAGCCAAAGCGTCAAGATTGAGGTTGCCAGATTTTTGTATATCGCAGAGACTGTCATGATAACGTTTAGCGCGCGATGTGAATCACGCAGAGCATTGAGTTTTCATGAGCGGGTGGTTTGAATTCACGCATCAAGAATCATTAAATATCTTTGTAGGGAGTTAATTTCGGTAATTTTCGTTGTGCGTATCGCGTTTTACGTAAAATTTTGATTAAGGAACATGTATCAGAATGATAAAACTCGTACCTTGTCTAGTGGTCCATTGCCATCATTTGGACTAAAAAGACAAAAAAAGAATTCGCCGCGGAAAAAAATCAGGTAGCTTTTACCATGTCGACGGTGCAAGTGGTCAATCACATAACTCGTTTGCGGTGTCTGAAAATCTCCTATGTTATTGTTTTAAAGGAGAGCAAATTGACATTATTCCTTGAAGTTTATGCAGAATTTTCTTCGCACAGAGAAGAAAAATTACGGCAGTTTTAAATAATTACCGTTGAGAATTCCGTTTAAAAAATAAAGTACGACAGGAAGTCTGCTACGTCGCAAACCGAATTATGTGATTGCCGACTTACACCGTCGATATTCTGGTTAATATAGGGCACAACCAGAGAGTATGCTAACTTTCATCAAAATTATCGTGAAAGTAAAAAGACTTTTCCTTATTGTGACAATAATTTTGGTGGAAGTCACCATACTGTCTGCTTGTGCCGTTTTTTAACCAGAGGATGGTGAATTCTAACCAATTTTTTTTTTCCGTAAGGGGCTTGGAGGACAAGGCGAATAGGTGCAGTTTTTGCTATTTCAAGAAATACGTGTTTAAAGATTCAAAATTACATGGAGCCCTATGCCATAAAGAAAGTTTAAACTCACTTTTTGATGCTGTAGAGTTGGATTTTACTTGTGAATTTTTCACAACATATACTTTCAAATTAGTTTTAGTTGAATTCATTAACATCTCGATTCTTCAAAAACTCCACGCACTTTTAGACTGCGAAAGGAGATCGTCTGGCGTCACTTTAGTATGCGGGAAGTAACTACAAGAATAAAGATGGAGGATCTTCTGTCGCAGTCTAAAAGTACAGACACTTAATTGGGGTGGACTCCAGTAAAAAAAAGAATGATAAGATCTACTATAAGCCTACTTGATTTTTTACACAGTGATACTAATATTAGTGAAAATAACCAGAATTATGGTAATGTCACCAGAGCTCTGGTGATACTCACCATCATATGGTAAGTGCTCCCATAAAATCTGGTTTCAATAACCATATTCGTATCTCTGTGTCAGAGTATGGTAAAATCTACCATATTTTTTTCAGTCTCTATATGGCCTTGGTTATTCTGACTCTAGTCCTTTTCCTCTTAGTTATGATAAGCCACGGATAGGAGAGGGCCTCTGTTTCTATCAATATCTCCTTAAGATGTTTTAAAGCAAGTGAAATTTAGAGCGAGAGTGTGCCATTCGGTGTGAGGTGAAATTAATTCCCCACTGTTTGAGATGTCACGATCCGTGCACCGCGAAAGCTCGCGAAAGTTAGAAAAAGCTCTGAAATTTCGGCAACCACGAACGCTCGACCGATGAAACCGCGGCTGGACTTAGCTCCCGAGTGGAACGAAAACACGGGTTAGCGGACGGGTACAAAACCAACAGTCTCCAATTTGAAAGACAAGTAAGCAACTAGAGGACTCGCTTTCGGACCAGCGCTGCGCTGCATGGCCGGCTGTGGTCGTGCGCAGTGGCGTAGCGTGCTTTGCGATGTATCGATTGACCTGTCATTTAAACCTATGGAAAAGGATCCGTTTACAGGGTGTTCACAACGAACACCTTGATAATCGATTCTTGAGCATAGCTTCAAATGGGGAAATACCGATAGTGGATCACTCACGCCACGCCACTGGTCGAACTGTAATCAATCTCGAACGGAACACTCGGAAAATGCCCGATCCGTTTACGATTGGGAGGATCAGACCCTGAAACTCGTGACAGGGTCGTTCAGAGGGACAGTGCTCAATCAAAAACACTAAACTGGGCGCGACAAAAATATGAAATTCGTTTTTTTAAAGGATAAGAGAACAAAAAACACCCCTGAAAATAAAGAATTTCCATTGAGTAATTTGTAGGGTGGCAACAGATTTCTTCCCCCACAAGAAAAGGGAGGCGAAAAAGTAAAAATAAGGATGAGTCGAACTTCAGAGTGCCGTATGTTTAGAGTTAATAATAATTCTTCTGAGATGTGCTCAGTGCGAACATTAGTGCGATTGTCTAATTTTTCTTTATTATAGACAACAAATTACAAATCATTGAAAACTACTGGCTTAAATAAGTTTTTCCCTTTTTCGTCTCTTCCTTTTTTGTACTTATGTACTTTTCTATCTCAGAACTGGGGCGTGTTTCGACAAAACGATTCAATTTCAACGAAATTACTTGAGGCAGCGCGCGCCTTCATCGCGACCAGTTATGCAAAAAACGCGCCCGCGAGTTTAAATAGTTGCCGAACTAAAAATTGACTTTTAATCTCGTCTATCAAATGCATGCCGCTGAGAGCTTGTTGTAACGCGCGAAAGGTATCCTGGCGGCGGGGAACAAACTTCCTTAATTTAATTTCAAGCTCTAAACAAACTCATGCGTTTGCCTGCCGACACTTAATTGCGAGAAACGAGCTCTATATTTTTCACTCCATTCTCTCTCTCAACCTCTCATACCAGTCTTACTAAGATAGAGAAGTTACCATAATTTCAATTACTGCGTCAATGAAGGCGCGAAGTCAAGTTTTCGCCAACTTCAGAGGTACCAATCTGCTCTCGGAAGTTTTGGGTGCACTTTTACTTTCCAAGTTTGCGGATAGAGTTGCTCAAACTGTAAGTACGTCGGATGTGCTCAGATCAATATATTTATAATCGTTTCCCGAGCAAGTAGAAGCGGATTTCAAACTTTGACACGCGTAAGTTCAAGGAAAAAGCGAGGATATTCACACTCAATGTCAGATTATTTTTTCTAAAATATAGGATTCAAGATTTAAAATCAAATAAATATAATGTGATTATATAAATTTGACTGGTCCGTTTCAAAAGAATGTTTGCTAATCGATGGGGTTCTTTTTTAAAACTACGAAGTATGGAAAAGAACAAGAACACATACTACACTTTCTTCATTCCCAAATGAGGGGTTTGGGGAACAAGGCGCATAAGTGCAGTTTGTGAAAAAATTGAGATATTGACGATTTCAAGTAAAACTAGTCTTAATACAAATTCTGTGAAAAATTCGCTCCCAAATTCCAATTTTTAAGTATCAAAAAGTCAGTTTGAACTTTCTTTACGCCATACGGATCATTGTAATTTCGAAACTTTAGTTACGTATTTCTCGAAATAGCAAAATCTGCACTTATGCGCCTTGTCCTCCAAGTCGCTCAAATGTTTCTGAGTAAAATACAAGTTTGGTCGATTTGACCAAATATTTGGTCGATGAACCAGGTCCTCTTGGTTGATCCGAGTGAAAAATGTGACTCAAAGTAACTTAACGTAACCATAAACACGGAAAGTTTTAAATGTGTGGATTTGAACAGTTGTAAACCACAAGGAAAACTTGCGCTGAATTGAAAATAAAACTTCACGGCTTAATGACATTAGGGCGACGTTAAAACCTTTCCACTTGCACTCTCCTCGAAAGGTGAATTCAAACTTTCGAAAGTGGTCATCGTTGGCTACTCGCAAAAAAAAAAAAAAAAAAAAAAAAAAAAAAAAAAAAAAAAAAAAAACAGTGTTCGACCCAAATCATATTTGGAGGGAGGTTGTTACGTCCGTGGTTGGCATCACATCTAGTAAAGGTCGTCAGAAAATTTTGCCATCCCACTTAACTATGTTATGAAAATAGCTTAAAAATACAAGATTAAGGCCTTGAAGAAATGACGGTCGCAATGTTCCAACGAAGAATCCTCCACTTGTCATGACATTTCCAATCTGTGCGACTCTTAAAAATTGTTTGTGTACTTCATAATCGACGAATTTCATTTTTAACAATAAAACCCGGAGAATTATTAAAGTCATGTTACCAAAAACTAAAGTTGGCGTAAAAATCTGCATGCTTCCGTGATTACCTTTTAAACTTTAGACTAATTCTAAGGTCAGAAATCAACAGAAAAGTATTCCAATTTGCTAAGCACTGCAGTAGGTATACATGTTCCTCGCAGAATGATGTTTAATTCACTGCTGTTTCGCCATACAAATTACGTAAATTACGTAATTATTTACGTGAATTTTTGCGCACTTACAGCTCCCTAACTTGTTAGCGAAAAAGGCATGTTTTCCTATTTTGGAGCGATCATTAAGTTCATATAAATTAGACTTATGGCATTACGAGGAAAACTCGATTTAGAATTTTAGCCTTCACGACTCTCTTTGAAATCACAGCAACGCACCTCGTCTGATGTTTGAAACTGAGCACAAGTCATCAAACCCTGAACTTGTCGTTCCTCTGACGCGTCGCGTCGCGGGCGTAACGTCGTTTTCACATGAGCCCTGAAAAGGAAGAAGTCGAGGGGAAAGTAGGGCTCACCTATTCTGTCGTGCTAAGGCAAAACTCCGTATGAACATTTGAGAGTTGCCAAATTTTCTCGGCTAAAAATCCTAATTATTGAGGAAAGTCAAGCATTTTTTCCTTGAAATTTTCAGATATTTTAGATCGAGTTGGGAACAAAATTTGAAAAAAACGCTGTTAAAAATCCCGGCGCGAAATTCACGCTTACTCAGTTGCTATTTTGACCACCTCTTACTCTGAGTGTATGGATCCGGCGCGAAATAAGCTCGGCGCGAATTTCGCGCGCTGGCCGGAGTGAAAATCTGACAGGCAAACGTAAAACGGAACCGCCGCAGCATGGGTTTGAACTCGAGTCGCGGCAATGGTAAACGAGTGCTCTACCACTTCGCCATTTGGCGCTCGAATCAGATAGCCCTGAATTTACGATACTTGAGGTACCTCAAGTAATTCGTCCGTCCTTGGTGATATTCACGCTCTGATCTATTCACTCAGAGTACGGCGCGAAATTCGCGCTGGATTTTTTTTTCGCGCCGGCTATTCACTCGGAGTAAATCACTGATTTTTAACAGTGAATATATTCAAGATTTTCACAGTGAACCCAATTTTTATCAAAGGGAATACGGCAACGTCTGAAGGCCCGTACGGCGTTCTTCCCCAGCACGGCAGTGTAAATGTATCGACACCCTTACATCAGATGAGCCGCGACTTGTAAATTCGTTACGATTTCGAACACGTCATACCTCGCACAAGCCCGTTACCTTGACTTTTGACTTTCCCCCTCTACAAACACAGTTGACACGAAATTCCAGTCATTAGTCCCTTCCGGCTCGCACTCGGAGGTGTTTCTGTTTACCGATCCGCCCATTCGAATTCCGGGCTCCGTATCCAAACCCCATAAAAAAAACGCCGGGGCATCGAAAGAGGGGGTGGTCCGCCGACGACAAACGCGGAACCACCCTCTCTCCAAATATCCGTGCGGGAACGCCGCCGTACGGGCAGCTGCGGTGCCCGCTCTCGAGTGCAGCGTTCTGCGAGCGATGCACCCTGACATCCCTTGATGAATTTATAGGTGCTTATTTCGCAATTAGCATACTCCTTTTGAATCGCCGTATCGAGAGGGTTGAGTCTTCCGCATTGCCAGGAAAGTAAATACCATTAATCACTGCGACAGAAGTCGGACTTGTGCACCAATAAGCAAACCTGATCTATTTATATTTTCGCGCTCGA
Organism: Bemisia tabaci; assembly: GCF_918797505.1. Taxonomy (NCBI): domain Eukaryota; kingdom Metazoa; phylum Arthropoda; class Insecta; order Hemiptera; family Aleyrodidae; genus Bemisia; species Bemisia tabaci. The sequence continues at coordinate 40,609,153 of NC_092798.1, forward strand.
ATGAACTCGCGTATGCTCGACGGAGCTTTCGAGCACTTGCGTGCTTTTTCAGAGATGGGGGAATTCGGATTCATCGTGTATCCTTGCAGTCGTGGAACCGAACTGGTGATTTATGGTGGATATTATTAATTACGCGACTGTATAGGTCAGCTGTTTTTGCGTATGCCATTTCTGAGAGCATGAAAAAACTCTCTCTCGTGACGTTATTTTAGTTTAGTGACAGGTTTTTTTTTTTTCTTATAAGTGACTGGTTTAAGTTAAATAACTTAAATACATCTTATTTCAGGGTTGAATCTTCAAATGTGCGAGCAAAACTTTATCAGCGGGGATAATGTCATCCTCGCTTTTACTAGATTCCCTTTTATACTCAGAGTCAAGACAATGTGAATCCATTTCTGATTAATTCCCGTATTTTAGGCCTCCACAGTGTCACAAACGGGAATAAACATTACATTTTCACCGATTGCAAAGATTATAATATAGAATAGGCCGGGGAATAACGGGTTTGGCAAGGAATAAACGGAATGAGAGAAGGAACGGAGAATGGAATTTGAGAATGAGCCGATCAAAGATTACAAAAAAGTGCTAATTTGTGTAACCTTTATTCCCGTTTGTGACTTAATGAGGGGGTGTTGTCTCGACTCTCAGTATAAAGGGACTCTATAGCTTTTACATGACTTTTACAGATTTCTAATTATAAAATTGCCTGCGTCTTCTTACAGTTTTCGGGGATGCAAATAGCAAAGATGCTTCTCGTGCTATTTTTGACGGTATAGGCCCTTCGAAACAGAGCGAGCACACATATCTTAGGGTTCTTCGTATCTCGAAGCAATTTGTCTAAATTTTCCGGGAGAAATCTTTTTGAGCCCCTCTAGGAAGCTCCTACTTTTACAGGAAGGTAGCAATTTTTCCTGCCCATGGTGACGAATAGGTCACCGTCTACATAAAAAAAGCTCAGACCAGGGCCTGAAACTTTTTAATAAAGAATGATGCAGTGTTGGATTGAAAAATAGGCAAAATGTGTGAGCGGTTTGATCAATTTTAAGGTCAGATGATTGGAAAATCGCATTTCATTCCGGCCTTTGAAGCCTGGAATGTGGCAGATTAAACTTTTGCCTGATCGTCCCTTAAAAGTACTTTTGGAAAAACTTCAAATGGTCAAAACTCCGTTTAATTTTGACAGTTTTGGCGTTTTCCGTCACAAATGTTCGTATGGCACATTTTTATTATCTTGCATCAACTAAAAGTAGTTACAAGTCAGTTTTATTGTGGATTCAAATGCATCTTCCCGTAAAAGCTCAGAAAGGTATGTAAATTCCAGACCTGCTCATGGCTAACTTCCATTATGCTGGAGGACTAAACTACGAGTATTCGGAGAATTTTTCCGCTCCGATTCTAGCCAACAACATTTCCCTAAAATGCGTTGTATTCCGGAAAAGCTATCAAGGAGATTAGAGGCGGATTCACATGAAATTTCCAATTTCCGCGAAGCTCCCGATTTCCACGAAATCCCTGATTTCGTAATCCGACGTCGCTTCTCCACCACGGAATACCTCGATAAACAGGGATCAACAGGGGCCGTTTCAAAAAGGAGCCCCGTCGAAGTCCCAAGCTTTTTCCGCGAAGGTCAAAAATAAACAAAGTCGCTTGGGGCGCGCATAAAAATTTATCTGCCCTTCGCGACGCAGCATTCGATCTTTTTGTACCTCTTCACTTCCTCGCCATTCCACCTGTTACTGCGCCCCTATGCACGCGTTTATCAGTATTTGCATCGGCCCCGTTCTCACTTTTATGCCTCTTTTACTGCCGTGTTGCGCAAAAACAGCGCATCTTCAATGGTGCAGCTATGAATGCGGAGTGGTTCTCGCTCAGCACGGGAGTTTTTACCGTTGAAAGGCTCCGGTGCATTTCCCGCCTTTATTCGCTTTTTTACTGGAGGCAAGTTTGCCAAACGACGAGGATAAACTCTCCCATTGCAGTATGCTTCCAACTGAACGGAAAAATGTTGGCGCATCGGCAACAATGCTCGGAGTCCCTCGTTGATTTATCTTTTCAGAGCTTTCTGGAACAGAAAGCATGCACTTAAAATACTGGTGTTTCTGAATACGTGCATATTCTCTTCGTTCTCAAGTCGATACGCCAACGGGGGAGCGGGGCGAGAAATAGCCCCTACTTTTTGTGATGGAAATTCAACTTTTGTGAAGGCAATGCCGGTCAATTTCAGGGCATTCTTAGGGAAGTTTTGCACACCTACACCCCCCCCCCCCCATGAATATTTTGCCGCCTCTGAGTAAATTATATCTATTAGGGGAAAATAGAGATCACACTTCATTTGGACAGTTTAACCAAAAATAGCTTGACTGCATTTCAGGTTTCATAATCTCCTTTAATTTTTCATTTTCTGGGCATCATGAAAGAAGAAGAACACATTATCTCTTGAAGATTTGACACATTTTAGACATGTTCGTCAAAAGAATACATGATAAATTGATAAAAAAAAAATTGGTACTATTAAACGCAGAAATAAACCCTTTTTGAAAACTTTTTTAGATCCATCCCTCCCTTAAAGTTAAGGAGAGCCTTAACCTTTTAAGCCTTTCTTATTAGAGCGTTCCATCCCTTACAGTTAAGTTAGCTCTTTGCTAGATCCTCCTCTCCCTTAAAGTTATGATGCTCTGAATTATGGAACAATTCGACGATCGGTCATCTTCGAGCTACGTCTGCAGAGCACGGTGAAAATCAGTGAGCTGGTATTTTGGTTTAGAAATGTTTTAACATTGTAAAGATTTTCTTCAAAAGTTTTGTGACACATCATTTCGTTCACGTGATACACATTCAGGAGGGAGAAATTCTACAGTCAAGCCTCAGATACTTAAGCCCGTCACGAAGTCATGTGCGTTAACGAAAATTCAATATCGATCACTCGATACTCATGAATTACATTTGCAATGACACTTTCGCCTCCAATCGTTGATGCTCTTCACTCCGGAGCACTTCACTTTCGCGCACCCGCGGACGACAATGGATGACGTCATTTTGCGGTTGCGCACGCGTGTGAGGTCGATGGCCAGGAGCATTGTAATGCGGGGCTTCCGAACGACCTATTATGATATTATCGACAGATTGACAGAGGAGCGCCATGCTCAGACCCCTTCCGCCTTTTCAGGTCAAGTTCGAGTAGGCATTATTAGGAGTCGTATTGTCGTCTGAATCCTGGATCGAACATGGATTTAGGGGGCGTCCTGAATATCCCGAATTAGTCCCGGTTGACATTGACACGAACGGAGTGTGCTATTATCTATATTTGACGATGTTGCCAGAGCTACCTAGCACCCTCGGCCCCAAATTATACTTTTTTTCCATTCTAAGTTTCACGGATACTAATAAATATTTTGTAATGAGAGGAAAATGAACCTCCTTTGGGTTAGTTAAAAATAAACTAAGGTAATTTTTAGGCGAGTAAAGGGTTCACTGGAGAAAAAACCACAATGGATCTAGAGTCCAGACTCTTGAAAACATGGACAAGAAAAAATACTCTTGATTCAATCGGATTTTTGCTTGAATCAACACGAAATCCGCTTAAATTAAGAGGCTTGGTTCTTGATTTAAGCAAAAATCCGATGGAATCAAGAGTATTTTTTCTTGTCGATGTTTTTAAGAGTCTGGACTCTACATCCAATGTGTTTTTTCTTTTTTTTTCCAGTGTATTTTTCGATGAAAAAATTAGTTGACGAAAGCGGAGAATGATAAGTCGATGGAATCCATTGTTTTGTGATTTATTTTATGAGAGTACGGAGTAAATTAAGGTCCTAGAAAGTGGGCGAATCCACGTGGGAGGCGTACAACCCCCCCCCCCCCCGGTTTGCTCGGAAAAAATAAGAAGAAAAGGAGGAGGGAGGAAGAAGGAAAGAATGGAGGAAATAAAAAGGTAAGACGCTTACATTTTGCAATTATTCATGACCAAATTGACTCTAACTGCATATTCGATGCTTCACAAATTTTCCGGGTAAGGCGCCCAGATCCCTCTTGCCCTTCCCCCCTCTTCATTCGAGGTGTCCGGATCCGCCTATAATAGGATTCTTTTCACTTTAAACGGCAGAAAAATATCGTTGTGGAAATTCCACGCTTGAAACGATATTTTTAGCGGACGCTGGAGCCGAAGACGTATACAGCTAGGCGGGGGAGCGGCGCGGCGCGGCGTTCGCTGATTGGCTGTTTCCATCCCCTAATTTTATTCGCACAGACATCGGACCAGACATCGCAGAGCCTGATGGATACCCGGAATCACATAAATGTACATATTTCTGCCAAACGGAACTGCGTGCATCATGACGTGAGCCCTGTCATATATATATTCTTATGGGTCTCAGGGCTCATGTCTTAATGCACTTGGTTTCGTTTGACAGAAGTAAGTCCAGTTGTGCTTTCTCTCCCTACATAAATGCTCTAAACTTGGCATCGCAGTCGCGAATTATTTGTCAAACACACGTCAATCGAGGCTCCCGCGGTGACGCAACGGCCGGCACTCGAGCCTCTCCGCACTTTTGCCGGGGCACTCAACTCGTTAATTTCAACCACCATTGTCACGGCCACCCTGATCCCCTCCCGGGAGGCTGCGGTCAAGATCCGAACCGTTAGTTCATCAAATGATATTGTCACAATCGCGCCGACTCGAGTACTTGCGTTTAATTGTCGAGATGAATTATGCCGTGCTTGGCGAAAAGCGCGTAACCTCATCCGGAGCCCTACGCAGATACGTGATTCTTACCGAGCGCGCTAGGATTCAAGGGTCCTTCGAGGGCTCAGGGGAGAAGGTCCGTCGCACAGTGATACGAGCCTGTGGGAGAGGTTGGACATGAAATATTATTAACTAAAATTGCAAATATTAATTTTTATGTGGTCACATCATACATATTAGGAGATGTTAGGTGTAACCTACAGGATGATATATCGAGAAAACTGATGAGGACTTCTTAAAACTTTTAAGAAGATGTAAGCTTTTAAAGTTTCCACGTCGTGTTGGACGTCTCCCACGGTTTCGATCCACTGTGCTTCGTGCGGAAAAAGCTCTTGGCAGATTCCACGAGGATTTCGGTTTTAGCTTAGGCCGAGGGATTATTTCGCGCTGTTTGTTTATGAAATTTTCTCCTTGTCACGAACTCGACACGGGTTTGCGTTCGTTCGCAAACCACGTCACGCTTTTCTAGACCCTCCCTCTATCCAATTTTCTTGCAGGTATTTCTACCAAATACGGCGAAAAGTTTTCAAAAGATTTCAGATCACTGTTAAGTAAATGTCAAAACTAAAAGAAATTAATCTCGAAAGAGAAACTTACATGATTATTATTATTGCGAGTAACATTTTACATGAATAAGAACCGCTTTTACAGCGCTCTCCAACGCCTAACTGCCGAAGTCTCTTTCCTTCCGAAAGCTCTTCTTACTGGCAGCATGATACGACTCCTTGTATAACTTCTTGTCTTTGACCTTTCACGAATTTCCATCCCCAAGACCAAAGGCTGCAAAGACAAGCTGTTTTCTTGTGATACTGAACCTGACATTTATCAGGGCAGATCATCCGAAACAGCAATCAATGCACACACGTCAAAAGCAAGCCTGTACGTATCATGTACCCATTATAGTTTTCAGTTTGAGGAGACACCTGGTTCCCATGCACAAGGGGGTGTTTCCAGAATGACGTTAAAATCTGCAATGCGAAACGACCCTGCAACCGACCTATATAACCTATATTAAACGTAGTTAACGGTCACACGCTCAGGCTACACGAATCGCTCGATCGATCTACCATTTAAACCTGTGAGAAAGGATCGATAATCAATCTGTCGATTATAATCGATTCTTTATTATACCCTCGGATGGGAACCATCATCATACACACCTACTGGTGCATCGGACCCCGGGTATCGCACTCAAACGACCATCAAACGACATAATTGGGTGGCGAAACTGGATCCCATAAAATCCCGATCCGCGGGGGATATTTCGGTAGTGAAACTGGAGAGCCCCGCTCTACGAGGTCATAAAAGTTCGCTGCTCCCGGTGACCATAAATTCCCACGAAACCGTTGAAAACGTCGGAAATATTCCTTGAATTATCGGGGCGGTCCCGGCTTACCGACGTTGCAAAGTGAATTCTGTGGACAAAAATTTAATGTGTGGACAAGCACTGAAAAAAAAATCTCTGTGTATTTACTAAGAAAAGGGTAAAATTACCAAGAATTCAGGATTCTATTTGATCCCATTTTTTTCTTGGTAAAATTACCATTTATGGAATTGGTAATTTTACCAAGAAATCTCGGTAAAATTATTGAACTTTCTCGGTAATTTTACTGGACCTTGGTAAAAACGCCAATATTTTTTATCGACTGTGGTAGAATTACCGAGATAAAATGGCAAAGTTACCGGGAATTGATTACCAATAAAAGTGGTATTCTTACCTGGAAAAAATAGTAAAAATACCGGTTTTTAGGTAAGTTTACCAGTCTGTCTAGGTAAAATTACCAATAATTGGTAAAAAAAGTGAGATGGTAAAGGTACCAACGGACCTTGGTAAAAACGCCGAGAATTTTTTTTCAGTGAGAAGTCCCTGGACGGAGAATGAAAATTACCCTACATGAATGGTCACAAAATGACCCCGAATGGAACCTATTATTTCATCATCGCTTAAGGCGGTACATCTGTAATCGCAGAGATAGACAAGTCATGATATAATAGAAACAAGTCGCGGTGATGGGAAACTTTTTCCCTCTAGCCGAATGGTTCTTAAGAATCCTGCTTTTAAAAGTCGTTGTATGCACCTAGTGTCCTTTTATACTGAGAGTAAAGACAGTGAGAATCCATTTCTGATTGGTTCTCGTATTTTAGGCCTCCACAGTGTCGCAAACGGGAATGAAGATTACATCTTCACCAATTGCAAGGATTATAAACTGGAATAGACCGCGGAATAGGGACGACAAGGAGCAAATGGATTGAGAGAGGAAACGGAGACAGGAATTTGGGAATGGGTTGATCAAAGATTACAAAAAACGTCCGATTTATGTAATCTTTATTCCAGTTTGTGACGTCCATAAGCCGCGTTGTCTAAACTCTCTCTATAAAGGGACTCTAAATGCACCTCAATAATGAATTGATTCATTTGGCTCATCGATGATTTGACAACATTGCAATGGTTTTAGAAGCCGCGTGGCGCGAAGAGCGCCTTTGAAATGCTGAAATGCCAAGACTGCAGGGACAATGGGAGCTTTTGAAATCGGTGCAAAGGCGCTAATCCGGTCCCGCCTCCTTGCAATATTTTCCTCTCGGCCTTTGTTGACACCTCTGCGGGGTTTTCTTTCACACCCCGGGCATTGTTTTCGCAGTATTATTTTAAGCTCGTTCGATATTCAAAACTGCTTTCGCGCCGTAAAGGCCATACATTCATCCCACAAAATTTTGATTACGAAATTGACTTCCCGAACGGCTGGTTTAAACACAATTCCTTTTTTTTCTTTTTTACGCGCAGTGTGAGGATATTTTTTCTTCTTAAGCAACTCGTCGCCTACCTGATATAAGGGCGAAACTACACTCAGCAATGAGCCCTGTCTACTATACAATTCAATGCCAGAGGCGGGCCCAGCAATGGAGTTGTTGCATGTGTGAGGGATTTGCGATTTTACTGGTGATTCTTAAGTAAAAGTTTGCGAGAAACACGATGGTGCCACTGGTTTTCTCTGAAATCATCTTCCAAACTCAAAAAAAAGCTCTCAAGTTGAGGCCAAAATGGAGGGAATATCCCACGCTATCCTGAGAGTCCACTTTTGCATCAAGACAAACTCTCCATGCAAAGATAGAGAGCAAATAAATTGACAGGGTTGCCGTGAATTCAGTTTTAGAGTCCCCAAATAAGGTGGCAGCCCTGTCAATGTATTTGCTCCCTATCTTTGCACGGAGAGTTTGTCTTGATGTAGAGGTGGACTCTCAGGATAGCGTGGGATATCCCCTCCATTTTGGCCTCAACTTGAGAGCTTTTTCTGAGCTTGGGAGCTGATTTCAGAGAAAACCAGTGGCACCATCGTGTTTCTCGCGAACTTTTACAGAAGAATTAACAGTCAAATAACAAATTCCTCAAACATGCAACATCTCCATTCACGGTTACCGCCCTGTGGCCGGTGTCGAGCCGATGCGTCAATCATCGGTGACGCCGATGAGTGGTGAGAATCCGCGGGTAATTAACCCCGAAACCACGTGATCCACCGTTGTCCGACAGTATCTTAATCAAAGCGATCGGCAACCCCCTCCCCCTTCCGTGCATCGAACCCCGCGCCTCGTCACCCCTCTGCCTTCCTGCGCAGAAACAGGGTAACTCTGCTGGATTCATCATGCGCGATACGCGGTTTTCGTTCGACACGGCGGCGGTCCTCGGGACAGATGCACGGGGCGAACCCATCCGTGACGAACTTCGCACGTTGCTCGGGGGCGATCGGTGGGTGTCTGTGACAGCGGCGCGCCGTTCGGTGATCGGACTGCCACCGGATTGAAATTTAGAAATTTTTTCTTGGGAGATCGCGGAAGAGAGGGCTATTACGGTCGGATTTGAACCGGGGCGTAGAGTTATTTTCTTCTACGAGCGGGGACTAAAGTACAGTGCTGTCGTGCTGGGGAAAAACGCCGTATGAGCCTTCAGGCTTTGCCAAATTTCCTATGAAAAATACGAATGTCTTGGGAAGCTTATTAATATTTTTCTTCCCGTTTTCTTGTAAATTTTGTTCGCAATTTCACCGTGAGTTCCTGAAAATTTCAAGGAAAAATATTAATGACTTTGATCAGAAATAGATATTTTATCAAAGGGAATTTGGAGACTCTCGAATGTTCGTACGGCGTTTTTCCACACCACACAGGCTCGGACTGGCCATAAGGCCAATCTGCCATTGGCAGATACGCCCCCTTTGCGCGCCGAAAACGCGCCCCTCTTACCGATAGCAAAATAAGAAGAAAAAAAAAATACGACCGAGAATATTTGAGAAAAATTTCTTAAATGAACGGAAGAAGAGAGAGTTAGGAGTAAAGAAAGTAAAGAAAGGGACTTTCACGCGTGATAGTGGTGAACAGAGGTCGAAGAACTACTTTCTGAAGCATAAATACTTTTCTGTGAAATTGTTACCTTTTTGTCGACATACAGGCGCTTTATCATCCCCCACCTTCATTCGCTCTGTGTAACTCCCTTAGAAGCGAAGGTCTGTTCGATTTTTAGACGTACACGCCCTTTATAGACCTCTTAAGAGACCTTTAAACATATTTCCTCCTTTTCCAATGACTATTGATTTGGACATACCATAGCATAGCTCGGGTAATCTTAATTTATCTCGAAATTCAAAAATAAGAGACATCTAAAATGTAAACGCGATACAAATAATCGCGCAAGATGGATATCCACAATGCATATGAAAAATGTAAGACGCGATGCCGTGAGTCGTGAAATCGCAATGCTCTGCTCTAGTTTGAAGCAACATTACACATAAGACAAACGCAAACAAACACAATATGGAAATAAAGCGAGGGAAAGGATGCGCGTCAACGACGGCGCAGAGATACAACTATTCGTACTTGATGGACGTCCGTGCTGCATCTGAAAAATTGAAGGCGCGATGACGCGAACCGTGAGCTCTCAATGCCCTGCTATATACTGTCAATGAAGCGTCGCTCTGATTCGGGAGAAAAGTTAAAAAGGAGGCCCGAACACATCTCTCCTACCTTCGGCTGTATTACTCACATAGAGCTTGAAGCACCATTACGAATAGGACAAACGGAAACAAACACAAATGGAAAAAGAGGGAGGGAAAGGATGCGTGTTTACGACGGCGCAGAGATTCAACTATTCGTACTTGATGGACGTCCGTGCTGCATCTGAAAAATTGAAGGCGCGATGACGCGAAGCGTGAGCTCTCAATGCTGTGCTTCACGTTCAATTTTGCAATTTTTACTCCGTGCGATCAATAACCTTTGAACCTGAATATAGCGTAAACTTGTGCTGATTTGCCAAAATTTTCTGGACCCCTCTCCACGTAGGGATGCCTTACCAGGAAATATCACATTACGCCCCTTTAACCAGCCAAGGGTCTACGCCCTTAGATGCGAGACAGTCCGACCCTGTCACCACGGCAGAGTCAACCTCGGTGTATACCGGAACTCCGAGCTATCCGAATTCATTTGTCGAAATATACTCCTCACTTTCACGTAATTGGGGAAGAACAGCAGAGAAAACTGGCAGCTAGCCGAGCGTAGAAAAAAGTAACGGATTATTTTAAATAGGTAAAGACCAAACAGCATTTTGTATAAGTATACTAAATATTTGTATAATAATTTTCTATGATAAAGTATAAAATTAAAGTAGTTTGCATTCATTTCATAGACTTTCCATTCATTTAACGAAAAGGAGTAACTGACTCTGGATTATCCGAACTGCGGGCCGATTATTGAAATGGATAGACAAAGAAGACATAGGAAGTATTATGGAACAATTCCATTGGTTGAAACGGGTGGTTGTCATTGACAAAGGAGGTAAGAGGTAGACTAACTAACGGCAACCGGCAGACCCTACAGTTAGTCTATCATTTCCCCCTTAGTCTATAGGAATCACCCATTTCAACCAATAGGATCAATCCGTACTCCCTATGTCTTCTTTGTTTATAGCTTTGTCTATAAATTTCAAAAATCGACCCGCTGGCGGACGCCCCACATTACTTCGGACAATCCGAAGTCAGTTACTCCTTTTCGTTAAATAAGTGGAAAGTCGATGCAATAAATGCAAACTGCTTTCATTTTATACTTTATCATAGAAAATGTATTTCGAAATTTTCGGAGATTATGCCCTCTACGACGAGGCTGGTCTTAGTAACGTAGCATGGAATTCGCGTGAGTAGAAAGAACAAAGTAAGACAAAGTAACCAACTTCTTTGAGTAATATTGACCGAATCTTTGGGTTGAAAAAACTTTGGGCTAGACACCTTCATACCCATAATGTCCCCATGTAACCTACGGTCTCGGTAGATTTAACCAAAAATTTGGTCGACCAACCAAGTACTTTTGGTTGATCTGACCGAAAAAGGAGTAACTCAAAGAATCAATAACCATAAACACGAAAATTTTCGACTATGTATGAGGCAGATCCAAGGTCAAAATCGCTTTTCTCATTACATGACTTCGTGGTAGGAATCCTGAGGCTAGTAACAATGGCGTGGCGTGAATTGCGACTTATCGATTGTTATGCCATTTAAACCTGCGGTACAGAATCGATTATTGAGGTGTGCGCTGCGAACACCCTGTTAATCGATCCTTTTCTATGGGTTTAAATGGCATGACAATTGATATATCGCAAAGCACGCCACGCCATTGGCTAGGAGGGGTTTATGATTCCCAGAACTTTTATTTGGCTTCACTCCACCTTACGTCCAAAATAGCCGTTGCTTAATAAATACGCGAAAAAAGACAGAATAAAAAGGAGGACGTTGCCCAAATAGCCTGCTTCTTTGAAAAGCTTGCGAATTTAAGAATAGCGATCTTCCATCACAGCCCGTCACCATCTTCGGCGGCTCGAAAGCCCATGGAAAAAGGGCTAGACCCCTTACTCCTTTCAATGGCAGTGGCGTGGCGCGCTTTGCGATATATCGATTGATCTGCCACACTGAAAAAAAATTCTCGGCGTTTTTACCAAGGTCCGTTGGTATCTTTATCATCTCACTTTTTTTTACCAATTATTGGTAATTTTACCAAGATAGACTGGTAAACATACCTAAAAACCGGTATTTTGACTGTTTTTTTCAGGTAAGAATACCACTATTATTGGTAATCAATTCCCGGTAACTTTGCCATTTTATCTCGGTAATTCTACCACAGTCGATAAAAAATATTGGCGTTTTTACCAAGGTCCAGTAAAATTACCGAGAAAGTTCAATAATTTCACCGAGATTTCTCGGTAAAATTACCAATTTCATAAATGGTAATTTTACCAAGAAAAAACTGGGATCAAATAGAACCTTGAATTCATGGTAATTTTGCCCTTTTCTTAGTAAATTCACCGATATTTTTTTTTTTCAGTGCATTTAAACCTGCGATAAAAGATCGATAGACAGGGTGTTTGTAACGACCAACGTAATAACCGATTATTTACCACAGTTTCGAGAGGGGTAAAGTATCGATCATTTACGACACGCCACTGTTCGATGGGTGTTTGGATTGAAAGCACCAGCGCGTGTGACACGATTGATCGATCGCTTTCCACCGTGGAAAATGTGACTCGTCCCTGTCGACAGGAGACGAAGCGCTTAACGCCGCCGGTGCATATTTAGTTCCGGCTTAGTTACCGATCGGGATGTCTTTTTCAGCCCGGGTACTTGCTATGCGCTGCACCCATTACGGTTGCGTGTTTTAATTTGCCCGCCCCTGGTGAGCATGCTTCATTAGCGCGGCTAAATATGTTGAACAGTCTCGCCGGCTTTGATTATTGAGCGTTCACATAAGCGCAAGCATTTACAGCTCTGTCAATCGATGTGCATCTGCCCATTGACGGCTTCCTTCATCAGTTGCGCGCGTTTAACCGATGAGATATGAATAGTTATCGTAGGCAGACCAAACAGCTTGTTTAGTACGGTCGTGTCAATAGAATGATGGGAGAAGGGCTGCCAAAAAAGATGCTTGATCGGGTTTCTCCTGGGAGGAGACGAAGGGGGCGCCCGGTGAAAGGTTGGCGACAGGGGGTTATGGATGAGATGAGGGTATGCCAACTCCCTGATGACCTGTGCGAGGACCGAGTTTTGTGGCGGTTAGGCGTCGCAGAGCGCCGGAGAGCGCTGTGAGAGCGACTCTTATGTATATATGTATCATAGGCAAATCTAAACGCTTTGAGTAGGAGGAAGGGATTTGAGGGGCTTTACCTAGAAAATATTCGAAATATTGAAGCATCTATCATGTAATATGAGTCTATTCCGTCATGACTAATTACCAAACATGAGCGCCCTTTCCTCTTTTGTTCTCCGTTTCTTCCTTCTTTTTTCTTTTTCCTTTTCATTGAGCGAACGGGGGCGGGGGGGGGCATACGCCTCCTACGCCCCGTCCTTTGGACCCGCCTATGCTGCCGTGCTAGGGGAGAACGCCGTATACGCCTTCAGGCGTTGCCAAGATTCCTCCGATAAAAACCGCATTTACAGGGAAAATTGTGAATGTTATTTTCCGAAATTTTCAGAAAATTGTGTAAGCACTTTAATGTGTAATACCTGAAAATTTCAAGGAAAAATACGCATGAATGTTGTCAAAAATACATGCTTCATCAAAGAAAATTTGACAACCCTCGAATGTTCGTACGGCGTTCTTCCTTCGCACGGCAGTGTGGTAGTCATGATGATTGAAGAAGAGGAGACAAAAAGTTATCATCCTTATGCGCATATCGGAGAAATAGACAAGAGAGGGTTCGGACTTTTTCTTTCATGTTTCACTGGACTAAATTTTGCAATAAAGAATTAAAATGCTTGACTCATCCATGACACAAGTGACACAAAAATGACACACAAAATGACACAAGTTCCGTCCCTGAAATAAGTATAGATAATAGTTCCCTTTTGCAAAATGTAGATCATTTGTACACTGTAAAAATGATAATTTAAATATGAGATTGAGTCAACCTTTTCTCTATTTGTATTTGTTTCACAGTGTTTTGGTAAATAACAATTCTCGTCGAAGCATCCACGACATTGTTATGAAGCAAAGCCAAGTTGGCATTAAGAATGTGAAACAACGTAAACAACACCCATCACCTTGTTTTGAAACAGTTATCGGTGACGCAAAGGCACCGGAGATAAAGTTTCAACATTACAAAATATTGTTTCAAACGACAGAATGGCTCGATTTTAGCAACTCAAAAATGACAACAATTTTTCTAATTTGGAAGAAATCAAAATTTCTAATCTGTATCCAAGGGACTGGCGCAATGTCTAACAAATGAAAATTACACATATTGTTAACAGAGGTGACTATACGATCTACATCGAAACGGAATCAGACGCGTGCCTACGTAGGATAGCAAGTCCTTCTTCGCCCTATGCGCGTAATAAGGCCCACACCCACACATACAGCACATACCGAAAGAACAAGTTATATCTGGGACGAGCTCTAAAGTTGGGCAAATAACGAAAGTGCGAAACCACAAAATAAACTTACGGTATTCACAAGTTTGAAAATTAAATCAAACATATGTACTGAAAAAAAACTCCGGCCGTGGAAGCCGTACCTACACCTCTTACGGGCTATATACCTGGAAATACCGCCCGCGACCCCGGCTCGAATGCCAAAAGTTCCGGGTGTGACATCTGGAGCAGTCGAAATTGGACGTATTTCTGTCAAACGGAGCTATAGATAAGTGCAAAAGATGGGGTGTGCTCTAGAAAGGTGGATTAGGAACAATATAATAGTGGACGTGATTCCATTGGGAGAAATGGAGAAGCGGGATTTTACATTCTGTCAAACGCAATTATGTGTCTACTAAATGCGGCACCATGAGCCGTGGGCAGGTGACAAAAGCGTTGTGGATAAAGTTCATGAGTTAAAAGACCACCACAAGCAACGGCGCACTGTCGATCGAGTCAATAGGAGAGGTTGGACAAAATTTGGAAGCTTTAAACGCTTATAACTCCGTTTATACAAAACTTTGAGATTCCAAAAAAGGTTCAATTGGTTTCTCCGTAAAATTGTCTTGTAGAGGCACTCCTTAAAATTTGAAATGTGACGAGATGAACATCAAAATTTGCAGTTTTAGTGAAAAATTTCATGACCGACCTCTCCGATTGGCTCGATCCACTGTGCGGCGGCAATGGCTTCATCGCCGCTGACGTCAGTGGCGCTGTATAGTTCCCATTCATTCTTACGGTCCTCAACTAACGAGCACATCCCCTCCTTTCCCGCCTGTCTTCGGTTCCGTTTGACAGAAATACGTCCAATTGCGGCTCCAGAATCCGGATTTTTCGTCGTTTGAGCCCGGAACGGACGGTATGTCTATACAGCCCGTCACTTTTTTTTCGAACAGGGCCCCTTTCAACGTGAATTATCCATCTTGCGATACATGGAGCGATACCGCGCATTTATCGGGTTTGAGAGAAGCGAAAGCAGGCTTCAAAATATTTTTTTCATTTGAAAAACTCACGATGTGGCTGCAAAACATCCTCCCGAAATCAAAAATCAATTGTTTGCCTGAGCCACACTAATGACACAGCAAGTTACAACGGCAGTTTTTTTTTACATGACGCACCAGAACTTGAAAAAACAACCTAAAACCAATAGCGTCTGTTTCTGCGACACGGATATCATTTGATAGGCAAATCGATGCGAGAATAGTAGTCAGAACGCTTCGTTCCAGCTCGGACGCCGTGCCGTTTCGATTTCAGCACTTGATGACTTCGCTTGGCTGCCTTATCGTCGTAGGCCTTTTCGGCCTGGCCCCAGTTTTGAGCGACAATAAGAACAGTAAGTTATTGCACCGTTCCTCATTCTGCTACCTTTCTGCCAGTGAAGTTTTCTGTGCGATAATATTTTAGGATAAAGAGAATTTTTCATCGATAGGGCCGAGAATACATGGGTGATTTCACGATAACAGGAATAGCTAAAATGTGCTACCCTAAAAAATAAAAGCTCACCAATTTTAAACAAATTTCATTACTTCATTTTAAAGGTATAAACTTCTTCTTTCCAGCTTTGGCACGAATTATTTTGATTCTGTACAAAGTTATAGTGATAGACAAGCAAGCCATTGAATCGCAGGTATCAGCTCTTCCCGCGGGACTACTGGAGGTCCACGCAAACATGGCGGCACTACCAAATTGTGTCGGTTACATAACCGACACAGCGTAACCGACACTTGAAAATGTGCAATTAAAGATGATACCAAAGACGAAACTTACCAATTCTTGAGATGTGAGGTGAAATTAATGCTGCCTCCAAAGCTTTCAAAACTTTGGGGACTTCCTGTTAGTTTAACAATATTACATTGAGGATTTTGTGTAGTGTGTAATTAGTGCTGCAGACCTAAAACTCACTGGTTTTTATAAAAATTAAATATTTCAGTGGAGAAAAAGCCGACTTATTAGTGATAGTTTGGACGAGAGGATTTCAGCCAACAATTTTATGATAGTTTTGAAACTTTTTTTTTTCATTTCAACCAGTTTTGGTTTCATGTGACGAGATCTGCACTTAATGCAACTGCAAAAATACGTTGCCAAATGTGGCGCCACTCTTTCTAATGACTTTTTTCACTTCAAAATAAACATTTCAGCTCAACATAGTAATTTTGTTGAACATTAGAGTCCCCTTTCGGCAAAAATTTCAAAAGAATCCATGTTCAGTAATGATTTACTGACGCCAGTTGCTCTTTCCCTTCAAAATCGGGGTTGGCAACGCGTAACCGACCGGACATTTTCGGCCTTTAAAGTCTCATATTATTAAATACAATCATTATTTATCATCCTTTTTAGCATAGATAAGTTCAGGGACATCATTCCTGTTGATTTATCAACTTGGTTTCCAATCGTTTTGCCCTAGGCTTCATAGCCCACGGCGCGACACGATTATTCCTATTATCGTGAAATCACCAACATGGGAGCTCACCCAAAGGAACCATATCCATTTTGACATGAACCCTAGGATCCATAGGAGCACATGCATGACAGGACTCAAGTCACAATGGATACGGTTCCTTTGGATTTAAACGCGTCCAACTTTTAACACCACAATTCTTTGAGAAGCTGCGAGTATGGTTGCATTAAATGTGGTACTATATTAAATCTGGTACTATATTAAATCTGTTCGATCTATTAAATCTGATACTACGGTACAGGTGAACATTTGGTTAGAGGTTCCGTTCTATCCAACCCCTGAGCACTAGGATACTAAACAATATTCAATATGGCTGACGCCAATCCGCCATAACTTATGTGCCTAGACGAGATTCCAACCATTTTTTAAAAACCCAGCGCGCTTACATTCACAATTTCTTCGCGTTGATAAAGATCCGTTTTGGTCTTGTGCTCCCGATTCCGATTTGCGTGCGGAAACGTCGGCTATGTTGAGTGTTGCTATTGCGAAAGGAGTGAATGGAACGACTCCTCTAACGATTTGTTCACCTGTGCCGTAGTATCGTTTTTAAAGCGGGAAGCTCAAAAAAGCGCCAATTTCTCACGCAGATTGTCAAGTTAGGAACAGTTGTTGTGCATTTCAAACTTTGCCAATATGCGCTCATCGTGATTTTTGCGACATTTACTGATAGAAACAACTCTTATTTTTGCTCTAACAAAAGTTTGCGACTGGCCCATTATCTCAGTTTTCGGTGCGGTATTTCGCACTTTTTTGTATGTCTTCAGGGATGGCTCGTGATCATCATTGCACGGAATTTTTTGTGATATTTTTGCCTTTTAAATCGTAATCTCTGGAAAGGAGGGGTATCGATAAGGACTATTTTTGGGCCCACTCTGAATTTTGACAACTCCACCCTTCATGCTCATTTAGGTCCGTATTTTACGAAATGCATCATTATTTGACCATTTTCGGTCTCTTTTCGGGGCTAATTCTGGGCCGAAACACGGGTCTAGGGGCCAATTTATCGGCATTCCACCGCAACCTAACCTAACCCTTTTTTTTTTTTTTTTTTATTGAGAGTTTAGTGGCTTCTATTCTCTTAGGAATCTACAGCCATCTATAGGCACTATTTAATGTCCGAAGACATCAGGGAGTTTGGTAGACATCCATGCTCGGGCTTACAAATTTTCACGGATTAAGGCCGAGCGAATTCTGCTTACAGATCCACTCGTCAGTTCCATGAAAATTTGTCGCCACCACCGGGATTCGAACCCGGGACCTATTGACCTAGAGTAACCTAACCCTTATTTTTGCCGTAGCAACAGTTTGCAACAGGTCCATTAGTTTCGAAGTTTCATCATCGAAATGTATTTTAGCGTACTGATCGATTTCAGAGCCGACGCCTCCGACCTCCTGGCAGTGCAACGAGCAGTGTCACAAGGCATTAGGATGCATCAACGATGAAGCGCCATGGGGTTTGCAATGGATCGCAATCGGGCAACTAGGAAAGAAATGCCAGTGCCAATTCAACCCGGCATTTTTGGAATATTTGAAGAGCCGGAATGTCAACGAGCAATCGGCTATAGAAACGCTTAGAAAAGGGGGGACTCCTAGAGTTGAGCGATGGTTGTACGAAATGATGATCGACGTGACTCATGACTGCGAAAGTACAGCTCAGTCTTCCATCGAGGAGAAGCATAAACACCATATTCCAGGTGAGTCCCTGCCGTTTATTGAGTGATTAAAGCTGCGATGACCGGGCTACATCTGCTAGCTATCTTTATAAGTGCAGACTACCGTAAAGCAATCATGTTTCAACTACAAATAATACCACCATCAATGCAAAACACTCTTTTTTTTACGCCCCTGCTGATTTTTTACTGCCTTCCTATATACATTATATCAAGATTTTTCGGTTTTCGGCTACTCATGATGCAAAAACAAAAGCTGAGCTATTAGCCGACTTAACACATGCAATGACTGCGACTCAGGCCATACTTTAAGAAAAAAACAAAGTGCAAGAGGATGTTAATATATTTACAA
The DNA here is from genome assembly GCF_918797505.1 of Bemisia tabaci. Classification (NCBI taxonomy): domain Eukaryota; kingdom Metazoa; phylum Arthropoda; class Insecta; order Hemiptera; family Aleyrodidae; genus Bemisia; species Bemisia tabaci. The sequence goes on from NC_092798.1 coordinate 40,627,805, forward strand.
TTTTAGCTTAACATGGTGGACACGCATATATTTGTTAAGTCGGCTTAAAGCTCAACTTTTGTTTTTGCAACATCAGACCTATCCCGTTTCCTTAGTAATTTACCTGCTGTAATTCATCGCCACACCCTGCAATCATCTTAAATTTTAGGTTCAGACTCTCTCCTATTCTACTATCCTCCAGCTCCAGACTGGTATTAAGGGGATAAGGGGGAATTTTGCTGATGCTTACGAATAGTTTTTCTTTGTAATGGGTATTTCTGTCACATAGAGACAAGCACCAATGGCTATACCGCGTAATAACAACTTCCGAACCTAGTTTCGTTCACTTTTATGTTAGATCATAGGCTCGTACATCATGTCTATTGATAAACACATGGCGCAGGTTATCACTTAAATCAGGCATTTTTTCAATTGCCCGAGGCACATTGACGAAGTATATAGATCTAAAAAGTTCTAATTGTTTTGAAAAAAGTGTCTCCACGTTTCAGCTTTTTGAAAGAGACGTTGAACAAAGTATGACAGTAACACGATACCAATTTTCTAGGAGGAGAATAAACCAGTGTCTTAGGGTCATCTAGGCATCACACGAAAGAAAACATGAAATGTAAACTATTTTGTAACTAAACAATTAGTTTCGAATCAGAAAAAAATTAATTCAGTACCGGGCATTCTTTCTCCTCATGTGGAAATATCCTTCATTTATCATGAAAAGCTAGAATGATAAGCGTGCCAATTTACTTTTGGTTTCATATGACGAGATCTGCACTTAATACAAATGCAAAAATACGTTGCCAAATAAGGCGACACTCTTTCTAATGACTTTTTTCACTTCAAAATAAACATTTCAGTTCAACATAGTAATTTTGTTGAACATTAGAGTCCCCTTTCGGCAAATATTCAAAAGAATCCATGTTCAGTAATGATTTACTGACGCCAGTTGCTCTTTTCCTTCAAAATCGGGGTTGGCAACGCGTAACCGACCGGACATTTTCGGCCTTTAAAGTCTAATATTATTAAATACAATCATAATTTATCATCCTTTTTAGCATAGATAAGTTCAGGGACATCATTCCTATTGATTTATCAACTTGGTTTTCAATCGTTTTGCCCTAGGCTTCGTAGCCCACGGCGCGACACGATTATTCCTATTATCGTGAAATCACCAAAATGAGAGCTCACCCAAAGGAACCATATCCATTTTGACATTAGCCCTAGGATCCATATAGGAGCACATGCATGACAGGACTCAAGTCACAATGGATACGGTTCCTTTGGATTTAAACGCTTCCAACTTTTAACACCACAATTCGTTGAGAAGCTGCGAGTATGGTTGCATTAAATCTGGTGGTGTGATTACTCCCCCAGCGATACTAACTTAAAAGCAAAAAAATAGCTGGAATTATGAAATGTGCATTCGATAAATCTGTGCGTGACAGGTTGACAAACCAATTTGCGTCTCCAACATGACTATCCACATTTTAAGAATAAAAAACCTTATCTCAAAATAACGTGCATACTTATCGCGTCGGGTAAAAATTTATCACATAAACCTCAAAGCCTTGATATCAGAATCTAAATTGGGATTTTTTTCCCCCTTTCAGGCCTCGTCTTAGCTTTAAATTCCGAGTTCACGTTGCGACCACAAAAACACGTATCTCGACTTTGCTGTTATAAAATATTTCCTATATAGTCTTCAGGGCGGAAATTACAAGCCTTCTTCTCGATAAAGAATATAATTGGAAAGGATAGAAAAATCCCACTTATTTCGTGTAATAATGATAATCGGTCATCTTTCAAGGCAGTAAAAGTTATTAGAACGCCGAAATTCAAGACGCATGATTTTATAGTCTCACAATCATTAATATGGGTGATTTCACGATAACAGGAATAGTTAAAATGTGAAATACCTGAGAAATAAAAGTGCACCAATTTTAACAGGATTTCATTACCTCATTCTATAGGTATTAAACTTCCTTTTTCCAGCTTTGGCACGCTCTATTTTGATTCAGTGCAAAGTTAAAGTGATTGATAAACAAGCCATTGAATCAGGTATCAGCGCTTCCCGCGGGACTGCTGGAGGTCCACGCAAACATGGCGGCCCTGCCAAATTGTGTCGGTTACGTAACAGACACAGCGTAACCGACACTCAAAAATGTGAGATTAAAGATGATACAAAAGATGAAACTTGGCAATTCTTGAGTTATGAGGTGGAATTAATGCTGCCTTAAAAGTTTTCTAAACTTTGGAGACTTCGTTTTAGTTTAATACTATTAAATTGAGGTTTTTGCGTAGTGAGGAATTAGTGCTACACACGTAAAAATCACTGGTTTTCATAATAATTTAAGTTTTCATTGTAAAAAAAACTGACTTATCAGTAATGGTTTTGTCAAGAAGACTTCAGCGAACAATTTGATGGCAGTTTTGAAACTCCTGACTCCATCTGGCGAGATAAACACTGCACTTAATACAACTGCAAAAATTTGTTGCCAAATGTGGCGACACCTCTTTCTTATGACTTTTCTCGCTCAATAATAAACATTTCAGTTCAAACTGGCAATTTTCTTGAACACTAGAGTCTCTTTTCAGCAAATATTGCCAAAGAGTTCATGATCAGTACTGATATGTTACCGCAAATTGCTCTTTTGCTTCAAAATCGGGGTTGGCGACGCGTAACCGACCGGACATTTTCGGCCTTTAAAGTCTCATATTATTAAATATAATAATAATTCATCATATTTTTTAGCATGGATAGGTTCAGGGACATCATTCCTATTGATTAATTAATTTGGTTTTCAATCGTTTTGCCCTATGTCGTTAATAACCCACGGCGACACGACTATTCCTATTATCGTGAAATCACCCATATAAACTTCGAAGGATTTCACCTTTTCACTATTTCATTGATTTCACCTTTTATTCCGTCCGGCATTGCCAGATTGTGCGATAATGTGAATATTTTAGATGGGTTTGAAAGGGGGAAAGTACTGGAAAAGCAGCATATCTGGCAACAGTAGAGTCTGGAAAGGACGAGAGACTTCCCTCCTGGGAAAATCCAAGATTTATCCGGAAATGTCATTAAAAAAATTGGTTCCGTTAGAAGCATCAGATGTATTCTAGGGAAACCTGTTTTAAAATAATAATTGTAAGTAAACACAGATGCTACAAAATAGAAAAAATGAAAAGAAAAAGAGACGATAATAAAAAGTGAACAGTTCTGTTTTTCGAATTTCTTACCTTCAGCTCATATATTTTAGACGATTTTTAGTAGATATTCATTGTTTTCTCTTTCAAGAAGGTACTTTATGTAATGCAGTGCTTGACCCCCTCCCCATAATTCCCTTCAGTAAGGCGCGACCCAATCCCCCCCCCCCCTCTCTGAATGCCTCACTTGATATATGGACTTAATATTTGGGGGTGCCTCTGAATATAAAAAAAGAAAGGGGGCCCTTTTGAGGATTCGTCTATAATCGGCGCACCTCGCCGGTTCCGATTGAGATTTGCTGAAAAATGCGATCGCGATGTCAATCGTGAATCGAGATCCACGGTTGTCACTTTCCTCCACCCGAATGGGACTGACGCCCCATCGAAAAGCGATTTTGTAGAAATGATCGATACCATCATTGCTTCATCTCCGCATATTTATTAATGTTCTAATGATGGGACGTTCCGGTAACAAGTTTCTGTGACAAAATCATTTTTGTCTTGGTAGTCTCCAAAATGTACACGTCATAGTGATCAAATGGACGTATTTCTACCAAACAGACCTATGTGGAGGTGAGAAATATGGGGTGTGCTCGTTAGTTTTCTGATCGTAAGAGTGAATGAGAATAATAAAGCGCCAGTGACGTCAGCAGCGACGATGGAGACTCCGAGCCGCGGATCCGTGTCTTTAACTCATGAGCCCTGTGCACAAGGCTCTCTTGCCATGCCCGCGGCTCATGAGTTCCGCATTCAGTTAGCACATAGGTCTGTTTGGTAGAATGTAATATCCCGCTTTTCCAATTCTTCAAAAGGAACCACGCCCACTTTTACATTGCTTCTTATGCAGCTTCGACGAGCACACCCCACATTTCTCACCTCCACATAGGTCTCTTTGGTAGAAATACGTCCAAATGTTCAACTACTTAGAAAAATGGTTCGCGGAACGTACCGAGTGTTACTCTCGTAGCGAATGAGTGGAGAACCAGGGGACGCAGCCCCCTCGTATAATATACTGGTGGAGCTAGTTTAATCAGACCTTGCTATAGGTCTCTATGATAACATGAGTGGCAGTAAATTCTTAAGATGAAAGGATAGAGAGATGACAAGTGACCTATTTAGATAGAAGTTTTAACGTACATGGAAAAAACTCAGTGTGTAAAAACCTGTGCCCTATGGTGGAAACTCAAATTGTTCATACGGAGACAAAATCGGTCTCGGGTCAAAGGTAATCGATGGGGGGAAGTAACACTGAAAGAAAATTATCGGCGTTTTTACCACGGTCAGTTGGTACCTTTACCATCTCACTTTTTTTACCAATTATTGGTAATTTTACCAAGACCGACTGGTAAGCTTACCTAAAAACCAGTATTTTTACTGTTTTTTCAGGTAAGAATACCACTTTTATTGGTAATCAATTCCCGGTAACTCTGCCATTTTATCTCGGTAATTCTACTACAGTTGATAAAAAATATTGGCGTTTTTACCAAGGTCCAGTAAAATTACCGAGAAAGTTCAATTATTTTACCGAGATTTCTCGGGAAAATCACCAATTCCATAAATGGTAATTTTACTAAGAAAAAACTGGGATCAAATAGAACCCTGAATTCTTGGTAATTTTTACCGTATGGGGGACTGTTGTCACAGGTATAGCAATCCTGCGGACCCCAGCTGGTAGCCCCTGCCTTAAAGGGGATAGTGGAGATGGTCACCGGCCTCTGGGCGTATGAACCACTTGCTAGAAGGGCAGACAGGGCTCTGAGCTGAAGTGAAAGCAACCTGTCTAGGAGAGGCAACTCCAAAATCAAACCCTGGTCGTCCAGGTTGGGGGTTGAGTCATCGGGCTGACTCCCCGGTACTTATAAAAGGTTTCACTGTCAAAAGACCTAACGTAACAAGCCTCGGTACCACTGGAAACAAACGGACATGTCGACAAAAATTAAGAAAACGGACATTGATATTTGGGACGTGGAATGTCCAAGGCATTTCGAATAAGCTACCGGAAGTGATATCGGAGATCCAGAAGCTTGAAGTGGATGTCGCTGTTCTTACTGAAACCAAGAAGAAAGGGCACGGGTCAGAGAATTACGGTGACTATGATCTATTCTACAGCGGCGTGGCCAAAGATCAGCGTGCTCAGCAAGGAGTAGCAATACTCATGCGGAAAAACCTACGTAAGTTTGTGGGCACCTGGGAGGCCGTCAACCAGCGACTTATCAGAATGAACCTCAACCTATACGGCCATAAGATCACGCTGCTTGGAGTGTACGGTGTAAATGATGATGCCATTGTCGCGTGTAAGGACCAATTTTTTGAAGATCTGAATGATGAAATTCTGAACGTTGGTGCTGGCAGGGAAGTCATACTTATGGGTGATTTGAACTGCAGAACGGGACGACGAGTAAACTGTAAAGTTGTTGGACCGTTTGGGGAGGATGCTGTTAATGATAACGGTGATCGGCTCATCTCAATTTGTTCTCAAACTGAGATGAGAATTTTGAATGGCTTTTTTCAACACAAAGACATCCATAAGTATACCTGGGTCCAGCCAACGCGAGGATTGAAATCCATCATCGATTATGTGATTGTTAAGCACTCTACTAAGCTGAAATTGCAGCAAGTTAGAGTGTGCAGGGGACTCTCCTGCGGCAGTGACCATCATTTCCTCCGAGCAGATATAGCGTTTCCCGTTAAAGGAACTAAGGATGTAGAGCCAGTGCCTGAACAACAGCAGGGACAGGGGATGCAAGAGCGTGAGGTAAGATACAACATCGAAAGTTTGCAGCACCCTAGTGTCAAGGCTCTGTATCGGAAACGCTTGGATGAGAAGTTGGGAGATGGGCTTTCGGGTACCACTGAAGAGCAATATCATTTCATTAAAGATTGTATCCACTCTGCAGCTAAAGAAGCCCTAGGTATTTGCAAAACCAGTAATAAAAAGCAGCATCCTTACTGGTGGGATGAAGAAATTGAAGACGAGATAAATCTCAAGAGGCAAAAACATCTTATATTTCTGTCGTCTAAAAAGGCTGAAGATAAAGTTGCTTACAGGAAAGCTCAGTCTAAAGTTAGGAGCCTCATAACACGGAAGAAGAATGAAGCTTGGGAAAGCAACTGTTCTAGAATTAACACCTACCTAGGGGGGAGAAAAAGTGCTGAGAGCTGGAAGTTAATTAAAGGTTTACGTAGAGACATGAAGCGCGACATCGTTTCTCCGATATCACTTAAAAAACTGGAGGATCATTTTAAAGATCTCTTGACGGAAAGGCGCCCAGAGTTTCGAGACAGCAGCACGGACAACGGAAGAATGAACAACTTGGAGATTCACACTTGTGACATAATTAAAGCGGTTAAAGAGCTAATTAATGATAAAGCGCCGGGTCCTGGCGGGATTCCTGTTGAGTTGGTCAAGTACGGGACTGCCAAGCTCTTTGAGTGCCTCAGGAAACTGATGCAGCAATGCATCAGGGGTGACGAGGTACCAAGGGAGTGGAAGGAGTCCTGGATCAAGGCCATCTACAAAAAGAAGGGAAGGAAGGACGACTGTAACAACTACCGGGGGCTCTCAGTGACCGGGACAATAAGCAAAGTGTACGGGAAGATACTGAAAGCGAAGATTGAGGACGAATGGCAGGATCACGAAGCAGAGGAGCAGGCTGGTTTTAGAGCTGGCAGGTCTACGATAGATCACCTCTTTGTTATTGTCCAGGTCATTGAGAAGAAAATGGCCGTAGCTCAGGAGCTGCATTTAATTTTCGTGGATCTCCAGAAAGCGTATGACAGTGTGCCGTTGGTGAAACTTTGGGAGGCCTTGGAAAAATCGAATTTTAACGGGGGGTTGATTGATGCTGTCAAGCGATTTTATAAAGGGAGTTTTACCAAAATTAAGTATCATGGGGGGTTGTCAGCGGGATTTTATGTGACTAAGGGTTTAAAACAGGGATGTTGTTTGTCGCCAACATTATTTAAAATTTACCTCGAATGTGTGCTAAAGGAATGGAAAAGGAAGTGTTCTGGTATGGGTGTCCCCTTGGGTGATCTTGAAACTCTGTTCACTCTGTGCTTTGCTGATGACCAGGTGGTGGTTGCTCAAGATCAAGAAGACGCGGAGTACATGATGCGCAAGTTAGTAGAAGAATATCGGAAGTGGGGTTTGGAAGTCAGCATATCCAAATCTGAGAAGATGACTTTTGGTGGTGATCAGCAAAGCATTGAGTTAGAGGATGGGCAGCAGATCAAATGCTGCGAGCACTTCAAGTACTTGGGAGTGCGGTTGACCCAGGATGGAAGGACGGATCAAGCTATCAGGGAAAGGAACACCTTAGCAAGGAAGGCTATAGCGATGTTAAATGGAATCCTCTGGGATCAGCGGATTTCCAAAGATAACAAGAGGAGGATATACAACGCTGTAGTAAAAAGTATATTAACATACGGATGTGAAGTTTGGCAGCTGAAGAAACGGACACAGGATATGCTAAGAGCAACGGAGATGGATTTCTGGAGAAGGTCGGCAGGAATTTCTAGGAGAGATCGGGTCCGTAATGATAGAGTGCGTCAGATAATGGAAGTCGAAAATGACATCGTGTTCGACGTCATGACCAAACAACTTGTTTGGTATGGTCATGTCAATAGGATGACGGAAGAGAGGCTGCCAAAAAAGATGCTTGATTGGGTTCCTCCTGGGAGGAGGCGTAGGGGACGCCCAGTGAGAGGTTGGCGACAGGGGGTGTTAAGTGAGATGAGGGAGTGTCAACTCTTTGATAACCTGTGGGAAGACCGAGCTTTGTGGCGATTAGGTGTCGCAAAGCGCCAAAGAGCGCTATAACAGCGACTCGTATGTATGTATTCTTGGTAATTTTACCCTTTTCGTAGTAAATACACCGAGATTTTTTTTCAGTGAATCGGGTGAAAGTATCGATTTTGTTTCCGGTCCTGAACTCTTTTCAATATGTACTCTCAAGAACTTTAAGCGACTCCAACATGGGCGGATCCAGCAACTTGGCCAGACCGTACTTCCTCCATTTAAACCTATGATAAATAATCGATTCTTGTTGGAGCACCTGGCCCCTCCGAGAATCGATACATTTTCACAGGTTTAAAGGAGAGAGAACAAGGTTACTGATTAGGATCCGCCGAAGGGTGACAATGGAGAAATGGTTGAAGGAGTGCGAGACATCCTTATTGTTTTATGCTTCAGATGGGGACGGATTGAGCTGTTCAGAAAACTGTTCGAAGGACTTTGGGTGCATCAACGGTTCCCAAGGCACCCGCATTCCAATCGCGATCGGGGCCATCAAAGAAGTAAAAGGCTCAGAGAAATGCGAGTGCCGAATCAGTTCCCAGCTGAAGGCTCTACTGGAATCCAAAGGGCTCAGTCGCAGCCAATTGAAAAAAACATTGGATGAAGTCGACACCCAGATTGGCGCTGAAGAAATACTTAAAGTCATCGAATTGGTGAAGATCCACACACAACAAGAAGTCCAATTCCCAATTACAGGCTCAGTTTCTAGCGGAAAAGAGATAAGTAAGTTATTGAACCCTTCATCATAACCTGCAACCTTTTCATGTGACTGCCTTTTCGCCAGTGAAGTTTATTGTGCGATGAACTTTGGGATAAAGAGTATTTTTCATCGTAAGGGCGGAGAAAACACGGGAGCTCGACTGGATTAGATTTATTTTATTTTTTTTCTAATTGAGGGAGCTTTTCCGCGCAAGCTGGATGTAAGTAAATCAATAGAAACCACAATCATTTTGATAAAAGCCGTGAGATCCATATGAGTACATGATGCATGTGCACAAGAGTGGCGGGTCTCAAATCACGATGGGTAGACTTTCTTACCAGTGGCGTGGCGTGAATTGCGATGTATCATTGTCATGCCGTTTAAACCTATGGTGAAGAATCGATTATCAAGGTGTTCGCTGCGAACACCCTGTTTATCGATCCTTTCCCATAGGTTTAAATGGCATAACAATCGATTTATCGCAAAGCACGCCACGCCACTGTTTCTTACGATTTAAATGCGTTCAAATTTTAATACCACACTTCGTTGAAAAACTGAGAGTACGCTTGCATTAAAGCTGGCGAGGTTACTTCTCCAGCGATGCTAATTTAAAAGGAAAAAATAGCTGGAATTATGAAACGTTCATTCGGTACATCCGTGGGTGACACGCCAATTTGCGTCTGAAACATGACTATCCACATTTTCAGAAGATAAACCCTATCTCAAAATGCCTTGATCAGAATCTTTTTTTTTTTCCTTTTTTTTTGGGGCCTTTTAGTTTTGAATTCTGAGTCCGCGTTGCTACCACAGAAACATTTATCTCGATTTTGCTGTTTTAGAATATCTCCAACAGTCTTTAGAGCGGAAATTACAAGCCTATTTCTCAATCGAGAACATAATTGAAAAGGATTGAAAAATCTCACTTTTTGTGCATGAATGATAATCGATCATCCCTCAAGGCGGTAAAAGTTATTGGAACGCCAAAAATGAACACGGATGGTTTTGTAGTTTCAGAATCAATATAAATTTGTGAATCTGCCAGGTGTAATTTGCCCAATGGTGGAAACTTTTGTTCATACAAGGACAAAATCGGTTTTGGGTCAAAAGTCTCAAAAGTATCGATTTTGTTTTCGGTGATAAACACTTTTCAATATTCTCGTGAAGTTTGATCGGCTACATTTGAGCCGAAGTTTCAAGTCATAATTTGCATTATTGATGACGTTGTAAGCATTTACGTGAATCGTCCCTGAGAATTGCGACAGAACTGGGAAACTTTAACATCAGTTTTCTCAAATTTTCCATCGTACGTTTTCAAATTTGATTTGTTGTCAAAACGTCCACGGAAAAAAAGAGGTAAGGGTCAAGCTCCAACTTGGACATTTCCTATTACTGGGTTACTTAACCATGGACAAATTTTGAATTGCCAATACATTTTTCTGTAGGTAAATGATGTGTAGAACAGGGTGCGCACATTAAAAACGCAAAAATATAACTCAGAAATCGAGAAACGCGCTATTAAAATAGCGCAACTTTTCCGCAAATTTAAAAATCCCCGGTTTCGCGCCAAACCGAATGGACTCAGCACCAATCAGAGGCGAGCACGGGTTTCGACGACTGCCGTCAAATGTCTTTCCACTCCTCGCTTTTGAAAAAATATGAAAGTCGCAACTATATCTTCCGAGTAAAGGAATCGAATCTCCATCATGTGACCTACAGTTAACAAGCAACGATTCCAATTTGAAATGCTTTTTATTTTGAAAAATATCGGAGTAAAATTAGAGGAGGTAGCGATTTGACTGCCATGTAGCTCATACCGTTCCTAAAAATGGCGACAGCGCAGCGCTCGCAAACTTCAACATTGGTTTTCTGGAATTCCCCTTCTTCCATTTTCGAATTTGAATTGCTGTCAAAGCCTTGGCTGTAGAATTTTTGGACGAATTGGTGCCTAGAACGATGAACAAGACGTTGCGACGAAATGGATCACATTTTGCAATTAGGAACTATAAATTCCGGCCCGGTCTAAAAACAACATATGTGCCATTAGTTTCCCTATGCACATACGTGTTTTTTCAGATGAGGATATTTTCCTAAGGGCATTTGTCCTAATTTCAATTTTAAAAAATAACATAAGTACCTCACAAATTAAAGTTATCGACAACTCCATCCTCCTCTTTGTATTGAGGGTATAGAAGGCTCGGATTGTGCAGTATCATAGAATAAAGAGACTAACGTCAACAGAAGCGAAAGCCGCCGCCATTTTCATACCAAAGAAGCATAATGAAGGGAAGCTGTTTTGATAAAGTACTGTTTACGTTTGCGGCAGGTCGACGTTTAGGAGAGGTCGAATAACAACGGATACATACATTTTTAGGAATTGAAAGAGTTTTCTTCAAACTTATTTATCGTTGAACCGGAGAAGCACTGTGAATTCGCTTAAAATTTAAGGTTTTTTCCCACTTTTATATTAGCAGGTAACCTCGACGTTGGTTTCAGTAAGTACCGACTCTGAGAAGAAAAATGTTTACATTGGTTCTTACGGAGCTTTCGCTTCTGTTGACGTGGTCTACTTATTCTATGGCAGTATCCTGTTCGAGCGATTACATTTCGTCTCGCCGCGCCGCGCCGAGGAAACTTTACTCCTTTGCTCAAGAGACGTCCTTCATCATCCCTCTGATGTCCTCTTGTTCCTTTCTTAGCTCTCCAAGTCGGCGATAGAAGGAAGAATGATGCGTTCCGACTAAATTTTTAAATCGGCAATGCCAGCCCTCCGTCACATTCATCGTTCTTGGCTCATTATTTACAGCTACGGTGTACTGATTCCACAATGAAGATGTTGCACGTGTGAGGGATTTGCGATTTGACTGTTAATTCTTATGTAATAGTTCGCGAGAAACACGATGGTGCCACTGGTTTTCTCTGAAATCAACTCTTAAACTCAAAAAAAGCTCTCAAGTTGATGCCAAAATGGAAGGGATATCCCGCCTTACCCTGAGAGTCCACCTCTACATCAAGACAAACTGTCCATGCAAAGATAGGGAGCAAATACATTGACAGGGCTGCCAGTTTATTTGGGGACTCTAAAACTGAAATCACGGCAACCCTGTCAATTTATTTGTTCCCTATCTTTGCATGGAGAGTTTGTCTTGATGCAAAAGTGGACTCTCAGGATAGCGTGGGATATCCCCTCCATTTTGGCCTCACTTTGAGAGCTTTTTTTGAGCTTGGGAGATGATTTCAGAGAAAACCAGTGGCACCATCGTGTTTCTCGCGAACTTTTACATAAGAAACGACAGTCAAATCGCAAATCCCTCACACATGCAACATTTCCATTTTGGCGGGTACTACGTACGGCGTTTTCGAAATCCATCAATAATGATGCCTCTCATTTAAAACTATCGAAATAAGCCGCTACAGGAACAACATCATTAGATGTAGGGTAGAGTATAGGTTATAAAATCTATAGGCCAATAGTGAGGGTGTCTTCTAGAGACCAATGTAAGTTGCGAGGTTACGCCAGGAAAATTTTAATTATTATTTGGACAAACACCCGTAGGAAAAAAGCCAGTGGGACATCTCACTCGTAGGACTTACTGTAATGAGACAAAAAGCGAGTAGCAAAAAAGTATTAGGAAAACCTGATGTAGGAAAAAAATAATCAGGAAAAATGACCTAGCACCTAAAAATTGACTCGCAGCTCAGAAATGAGGAGGCGCGTTCAGAAATTGCGTATACGCTCAATGGCCGCATGCTTCACAGCTGTTTCGAAGCTCCACCTTAACGTCTTTGCCCAATGAGATTGGCCTTGAGGCAAATTAATATTTGGAATCTCATGAATTATATCAATCAATTGTTTAATATTAACGTCTGATTTCGGCAAAATAGACGTGATGGGTTCTCTAGAGCAATTTTCCACCATGCACATTGCTCATTATTTTTTTCTTTTATTCTTGAAATTTGAGATTGAAAATGGCGGCCGCCACTGTCCACTAATATACACGCAATTCAATTAGAAAATGAAACAATCACAGTAAAGCACAGCAATAGGTCACTAAATGAAGTGATCACCTGACTACTTCTAAATCTTTCGAATTTACTCCGAAAGTACGGATCGGATACAAAAATTTAAGCATGACGAGGACCTTAAAATGGACTACATTTTGCAATTTGGAACTATAAATTCTAGCCCTGTTTAAAAACAACGTTTGTGCCATTAGTTTTCCTATGTACATAAGTGTTTTTCCAGAGGAGCTAGAATTAATAGTTCCAAATTGCAAAATGCAGTCCAAATGATGTTACCCTGTAATAAATCCGTGCAAAATTTTTTGGCACCGAATCCGACATTCTACGCATATGTTCAGAAATAACAGATAACAAACAAGATCAACATATCACCGCATGTGCCAAAATGGCGTATCTCCCATACCAGAAGCGCCCAAAGAGCAAACCCTACAAGCTGTGATATAGTTATCTTTTCTTCGCTTCCACTGTGAGGTGGATTTTGCCCGTCGGTGTCATAATAAATATATCATGTCAATTGATTTCAGAACGAGAGCATGGGCTCAGCGAAGAGAAATGCAAAGACAAGTGCCGCAAGGAGGCCGGGTACCGCTTAGTCGAGACAAAAGATAAGGTAGTACGGGCATGGATCACAGAGGGGTATATTCGTCCGTCACGGATCTTGCCGAGGACGAAAAAATGCGAGTGCAAGAGCAGTGAGGTTCTTATGAATTACATGTTTCTCAAGAGGATCGACAAGCAGAAATTCGAATCACTCCGCAAAAACAAACAGTGGGAGGAAATGAAGAAATGGTTGAACCAGCATGACTTATCTTTATCAGTACATGGACAGGAAAGGGGTGATGATGAGGATGGAACGAGCTGTACACAAAAATGTGGGAACTCGCATGGGTACATAGAAGGAGACACCCGAGGCTCCCACATTTTCCTCATGATCGGGGAAATCAATGATAACAAATTCATTAAGGTACAAGGACGGCTACAAAGAGACGTGGCTGATTGCGAGTGCCGGATCAATCCAATCCTGAAGGAACTACTGAAATCCAAGCATCTCAACGTCAGCGAATTCGAAAAGGCAAACAAAAATTTCGAAGCCGAAAAATGGCTGCTCGATCATATACACAAACGAGTCCACTTCCTGGAGCCGAAAAAATCCTTAGAAGGTAATATTATATGGACTGCACTTAGCAAAAAGGAACTAAGAGCATTCCTAGGATTGTGTAACCAGCATTCTCCGCAATAAAATTACCGAGATCATGCAGACAATTTTCACAAAGGGAATTTTCGTCTTGAATTTATGATCGATTGGGAGTAGGGATGAAACTTGCTTCGATAACTGATCATTTTATATACGTATTCAAGGTAAAAAAAGGGTGCACAATCTCAGCGACACTGGAATGCTCTTGATTCCTTTGTGCAAAATTGAATTCATTGGTAAGCAACCTAAATGCGCGTAACAAAAGCATGAAACCCCAAAAAACTTGTGTGTTCTTCGGTCTTCCCGTAGAATTTTTCAGAGAATACGATTTAATCCATCGTATAGGAGAATTTCGAAGAAAACTATTCAAAAATTTCCTTGGGACTGAAATTTTTAGATGGAGAAATTCTGCTACATTCAAATTTCCATAAGACGTTTTTCCATAGCAAGACACCATCGTGGAGCATGCCAGGTCTGTGTTGGCATGAAAAAAATAAAGAGAAAGAAAAAAAAAACAGGAAGAAAAAAAAAGATGGGCCGAAGGCTCAACATTTTTTACGACTTTTAGTTACTTTTCTGTATGTCGAGATAAAAATAAGTCTGATTTTGACAACGATTGCTAATCTGCATTGCACGTTGCGTAATTTGAGATTAAATCTTTTTACACATTTCCTTGTTCCCGAATAGTTTCGCCAAGGGCGATGAAAAAGTTGGTAAACACAACACAGAGACGTGTTGCACTGTTTTTGCAATGGTAAACCCGTAAAAATTAAGAGAGATGGGAAGTTCCAAAATTGTTATTGATGGAATCCATTGAAAACAACTGTTACACAGGTGCCACGTTTTTCCAACACACATCCATTTGCTTGATGGAAAAATTAAATGAGTTCATGCATCACTAACGTTGTTCTGCTAAATCAGTTATCGATGACACAAAAGCACCGCAAAAGGCTTTAAGCTAACGTTCCATAAAGATTCTTCTGAAGGGCGGAACTGCTTAACTTTTACTAATTCAAAATTATCTCAACCTTTTTAAACTTAAAAAATTAACTTTTTTCTCACTTGCGACCGTAAACGAGAGTGGGCGAATGCGAGTGAGAGGGAGTGTAGCCAACCTTTAAAGTTTATCACCTGCTCCAGATGTTACCGGCCTTCCAGTAGCAGATATACAAGATCAATTCAACCGCAAAATCACTTACCTCGATTGCGTTTTTCAAATCGATCCCTTCTATTGAAAAAGAATACTTACGAAATTTTGCTAGGAGCAGTGAGTATTCTTGACAAAGTAGGAAAAGATCACTCTAAAGGTCCGATACAGTGGCGTGGCGTGCTTTGCGATATATCGACTGATCTGCCATTTAAACCAATGTAAAAGGATCGATCAATGGGGTGTTCGTAGCGAACACCGTATTGATCGATTATTTACCACAGCTTCAAATGGGGAAATATCGATGGATCGCAAAGCACGCCACGCTACTGGTCCGATAATGATGATCAATCACCCCTCCAAAAAATAGAACCTGCTAGGGAAGATGCAGCGACGCCAAAAGCTGAGAAGCGTTATTTCGTGTTTTAACGATCAAAATGTACTTTACTTTCAGGACCCAGAGATTTGCTGACCGTGAAGGGATGTGAGGAGCATTGCCTTGAAAATGAGGGTTACATCGGATTCGGACCATTCAATGCGAATCGTTTAAAGGTCGCAAATGGTAAAGTGGTGGAGGACTCACGCACGGGGCCGAAATGCAATTGCGAAATCAACGGGGTGTTTATTGATTATTTGAAAAAGAAGGGCCTGGATTCTAAAGAATTTGAGGCGCAGCGCAAACTAGGGAACGGAAAAGAATGGTTGAAATACCACAAGATCGTAATCACGTACAAACAAGCATCATCTCCTGTTACACAGAGACATCAACATCCTCCATCTCCGGCGAAACGGGAGCCTCATCCTCTTCCGCTTTCAAGTGAGCAGAAGAATCAACATCTACCTAAAGAGAAGAATAAGTATTCAAGACCTCCAACTGACCACGCGCATCACCGTCAACTACCTCCACCTGAACAGAAGAACAGTGTGCAAATGCCCGCCAAACAAAGAACTCCTAATTAAACTGAAACCTATATTAGAGGAAACTGTTTACAGATCATTCGAGGCGGCATGGAAAGACCACTTCCGAAATGGTCTAGATGTTTTGCGTAATCACAACTTCGAAGTCCTTTACGATAAGCCCGAAGCGGAAAGCGAGAACAGTTCCCAAAGACACGAAGTACTAAAAGCAACAACAAAATAAAAGGTTATGGAGCCAATATCAATGGGGAAATCATCAAATATGCTACTGGTGAAATCCTGCATGGTAAATAAATTCGACAAGCCTGCAATTCGTATGACAAACATACTTAATTTGCTGGAATTCATACACACACAATCATGTAAAGAAATAATGGGTCACTAAACCTTGAGTTTTGATTTAACATTCTGAAAGTACCATAAGGGTGGTTTCACGATAACTGGAATAGCTTTGTCGCCGTAACCGACAACACATTTTTCGTCATATTTTTAGAAGTAATGATAATAACTCGAATTTTTTGCATTAATCTACACAAGGTTACGTGTTACAACGCTTTTCAAGGATTTGCCGCTCTACTTTTCAATTTCAATAAATATAAATGGCCGAAAATGCGCTGTCTGTTACGCTGACTTTTTACCGCGTATAACAGATAGCACATTTTCGGAATTTACATAATATTAATTGAGAGGTAGAGCAAAACATCATTAGAAAGCGTTATAATACGCAACCCTTTCAAGATTAATGCGAAAAAATTTAAGTGATTATCATTTTTACTAAAAATATGACCGACAAAAATGTGTTGTCTGTTACGGCGACGAAACTATTCCAGTTATCGTGAAACCACCCATAGGGTGGTAGTCTATTCCGTGTTTTTGGGGACAAAATCCCGGACAAGGCCGCTTTCAAGAAGTCCAAAGACTTGAAGGGATTCGGAATGGAGGGAAAATAATGGAAGTGATGTACTGCAGCGGTCAAATCGCCATCTCCTCGATTTTTTCATGCTTGTTAAAATGAATCGTATTTTCAAAGAATTTTTGCTCGTCTACGACCGATAACGCGAATGAAAGATTCTTCGGTTCTGATGATATAATTCCGAATTTCCTATTTCTTTTTCACAAATGAGGAGTAGATAAACATTTGACAAGGGTCGTTGAAGCCCGCGCTCGCTTTTGATTGGTGCCGGATGACATCATTCGGTTCGGCGCAAAACCGGGGCGGTTTAAATTAATGAAAAAGTTGCGCTTTTTGAACTACGCTTTCTCGGTTTCTGATTTTCTTTTTTGCGTTTTGAATGTGCGCATTGTATTCTCCGCTCCGTTTACCTTTGGGAAAATGTATTCGCAAGTCAAAATTCATTCATGGTTTAGTGACCCATAGTTCCATAGACCCATAGACCCATAGCTAAAGAAATACTCCGTATACATATTCAGACGTCGACAAAATCCTCCTGATTGAATGAAACACTTTCCGCAAACGTGTGTATTTTTTCTCATCAATTTAAGTATTCATCGTTTCTAAACATTTCAAGCAAAAATATTCATAACTTTTTTCGAGACTGAATATTCGAAGGAAAAAAAATGGGCAACATTCTTATTTTCATCCTCTATTTCTCGATAGCAAGACAGAGTTTGGAGGCGTGCAATTTATAGTGCAGGAAAAAGAACCTGGTTTGTGAATAATTTAGATTAAGTTTAGATTAATTTAGTTTAGATTAATTTTCCTTTTAATTTTCTTCGGTTTCAAAATTACATGGACTGGTTTCTTTCTCTAGTACCGAGTGCGATGATTCGATCACTCACATACAAGACGTCTACATAGGATTTGCTCTTTTAAAAATCATTGCATGAGGATCATTTGAAATATATTTAGATCACATCGCAGCACCAAATGACTTTACAACCTTAAAACAACTTAGGAGTTTTTAAGTCATTTAGAAGTTCCAGAGATTCCATTGATAATTTTTTTTTTTTTTTTTTTTTTTTTAAATTGAAAGTTGCATGCCATACCGTGCCAAGTCATGCCGATACTCATGAAAATTTAACGGAATATTATGCATTTCTCCGCATTGGAATTCTCTCATACCTATTCCACTGTTTTCTCTAACACTTTCGGACATATGTTCTAACTTCCTCATGTTATTATTTTGCCGAGTGTTGTCACCGTTAGATAGAGATGGCTCATGTAAACTCTAAATGTTCTTCGTTTTACTAAAATATAAAAGAATAAATAAATAAATAAATAAAAAAAATAAGTAAAAAAAAAAAATCAAGGGTGTAGAAAATACAACAATGCGTAATTCTGGATCCCTGGTTATGGTGGAGGCGAAGGCAGGTTATTTTAGTAGCGCCTGTTTTTTTAATTATGCATTCTTCCCTGGAGAAACTGTTCAACTTAATCACGTTTTTACGTCAAATTCCACTTCTCGTTCAAACATTTTTGCTCAATGCTTCTTGCGTGCGAAGTACCCATTCATCCACGGAGAAAAAAACTTCGTGCGTGGGTCATATGGATCTCTGAAGTTTTTGGACCACGTGTCTAAAAAAACTTAAGATCCAGCTGCCGAAGCTCGGGTCAGGTATCTGAAACACTTTGATATAAACCGAAGGGTTCGGGTCACACATCTGAAGTACACCGGTACATACCGAAGTGCCTCGATGTCTGACCCGAACTTCGGTAGCTCGACCTCAAGTTTTCAGACGCGTGATCAGAAAACTTCAAAGTTCCATATGACCTACACTTCGGGTCCCATGTACGAAGTTTTTTTCTCCGTGCCGTATAACACGAACCCTTTGCATCGCTTCATGATAGAATGTCATGTCAGAATAGCTGATTTTCTAGCTCTAGATTATTGTGTATCATTGGCATGACGATTCATTCCGTGCTGTACTGTCGACAGGTACTGATGTTACCACATCTTAAATCTTAAGTAGTAATTAAATCATTTCCTAGTGATAAATAAAAAGGTTCGTGCGGAGAACGCTCTCCATGCAACGTCCGTTCGTTGGAACCCGCGGCGTGCTTGGCGATTTATCAATTAATCTGCCATTTAAACCTATGGAAAAGGATCGATAAACAGGATGTCCGAAATGAACACCTTAATAATCGATCCTTCACCATAGCTTCAAATGGGAAAACATCGATAGTCAATTATTCACGCCTCGCTATTGGGTGACGTGTACATTTCCCCTTTCAGAGAGATACCTCTGCACTGAAAAACGATAATTGAATTTGAGGTCAGTGCGTACTTCCCTGCATTTCGTGGAATTCCTTGAAAGTGAGGGGGGTTCGGAGGGCAATCCCTAACATCCCCGGTGAGTTAGGAGGGAAAATGCACACCTACACAAATATTACAAATCTGTACATTAAAAAACAAAAAACGACGAAGGGGTAAAAAATCATTCCCCTTGTCGGAAGCTACAGCGAATGATCGATTAACGATATTTCCCCATTTGAAGCTATGGTAAAGAATCGATTATTAAGATGATCGCTACGAACAGCCTGTCTGTCGATCTTTTCCCATATGTTTAAATGGCAGATCAATCGATACATCGCGAATCACGCCACGCCGCTGGATAAAACGGCGAAATTTGAACATCGGACCGCAATGGTTTCGTTGTTTTCATTGCGTTTCCAATGGGATAACACCATAGTTGCCAATTCACTTGAAATATCAAAATGACGAAACTGTAACACGCTCAGAGTGACATTTTTCTGATGCGATGTGGCGCCATTGGTGGAATCGCGGGACGCGTGTTGCAGGGATTAAAGGCATCCGATCTCTTCGCGTGGCTGCGTAACGGGATTAAGCGCGTACTGCCACGCTCCGCAAGAACCACATATCTACGCTGGAATCAGTGGCGAGGCTCGAATAATTCGATATCGATATTTTCCCATTTGAAGCTATGGTCGAAAATCGATTGTTGAGGTATACCCGGATAATCGATCCTTTCTCACAGGTTTTAATGGCTTCACCAATAATAATCAACCAATCGCTTCATCGCATGCCACGACAAGTCACTGGTTGGAATTTAATGAGAGTTACGCGGTTCTTCCTTGCCACCAGTGGCGTGGCGTGAATTGCGATATATCGATTGTAATGCCATTGAAACCTATGGTAAAGAATGGATTATTAAGGTGTTCGCTGCGAACACCCTTTTTATCGATCCTTTTCCATAGGTTTAAATGGCATAACAATCGATATATCGCAATTCCCGCCACGCCACTGCTTGCCACGCCGGTATAAAACCGAGCCTCGCGATTTAGCGGTTTAGGCCGGTTCATGATTTCGATCCATCCACCATATGGGCATGGCACGGTGAAATACGGCCACCAACCGCACGTCATATTCACCAGGATGGTGTGATCACTGGAAAAAAAACACACTGGATGCAGAGTCCAGACTCTTGAAAACATTGACAAGAAAAAGGACTCTTGATTCAATCAGATTTAAGCTTAAATCAAAATGAAATCCGCTCAAATTAAGAGGCTTGGTTCTTAATTTAAGCAAAAATCCGATTGAATCAACATTATTTTTTCTTGTTGATGTTTTTAGGTGTCTGGACTCTAGATCCGATGTGTTTTTTTTTTCCAGTGTATAATCTCAAACTATGTGATTTATTATTGCAATTGTTACAACCCGTTGTTTGTGAAGCACGAATTTGACTTAGTTTTTACCCTTAGTTATACATTATTTTCAAATCGCTTTCAGATTCCCTCGTCCTGCCATTAAAATTTGAAAATATTCCGAGTATTTTTTATTTTAATATACTTCAAAGTTCTAATAGTTAAAGGTCCCGCCCCTGCTGTTTCCTGTGCGAATGCATTGGTTACAAAAAGCTTTTTCCTAACGGGTTTGAAAACTTACAAGATCGAAAAGTGGGGCAAGAAAAATAATTCCAATCGCTTCCTCAAGTATTTCCTGTTTCCTAGACATTCTCGTGTAAGAATTTCCTGTCTCCTGGACATTCTCGAGTAAAATTATTAAATTGAGCTTTCCCGATTTTTCCCTATTCTTCAACTCCAGTAGACCTCTGGCGACCACTGGGGTCGGAGACGGGAAAGAAGAA
Organism: Bemisia tabaci; assembly: GCF_918797505.1. Classification (NCBI taxonomy): domain Eukaryota; kingdom Metazoa; phylum Arthropoda; class Insecta; order Hemiptera; family Aleyrodidae; genus Bemisia; species Bemisia tabaci. Next base: position 40,648,851 of record NC_092798.1, read on the forward strand.
ACTTTAAACGATACCAGGAGGAAACTTCCGAGATTTATCGACGGACTTATTGAAAAGTCTGATATCCAGAAAATCTCTACTCCACCCGCTTTATAACTTTCAGTTAACTAACACGGCTATTCGTGTGCGACCAACCACGGTAAATGATGGGGGAGAGAGTGAAAAGGAATGGCTGTGTGTGTACGGGGCGAATAAATCCTAATCAACTCAACAAATCCGATAATCCTTTGTCCATTCTGTTCGGAGTTACAATAGGGAATTATCACAGAGATTTTTATTTTAATTTGATTGTAAGCGATGCCGTTTGTAGAAAAAGGGAGGAATCCGATTTGTCGTGAGCTGCGAAGGTAAAATAATTAAAGCTCGATAGAAATTAACCATTAGACGATTTTAAAAATGGCGAATGGATGATAGAGCCTCATTGTCTTACCTTGATGATGATGGGCTTCTTTGAGAGAGAGATTCGATATCAGATGTGCTGCTCCGCCACCTGGGAACAAAAATGCAAGCTAATTAAAGAGTTGGAAGTATTTTTTTCGCAATATTCGTCGTAATGAGAAAAATCATGATAGTCTGTTTTCGTGGCAAAACAATGTGCTTGTAGCACCAAGCAAATTAATGAGAATAAATAAATATTCTTCGCGTCAGGACGGGGGCTTAATTATTTTATTGTCATTGGTTGATGATAATTCCTTGAATGACAAAATTATTTCCCTTGTTGTGACGAAATCGTTTAATGAATTTATATTTTTGTTCAGGAAGTTTTCACTGCGACAAAGACACTACTCATGCGAGAGAGTATTTGGCCATATTTGTCGGTTTCACTTATTAAACTTTTAAATAGACTTAAACAGGGATACTGCCTAAAAAGGGGCTATCAACATTAAACAATTTTATGCCCCTGCTCTAAAAAAAAGGAAATAAAAAATTGAGCGATCAATTTCACACCAAATTGCTAAAGGTTGGTTTGAGGACTGAAATGACAAACCAAGCTAATGGGCCTGTTGCAAACTTTTGCTAGAGCAGAATGAAGAGTTGTTTCCTATAGATAATGCCTCAAAAATCACGATGAGCGCATCGGCAAAGTCTGAAATGCACTCATAACTTCACAATCTGCGTAAGAAATTTGCGTTATTTTGAGCTTCCCGCTTCAAAAACGATACTACTGCACAGGTGAACATTTTGTTAGAGGAGTCGCTCCATCGTCGGCAATATTCATCATGGCCGACGCTTGCGCAGTTCCTCGCGTAATTCGAGGAGAGTTCAAGGTCAATTAAGGCGGGCGAGGAAAATATGAACGTAAACACGCCGATTGTTATATGGTTTAATCCTGTTCAAGTGTTATCTCGTCCCATCACACGTGTTTTGGCGGACTGGCGTCGGCCATGATGAGTATTGTCGTCAATGGAACGACTCCTCTAACAAAATGTTCACCTGTACCGTAGTATCGTTTTCGAAGCGGGAAGCTCAAAAAACCGCAAATTTCTTACGCAGATTGTGAAGTTATGAGTGCATTTCAGACTTTGCCGATGCGCTCATCGTGATTTTTGAGGCATTATCTGTAGGAAACAACTCTTAGTTTTGCTCTAGCAAAAGTTTGCAACAGGCCCATTCTAAGGAAGCTCTGCAACTCCATTGATATTTCTTGAAAATCAAGTATTGTGGCTTTTACTTTCTTTCTTTTTCAATTTATCATTTATTTGATAGTTGGTTGGGTTGTAACGTCCCCTACTTACAACAACGATCTATACAAAGAGTTTGTTCGCAGAATTTGTCTTGAAGTTCGCGGAAACGGGCTTTTTCCTAGCCCAGTGTTCTAGGCCACCTTAAGCTTCCCTTGCCCGCACTGTGAACCAAAAGTACCTCAGTCTCCAGTGGCGTGGCGTGAAGGATCGATTATCGATATATCGCCATTTGAAGCTATGGTAAGGAATCGATTATCAGGATGTTCGCTGCGAACACCCTGATAATCGATGTTTTTTCATAGGTTTGAGTGACGTATCAATCGATATATCGCAAAGCACGCCACGCCACTGTACAGTCTCCGCACTAACGATAAGAGGCATTATTCAAAGGATGACAGTAAGCATGGCAGGACCTACAATTGGACGTTTTCCTGTCAAACGGAACTGTGTGCATTAAGACATGGACCCTAAGACCCATAAGAAAATATGCATAACACGGCTCACGTCATAGTGCACATGGTTCCGTTTGACAGAAATACGTCCAATTTGCTGTCGCGCTGCCGGCGAAAGGGTTGACACGAATGTGCTTCTATCCAAAAGAAGTATAACCTATGAAAATGAATCAAAGCAGTGGGAAAATTGAAACGCGCAAATTCTACGCACATATTTCCTGCTAAATAAGTTCATTTGTAAATAGTCTCTTTTAGCTGAAATACGTTTGAGTGAAAGCTCTTGTAAGTTAAATAAAACGCGTGCGGACACAATTCAGACAGCTGTGTGCTTTAACGACCGTGGCACGTCGATTCCGACTCGACCTTTCACCTGGTGTGAATTAATTTCGATCTGAATTTTATCACCCGGGCTCGATCGAGTTGTTTGCTCAGATGTTTACACGAGCGTGCGGCGGGAAAATTCGGCTAGACGATGTTTGGTTAGTCTTTGGCACCGGAAAGTGTGAAACCGGATTTTTCAGCGCCGATGTTGCCATGCTTCCGTAAAATATAATTCGGAAGGCATACTCCGGTTGAAAAAATGATAATTATCTCAAGAAGAATCATAAAGAGTGATGCCAGTTAAAATTGATTTTGTCTCATCATGAAATTAGATATATGAAATTATAAGATGAAGATGCTGGGACGATGTAAATTGGTTATGCAGGACTAAAAAACATATATGTTGGGGCGAAACACTGGGACACTTTCCGACTCTAAAAATCACTCTTTTGTTTAGCAGTGGAGCAGTATCACTGCCCAGATAAGGATTTATTTTGCATTGATATTTTACTTCAGAAATGTGCATCATACGTTAGGATTTTAAACGATTTTCAACTCTTGAACAAATCTTTTTCCCAAAATATTGATAACTTGTGAGCTCCTCACCGTAAATTTACAAAATTTCATGACCAGTCGACATTTGACTATTTGCCTAGACATTGGATAAGAAGAATGATTTTACTATTTGCCTGCGACATATATAGTGTGCTTCAACGAATCCCTCCTTGGTGCACACATTTTGACCCGCTAAAAAAAAACCATAATTCTGAGCTCTGAAGAAAATCTGACAACGCTTGGAGGACATCCGAAGCTTGGATCTTTAATCCGCTTTGATGGATTCGCTGGTAACAGTTCTAGCCGGGGTGACGCGCGATGTTGCGCGAACAATAGCCGGTGACGGATTGTCGCTCAAAACCAGTTCGAAATTTGCATGCGAGATTGGGCGTGTTGAAAAATATTATAATTATGAAAATTAATCAACTCGGTGCGGGGTGTATCTTGGACAGTCCCTTCAGCGGCGTGCAACCTCAAAGTGGTGTCACTCTGAGCGATTGTCACGCCCTCTGGTTGCAATTGTAAAAGGGTCAGCATTGTCAATGCAATGACATTATGACGTTTGCCATTCGTTGGTATCCATTGAAAGGATATGCGATTCCCCGTTTTTACGCCCTTCCTCTAAACTCTACTCTCAGGCGAAGATTTGATGATATATGTCCCTTGAAATTGTGAAATTTTAAACCTTGCCAAGAAAAAAAAGTAACTTCCTCGGCCATTTATGGAACAAAACCAAGTACGACGTAGGAATATAATTTGTGCATTTTACCATTCCACATCCTCTTAAACCATGCGTCCAAATTGACTGAATTGAAAAATCATTGGTTTTTTTTACTACGACAAAAATTTGGTTCAGCCCTTCACACCGCGATGACAAGCAGAGGCACACATCGCCCGAACACGTGACCATTGTTTCATGAACCAGCCTCCGAGTTGAGACCTACCGTCTGTCGGCTCCGATAAACCTGTTTCTACACCCGATCAGGATAAATCGGCGATAAATAACGCTAATGCACCGATACACGCTACCAGTAAAACACAGCGCAGCAACGCGGCGGCCGAGATAAAAAACCACGGAGGCGTCCCTGTTTAATTATACAAATGAGCGTTTGTCAATAGGAATTATTGCAGGCAGACGAGGTAATCCCCCCGTGCGGCAGGGGGGGGAGGGGGGCAGGACTTGCAGTGCTAATCCTATTTCGTGTTCGGCAACTTGTTACGGCTGCTTGCCGAGTCGAGTGGTCTTGATGGTTTTTCGGGGGTGAAACGAGGGATATAATGTGAAATTTGGCAAACGTGCTTCGTATGCACGTCCAGGCGGTTGAGATGGAGACCAACGCGACGTGCGCCAGGAAATTGTCTTTCCAGAGGGAAACATATGGCCTGAAACATGAGGTGCGCTCTCGTGAGAAATGGAACGACGACGCGACGGCAGTGGCAATTTAGCGCAGAAGCGGATCCAACAATTTGGCAACACTGAATTTCCTCCATTTGAGCCTATGCTAAATAATCGATTCCTGGTGGAACACCTGGCCCCTCCACGAATCGATACATTTCCATAGGTTGAAATGGAGGAAATCCGGTGTTGCCAAATTGCTGGATCCGCCAATGATTTTGCGAGTTGGCAACACTGCTTTTCCTCCATTTAACTCCATTAAAAATATCGATTTTTTTTCATCGCGCAAGCGCCTCACCAAGAATCGATTGTTTCGCATGCACTTAAATGGAGGAAAAACAGTGTTGCCGCCTTCTAGGAATCGCCGCTGCACTGGTCGAAGGTGAATCTGAAAGAACGCGTGACTCGCTCGCGATATTTCAAAACCTTCGATCAGTGGCGATTTCGCAAGTTGGCAATTTGTTTTCCCGCCATTTATGATCCGTCTGCACTGTTCGACTGGGTTGGGAAAACATCGGTGATCACTCGTAGTGTGCGCGATTGCCAGCGCTACCTATCAGTGGAAATTGAAACAACACATTCCAACTCGGTGGAGGCATGGCCGTGCTCCGAAAATCCGTGCTCTGCAGCGTCTGCCACAGTTTTTGATAAGACCTACCATTGGCTATCAGACGGCCGCTGAGTCTTACGAGAATATTGAGTATACAGAATATATCAATAGTACGAAGTTCAGGGGGACGGTCCAACTTCAGGGTGCACGACGACGGCAGGATTCTTGCCAGTTGCCTTGGCCTACCGAGGGGAGGGCGTCTCGCCGGTCAGCCCGGCCCTTACTAACCACTTCCTTACTCCTCCATTTAAAACCATTAAAAATATCGATTTCAGATAAGGCAAGCTGCCTCATCAAAAGTCGATACTTTTACATACATTTAAATGTTGGAAAAACAGAGTTGCCACCGTTCAAGAACCATCACGATCCTAAAAAATCCCTCTAATTGAGTAATGAGTGTCGTTTAATCTGCATGAGATCTTCCCTTCGCTCATTATCAACGATCATTTCTTTTCAACCGTCGAATTTATGGCTGGCGACCTTCGACCTTGCAAAACTCGATCATCCGAGAGTTTTTCTAGAGCTATCGTTACTTCCCTCTTTCATTTTAGCCAACTCATTCCGGAGTGCATCGCGAAATATTAGCGGCAAGAGACCTCATTTGAATAAATTGCGCGCAGCGGGACGCCGCGCGCGGCAGGCTTCGATTTTTTGCCGGCCACTATTTTGTTTCATCCCGACAAAAGTAATAAACAGTGAGAGAAAAAAGACGGGGGAAAAAAGGAATAGACAGCACTTGGCTCAAAAAGCGCAGTTTGAAGCTCCGGGACAGCATGCTCTATTAATCTCCATTAGACCTCGTCGGCTGGGTTTATAAACCGCTGTCACATCACGGAAACACCATCGTCTTTCACTGAACTTCATAGACGAGATACACAATTGTAACAGGCAAGCTGGCAACGCCTGCTCATAATCAGCCGGTGTGCAAAACAATGATGTCACGGGGCATTTTTCAGCCACCCGGGCTGTCCGATCGAAAGTTATTTTTTTTGAGGCTCGGAACGCCGGAGAATAGACCCAAACAAATGGAACAAAAAGCTATTGGAGAGTGGCCCATTTTTTAGGGTGTCGCGAGACGCGGTCTCCGGAACGCGCCCCTAACCACTCGATTCGTGCCCGCTTTTTGAGAGTCCTGGGTTTCTGTGTCGTCACTAGCTGAAAGGGTCAAATTCCGTGTCACGACGCACGATTCCAAAATAGTGACCTAATTATGAAGTGGCAACATGATGTTTAAGGTGATTCGATGGACGCCATACTTTGTGTCAGAACGGCATGCGATATATCGCATCGATTGGTTCCATTTTTTCAGCTACTCGTCACTTTTCTCCAATTTCGAGATCGCAATTCTGTTGTTAGGAGACTAAAGCACTCACTTACCAATTTTAACAAGGAAATTCAACGTAATAAAGGCGTGGTTTTTTTAGAGAGGAAATATCGCGATCAAGTGCAGTTTCGATATCAGTATCGAATGCGATGTTTTCTCTCTGAAAAAACCACGCCTTTATTACGTTGAATTTCTTTGTTAAAATTGGTAAGTGAGTGCTGTAGTCTCCTGACAACAGAGTTGCGATCTCAAAATTGGAGAAAAATGACGAGTAGTTGAAAAAATGGAACCAATTAATGCGATATATCGCATGTCGCTCTGACACAAGATATGGCGTCCATCGAATCACCTTAAAAGCGCAGCGACTTACATCGATTTGAAATAATGGCGACTGCGCCCGCAAGAAAGTGGACGTCCAAGTCTGATACTGCGATGAGCGCGAGGCAAATTAACACGCCTTCATAGTTTTGGATATGCAACCCGGACATCCATCAAGCACGAATATTTGTATCCAGGAGTTGCTATGAATGTTACAGGGCTTATGCTAGGACAAGCGCGGTGAAAATCAGAATTCCAAGGTCAATGAATCGTACAATTGATAAGCGATAGTAATGTTATTTTTACCATGAAGGGTACTTGTACTTACGTAGTGGTAAGATTATAGATGAAGTGGTAAAAATGCGATAATATTGATGATTATGACAACTAACGATCAAGAGTTCAAGAGGAAAACTATCAATACGGTACCTACACTATAGTTTTACCACAATGCGGTAACGCCTACGTGGTAGTTCACACCGTGTGATCATGTACCTTGAACACGAAGAACCTCAGTGCGAGAAAAAAGTGGTTTAGGATGATACTGCCGAAAAATTTTCTAAGCTCTGAAGCTCAAAAAAAAAAAAAAAAAAAAAAAAAAAAAAAAAAAAAAAAAAAAAAAAAAAAAAAAAAAAATCCCAAATCGACTGTGCGTCCAACGGCACAAAAAGGGCCACTTTTTGTGTAAAGGTAAGTTGAAGCATCCGTCGATACTTTCCTTCGTGTTTTGGACATTCAGCTTGTTTTTTCTGTTATTGGACATTGATAACTGGATTTTTGAAAAAAGGTATTTTTTGCAGTTTTGGACGGACATTCAATTGGAAAAAAAGTCTCTAGGATCCAGCGTTCAATCTTTCGGAAAATTTGACACGAAAATATACTATTGATTCAATCGGATGTTTGCTAAAACCCAGTGCCAAGTCCCTTAATTTAAGCGGATTTCCTTTCGATTCAAGCAAAAGTCCGATAGAATCAAGAGTTTTTTCTCTTGTCAAATATTCAAGAGTCTGGACTCCAAATCCAAGAGAATTTCTTTCCGGTGAATTTATGTTTTTGGGCTTCGGTCTTTGGACAGTTTACTTTTTGACATGACAATCTATCACTATAAAAAAATAAAAAAAAAATAATGAAATAAAATAAGGAACCAGTACAACAGTCTGCGACAATTTTAACCCTTTCATCGTTCAAAGTACAAATGCACTTAAATTTAGAGCGCGAAATGTCGGCAAGTTACGATTTCTGCCGTTTCAAGGAAAAACGCCGTATGAGCTTTCAGGCGTTGCCAAATTCCCCTCGATAAAAACCGAATTGACTGGAAATTTTTTTAATGTTTTGATTCAAATTTTTCCGACGATTTTGTTCGCAATTTGATCTAAAACACCTGAAAATTTCAAGGAAAAATATGAGTAGCTCTCCTAAAAAAATACACGATTAATCCGAGGAAATTTGGCAACTCTCGAATGTTCATACGGCGTTTTTCCTCGGCACGGTTGATTTCCACCCCCGGAGGCCCTAACGAGGAACAGACGAGCATGCCAAACCTCAAAAGGCTCATCAAGGTGTCGTTTCACGGCCCCGACCCGCGACTCGTCCACGTCACCACCTCGCAACGTGCGGGCGTCGACGCCATTATTGCCAGATAGTGCTAAAAATAAGCACATCCTCCATTTAAACCCACGTAAAATATCCACAACTCGGCAACCGCGGTCGGAATACAAGCTTTCATCAACACGGCAGGGGTATAAATCAACCCTTCGCGTAAGTGCGCCGCTGATGGAACCACAACCGCCTGTTTACATAGGATTTTTGATTGGAGTTGTGCTGTTTTTGCGGAGGCTGCGACTCGCTAGGTTAGGTTTCTCTCGCCGGGAAAGCTCTGAATTCATTTGCGGCTCCCGGGGGAGGAAGCCGAGGAGCTGGGAATCGTAAATGGGACACCGGCGCCGCACAGTGGATCGAGTCAATGGAGGTGTTGCGTCTGTGAGGAATTTGCGATTTGACTGATGATTCCAATGTCAAAGTTCGCGAGAAACCCGATGGTGCCACTGGTTTTCTTTGAAATCAACTCCCAAGCTCAAAAAGAGCTCTCAAGTTGAGGCCAAAATGGAGGGGATATCCCACACTATCCTGAGAGTCCACCTCTACATCAAGACAAACTCTCCATGCAGGGATAGGGCGCAAATACATTGACAGGGCTGCCACTCTATTTGAGGACTCCACAACTGAATACACGGCAACCCTGCTTATGTATTTGCTCCCTATCTTTGCATGGAGAGTGTACGATTTTGACTGTATCATGTATATATCTCTTGTATGTATCTATGGTTACGCACCACCACTTGTCTTTCTGATCCTCTCTCACGTTCATACACTCTCTTCTGATCCCGATAGATTTGTCCTTATTTCCTTCCCATTCCCCCCTTTTCCCTACAGAGAGTTTGTCTTGATGTAGAGGTGGACTCTCAGGATAGCGTGGGATATCCCCTCCATTTTGGCCTCAACTTGAGAGCTTTTTATGAGCTTGGGAGTTGATTTCAGAGAATACCAGTGGCATCATCGTTTTTCTCGCGAACTTTTACAAAAGAATCGACAGTCAAATCGCAAATTCCTCACACATCGACGGTGAAATTACCAAACCACGTATCTCGTTTGCGGTGTTTAAACATCTACGCTCACATTTTATTTTTTTGAAATAGACCAAATCAATATCATTCCTTGAAATTTTCACAGAATTTTCTTCGTACGAAGAGGAAAAATCACAGAAATTCTCAAGACTGGACATTACATAGTTTTTCATTTAAAAAATAAAGTATGACAGGAAGTCTGCGACGTCGCAAACCGAGATACGTGGTTTGGTAGTTTCACCATCGACATGCAACATCTCCATTAGAGAGGTCGGACATGAAATTTTCGACTAAAACTAGAAATTGTTGTATTTATTTCGTCACATTTTACTTGTCACCGGGTGCATTTAGAAAAAAAAAATTCACGACGAAACCAATGGAACCACTTTTAGAACCTTCAAGTTTTGTATACATGGAGTTATAAGCGCGTTTAAAGTTCCTGAATTTTGTCCGACCTTTCCTATTGACTCGATCCACTGTGGGCCGTCACGTTGAGCCAGGATTCTCGTAGGGTTTTTACGGGGATCGGGGTGGATTGGGCGAGTTTCCGAACCTGATCTAGCGACTCGGGGTATAAGTTCATCGCAGCGATTGTTGGTTTATTTTGTTGTCGTTAAAATAGTTCCATGACTGGTGATGAGAAGTTGCGTTGTAAGTACTCAGGCGAGGAGGAACCTGCAACCTCCTCAGGTGGCAAGTAAAATGGAGAGTGTTTTTTGCCAATTTTAGGCAATATTAGTTAAATTTTTGCAGGAAAGGCTGCCGAATGGGTTTCTACTGGGAGGAAACGAAGACGACTCCCAGTGGAAAGGTGGCGACAGGAGATTTTAAAGGAAATGAGGAAATGCCAACCCAACTCCCTGGTGGGGGGGGGGGGCGCTTTAGGAGGATAGACTCTCGCGGCTCGGGGTCGCAGAGCGCCAGAGAGTGCTGCGAAAGCGGCTTTTATGAATGCATTTAAATCGTTATAAGATAATGATATTCAAAATCTTTCAAAAATTTTCAAAATATTTATCAAAATATATTTTTCCGAAAGAAATTTACAAAAAAATAACCTGTGCGTTACGTGATACTTGAATGCCCTCTCCCCTATTTCAGAGCAAATTTGAAAATGATCATTTTCCGTCTTGAGAAAAATAGGAAAGCGAGGCTGAGACACCCATGCCTCAGAAAACCACTCCACAGACAAAAAAACATCTGCATGGGCCATAAATAAAAAATCTGGAGATGCTGAATTTCTCCTCACCAACAGTTTTTTACCTGTTGATTGTCAAAAAATCATGGACATCGGTAGATATACGGTGGATATCGGATATAACGACCTTGAAGGGACCGGCCTTATTCGGTCGTTATAGCCGATAGTCGTTATAACCGATAGTGGAATTTTTTCGGTAAAGTCCCAGAAACTTTTCCGAAAACAATGTTGTGTCTGGAACGGAACCAATGTATCCACGCATGTGAACATTTAAAATCTGCTTTCCCAAATTGTTTGCCGAACTCGTTTGCTTTTTATTGCATGATAGGTCCATTTAAGGGAACATATTTTGAGCGTTGGACCTTAAACCAAGCTAATGAAGCTGCATCAATGTCCGCGTACTCATAAAATCTCTGTCGTTTACATTTCCACTTGTTTTTTTTTTTTTCAAAAAGCTCCAAGATTTTTTCTTCCTTATTCAAAATTGTGGATATTGTGGAATTTATAATACAAACACATGACTATGACAAAAAAAATTAATATTTTGAAATTCAGAGGGTTTAAAATGAAAACAAATACGGAAAGTGAGCTCGATATAATCATCCAGTCAAATCAGCTCAGCTTACTTTCCTGTCGATCGAAAATCTTCTCTTTTAAACTCCTACAGCGGCGGCACGCACAGCAAATCGCAACCCCAACCCTCTTCGCGCCAGGAACAAAAAATAAAAGTAACAAACAAAAAAGGTGAAAAAAGCAAAAAAAAAGCCACGCCAGAGATGAAATAAAGCTGCGCCGCGGAGGGTCCAAGTACCAAAGGGCCGCACGCAAGGCTCCATCCTTCTCTCTCCCTCTTCAACCCGCTCGCACGAGCGAGAAAAAGACAAAGGGTTGAAACCGGCCGTTCGTCCCTCTTTAACCTCCAACATGTACGGCTAAAACCGCGTTATTGCATACAGGATCTTCACCATAGATACGCGATTCGTAACCAGAATGCGACCGAGGAGAGGGCAGCATCCCGAGTTTCCAGCACATTGTCGCTTTCGCCACAGGCCGCTGCGTGTTTACCCTACAATCCACCCCCCTCCCCCCGAAAGGGGTGGGAAGGGGATGGATAAAAGCGCGGAAAAAACGATCTACATAATAATGATAATAAAATTCAAATTCACTTAAAGCGTTTTTTAATCGCGTCGCGCCGATACTGGACCAGTTCTCGATTTTTCTGAGTCGGTGGTCATTAACATTGGAGCATCATTTATCATGCGCAGAGCGCGGTCAGTGGAAGGTGAGTCCGTCTCTCTCGAATTGAGAGCGAACGTAGGAAAGGGCTCGCGTTTGAGCAGTTTTGTCTTAACTTCGCGCGTGACTTGCGTATAAGGGGTGTTTATGAGCTAGAGGTAAAGTTATGGATACAATAATGCTAGAGGAAACCATGCACATATTAAATCATATCAACGAGAGCCTGAATTTGAGCGGCTTTGAAGGGATGGGTCACTAAAACTTGTTTACTTTATTTAATATTCTGAAAGTACTAGGTGAGTAAGTAATGTAGTGATTTTTCCGCATTTTAATAGAGCCGAAATCGCGGAAACCGCTTTTGCTGCGGAGAGAGAAAGATTGGTAGAATTTACCATTCCTTAACGCTGTATTTCACACAGCGTCATAATTCAGAGTCAATTCTGCCAGAAGAAAGGTAAACGTTACTAGATACTGGTTCAGGTAACCATTCCTCTGGCAGAATTGACTCTGAATTGACGCTGTGTAAAAAACAGCGTGAAGGAATGGTAAATTCTACCAATCTTTTTCTCGGCGTGAAAAATCCAAAAACTGCAAGACATTTCAAATGCACCCAAATGACGGGAAACTAACGGTGTCGTGTACTGCGGTAGTCAAATCGCAATCTTATCGCATTTTCCACTGATGTTTGTTGAAATAAATCGTATTTCAATGTGGAATCGTTGCATGTTTCCTAAAGATAACACAAATGAGATTAGATTCTTTCATTCTAAAGATATGATTCCGACTTTGGTATTGTTCTCACATACGAGGAGTAGATGGACATTTGACGGAAGTCGTAGAAACCCGTACTCGCTACTGATAAGTGCCGGATGACATCATTCGGTTCAGCGCGAAACCAGGGCGTTTTAGCTTTGCGGATAAGTTGAGAGATTTGAACTGCGTATTTCTCAATTATTGAGTTACTTTTTCGCGTTTTCAATGTGCGCATCGTGTTCTACGCGCCATTTGCCTTCAGAAGAATATATTCGCGAATTAAAATTCGTTCATAGTTTAGTGACCCATTTTGCAAAAAGCTCAGGGCCGGATTTACCTACTTGCCTCCCATGGGCCGCCTGTATTTTGCCGCCCCCTTCTCATTCATTTAGAAACATCAATAAAAACCATCAAGTGAACGTGCCAGCGGGGTTTGGGTGCATAAGACGCGTTTACTCGTGTTGGAAATATTTTTTGGGAATGCCCTGTCAACACAACTAGCAAAAATTCACCGAACTTAGCGCGAACGTTAAGTTTCGTGAACCTATCTCTGCGTGGACAAGGCCTTCCATTCATAAGAAATGAACGAAAAAATTATGAAAGAACAAACATAAATGTGGTTTAATGATTTTAACTTCCGCCGCCGCGCCTCGCAGACCGCACAGTGTTTAGAGCAATGCGTGAAGTATTCCGACAGTTTTGTAGGCGCTATGAGTTTCACGCCGACGACCGCTGCTGAACGGACTGTGTTTGACGCAACGCGTGAAGTATTCACGCAGTCTTGTAGGCGCTATGCGTTTCTCGCTGACCGCACTGTATTTGGCGCGATGCGTGAAGTATTCATGCATTCTTGTAGGCGCTAACCGTTTTACGCTGACCGCAGTGACCGCACTGTGTTTGATGCAATGCGTGAAGTATTCGTGCAGTCTTGTAGGAATGTAGGCGGTAATGTGTGTTACATGCCGACAGCCGCGCCGAGGGCTTCTCCTTTTCATCTCAAGTCCTCGTCATCATTTCTCTCTCAGTTCCTGACCAAATTGCGTATTTGGTCTCTCTCTTGACGCGATTAATTAAAGGTGCTGTCTCTTGTATCACTAAGAGACGACAAAATTAGAAATTACTATACTCTCAGGAAATGAGAGATTTTGTTTGTAATTTTTTTCTAAATCCGATTTTTTTTTATACCTACATTTAAAAAAATTGCAAAATTTTCCGCCTCCTAGATTTGCCGCCGTGAGCCGCGGCTCATGTGGCCAGCCCCTTAATCCGGCCCTGAAAAAGCTCCTGGGACCAGGATTTTGGGTACCCTTCTCCTGAGCTGTCATAAATAGATTTCAAGAAATTTAGCCTAGTCTTGCATAATATTTGCCAGATTGACTCAAACATTTTCATCAGCAAGAATGAAAAAAGTTGTCAGAGGCATCCGTCATTTCCCAGTGTTGTGTCAAAAAGAGTTTCCTGGTTTCTATCCAAGTGCGTTTACACTAAATTATTTTCAGTTTTATTTTTTGATGAAGTATATAGCGTCAAGTAAATGGCAATCCACACAGCTGTTATTGTGGTCCAAATCACTAATCTCTGCAGTTTTTAAGATTCAATGTTCAAAAGTCTGCAGTAGCGAACGAAATAAAGCACCGGACGTTTGGAAGTTACTTTTCAGAGGAAATCTCGATGTTTGAAATGACTGATGATCATTACTTTTGCATTGTGGACTAAAAATGATGATATCTGCCTGGGAATTTTCAAAGTTTCCTCGACTAGCATTCTGCTTAAAATTTGAACGATAGGGCCTACAAATGAATGATTTAGTTTCTGCTGTGTCTGTTGGCACATAACAAGCGTAGTTATTACGGTACGCGAACGACTTAAATCTGAAACACCCTGTATACTCATGCGTTCAAATCTGCGGGGTGAGACAAAAAAGGGGTCGACGCTGGACTCACGACCGGTTGGAGGAAGGCTTGACGTTTCGGCAATAAATCATTACAGCTTCCTGAATCTTTTGATGTTTTCTGCACTTGCTTCGCTTGCATTACTGACCGCTAGGCCTGTGCAAACGTATGCGTTTGGTGATAAATGAGAGTAGGTCGGAGACATCTGAGGGCCTTTTTTTAAAAATAACGAAAGTCTAATGCATTCCAACCGGAACGTACGTTATTTCAACCGGGATGGCATGCTGGAGAAGCGTGCCCAGGGCCTGCCTTAGGGCTGACAAAGAGTCGGAGGTAGTTTTATCGGACAGTTGCAGTTGCATCTGACAGATGTAGGTGAAGAATAATTGTTCGGTTATTTATTTAGAGCGAACGATTGACCCGGCAAAAATGTTTTGTTCAATTACTCTCCTGCACAGTTCTTCAGTCACTACGGAGCGAGTTTTATGAAAAAAATGACACCAGTTTCCAGTTGTAGAAGTAGGGGTCTGCATAAATTCATTTATTTTTCAAAAAATATTTTGAAAAAGGTTAGAATCCACGAAAATAGATCCCTTTTCGATGTTAATACGTGAAATTGAACGGAAATTTTTTGAAAAACTACCATAGTTTTACAGGGGTTTTGCAACACTTTCTCTCAAACATTTTGGTGTTAAAAGACTAGAAAATGGGTTACTTGAACGTAATTATATCAAGTGTTTTCAGCTTCATGGAAAAATGTTAAAAGTTTTTTTTAGAATTGTTGCGACTGGGGACAGACATGGAGAAAAAAACTTTTGTTACAAAAACTGAACTTCAGTTCCTATGCCCAACTGAAGTTTCGAGTCCAGGTAACTGAAGTCTTCAGTCATGAGATGTGAACTGAAGTTTTTCGTAAAGAATTTGACTCTTAGAATTAGTAGGACCGATACAAACTTCGGTATCTGAGCTGAGGTTCGGTTCCCATGACTGAAAAATTCAGCTACACGGAGAGAAATTTCAACACAAAAATTTGGTTAGTACGGAAGGTAGAACACAAAATAACCCTAGCCTTCGGTTGAAAATGTCAAGAGAAAATGTCATCTAGTCTCCTTTAAGATATTTTATAAAAAAGGAGTGGTGTATACCAACGTCGCAATTGGAGGAATCCATTTTCCCAATCTCTCCACTATTTTCTGCGCCAAATTCACCGCAAACTGTACCAAAATCAATACAAGACTTGTGATGGTTTGTGTTTCACTTGCTAAATCATCCAAAAATAACACAAGAACACAAATATTTTTATTTGTGTTTCTGAAATGAAAACTTTAGTAGGTCACATGAACCTCACTGGAATGAAAAGTCGCTTGGATCTAGAGTCCAGACTCTTAATAACATTGGCAAGAAAAAATACTCTTGATTCAATCCGATTTTTAGCCGAGCCTCTTGATTTAGGCGGATTTCCTTTTGATTCAAGCAAAAAGTCCGATCCGATTGAATCAAGAGAATTTTTCTCTTCAATGTTTTTAAGAGTCTGGACTCTAGAACCAGGCTCCTTTTTCCTAGTGCGAAGTTTTTTTCTTCGTCATCTTACACAAGCAGATTAAAACAGCTTTTTCTCTTGTTACTTGAGCGTACAGCTAGTCCGTAACTTACCGCTCGTCCGCAGCTGAAACCGACGCTCCTCTGACGTAAGGGCGTACCTCGATTTCTGCATGAGCCCCAGAGAGCATGGATTCATATATAAAACAGGGCTCACGTGGAAATTAAGATACGCCCTTACGTCAGAGAGGCGACGAAACGGAGAAGCTTACAAGGTTTTTTGAAGCGACCCGATGGAGTAGAAGTCGTCATGCATGCACAAGGCGCGGGAGGGGGGGGGGGGGGTGCAGGGCCGCTTAATACAATTTTGATGAGGCCCGATGTACGGGGCACGGTGCGCGATGCGCGTTGCACTTTCCGCGGCGCACAGTTGATTCAAGGCGTCTACTAAAACAGGCTGATCAAAAAAAGTACTTTTACAGTACCTTATCAAAAAATTCAGTACCTCCTCCAACAGAAAAATTCCGTACTTTTTCAGTACCTCCATTTGACGAAATTCGAAAAATTTCAATAATTTGAAATTGCGACAAAAATGACAAAAAATTTCAAAAAATCCGGACCTTTGCCCGGAATTTCCGCACTTTTTCAGTACTGCCGGACCGCCCTTAAAAAATCAGTGCTTTTTCCAGACTTTCCGGAAATTCGGAACATGTAGACACCCTGGTTGATCGAGTCAATCATAGAGTTCGGACATGATATTTTTGACTTAAACTGCAAATTTTGATGTTTATTTTGTCACACTGGAAAAAAAAACACATTGAATCTAGAGTCCAGGCTCTAGAAAACATTGACAAGAAAAAATACTCTTGATTCAATCGGATTTTTACTTGAATCAAAACGAAATCCGCTTAAATTAAGAGACTTGGTTCTTGATTCAAGCTAGATTCCGATTGACTCAAGAGTACTTTTTCTTGTCGATGTTTTTAAGAGTCTGGACTCTAGATCCAATGCGTTTTTTTTCCAGTGCACATTTTAAGTTTTAAGGGAGGCTTCAAGAAGAAATTTCACGAGGAAACCAATAGACTCACTTTTAGGACCAAGTTTCCGACTTTTGTCCGACCTCTCCCGATGACTCGATCCACAGTGCGGCGGTGGCGGCACCAGCCCGTCACACGTCAGTCCACACTCCACACGCTCCTGCGTCCTGATAAATAATCCACACCCAATCGACATCGGCCCAGGAGCAGCCTGCATTGTGATGCCGACAAAAAATGAACCGCCCCGCCGCACAACCGGTAATAAAGGGCATCAAGGAGAGTATAGAAAGTGCAAAAATGAATTTTTGATTAGAATTATAAGTAAGTATGAAGGAGTTTTTATTTCTTTGTGTCGCGGGGGTAAACAGCTAGACTTCGGCAAGTTCTCTAATCCACGGGTTGAAATAAGACTTCCCTTTCTTCTATGAATTTTTTCCTTCCATAAGTACTATCACAATCAATCATGGTTGCGGTTTTTTTTTTTTTTTTTTTTTTTTTTAAATTTTAACGGTGATTCAGGACCAAAATTCATAAAAAAGACAGTTTCCCGATAGTATTTGGCGTTAAAATGACCTAAGTCATTAAACATATCGAGGCCTCAAGTCAAAGCATAGAGAAAAAAAAGGAGGTGTTTACATCTTGAGGTTTGTTTACCCTATGACGTAGGTTGGTACAACCTCGCCAGCGAAATCCGGAATTCGAAATATGAAAAACGGACCATAGTGTCCGATTTTTTTGCTTAAATCAACTCATGATATAATTTAAAGCATTTTTTAAAGAATGACTTTTTTCCATAAATTTCACCATTTCCAAGAAATTCGATGAAAAACTCGCCGTGCCGATACCTACGTCATCAAAAAAAGTCCAAGATGCCCGAAATGCAAACACCTTCTTTTTTTTCTCTATGAAGTCAAAGTGAGTCTTGGATCCTTCACAGTAAAAACTTGGTTTCTCGCCTGCCCCTGAGATCCCCCCCCCCGAAACCCCCCTTCAAGGATTCCAAGGTTGCAGAATTGACTCAAAAAGTTCGATTTTTGGCAAAAATGTGCCCGTGCAATTTTCGTCCAAAATATTTCTGATTCTCGCTTGAAATCAGAGGAAAAGTCAGTGAAATTATAAGTTAGAAATTCCCAAGATTCTCCTTGTTTAACTGTAATTTGTGATTGGTCACACTGAAATGGAACTACACATACATTCTTCAGTTCTTACGTGAAGGGATCGACGAATTATGGGGAGAATTATTTTTCATCAGTTTCAGCCCAAAACTGTCGCCAAGTCCGTGAAAGAAAACATAAATCGAACGATTAATAATATCAGGGTGTCTACTAAAACAGGCTGGCCAAAAATCAGTACTTTTTCAGTACATTCCCGAGAAATTCAGTACCTCCTCAACGGAAAAATTCAGTACTTTTTCAGTACCTCCATTTAACGAAATTCGAAAAATTTCAAAAATTTGAATTTCTCTCTCAAATTGCGACAAAAATGGACAATTCCAGACCTTCTGATGGAATTTCCGCACTTTTTCAGTACTTCCGGACCACTCTTAAAAAATCAGTAATATTTCCGAACTTTCCGGAAATTCCGGACTTGTAGACACCCTGAATATCTTTTCAGATGGTCATTGATAATGTTACTAAAGGCGGAGAGCTTATTCATAGGAAATCTTCTGCATAAAAAAATATTTCTTTCATTTTCTTCGAATTAAATTTTCAGGCTTACTGCTGAAATGCTCACTGGTCTTGCGAATCTTAATTTGAAACACCCGAAATAGTAACTTTCGGCAACTGTGCGGCATTTGTATCTGACCCGTGAGTGACTTCGGGCGTGAATATAGACCGCCTGACACCGCGTGACCCCCGCCTGCGGTCAGTAGTGACTCCAACTTCGGTATTGAAGGGATGGACAGCGGGAATTGGCCCCGTTCGGTCAAACCGGCTTTCAGCCCGCAGCCGAGGCGCGAGGCTTTCAGGTCGCATACGGCCCTTTGAAATGCAAAGTTTAACCCTAGAGATACGCACAATAAGCTTTTTTCAGGGGATTACAATAGGAAACGCTTGACCAATTCGTAAAAAGACGGGGAAAACGATGACTGCATCCTCCCTTTTGGTTATACTACACGTAGACGTTTTAAAATTAAATAAATTAAAGAACTTATTGGACGCAGTGGTGAGGCGTAAATGATCGATTTTCGAAACTTCCCCATTCGAAGCGATGCCACCTTGATTATCAAGGTGTTCGTTGCGAACACCCTATGTATCGATACTTTTTGATAGGTTTAAATGACAGATCAATCTGTATATCGCAAAACACGCCACGCCACTGATTTGACGATTTACATTAAAACTAATTTGGACTGCGTTAAACAGAAAGGAACCAAGCCACATCATCTATTGCCAAATTGAATTGGGCAATTCGATTTTTTACATGAAAACGGTTTCCCGGATTTCTGTGCAAATTTCAGTGAAAATTCTCCCTGGTGCGAAGCAAATTCCTTAAAATTTTCGACGGTGTGGGATTTTTGCTTAAATCAAGAACCAAGCCTCTTAATTCGAGCGGATTTCCTTCTGATTTAAGCAAAAATCTGATCGAATCAAGAGTATTTTTTCTTCTCAATGTTTTCAAGAGTCTGGACTCTAGATTCAATGTGTTTTTTTCCAGTGTAGCTCGATGATCTTAAGCTTGGGCAACGAAAAAAAAAAGGACAAAAAAATGGCAAACGTAGAGTGGACGGTACTGTAGCTGCACATACATAAATGCATCTTATCGTCCAAAATTTGCATGTAATCGCATCATTAAGGGTTCATAGGTCCTCTTCCACAATGCACGATCAACACCCACGATATTACTCTGATAAGGAGGCGATCCACATTAAAACCAAGTAGAAAGGATTAAAATTAATGTACACGTGCTGTACGCATGGTTACACCGGTAGCAAGTCCGGTGACTGTGTCGACCCTCCGACGGAACACGTAAAAAAACAAGAAGGGCATTCATTGCATTTGACTAGGCGCGTTATTAACATTCGGGTCCGAAGGGATGAAGGAAGATTGAGTCACCACCCTCCGGTATTTTTATCGTCGTCGATCTGAAACTGGACGGGCTGCGACTGCGACCGGCGAGCAAATTAATTTCCACTTACTGCTCAAATCCGGCCGGACCTGATTGCAGATCCTATCGGCGGGACAACTTAATTCCGGCCAGGATGCGGTTGTTACTCCCTCATTAAAAGGCACCCGTTCTGCCGCGCTGCGGAGCAACGACGTATGCACGTTCAAATGCTGCCAAATTTTCCCTGTTGAACTGAGGCAGGGTGTCTACTAGTATCCTCTTATTTAAATACTCCTTGCTTTTTCAGTACCATTTCCTTGTTTTTTCCTTACTTTCACTGGTAAAAAAACACATTGGATCTAGAGTCCAGACTCTTGAAAACATCGACAAGAAAAAATACTCTTGATTCAATCGGATTTTTGCTTAAATCAAGAACCAAGCCTTTTAATTTGAGCGGATTTCCTTTTGATTTCAGAAAAAATCTGATTGAATCATGAGTATTTTTTCTTGTCAATGTTTTCAAGAGTCTGGACTCTTGATCCAATGTATTTTTTTTTCCCCTGTGTTCCCGAAAATTCCTCGTTTTGTCGATTCTCAAAATTCCTTACTTTTTCCTTACTTTTTCTTTACCTTTTCCTTACCTGATACGCATTTTTAACTGTACTTGAATTGAGAAATTAGAATGATGGAATGACAAAGGAATTAAGATTACTTTCCCGAAAATTCCTTCTTTTGGAGATTCTCAAAAATCCTTACTTTATTCCTTATACCTTCTCCTTAACTCACACCCATTTTTAACGGTATTTAAATTGGGAAATTGGGATGATGGGATGTTGAAGGAATAAAGATTACTTTCCCGAAAATTCCTCTTTTTTGGCGATTCTCAAAAATCCTTACGTTTTCCTTACCTCACTCGCATTTTTAACTTTAATTAAATTGGGGAATTGGAATGACGTAATGACGAAGGAATAAAGTGAAAAAGACGAAGAATCGAACCAGGAACTTAATAAACGGACTGTGTCTGGAAATTGCATACCTTCAAGGCTACTTTTCAGAGTTCAACACAAATATCTCGATTTTCCTTGCCATTTCATTGAAATTACGTACCTCTGCCGTCTTTCTGTACCGACCTTCTGAAACCCATGCTTTTTCAGTGTGTCCGTACTTTTCCCATACAGTAGACCCACTGACCGTTCACTGTTGCGGAAAGTTATGCGTATTTTTCCTTGAAAGTTTCAGATATATCAGATTAAAGTGCGGACAAAATTGTAAAAAAAAATCGAAGAAAAGTATTGGCAAGCTTCCCGAGGAATTCGAAACTTATCGAAAGAAATTTGGCAACGCCTGAAAGTTCAAGTGTCGTTTTTCCTCAGAACGGCAGCGTTGGTTAGTGTTCGGGTCGGTGGTTGGGGCACTTCGATTGGGTGCCCGTTCCACTGTCAAAATACGAACGGGTCCTCGTTAGCTTCGCGCTTATTCGTGGCCGATGCGAAACATCGATTATCAAATATCGGCACCGCAGATGATTGTTGAAGCGGATTTCATTCAGTCTCGAGTGAAGGAAATGTCCGTAAGTTGACAGCCTCCAATTTACTGGTACAGAATTTCAGAGGGGAAAATTAGTCAATGGTACAGCGGGCAGGAGCAGAAATCAAGTATTGGATTACATGTTTCCTCGTCAAAAGACGTGAAGCTCAGTGGACACATTGAAGCATAGGAATCCGTTCTGCCGTGCTGAGGAAAAACGCTGTATGAACATTCGAGAGTACCTCACTGGAAAAAAAACACATTGGATCTAGGGTCCAGACTCTTAAAAACATTGACAAAAAACTGGACTCTTGATTCAATCGGATTTTTGCTTAAATCAAAAGGAAATCCGCTCAAATTAAAAGGCTTGGTTCTTGATTTAAGCTAGATTCTGATTGAATCAAGAGTGCTTTTTCTTGTCGATGTTTTTAAGAGTCTGGACTCTAGATCCAATGTGGTTTTTTTCCAGTGTAAGCAAAAATATATAATAACAGAGGGTCCGATATTAAAAGATGTACAAACAACAAGAAGTACAAAATTACAAATTTTAAACGACTATTAGTGCCAAATTTAGGCTATCAAATTGCGTCCTAGAAATACGTAAATCCACGATTCAGATGATTCGTAACAATGTGTATATCCCAGTTTTAGGGCTACCACTATAAATGCTCGTGGGAGCTCGTTTTGCCTAATTCCTCATTTGAAGGCGAATCCGTTTGCGTTAATGAATTGAGTTCTTGTTCCGGAATTTAGAATAGCTCAGTAGTTATTGCAGCGGCAAATTCCTCCGTGAGAGAGACTTTTTTGAATAAAATTAGAGGCGTGGTTTTTTTTTTTAATGAAATCTAAATCATAACGTTGATTGGTCCTGGTTGGAATGCAAAAAGGAACTAGAGTTTGTATGGAGAGAGGAGGTCAGCTCGTTAACTATTGAAGAGCTATTTGGTCTCGGCTTCGAAGCGACGGGAAAAGACGCTCAAAAGCTCATGGAATTTGTTGGCAGATACACTGCTCTTACTGAAATGCGTTATCGGATATTTATACGTTTCGTGATCTATCTACCTCAGATTTCGTGTATGCACTTGCGCGCCTTCTTCCGAAAAGCGGTCACTTCGAACTGAATAAACCTCTACTATCCCAACAAACTCTGGTTACTTTTCGCGGAAATGCTGTCCAACTATGAGTATTCTTCCACAAAACACATCACGCATTCTAATGAAAATAAAGTTCACTGGAAAAAAAAACACATTGGATCTAGAGTCCAGACTCTTAAAAACATCGACAAGAGAAAGTACTCTTGATTCAATCAGAATCTAGCTTAAATCAAGAACCAAGCCTCTTAATTTAAGCGGATTTCGTTTTGATTCAAGCAAAACTCCGATTGAATCAAGAGTATTTTTTCTTGTCAATGTTTTTAACAGTCTGGACTCTAGATCCAATGTGTTTTTTTTCCAGTGAAGTAAAACGAAACGTGCGTTATACTTTGAGTGTAAAAACCTTAACTACGTCGTTAAAACCTGTAATATTCCTAAATAATCGATCTCAGCCGACATTCTTGATTGTGATGAAGTACAGCCTCATTAAATATTCAAATCGGCAAATTAACATTTTACTGAGCGATTCAAACTTTTTCGACGAAGAACCACTATGGAAAAGCTCAAATAAATTCAATTTGCATGCAACCTATATTCTTATTTTCAACTAGAGCATGACGCGTTTTGCATTAAAAGGCAATTTAATTATACTATAAATATATTAACACATTTCTGATAATATTCGAAACTCCCGAACGTGCCGAATAAATTTCATACTATAACGCGCATTAATGCTAATGTAAAACTTTTCGCAACAGCCATAAGGGAGGCTATGATTCCAATTTTTTTCTAAGAGAAACATTTGATACGTCTAAAAAGTAAAGTAAAAAAGGTACCCAGAAAAAGTGCTCCAGTTTTTATCTACTTTTTTTTGTTTTAACCGCAAGACAAACCCCGGTAATTACGGGACCGAGCCCGAATCCTCGCAACTGGAGCGGGCATGATCAATGTGACACTCAAAAGTCGCGGACAATGAAAACGGGACACTTCAACTCGTCCCAAATTCCGAGAGGGGAGGGCCCGAACGGGCCAGACAGCCGCCGCTGGGGCAAAAAATGCGGAAAAGTCAACAAATCCACCGCGAAAAAATATGTCCGACATTGTAATAATTGCATAATAAACAGATACACCTAATGAAACATTGACAAATTATGGGACAACCCTTTCGGGCTCTCGGCCAGGAAGAAAGGCTGGCTCGGCTGTCGCACTGCGGCCTAACAAAAATCCTCCGATGTTTTTTATTCAGATCAAATAATTGTATCCGAGCTTTGTTCGAGCTGCGACCCACTGCCGCGGAATTGAAAAAAAAGGTTGAAAGGGGTATGCGCGACCTTCCGAACCTTGAGGCGACGAAGATATTGTTCGGAAGGTATGCCACCTGCATTGTTACATAGTATTTGAATCTTCGTTCCGACAGTTTTATTCAGATTGGTGAACGATTTTTCTATTCGATGAACAATTATTCAATAAGTTTCGGTGTAAATAAACAGTCGTGTGCGAGCGCAAGTCACGAAAAACAGATATTCACCCCCTTTCAAGAGCATAAAGGAAGCGTGTGTCACAAAAATCAGTTTTGAACACTATACAGTCCTCTTGTAATAAGCTAGGGGTTCGAATAGTTTAGTATCATAAGAAGTAGACCTAGTTGAAATATCAGTAACTGAGCGACGAGAGATTATAATTCCCCGCACTTTTTAATCAAACTATCAGCATTGTATCTTTCCACTTAGGTCCTGCGAATGGTCGACTTCAAAAAATGAAATATGTTCATGAAGTTGCAATCATGCTTTTAAATGAAGTTGACAAAATTTAATATTCAAGTGTTAAACTGTGATTTTCCTCGAAAAAATGGCATATTCCGAGCCAATCCAATGGTTCACATCATGTGTTCAATGTGGAAAAAAGTTTCTTTGTGAGTCGGGATAAAAATTCTGCAAAGGCTGTCCCACAATGACCCGGACTGGTGTTGTAACTCAAAAAGCAATCAACGGATCAAACTGATCTTGGACTCATTCAAAAGATAAAATCAAAAGGAAACGATTGCTTTGAAGATCTCTTTATTTGGATAAAAATTTACCAAGTGATGACATTTCTTCTCACCTGAGCGCGTTACGTAATACGTACACTGGAAAAATAAACACATTAAATCTAGAGTCCAGACTCATAAAAACATGGACAAGGAAAATACTCTTGATTCAATCGGATTTTTGCTTGAATCAAGAACCAAGCCTCTTAATTTGAGCGGATTTCCTTTTGATTTAAGCTTAAATCTGATTGAACCAAGAGTATTTCTTCTTGTCAATGTTTTCAAGCAGAGTCTAGACTCTAGATCCTATGTGTTTTTTTTCCAGTATACCAGCTCCCAAGGAGGGGCGTGTTTTATTCATGATGGTGTCAAAAATGTGATCCCTCATACCCAAATCCACGCATCGGTTTAGTATGAACGACACACAAACAAGTCCAGCTAAAAAATGAACCTAATCAGAACGCAGAAATCTCCCCACACAGATCAGAATCTCTATTAACTGAAAATGTTGAACTTCACCGGTGCAAGGAGTATCAATATCATTCGCCACTCAAGCACGACGAATATTGATGGAGCATCGACGGGCGCAGCTGTCCCAAATGTGCTCCACTTAAAGTTAATGCAACTTTAAATGACACCGGGAAGAATTTGAATAGGTCGTACGTCAGGAATCGAACACCTCGCGAATGGCGGCGAGGGCAAGGGTTGCGCTAATCTGCCCCGCCTCAGGTGTCCCCGGGGCCGGAGATCGCCCCGGGAATCGTATCGGAAAAGGATTATTCAGATCGATCGGGATCAGATAAAGATCGCACGTTCGGGAAACCGAATAATTTGTCAAAATGCCACGCGGTTGTCTCCGAATGTAAACTGTATGCACGGATCGGATCGCGGACTTGTCAGTTGCATCGACCTCGCCCTTTGCCACGATGGGCATCATATTTGAATTTATACCTGGAATATTATCGGCGATTTTTTTCATCGAGAGATATTTGGACTCCATTTTTTAGTTAGGAAAATACGGTTTCAGGGTCATCCATGAAAGTGCCTACACTGGAAAAAAACACATTGGATCTGGAGTCGAGACTCTTGAAAACATGGGCAAGAAAAAATACTCTTGATCAAACCGATTTTTGCTTAAACCAAAAGGAAATCCACTCAAATTAAGAGGCTTGGTTCTTGATTTAAGCAAAAATCCGATTGAATCAAGAGTATTTTTTCTTGTTTTCGATGTTTTTAAGAGTCTGGACTCTAGATCCAATGTGTTTTTTTCCAGTGTACACGTATAGGGAAACTCATGGCACACATGTTATTCCTAACATGAGCCACAAATTGTAGTTCCCGATTGAAAAATGCAGTCCATTTTCAGATTCACTTGGGAGTAAAAAAGTAGGAGACAGGGATCCTGTTTTGGCTTTCATAGGCACTAAATCTAGACCGTTGTAGCGTTGCATCATGTCACTGAGAGACGTGCGACAAGGCAAAAAAACGCCTTCAACCGTGTTGAACACTGTGCAACACGCTGGAGTTGAAATATTTGTATCAAAGAATCGAATCCAACATCAAGTGTACAACTCCCTTTCAGCGTCGCGTCGTCGCCGTGGCGTGAATCACGTGAAAGAGAAAAATGCACTAGGACGAAAAAACGCCTTCAATCGAGCTGGATACTGTGCAACACCCTGGAGTTGAAATACTTGTACCAAAGAATCGAGCCAAACATCAAGTGTAAGATTCCCTTTAGCGTCACGCCGTCGCCGTGGCGTTGAATCACGTGGGAGAGGAAAATGTATCAGAACTAAAAGAAGGCCTTCAATCGAGCTGGATACCGTGCAACACACCGGCGTTTAAATATTTGTATCAAAGAATCGAGTCCAACATCAAGTGTAAGCCACCATTTAGCGTCGCGTCGTCGCCGTGGCATGTATCACGTGAAAGAGAAAAAAGCACTAGGACGGAAAAACGCCTTCAATCAAGCTGGATACTGTGCAACACACCGGAGGTGATATATTTGTATCAAAGAATCGAGCCCAACATCAAATGTACGACTCCCTTTTAGCGTCGCGTCGTCGCCGTGGCATGAATCACGTGAAAGAGGAAAATGCACTAGGACGGGAAAACGCTTTCAATCGAGCTGGATACTGTGCAACACACCGGAGTTTAAATAGTTGTATCACAGAATCGAACCCAATGTCAGGTATGAGACTTCACTACGCACAACTTCTTGAAGAAAATATGGACAGTTCTGTGTTCAGAAAGGAGGATCGATCAAAAGAGATAGCTCTATTGGTGTGCTCTAAGTTATTCTGTGTCGTTCTGCATTGATTCAGTCAGCAACAAAAGCTTGACGATCCCCGTTGTATCAGCTTAGTAGACAATTTACGGGACCCCCTGTAAACGGATCCTCATCACTTGAAAAAGTCTTTGGGATTCTGAGTCCTGATTTTTAAAAAAGTTGAAGAAAGAAATACTCTTGATTCAATCGGATTCTTGCTTGAATCAAAAGAAAATCTGCATAAATTAAGAGACTTGGCTCTGGATTCAAGCATAAATTCGATGGAATCAAGAGTATTTTCACTTGTCAAATGTTTTTAGAGTCTGGGCTCCGAGAGACTTTTTATAGTACATAATCACCGAGGTTGTGTATCAGGGTACGTCCGAGTGTCGGACGGGCGACAAATTATAAAAGCACCTATCTGTCCGGAAAACTCCTCAGCAGATAAGTTCCTCCCGCAGTCCACACACTGGAAAAATAACACATTGGATCTAGAGTCCAGACTCTTAAAAACATCGACAAGAAAAAATACTCTTGATTCAATCGGATTTTTGCTTAGATCAAGAACCAAGCCTCTTAATCTGAGCAAATTTCCTTTTGATTTAAGCAAAAATCTGATTGAGTCAAGAGTATTTTTTCTTGTCAATGTTTTCAGGGTCTGGACTCTAGATCCAATGTGTTTTTTTTCCAGTGCATGGACCACGGTCCCGTAGTGGAAACCCTGATAATAATCCACTTTCTACAGTTCTACCTGGCAACGTCGCAAAAGAGCGTAACCAGGGACGCGAATGTCGCCGCTCGCGCGTGACACCGCTGCGCGACGCGTGTCGGACAATGGGCTAATCAGAACTGGGGCTCTCGCCGGGCCCCGCGGGGCATCCCTGCGGCATTCACGTTTCGCGCACCGTAATTATCATCTTCATTTTTCAAATCCCGAAATTCCGCCGCCGTGACAGCTGCCGCGCTGCCAGCTCTACGCCTCCCCGGAAACCCCGGAAAACGACCGGAAATCAGGGGTCGAAAAAGGTGAAATTATAGGATCCATCCCTGGAAACTCCCACCTCTCCAATTAAGCACAACAATGGGAGTAATTGAAATCATTATTAAACGTGTGTTGAAGTGTGTGGATTGACTGTTACACCCGTAAATGTCACTTCAACAATTCATTTGTAATTTATGAGTCAAAACACCTCTTCCGGAAGTGAGAGGGTGTAAAGTTTTGAATTCCGTCTCAGTATTTTCATCCCCAATAGAGTTTTCCGCCGGTTCAATATGGTGGTGGTTGTTCGGTAATACTGTAACGGTGAGAATAGCCAAGATACGTTTAGCTCTTAGTGTGGAGGTTATGTGCTCATAGTTTTTTGACGACGGTGTCATTTATTCTGTTATTTTCAGATGATTAGACATGGATATATGCCACCTGATATTGTTTTTTTCTCTCATTATTTTACGGAGAAATATATGCCCAGAAGCACCTTCTTTTAAAAGTTTTTTCTTCTTCATTTTTTAATTTTCTCGATTTATCCGCACCATTTTCTCTCTTTCTTCCCACTTGAAAAGTATTACCATAAGAGTTGTACCATAGGAAGAAATCTTAGTCTTACTTCCTTTTTTAGCTTTTCTGCGATATTCTACCAAATTCTGTTAGATATTTCAGGATGTATAAAATATTTCAGAGTTTCTAGATGCAGAGAGTAGTAAAACATCTCTTCGTAAAGCGCAAAAACCATTTAAAAGACCATACAGGTCGGATGGTTTATCAGCTATCGTTGACTTACTCATTACCTCTTTAATTCTGACCGATTCCTTGACTTTTTTAGTACATTTTTTCTTAATATATAATTATTGCAAACACCAAGATCCTGAATTTTTCACCGGTGTACGAACAAGGAGAACATGATGAAAGATTGAAACCGGAGTCAATCAGAGATGAATACCGCAAGCCTCAACCCCTAAATAGGAATTCTCTGAGGGGTTGAAACCATCGCCAAAAATAACGACGACCGAGTGAACTTGGCAACGTGGCGACAGATCTCAGACTCGGTGACAATTGGAAGATCCGTTTACAAATTAACATTCGTCGCGATTTGGCGACCCTCGCTCAGTTCGGAGCACGTTTGCAGAGTGTCAAGCCGCACGCCAAGCCGTTGGGGTCACCCGAAAAAGTTACACTTTGCGTCCTTCCATTGGAGGGAGGGTCATACCTCTTGACAAAACAACGACAGAAATGCACGGGACTAATTTATCAAGACTTCCGCGAGGGATGGAACATCAGCACCGCATCATTCATGCGGTACCGTTCGTTGAAAGCTTGACACAGTCTGCTGGGGTGCTTCAACGCCAAAGTTTGCGTTACGGTTTTCGGCTTCGGATAAAAAAAAATATGCAAAAAAATTGCCAAAACAATGGACAAAGTTTGCGTTGTGGTTTATGCTGCGGGTAAAAAAAAAAATGCCAAAAAATTGCCGACATAATGAACGCTGTGCTGTGTGTTAGCAACACAACACTTCATGTTGTGCGGACACGAGTTGTGTTGATCTGACACAGATTTTGGGTTGATTAATAGCACGATGAGCTCCCTGAGGGATGTTCGATGGCGATAAAAAACCTGAGCCACGATGGCTTTTTTGCGCACCAAAGGTATTTTAAAAGTCGGGAGACTTATCAGTAGTGATATTGTTGTTGCATGAAATCACTAAACGCAAGCAATAAGCAGTCCCAAAAACAAGTAATCACTGGAAAGCACGCGGCTTACACGCTTTCGAATTCTCGATGAGTCATTGCAAAAATGCGCATCAGCAAAAAAGGTTTGATGGGTAATGGCCTTTGAATGGCACGATTTCCACTTGGAGCGCCTTCATTTTTTGCAATACTCTATGCTTTGTCATTGAGTTAGTATAGTTGCCTTACCGATTCAAACTCAATATTAGGGTCTTAGTTTACACTTCACATCTCCTAAGTTTGCCTGCTACGACCATGTTTTTACGAAGGAAAAACTGTCAATTCGCATTAACGGCAAAATAATTGGCACTCTAAACTTGTTCCTTTAGTCCTGAATTTTACTTTTTTCATACTTCTATTTTTACGTTATTTTTTTAAATTGCCAGCGACTGCTAACTGCTTGCGACATTGACACTGTCAAGCTCAACTGCTTATTAGCAATATTTCAACGGCACAGAGGAACTCGAAGAAAACCACTCCACGACAAGGCCGCCTTTTAGAACGTCGCAGATTCTGAAGGGCCGGGCGAGCGCTAAAAAAGAGGGCATCAGGAAGAAAATAATTGCTCGGGGTGTAACTAAAGCGTCGATTCATTAGAACAGCGCCTAAGCTGAGTGACGCAGAAAAGGGGAAACAAAGCGTCCTGTAGAGGAAGAACCGCGTATCTTCAATGGAGATCCAGCGGAGATAAGCGGTTTTTACCGGGCACGGCAGCAAAGTGGGAGCCACCGATCGCCGTCCCCTTCTGTCGAGTTAAGGAAGAACACCGTATAAACCTTCGTGTGTTGCCAAATTTCCGTTGATAAAACACGAATTATCAGGAAAATTTAGGGATACTTTCCGTCCAAGTTTTCATAGAATTTTCTTCGCAATGTGATCTAAAGTTGCTGAAAATTCCAAGTGGATACATACATAATTTTTCTCGAAAATTATTATTTTAAGAGGAGAAATTTGGCAACATGCAAATGGTCATACGGTGTGTTTCCTTTGCAAAGCGGCTTTGACGGCCGTTTTGAAAATGTTACTCCGGGCACGGGGACGCATCTTAATGAGGTCGTCAGCGAGAGACAACGACTAAATTTACTGAAAGTGAAAAACGCGAAGGGATGCGACCGGTGATGCCAATCGGTCAGCGGTTCGTCGAATATTGTAGTGAAAAGTGGACATTTTTTGCACGATGTGGCATCGTCACCGGAACTGTAAATAATACTGCAATTACCTGAAAGCGCACGTCGAGTGAGACGTTGGCGAAGTTGGCAGGGAACGCGCCCTTGAGTGCTACAGTAGGGTGAAAATGGGGATTTGACCACAGTAAATTATCCAACAGCGTTGCATGATTGTGCAGAAAAATATGAATTAAATTACAGCGTTGTATAGGGATTATTGTTCAATATGGCAACGCTGTAAAAAGAAAGTATTGCATGTTGCCCCTTCAATATGCGGGTTATGCAATCGTGTATAATGCCCCTTCATTTTTCGGGTTATGCAATGGTGTATTTTTCAAGATGGCGCAGCAGCGTTGCCGCGTGGTGCATGTAAATAAATGATTTATTTATTGGTGAAATTTTGCAACATTGCATTTTACAGTGTTGCCAGATGGGGCAAGAAATTAGTTGATTTTTCCGTACAGTGTTGCCAGATTGTGCAAAAAATTCGGATTTTCGGACTTGTAAAATTTTTCGGTTTCGAGAGACCGTATCTTGCCATATGGGTCGGTATCAGATACTGTAGATTAGGGTCTGATTCGGTAATTTCAAATTTTGTACTAGTGTGCGCTTGGAATGGATATTGCAATGTTCAACAGTTTGACGAATCAAAAATTTTTTATTGGATATTTACAGTTTCAAACAGTTCGCGTTTAGAAAACGCAAACACGTTTCGAAAACGCAAACACGTTTCGAAAACGCAAACACGTTTCGAAAACGCAAACACGTTTAAAAAACGCAAACACGTTTAAAAAACGCAAACACGTTTCGAAAACGCAAACACGTTTAGAAAACGCAAACACGTTTAGAAAACGCAAACACGTTTAGAAAACGCAAACACGTTGCATATTATTATTTATACGAAATCCTTACTATCGATCCAACTATTGTGACTCGCGTCCAGACCCAACCATTTGACAAAGACCTGGTTTTTCTTGCGACGCAGAATTTTCTCCACCAGGAACGTATCTTTATAGTTGGTGGGTTGGAGTTCTTCGCGGTAGAATTTTCCTTTGATGATCGTATCGTGTGCGTCTTTCAGATCGTACGTGATCGGAACGGTGGGATTGACGCTGACAATCTTGAAAATTTCCGTGCTCCAATTCGGTGTGTATCCTTTCTCGAACATGGCTTTGAGTCTCGAGATCCGGACGTGATCACCGACATTCAGTTTTCGTCTGGCCAGACGTCTCTTTTCAATTTTACTCAGCGGCGGTCCACGAAGCTTTTGCAGGATCATCGGTACATCCTTTTCGGTGACATCGATTGGTTTCATCCCGATTGTGCGATGAACGCTCCCGTTATATTCACGGATGAGTTTCGGTAATAGATCTACCCACTTGTAAGATCCTTGCGCGCTGAACTCTTTCCACATCTTCGTTTTGAGCGTTCGGTTGAATCGCTCCACAATGGAGGCTTTGGTTGTCGAGAACGAGCTGTACATATTGATATGGTGACGCTTCATCAATGCCTGACATTTGGAGTTGTAGAATTCCGAGCCCATGTCGACTTGTAAATGTTTCGGTGACTTTCCGGCTGCTTTGAGAACGCGTTGCAGAGCAAAAGTGACATCGGTGGCCGTTTTCGATTTGAGCGGTTCGGCCCACGCCTTTTTCGAGCACGCGTCGATGACGGTGAGGAGATATCTGTATCCTTTGTTGACCGAGGCGTACGGTTGCATCTCGACGAGATCGGCTTGCCATAAATCGAACAATCCGAGAATCCGTACTTTACGACGCGGATAGTTTCGTCGTGCAGGTTTATGTAGCTCCTCGACGATCCCACGTTTTTCTGCCGACATGATAATTACCGTCGACGTCGTCCGCTCTCTCGATTCAAATGCTGTTTCGTTGCTACTATTTTAACCAGACGATTGTAAGATTGCTGAAGTTGGTGGATACGCTCCAGACAGTGTTGAGCTAATTTCATGGCTTCCTTCCACTTCCGTTCGGACCATTGTTTGTTCACCGCATCCTCATCGCTTTCGGGATCTTGCACTTGACGAATCCGTTTGTTCGATACGATATAATTTCCGTCGGAATCCAGTGAGAATCCGTCACCTTTTGGACCGCGGCGGAATTTCGATCGGCCAAAACCGTCCGTGTGACTCATCGCAACACTATTTTCCTTTCATTCGATTCACAACCTCTAATTGACTGATTCTATTTTCCAGTCGTGATAATTTCGTCTCGAGTCGTTGCGCGATACTTTTGTATTCTTCCATTTTCTCCAAACAAAGCTGTGCTAAATTCATAGCTTCCGTCCACCTCGAGTCTGTCCATTGTTTGTTCACGGCGTCGGTATCCTCTTCGGGATCTTGCAGTTGTCGGATCCGTTTGTTGGATACGAGATAATTTCCGTCGGGATCCAGTAAGAAACCGTCACCTTTGAGACCTTGCTTCGTGTTGCGAACGTAAGTTCCTTTCGATCTTCCAAACCGGTCGGTGTGACTCATTTTTGTGCGGAACCTATATTTAGTGGATGTAATCTGCTTCGCGAAGCTCTTCGACGATACTCAGAATTTCACGATCGTGATCGGTGTGACCAGCTTGTTTCGAAGCTACAAGTAAAACGAGACGTTGGACCAATTCGTTCGGATCGTCCCAATAGACGAGTTCCCGTTTCGCACGGTGAATTTTGATACCGGAGCCTTTCTTCAATTTTTTACGCGATGACTTCCTCGTTGATCTCGGAGTAGATGTAGCGAACAAAGGTTTGATGAGATCGCGGTATTTTTGACTGCGGTTCGAGTTGGGTCTACCGTGTGGATGGTGATTCCTCCAATGCGCATTGGTGAGCGTAACTACTCGTTGGAAATTAGCACGATCATCTGCTGTGTAATTACGCGGATGTTTCTTAAAAATGAGCTCCAAGAACCCGGGTGTCGGTTCGAACACCTCATCGCCACCGTCCAAGATTAGTCGTCCGTCCGAATCGAAACTTATGGTTCGGTTTCCGATAAGATAGTTTCCGTTGATCGCTTTCCGCACACCATACGTGGTATCGGATTGTTTCGGTTGTTTCTCCAGATCGTCCAAGTAGAACTGTACGTGCGGGGCAGTGATTGTGTTTCGAGAATCGACGTCGTCGTCTTCGGTGCGACTCGTTGTTTGTTCTTTACCCGTTGCATCTTGGAACGATTCATCATCGTCATCATCATCATCATCCTCCTTTGAATCATCATCATCATCGTTGTTTATATTTTTCGGTGATCCGAACGAAGCAAATAAACTATCAACAAACGTTGTTCCATCTTTCGTTTCCGATTTTGAAGCTTCGATCTTGGTTTTCTTTTCCTGAGGAGCAGCGACAAGTGCGGGAGTTGACGACGACGACGACAGTTTTCTGCAACGCTGCGAGCGGATCTGTCAACGGTTTGAAAACTTTCTTCAACGTCACCTGAGCGTCCGCCTCTCCGGTGCGAATGGTATTTAACTTCCGTTTGATATCTTGACGGATTTTATCGATACTACCGTATTTCTGAGCGATCGTCGACAACGATAAGTTATCCATCTTGTTCAATAAAAGTATCGAAGCCTTTCCGGTACCTTCCCTCGTTCTTATTACTATCTTTATCGATGACTAAAAACCCGTACTTGTCCTGCCAGCACACCGAGCAGATGTGTCTGAAATCTTCGAACGTGAAATCTGTGTTGACGTGATCGTCGTAGATGTGTCGCAAGTTTGTATTGTCCTGTTTGAAAACTACGAGCAGGTTAGCGTTATCGCGAATCAATTGTTTCGGTATGCGAGAATACGTTTGACACAAGTAGAAACTGTCGACCGAGCTGTGTCTTCCCATACTGAAATATTCCCGCATCGCATTTTGTTTGTCACAAGCGACATCATCGAAAATGAAGACCGAGTCTGATGCGGCATCGTTTGGTGGAACAATCTCGGCCGTGTCCGAATAGACGTTGTATCCGAGACCGTCGATTCCGTCGAATATCTGACGCAGTTCTTCGTACTTGGGTTGGAACGGTGTCTTGGAGTACAAGTACACGTTGCGGAACTTCAATCCGTTCGGATGTTGTAGCAAGCAAACCATCACGTTTGTTTTACCGCAGTTGGACGGTCCAACGACAATGCAACGGATACTGTTCGGTAACAGTTCACTGTGTCGTCGTCGTTGTCGTCGGTTTTCATTTTGCTTCTTCCGTTTGTCGAGGTTCCGGACTCGCAGTGACTTTCTTTGCTTGACGAGTCGCATCGTATTCGTTCCCTATTTTATCGGACAGTTTTTTTTACTTCTCCGTATAAATAGTATGGAGATTTTCGTCAGAGTATGTCACCGAGAAGAACATCAACTTGCAGCAAAACCAATCGAGGACGTGGACTGTTAAACTCGTTGATAAATTCACTACCGTTCGAACTACACTTACCGGGCGACTACAGGTACTGCGGACCGGGCACTCGCCTCGCAGAACGATTGAAACGCGGAGATCCGGGTATAAATCCGCTCGACGAAGCTTGCAAGTCCCACGACATCGCTTACAGTAAGACCAAAGACACCACCGAGAGGAACAAAGCCGATCTCATACTTGCCGACAGAGCTTGGGAACGTGTGAAAGCGTCCGACTCATCGTTGGGTGAAAGAGCGGCAGCATACGCCGTAACGAACGCTATGAAACTCAAAGCCAAACTCGGAATGGGACTAAACAAGACGGTGGCAGCGAAAAAACCGAAACCCAAGAAGAAGAAGAAGAGA
This sequence comes from Bemisia tabaci, assembly GCF_918797505.1. Classification (NCBI taxonomy): domain Eukaryota; kingdom Metazoa; phylum Arthropoda; class Insecta; order Hemiptera; family Aleyrodidae; genus Bemisia; species Bemisia tabaci. Next base: position 40,684,386 of record NC_092798.1, read on the forward strand.
GCGTCGAAGAAGAAGACGAAACCGGTGGAGCGGTCGATCGAACGAATCTTGGCTCTCCCAAAGATGGGTGCCGGAGCGTCGAAGAAGAAGAAACCGGCGGAGCGAATCTTGGCTATCCCGAAGACGGGTGCCGGAGTCAAGAATCTTCTGACGAGTATCGGTCTAGCCGCGCGAACAATCACACCGGTAGCGAAAATGATCAAGACGGTCATCGACGGATCTTTGAAGAAAAACGTACACCTCGGTGAAGGATTGTACTTGCGACCGTACCGTAAAGGTTACGGACTTTACTTGAGACCTTACCGAAAGAATTTAAACTGATCCGTGAGCTACCGCGCCGAGCGATGACGGATGTTGAGTTGAGGATCGCTGCGACAGAACAATTACGAATCCCGCATTTCCGCGGTGTGTTCATGATCGATGAATTGGCGACCAAGAAACCCAAACGTCCCGAGTGCGGTATCATCAATCTGGACCGAAGCGATGGAGCCGGTACACATTGGACAGCATACCGGATTTCAAAGAGCGGTAATGCATTGTACTACGACAGCTTCGGTGATTTACCACCACCCGTTGAAATTACGCGATACATTTTACGCTCACGCGGTAGCTCAACGATGACGACAATAGGATACAATTATGATAGCGAACAAAATTTCAACTCGAGCGTCTGCGGGAAACGATGTTTAGAATGGCTCGTACAAACCAGGAATATATAGTATTCTCGAAACCCGAATATGGAAACTCAGAAAAGATGTCACACGTTCATGTTGACGGGGAGGAGCAACGTTCTCGAGTTTGCACTGCCTAGACCTCTCGAGTTGTTCGGACCTTGCGAGATCGGTCTGACGGGTTTTGTAACTTATTATTCCATCCCGAACATCGATATAACGAACAGACTGCTTTTCTACTCCGAGAGCCCTGAAGAGAATTACTCGGCAATTTCGTTCCCGATCGGAGCCTACGAGATCGAGGGTATACAAGAATACTTGCAGGGAGATCTTGGCGGAGCGGAAGCTATCAAACTCAAAGCGAACAACGCTACGCTTAAAGTAAGCATCAAATCCAAGTACTGGATCGATTTCCGCAGACCCGGCACTTTACGTAAGGTGCTCGGATTCGGAAAGCGTCTCTTGGCACCGGACGAATGGCACGAAGCTGACTATCGCGTCAACATCTCGCCCGTAAACATGATATGCATCGAATGCAGCATCGCCGACGGTGGATACGTGAACGGGGTGCGCGGACATCACATTTATGCGTTTGCTCCCGATATCGAACCAGGATTCAAAATGGTAGAGCAACCGTCGACGATTCATTACTACCCCGTCTTGGGTGATAAGATCCAACGTTTGCTCGTTAATATAGTAGACCAACAAGGAAGAGCGATCAATTTCGGTGGTGAAGAAGTGACAGTGCGACTGCACGTGAGACCAGTAACTTATGGGTAAACGAAGGATCCAGAACGACGATACGTTCCTAAATTCTCTCGCATATAATAGTATTGATAATCCACGGACTAGTTGTCAACAACAGCAGCAGCAGCAGAGGAAAACTTTGAGCGAATATTCCAAGAGGGCTCTCACACAACTCGGATTCGTGGTGAAAAATCCGAAATAAGAACAAAATGGAAGCTTGGCGACAAGAGATCATCGAATACGAATACATCCGTTTCGGTCCGGTCGACGAACGGCGTGGAAACAACGATTCGATCCGGTTCACCCCCGATACCCACGGTCTGATCACCGTGCCTCAAGATTCGAGGATCTTCATGCGTTTAGAAGTGAAACTCGAGAAAAATCCTGGAGCCGCCGCAGATGCTGCGAAACCTAAAGTCAAGTGGGCTAACAATTATCCCCTGCACTTGTTCGACCGTATGCAGTACAAAGTGAACGGGACGGAAATCGATAGCATGCAGTGTGTCGGAGTGACATCGACCGTGAAAAATTATCTCACATACACTAGAGCGGAAACCGCGGGACTCGCAACTGCCGGGTTTTGTGACATCTCTTCTTCATGGGCCGAATGGGATATGACAACGTTGGATGAAACTCAGTGCGCCGTCGTTCCGTTGTCTTCACTCAGCGGATTCGCAGTACATTTCAAAGACGTTCTAGTCAGATGCTCGCAAGAGTTGATCCTAGTGCGCAGTGGTACGGATAAGAATGCATATTATATCACCGACGCGGCGACCGCGGACGGTTACACCATCAAATTTAAAATAATCGAAATCTATTGGGAGATTCCCGTCGTCAAATTCACGTTGGAACTGGAAAAACAAATCTTGCTCAAGATGAAGAAGAACGACAAGATGAGTTTCGGTTACATGAATTGGGAATCGCACGACATCCCTGGGATTTTTCCGACCAAGACGTTCAAATGGAGCGTAAGAACAACCAGCAGGCACAAGCCCAAATTCGTGGTGTTGGTATTTCAAACGGATCGACGGGACAATCACCTGAAGGATTCCTCTCGTTTCGACCATGTAAATGTGCGCTCGGTCAGCGTTCAAATCGGTGAGCGTCGGTTTCCTCAAGTTGATACGATCTACGATTTCCCGAGTATGGATTATAATCACGCCTACCTGAACTACACCGATTTTATGAGAGACTACTGGAAAGGTGAGAAACTCTGCGAGCCAGCTATGTTGTTTGAAAATTTCAAAGATCGCGCGATTTTTGTCATCAAATGCGTTCAAGGTGAAGATCTAAAAACAGCTCCGGTGGATATCACGTTGACCGTTGTGGTAAAAGAGAATTTCCCGGCCAACACTACAGCCCAAGTGATTCTGATCACTCCTGTGAAGTATTCGTACGAACTACTGCACGGAACCGTGAGGCAATTGGATTGATCTTAAGCAAAAATTTAAAAAAAAAAAAAATAACATGTTTATTTTTTCATTTTTTTTTTTTTATTTTATTTTTTTTTTTTTTCAAACATTACATCATTTACAAAGAATACAAACATGACATACAATATAAATCAAGCTGCAACGTTTGGAACGAGTGCGAATTTATATGTTCTTCCGATCGGGCCTTCGTAGATGAGATCGAAGGATCCAGCGTTGATATCCTGAATTGCATCGTCCGTCAAACGGTTCGTAATGTGCGAAGGTAGGAAGAGGAGACGATGATGATTCTCGAAGATGATATCGGCGGCAACGGTGATCCCGTACTTGGTTGGTATTTTGATGAGTTTGTTCATCTTGTAGCGGGCGCTTACAGTCAGCTCTTTAGCGTTGACGATCAAGATTGAATTGTTGAAAACTTCCATGTCGTCAGTTCTTTCAAGGTACAAATGATTCCAATTTTCGTGCGCTAAATATTTCGAGTGAAACAAGTTGTTTGCTATATTAAGCACGGATACTTTTCGACTGCTATATTTCGCTTCGATAATTCGTCTGCGAATGATTCCACTTTTCGTGTGCTATTTATATATATTAACTCGGGTTGATTCGACAATTTGTCTGCTATATTAAGCACGGATGATTTCACTTTTCGTCCGCAATATTTCGGTTAGTTCAATCTGACTTTTCATCTACTACTCCTTTATTATTATCGGGGTGATTCCTTTGTTCGTCTGCCACTATAATCTTCTCCTGCCATTGCATGATTTCATCTGTGAAATAATCACGATAATAAGATGCCGACATCCACATACACAATCGGAATGCGTTCGACATTGCGCAGAATGGATGTACTAAAGGACACGTATATGCTGTCGACCAACGAGCCAATAGTCGCAAGGACGGACAATCTTTAGTATCCAAATTTACAACGATACATTTGTCCGGCACGAAACTACTGATGAAATTTCGTTTTTGTTCACCTTTAACATAAAGTACATCGTAGCGGTTCCCGATGCTATTCATTTTTGAAGTGAATTCATCGTACTCGAGAAACCCGCTTTCCCATTCCAAGTGATGATAATTGCGTGTTAACCAGTTGTTTGTCACAACGTCTTTAGCGCTCAACATGCTGCTCGGGAACGGAGGTTTGAATAAATAGAGTTCAGTTTGAGTACACTTCATGTCCACAAGACCAAACTCTTTGACGATGAAATTTCCTTGGCTCCAAAAACCTTGTACATCGAGACAAGCCATCATTTGTTAGTTGCACTTTTACTATTTTCAAATTCGAGGTTTCTTAACTGACGGTTCTCCAGCAGAATTATTTATACTATTTATACGAGGTTGTTTAACAGCGAGGATGTTCCTATTTTCAAATTCGAGGTTTCTTAACTGACGGTTCTCCAGAATTATCTATACTATTTATACGAAGTTGTTTAACAGCGAGGATTTTTCTCAACTCGGTCTCGGCTCCGCAACTTTCATCCACCATGCAAGGATCTTTGTTGTCACGATGACCCCAAGGAACAGTGCTAACACCGTCTTCTAAAATACAACGTTTATCGTCTAAGCCGGAGAGGGTTCTTTTTGTAGTTTCGAAGGAGTATAGTTGGTGTTTCCGCGCCCCGATCCTGCGCATCGAGGCGGTCATTCTCGATTCAGGATCTTTTAATACTGTGAGAAAATTGGCAAAGTTTAGCGATCTTACCACTGGTGTTGATATCCCTTTTGCCCTTTTCTCTGTTTCCCCGTCGCTAAAACGATACGCATACATCTTGGGTCGCAGCGCGACAAACTCAGCAATGGGTATTCCACCCGTTTCATCCTTAAAACTACCCATTACTTTACGGTTTGTCGCGCTGCGACATTGATGACCTTCTGGGAAGTTGGAGGTGTCGTACAAGTGTAGATCTGACATCATATCATCGTAGACGTTCGGTGTAGTCAACTCGTAAATGAACGAGTCCGTATCCATATAGAGAAGTTGAACTTGGTCGGGATTGTACTTCTTAAGCATGTGATTATAGTGGAATTGATACATGTGTACTTTACTCAGATCTAAGATTGAAAAACCAACAATCATTGGTCTGTCTATGACGACCTCTGTTCTCCGTAAATGGATTGCTACCAATTCTTCTGCGAAAATCGTGCGATCTACGAAATCGACCCGTGAGATGGCTTTCAATATCTGTCTGCTGTTTGTACCCAATTTAATATTCTTTCGCTTCAACGGGTTCTCGATAAATTTTCCGTAGCAAGCGTTGCTGCACAGTTTCAGGAGCGTTTGGTGGAACGGATTCGTAGCGTCCCGTCTCAACCGGGCGTTCAGCTCGATGAAGGGTGCCAAGAAAGGAGCCTGACGGAATTTGATGGCCCGGTTGACGCGCAGGAGTTTTAATCCTTGACCGAGCGCTTCTTTCAACATTACATAGTGGATAACATAGTTGTTTTTATTAGCTAGAGTCGTCAATAGTTTCGTACATTTCCCCGCTCCCGATGGTGGTATTTCGTTCTTGCACAAGAACGGAAGGTCCTTGTGCAGGTCGTGGAGGTGTTCTGGATATTCAATATCTACATCGAGTATGTACCCGAAAGGAGCGTCGTCGGGATGGTTGATTATAGTTTTCGCCAGAGTTAGCAACTCTTCTCCTTCCGGGACCCAAGTGTAGTTATCGTAGGGCAGATGCTTTCTCATGGTGTGTGCGTAAAGTGCCGTCACATCCAAGTATTGTATATAGTTCACTGGTTTTTTAGGATCAAACTGATCCGGTATCAAAGGATTGTTTGCAAGAGCGTGCCGTTTCACCACCTGTGTTATCCCACCTCGGATCGAGCTCATAATCATGAATACCATATCCATATCATTGAAGAGTTGAATTTTCACATTAGTTATTTTTAGGAATGCGTCGAACGCGAAACCGGGTAGAGTCAGGTAATTGGCACAGTCCAAACTATAATTTTTTATTCCGAAAAGCCGGAACTCCTCAAATACATCGGTGAGGAGGCACACATCGAGTCGCAAGTAGAAATCTGAATACTCACCGAGATTACGGAAATTGAAAGTTTGCCAAACTTGGAGAAACCGTTCGTATTCCTCTTCGGAGATGTCCGTTTGAGTCAGGGTGTTGAAGAAAGCCTCTCGCGGTGGTGGACGCGTCTCGTTCAGCTTGGCCGGATTGTCAACGTAATCGTACGGGAACGGAGCTTTCCGACAAACCATGTCGAACTCATTGTCTGTGCGAGTGAGTTTCCTCGTGCGAACGAAAGATTCGCGCGGGATCGTCTGAACCAGTTTATCCAACGATGCGGGGAGGAATCGGAACGAGTCGATGAACTTGATCGAAAACCTGTTTCCCAGATGGACCGTCATACTGATGTAATTTTCCTCCGTGTGTGGTATTATTTCGACGCGATGAGGATATTTGTTCAGAGCCAGCACTACCTCGTGGAAATCATACCTGCTACCATTGTGCAGGACGACTCTAACACATTTCTCATGTCGGAAAATAAGATTGCAATTTGAACATAAGGCTTTTCGATAATTGGACCTTGTTTTCCCTCCCGCTCTCTTTTGATGGTCATGATCCCTTACCTTTACGATACCTGGTTGTGAGAAATCCACCTCACAATGTCCACACCTATTTTCCGCTTCAAATGTGGCCCGGTCTTCATGTGTCATTATTATTTTACTCTCTTTGTCATTGTAACTCTCACTGATTCTTCCTACGAGAGTGATTATATCGTCCAGAAATTTGATATGTGCCTCTTCGCCACGGTACAGTTTCGGTTCCGTCATTTTAAATTCGGGATCCTCCGTGACGAGGAGGTAAGCGTAAGAATTTGAGATGTGCCGCCTATACGCAGACGCTGGATGCTCCGAGTCACCATGAATTTGTTCTAAGTAGGCTTCAAAGTCTGCATAAATTACATAATTATGTTTTATTTCCTTGTGGTGATTTTCGAACTTGAGGTATCGCTCGTCTGGAAATGAAGCTAGAAATGCGTCTTTGCTTACCAAAGAGCAGAGAACTTTATGTTGATTCAATTCCTCCATCGAGTTCTTGTACGTAAAGCATTTCTTGCAGATGTAGATACGAGTTTTATGTTTTGTCAACTGATTACGTACAAGTTGTTCAAAGTTACTGATCCAGCAATAATGGTAACTTAAAGGTACGGGGGTTGAGAGACATAGTAGGTCGGTGTGGTCCTCTCTTTCCGGGTCGGCAACTTTAATTGGGTAAACTGTATAATTTTTCTTGTTGGACACCAAACTCTCACGGAGGCCAAATACCGAAACCGATACGTTGTTCCTTTTCTCGAATTTGATAATGTCATCTATGCTCGTGGGTAATCGAACGTCCGAGAAATCGTAACGATCGAACAGATTTACATATATTTCCGGACGAAATTTATTCTTCTCTTCCTTCGGGACGAACTTTCCCAACATTGCGTACAGGAAACAATCGTTTAATGCACCGTTATTTACATTGACAACATTGTTCGTTCGAAACGGAAGCTTAACGTACGTTCCTCCTCGATGTAACGCGTAATAGCGGTTGATACGTAGCTCCATACCTTGTATCTTCTTCAGCACCCACCCGGATCCGTTCATGTGAAAATCGAATGACTCTTTATTGATCTTGGCCCTGAACTTTTCATAATACTCGTCCAGATCCGTTGACGCGAAAATAGCTTCGTTTTTAGTCTTAAACTTTTTCAACTGCATTCCTTCCTTGTCCTTATCATCAGCTTTCTCGTACTCGGCGTAAACTAGTATATTAACCTTCAATGCCTCGCCGGTGAGTTCTTCTTTTATTTTTTTAATTATGAGGTCTTTAGCCGATAGGAGGTACTCATCTATGATGAGATTCTCTGGCTGGAAGTTTGTGATGAAAAATGTTTTCAACCTGCTTTGACAAGCAGTCTCAACTTGAACAATCGGTACTTTCATCTCGAACAAATTTCTTATGTGACTTGCAGATTCTTCATGTTTTTCTCTTTTATGGTATGATATTTTACACGTGTCACAATATTCTTGATCGTTGTTGTCATCGGTAGGTGATGAGGTGGACATCTTTTCAATATGTTCGGGAGATTGCTCATGATTCTCTCCCTCCGCATAAAACTCATCACAAAGATCACAATGGATGAGGGCGTTGTGCTCCTGTTTAATGTGCGTTTCATCGTTGATACCCTCCTCCTTCTTAATTTGTTCGGCACCATGTTCGTGCTTTTCACCTTGTCTATAAAATTCATCACAAATATCACATTGGATGAGCTCCTGTTTAATATTCGTTTCATCGTTGATACCCTCCTCCTTCTTAATTTGTTCCGCACCATGTTCATGCTTTTCACCTTGTTTATAAAATTCATCACAAATATCACATTGGATGAAAGTTTCAACATTCTGTTCTTGAGCAGCCATGATAAAGATACTATTTTAAGCTCAAAGTCTTCCGAGTCGGTCAGAAAAGAAAACTTGCACTTTCTTTACGTTTGCTAGATTCTGTTCACTGAAAAGATTTCAGAGCGAACAAGTGAATACTATTTTAAGCTCAAAGTTTTATACTATTATAAGCTCGAGATTTTCTGATTTCGTCAGAACAGAAAATCAACACTATTTTCTCGTTTGTAAGATTCTGTTCTCTGAAAAGATTTCAGAGTGAACACTATTATAAGCTCGAGGGTTTCCAAAAGTGAGACTGACGAGTTTTCTACGCGGAGGTAAAAATATATAGTTTCCTCACCGAGCGGAAAGAAACTGTAGACTCATGATTTACCTCAAAGTAAATATAGTAGTATTTGTTAATCACCAAACTCGGTTTCACTCGGGCAAACTGTGTAGTCATAAATCGTAACATAAATTACACTTTTATGTAGAGTTATAATTTACCACGGAGTAAATATAGTAGTATTTGATAATCACCAAACTCGGTTTCACTCGGACAAACTATGTCGTCATAAGTCGTAACATAAATTACACTTTTATGTAGAGTTATAATTTACCACGGAGTAAATATAGTAGTATTTGATAATCACAAAACTCGGTTTCACTCGGACAAACTATGTCGTCATAATTTGTCCAACTCGATTAGGTCGGTTACGTTAGCACTGGACACTGGGGACGCTGGCGGCGAAACTATTATCCACGAAGGCGAAGACAAAATGATTCCCCTACCTACTGCGCTTGACTAGAGTGGTTCGAGTAGCTGATGCAAGAGGCGAGAACGTTGCATCACCCAGAGTGGTTCGAGTAGCTGATGCAAGAGGCGAGAAAGTTGCATCACCCAGAGTGGTTCGAGTAGCTGATGCAAGAGGCGAGAAAGTTGCATCACCCAGAGTGGTTCGAGTAGCTGATGCAAGAGGCGAGAAAGTTGCATCATTGTTATCCACCACTTAAGTGCCTCTACCTCGATAACGCCCACTCGAGTCTGTCTGAGTGCTAAATTTTCTCAAGTGGGAAAATTATCAATGCGAGTCGGGGGAACGTATAAATAGTGTCGAGGAAGTGTGATCGATCATTTCAAAACAAGAACTCGTCAAGTATGGACGCTCCAACCCTCAAATCACAATCGATCAGAGCGATGAACACCTTGGATATGGTATATGAGGCTCTCACTTTCAAATTTACAGGAATACGAGCAGAGCTTTTGATCAAGTTTGCCCGACTCCTTTTTCCTGACAAGTTATTCCACCATCTCAAACTCAGCTCAATAGACACTTCCGATCCCGTCGGGTGTTACGGCTTAGTTGAGATAACGGAAAGATTTTGCCTTCTCCTAGAACGTGTCGCAGACGAGCACGAAATAATTTACTTCCTAAAGCAGGGGTACAAGAAAGTAGACGAAGAGGACTGGAAGATAGGTAGACTGTTAAGTGCAATTCGCGTGGTATTAAACACAAGAGAGAGAGGAGAGCGGGTCTAGCAGTTGGATTTCGTATAAATAGTATGCATTCTCTTCTCAGTATCGCAAGGAAGAAATCATGATTGAAAAAATAATTCTCATCACCATCATCATTGCTGTTGTTGGAGTGAAATCCTCACTGGTGGAAAACTCATCCGAAGCAAACATCACAATGTGCCCTGTCTGTCCGGAAATCAAATGCGCACCCTCTACCTTGACGGATGTTCTTCTATTCATCTTGAGTTTACTGGCGCTCATTTGCTCCGCACCGTACCTGTACTCCAAGTACCTTTCATCCGACTGCAAGTTCCGTTTCATCAGGATGGCCCGGAAAAATAACAATCGGAAACTCGATGACATAAGTGTAGATTTAAAGTTCGGAGAAGGAGAAGGATCCGATGTTTGTGGTTGACAACCCTCACGTTTTTAGTGCGTTTTCTAAACGCGAACTGTTTTTTAAACTGAAACTGTAAATATCCAATAAAAAAATTTTTAATTCATCAAACTGTACATTGCAATATCCATTCCCAAAACACAAGGTTCCCGATACGCATCGGAAAACCCTCGTAGTCCAGCGTTCGTTAGCGTTCCAGGGCATAACGTGCAAGCGACACTGTGCGACATTGTGAAAACTGGCCCTAATCATAGGGTAGGCTCCTACATGGCGGTCAGAAGCCTTTCGAAGGGACGAACAGAAACGAACGGAGAGCGAGAGTGGGAAATCCCTCGTATAGTCCAGCGTTCGTTAGCGTTCCAGGGCATAACGTGCAAGCGACACTGCGCGACATTGTGAAAACTGGCCCTAATCATAGGGTAGGCTCTTGCATGGCGGTCAGAAGCCTTTCGAAGGGACGAACAGAAACGAACGGAGAGCGAGAGTGGGAAAACCCATACGGTCTCTCGAAACCGAAAATTTTTACAAGTCCGAAATCTTGAAAACCAAAACTCGTATCGAAATTCGGTCCGTACAGTTTTCCGATCTTCGATAGCGTAAAAGAATCGAATCGGTCCGCGCCGGATCGGACGAGGGTGATTTTCCGAAAATTTTCCAATTTTACCGAATCAGACCCTAATCTACAGTATCAGATACCGACCCATATGGAAAGATACGGTCTCTCGAAACCGAAAAATTTTACAAGTCCGAAAATCCGAATTTATTGCACAATCTGGTAACACTGTACGGAAAAATCAACTAATTTCTCGCCCCATCTGGCAACACTGTAAAATGCAATGTTGCAAAATTTCACCAATAAATAAATCATTTATTTACATACCGTCCGGCAACACTGCTGCGCCATCTTGAAAAATACACCATTGCATAACCCGAAAAATGAAGGGGCATTCATACACGATTGCATAACCCGCATATTGAAGGGGCAACATGCAATACTTTCTTTTTACAGCGTTGCCATATTAAACAATAATCCCTATACAACGCTGTAATTTAATTCGTATTTTTCTGCACAATCATGCAACGCTGTTGGATAATTTACTGTGGTCAAATCCCCATTTTCACCCTACTTGCTACTGCTAACAGGTGGGAAAATATTGTCATCTCGATCCTTCCGGTACGGAAAAACTGCGCCAATTATTGACTGGTTCGCGACAGAGCACCCATTTAGAGAGAGTATTGCCGTGTCAGTAGGCAAGAAGGAATGTCTTCAGTTGAGGCATACTTTCACGGAGAAAAAAACTTCGTGCGTGGGACCCGAAGTTTAGGTCATATGGATCTCTAAAGTTTTCGGATTGAGCATTCGAACACTTAAGGTCCAGCTGCTGAGGTTTGGATCACACACCTGAAACTTCAGTTCTTACGTCTAAAGTACTTCGGTTTTCACATTCGAAAAACTTCGGTTCTCACATCTGAAGTACTTCAGATGTAAGAACTGAAGTTTCAGATGTGTGATCCGAACCCGACAGCTAGACCTTAAGTGTTCAGATGCTCAATCTAAAAACTTCAGAGATCCATATGACCTAAACTTCGGGTCCCACGCACGAGCTTTTTTTCTCCGTGTTGGTTCCCGATAGATCACATCGGTTAATCTTAACCTACATTCATACATCTCTGTCACATTTTCAAAAGTTTTCTAGCTTGATTTTATCTGAATTAATATTTTTTGGGTAAACCGCGTTTTCAGAATTCAAAACCCAATTACTATTCTCAAAAAATTCGGGTCGAAGCGCTTGTAATTTTCGCAAGCTAAAGTCAACCCAAAAATATTTGTACCGGAAATAGAACGCTGCTTTCCTCGTGACGAAATGTTACGAGGAAACACCTAGAAAGCTTTTGAAAAAAGTCTACCCCAAAAAATATATCAAAATTAAATCTACCCCTTTTGAAAGGGGCGAAGCTTATGTACTTTGAGTCATAGAATCCGAAAATGTCTTTCATTTTTTCAATCACCCTCAAACTTTTCCGAAGGCAGAATTTTTCCATAAGGAACCGGCGTTTGTATTCATTTCTTGATGTCTTTACGCCTGTTTTCCTAGTCGAAAGAAACTTGAACATTCTTCAATAGAGGTCAGGTTGTAAATTGTGTTAATAATCCGGCAGAATTTCTACATTCACCGGAAAAAAAAGTGATGCTGATTTAACATTCTGGGTGTAAAAAAGTGTGCGAGAACTCACAAAACGCTGAATAATTAACCGTTACGGCTGTTACTTTAGCAATGTCAAGATGTAAAACCAACTGCTACGGCGGTTAATTCAGCGTTTTGTGAGTTCTCGCACACTTTGTTACATCCAGAATGTAAAATCAGCATCACTTCTTTTTCGGTGTTCATGTTGCACATCAGACATCACTGCAGGGCGGGAATCCATCATGAACGTTAGATAAAGACCCCTCAGTTTGCGCCTTGATTTCTTTTTACCTCATTTCGTCGTTTTCCGCACGAAAGACTACAATTTACTACTACATTTCAATGTTGCCAAATTTCCTTTCGTAAATTGCATTTTAACCAGAAAAGTATTGGGCATTTCTAACTGAAAATTTCACTGATTTTTCTTCCGATTTCATGCAAAAATCAGACAAAGTTGGATATAAATTGCACACTTACATTTTTGTAAAATAAATTAATTGTTGGAGTCAATTTGGCAACCTTGGATTGGAGTTACGTTCCTTCGTGCGGGAGACGACGATTTAACCCTCGAGGAAGCCGGAGAAAACTGCCTAGGGGATCGATCAGCCTGGGGCTTCATTCAACTCGAGTTAGAGAATCCAAGCTTTGAGATTTAAACTCACTTCAGCTTCGTTAGGGCATTCCCTCAAACATTCTGCTGAGGGCGATTTAATCGATGTCCGCATTTTAAACGCGCCTGCTGACGAGAGTTTGAAAAGGCTGAAAGTTTCGTCAGAATTACTTTTTTACACCTCCCTTATCGGCTTACGGACTGGGGTGCACTGAGAAAAAACTATGGCTTATAAACCTATTAGAGGTAAATATGGAACACCACTAATAGTAGTACCTCTACATATAATAATAGCACATATACCTTAGTTATGGTACGGGGTACCTTAATTAAGTACAGAGACCTTAGTATGGTTCACAGACCGAGAATCATTAGTTTATTTACGACTATTATGGGTGTTCCATATTTACCTCTAATAGGTTTATAAACCATAGTTTTTTCTCAGTGTGTCACTAAAAAGCCCCTAGGTATAGATGAAAAGATTTAGGGCTGTGTCACGTTTGGCTGATACACCCAAGCTACCCACCGACACCCCCCCCCCCCCACCATCTTCAGTTGGAGTTGTATTTTCGAGGAAACCTCGGGGACCAGTTACCCTACACTCAAAATCCTAGTTTTAGAGTTCGATGTTTGATAATCCTCAATATGGCTTAGCTTGTTTCTCTCAGAAAAAATTAAATAGGAGCAATACTTTTGAAACACCGCAATGAAGATACGTGGTTTTGCACTTTAGCCATCGATATAGTGCTGCTTTCATCTCAATTTCGTCGAAAAGCTCTCTTGCCGTGCTAATGAAGAACGCCGTATGAACATTCTAGAGTTGCCAAATTTCCCCGGATAAAACATGTATCTTTGAGGAAAGTTATGCATATTCTTCCACGAAATTTTCATATGTTTTGGATTAAATTGCGCACGGAATCGTCTGAAAAATTTGCGGGGGAAAATGCATAATTTTTCCAGTGGATTCGTTTTTCATTAAAGGAAATGTGGCAACTTCTGAAGGCTGATACTGCGTTCTTCCTTGGCAAGGCACTCAGTGGATCGAGTCGATGGGAGAAGCCGGACAAAATTTGAAAACTTTAAAAGCTCATAACTCAGTTTTTACAAACTTTTAGGTCTTAACAATGGTCTCCTTGGTTTTTAGTAAAAAGTTATTTAAGAATCACCCCTCAAAATTTACAATTCGATAGAATTTTTTTTTTTTTACTATTTCAAGTAGCCCCCAAGGGCTAATCCTGCGCTTCAGTCCCGTCCTCCCTCCGTCCCTAACAACCAGTCCCAGGCAACCATTGTTTGAGACCATCAAACTCGGGTCACCTGGCCGGGAATCGAACCCGGGATCTCCCGATCATAGAGCTAGCGCTACAACCACTACACCATAGAAGTCAGACATAATAATCAATGAAACGACGAATAAACATTGAAATTTGTAGTTTTGATCTAAAACTTCATGGCCGACCTTTGGGATTGACTCGACCCACTGTGCGGCAGTATGCTTCAAATATCCGTCAGACGAAGCCTTTTGCTAACTCCATTCGCTCGTGGAAAATTCGCGAGATTATGGGCTGCGAAAGGTGACGCGACGCGACGAGGACGACGAGACAAGGGCCTTAAATCATCGCTGACAAGTTCAGGTTGATGAGCGCGCGCCGTCGGAGGTAGTTAAGCCGGGACTCATCGCTGAAGCCGGCTCCAGCCGGCATTCGCCGAATATTACTCGCCGAATACCGAATATTTGGCAAGTCCCGCGTAGTCTGGATGGAACATTCGCGTCTACTTGGCTCGTGTTGACGCGAGGCGAGTCACTCGGCTCGGCATTCGCCCCAACCCGCTAAAAGTCGGTTTTTGTGACACGAGTCAAAGGGATCGCGAGCGCGAGGCCGAGCGTCCATCGCGACATCGGGGCAACATCGGGGTGCCATCCAGACTACTCGCCCTCACTCGCCGAATGTTCGCTATAGTTTTGTAGGAAGGGGGCGAAGAGGTGCAGCGTTTTCCAGTGTATTTTCTTCACTTGGCGAACATTTGTCCTTTCCCATCAGAAATTCGTTATTTGCCAAATGACGAGCCAAGTACGACTTTCACGAGTAGTGTGGCGCTGTACACTCGTGAAAACACTGGAATCTGCCCGTCGCTTCCCGAACCCCGAATATTCGTTACTCGGCTCGGTACTCGGCGAATGCCGCGTAGTCTGGAGCCGGCTTGAGAGACTGAGACACTCAACACTGAGGCTGAGGCACTGCAGCCCGTGCAGGATACGTGATGATCCTCCCGCGAGAAGATAAATACCCCGGCACCGTGCACCTGATACCTCGCGCGCGGCAAGCGGGCTCGCGCGTTTAGCACGTGTCCGATAGCCAAGCGCCTATGACGTGCACGCGTCATCAGACGAAATACGGGGTGTCAAGATTCGAGAGGAGGCTCTGGATCGGCGAGCAGCATTGCGATTTTTTGTGAAAAATGAAATCTTGAAATTTCAGAAAAATATGGAGGATATTTAAAAATATTTTTCAAAATTACATGCAAAATTGAATGAAACACGAAGGATTTCTGCTTGTTGATGTTTTTAGTGCAAGGTTGAATACCCAGCAGTGTTCGAAACTTACAGGCGCCAATGCGCCAAATGCGCCTAAAATTTTGGTCATGGCGCCTAAAAAATGAAGGCTCTGCGCCAGCGTGGCACAGAGGGCCAGGAATCGAATTTAGCTGGACAAAAGTCCATTTTGGCTTGTCCAGAAAATTCGAAAATAGACACCACTGAGCGATAAGGTATATCATGGAGTATCTGTACATCACTGGGTTTGGGGGTCTTATCACTAATAAGACTGCGATGCCAAGATTCTCCTGAGCGCGCGTGGTGTGTTTATTTATCCTCTATGCTGGCTTGGTTCAACGCTCATCCAAAATGTTATGTTTCACAAATCTTCGAGTGTTTCCCAACATGGCGATTGTTTTACCAAGTTAGATTAACATGTTTTCATTTTACTTTAAGGTATTTTTATCAATTTTGTGCATTGTATAGTCAGGTACACAAAATTAAAAACTGGGCATGAAAATGGCCTAATTTTTAGGTTTAAAGTGGTCTGCAATTTTCTGTAAAGATCTGTAAGGTTACGGACCGCTACCATGTGGTTCAGTACATCCTAAACATCTAAATTTTCATTGGTTCATTTGCCTTTTCTTGCCTTACCGTGAGTTATGAATTTTTTTGTGACGCAAGATCGAGGATTTTAAGCTAATTTCCTATATTAGATCACTCACGTGCCAGGCATTGGCGATTCTTGCATGTTGGCATCAATGCTCTTTCTCAATGTAAATACATTAACGAAAATCGATTCTAGGTTAGGATTTTCGATATATATCGATTCTATCGTAGATGTGCTCATATGGATGAAAGGCAGTGTTGCCAAATTGCAAGCATGCCGTATAATGGCGCTATCCTATGCTAATCTACTTATATTGTTATTATAGATGTCCATACGATTGCGGCCCGACTTATAGGGTTAAAATATGACTGATTCTGAATAAAATTTTCTAATTCAAGGTTTTATTCCGGCTTTGCCTTTCTATCTTCTAATTTCTGGCAAAAGAAGTGCATTCTTCAAGGCAATATTTACATTGGTTCCGCCAAAAAATACGCGACATGCAGACGACTCTTGAATTTTCTGGACATGTCTGGAGGGTTCATATGGTCAATTTCGTGTAAGAACACACTCTGAAATTTTAGAATTTCTGCGGTTTACTCGCAATTTTTCGCAATTTTCTGAGCAATGAGTATTTCCGTTGGGCGAGATGAGATTCAATACTATAATAACGCTGAAAAATACGCGACATGCAGACGACTCCTGAATTTTCTGGACATGGCTGAAGGATTCAAATGGTCAATTTTAAGTAAAAGCACACTCTGAAATTTGAGAATTTCTTTGGTTCACTTGCAGTTTTCGGCAATTTTCTGAGCTATGAATATTTTCGTTGGGCGAGATGAGATGCAATGCTAATTCTGCTGAAAAATACGTGACATATATTCCCATATATTACCCACAGATAAATCATCATTTTTCAAATTTTTTGAATTGTAAACTGAAAAATGTTGAACAAAGAAAGCAAAACTGTAATTTACTCACCAAAATAATCCTCAGAAACCAATTTCTTCTCACAAAACAAACTCAGGTACCTCTGAAGATTTGAGTGAAAAATTGCTATTAATTACCCGTTGAAAAAGCAATTTTTTTTAATAATTCTCATCAAAAACTTCAAAATTTCTTTACAAAAACCCAAAATATGGATTCAGCGACCTAAATTACCCCTTTAAACATACATTCTCTCATATTAGTAAGTTCAGGCGCCTCTGAAGACTTTTGTCCGCCTAAACTCGGCTGCTGGCCCTCCGTGCGTGGCCCCTAAAAACTGTCCCCTAAAAATCTGGAATTTCACAGGAAGTCACATAAAAAAAGAAAAACAAATCTATTTGAACGGAAAAAACTCAGAATTTTCAGCACTACAAGTGAAAGCTTGCTTTTTCTATTCTTCACGATGTCATTCTTAGTGCTTTTGTCTTCTCCAAGTTACAGCTACTTGCTAGTTCTGTTACGAAAACATCTTGCGTCTAACTTCTCACTAAATGCGCCGTAATATGTAGGCAAAAAGTCAACTTGGCCCCTAAAAAATCTTCAATGGCGCCTAAACATCGGGCTTGGTGCGCCACTTGGCTCCTAAAACTCAAAGGTGAGTTTCGAACACTGGTTGCGATTCGAGAGGAGGCTATGGATCGACGAGCAGCATTGCAATTTTTCGTGGAAAATGAAATCTCGAAATTTTGGAAAATGTGGAAGATATTGAAAAATAATTTTTCGAAACCACATACAAAACTGAATGAAACACGATGGATTTCTGCTTGTTGATGTTTTTAGTGCAAGGTTGAATACCCAGCCTCTGAAAATGTGTTTCATATTTTCCATAATGTTCCCAATTTCGTGACATTTCATGAAATATTTCACGGAAAGTTCCATTCATTCATATTTTTCATTTCACTTGTGCAAGCCTGTCGACGATTGCGTTTTCTGATTTCATGTTAACACACGAGGAAATCACAGGAGTACATTCGAATTTCTCCAAACGAAAACAACCTGTCACCCTGCAAAAACAAAGAAAAGATCAAGGGTTGAACCGCAATATTTTTGACTGTATCTATCTCCATTCACTTGCGCCCTTATTTTCACGCTCCCCATTATTTTCTCGTCAATAATCTCTGCTTTCAAAGGGAGGCAAGCGCGGATAACCCGACTTGCGTCACGGTTTAACACCCTGTACTTAGCAGCATCAACGTCTAAAATCTTATATCTCATCCGCGGAGACATCAATCATCTTGGCGTGACACTGTCGATCTTCTCGTGGCAGTTCTTGTTATTCCTCAGCTGCTTTGAAGTCTATCGCCTCCTTTTTTCGCCGATTTTTTCTGCTCGTCCGGACAGCGAGCTTAAGCGGCGTAGCGTGCTTTTCGATATATCGAATGATCGGCCATTTAAACCTACGGAAAACGATCGATAAACAGGGTGTTCGCAACGAAAACCTTAATAGTCGATTCTTTATCATAGCTTCAAATGGGGAAATATCGTTAATCGATTATTCACGCCTCGCCGCTGAGCTTAAATGGGATGAAAAACTCAGCGTGTCTGAGTAGCTATTCTCTTGTCAGCGAGATAGGGACTTTCTCCTTCGATCAATTAGGGATGGATAGATCATAGCTGCGCATGAATGATAGTCTCGTTGCTCGAGTTTTGAATAATCTATGATATTATCGTCGGTTTATAAATAGACCCTTAATGAGGTTGTTGTGAGCTATTGCTGGAGTTTTAGAGAGCGATTCAAAGGGTAAAAACCCTTTGAAATCATTCATTAAAAAAATCTGAAACTTACGTCTGGATGCACATTTTGCGGGTTTTTAAACTCACTCGTTTCAGAAAGCATACCACAGCAGATACGTAAAATAACACACGAGTGGGAGTGATTGAATAATTGACAACGCGCAAAACCTTTTTGCTGGCCGTAATTTGAAGAAAAAAAAATGAAAATATGAATATTTTGGGGGAGAATCCCTTTGATTCGTTTCTCTTTAAATCTATGGAAAAAAGCTGCATTTGATTTTAAAAATAAGTTTTGAAAAACAAAAAACTCGCTATAATTCCATTCTAGATTATTTTATATTCTTTTTTCTTTCCTCATCAAATGCTTCGCTCAACAAGAAACAAAAATCATTAATCCATTATAGTTTCAGAGTAATTGTGGCATATCACTGAAGGCTTAAACCAACGAGATTAAGTACGATAGTAATCAGGGTTTCTCGTAATTTGTGGAAGAAAAATCCAAATTCTTGGAGTTGCTACACTTATAGATAAAAATGAGCAAAACGTGATTTTAAAGCAAATATACTTTGAAAAAAGCTCTCTTAGGCTTTAGCAAAAGTTTGCAACAATCTCATGGTGGCGCTTGTTATACAGTTAAGAGATTACAAAAGAAGCGTTGAACCAAGACTTAATACAGCCTAGCGTGACGTCATGGGGATTGAAATGAAAGTTCCCTGGAAGAAGATAATATAATGGACTGTCAGTTGCACGTAGCACTTGCACGTGGTGAGGTTGGCTTCCGCAGATTCCTCT
This sequence comes from Bemisia tabaci, assembly GCF_918797505.1. Lineage (NCBI taxonomy): Eukaryota > Metazoa > Arthropoda > Insecta > Hemiptera > Aleyrodidae > Bemisia > Bemisia tabaci. The sequence continues at coordinate 40,703,985 of NC_092798.1, forward strand.
AAAATCCACTCTGATGAACCAAGAAAGTTTGGAGCCTTCCTAATTCTGTTAAAAAATCTCAGCTGCAGCTGAAGTTGATCCCTGGCTGACCGAAAAAAAGTTGCTCGCGGGTTAGTTTCGTCGCGGAGTAGCGGATTCAGCTCTGATTTCATCCCTTTTTCAGCTTTTCGAACGACCGGTTGAACACGAGAAACAGAGAGAGATAGCGAGAGGGATATTAGGGTGGGGAGTGGGGAGAAGTTTGACCACATACCTCCTTTTTCCATCTCATTTTACCTCCGTCCTTTCAGAGCCGATTACCGGGATACAAACTTTCTGGTTGTCGTTAGTTCGGATGCACCGTTGCAGTTTAGTCAGGGTTGCCGCAGGAATTTAGAGAATGGGGTTCTCCGACATTCTTCTAACCAATTTGGGTAGAATTCCTTAATATTTGAGCTAAAAAGACTTATCATACTCTATAATATAATTTGAAATAATCACGGAAAAAAGCCGTTAGAGGTATACACTGGAAAAAAACACATTGAATCTAGAGTCCAGACTCTTGAAAACATTGACAAGAAAAAGGACTCTTGATTCAATCAGATTTAAGCTTAAATAAAAAGGAAATCCGCTCAAATTAAGAGGCTTGGTTCTTGATTTAAGCTAAAATCTGATTGAATCAAGAGTCCTTTTTCTTCTCAATGTTTTCAAGAGTCTGGACTCTAGATGCAATGTGTTTTTTTCCCAGTGTACCCTAAAATTGTGACTCTACCCCAATTTTCTGGGTGATATGGGCATTGCCAATTAATTGTGGTGGTGTACCGCAACATTTGAGTTGAGAACCTAATTAATATATTGGAGTACTCAGTACTCCAATATATTAATTAGGTTCTCAACTCAAATGTTGCGGTACACCACCACAATTAATTGGCAATGCCCATATCACCCAGAAAATTGGGGTAGAGTCACAATTGAGGGTGAGGGTGTGTGTGTGTGTGTTTGTGTTAATTGTGATACAATTAATTGGAAATCTCCATGCCATCCAACAACCCCTGCCTTTTTTCCGTGATTTTAATGCAACATTCGTTGTTCGAGGCGTCAAAGACATTTTAGAAAGCAGATAAAGTTGACCTGAAAATATTTTTCTGACATTCGTCATTTTCCCTGGCATTTCATGATCTAAGGCCCTGACTTTTTAAAATTTCCTGAAATTTTCCGGTTACCTGACTGGGGCGTAGTTTTAAGTATAGCCATGAAATATTGTTCCTGGCAGATTGTATTCATTAACAGTGTCTTCGTGCACCGACGCACACTAAATTAGGCAATAGTTACTGATAATAAAAATTAAAACTCATATCTGAAGCACGGAGCCTCTCCTGGCTGTCCGTAATTTTTTATATTCATTTCTCTATTTATTGTACTCACGGAAAAAACAATTAAGCGCTGAGCCCTAACACTTCAGGCAAAATAGCACCAACTACAGGAAAATAGTGCTGAGCCTTACAGCTGTAGGGTCCAGCCCCACAAAATATAGGACTCAGCCGTACTGCGCCTTGGGCTAACGATATTTTATCTAAAGTGTTAGGGCTCAGCGCTAAGTGGTTTTTTTCCGTTCTTAAAATCTTGGACGATGGGTGCTTCTACTGACGGACCATTGGCCAACATTAGAGTACCCATAGGGAGAGTACGGAGAAGTCGAAATATGGAGATCTCATGGCCCAAGAGAGCAAAAAACCTTTGAAAACGAAGAATGTCATTGCAGCCAATCTTCAGATTCCAATATCGATCAAAATGACCAAGAATGTCCATAAATGGGCCTGTTTCCGCAAAAATGAGTAGGTTTATGCAAAAACTAAGTCAAATTCGTGCTTCACAGACAACGGGTCGTAACAATTGCAATAATATATCACATAGTTTGAGATTATACACTGGCTGCCCTTTTCCTTTTGGGCCCTAAAAGCTCCAGGACGTAACTTCAAAACTATCGATGTATGCTCTCAGGCAGGACAAAATTGGAGGTAGATAGATGGGCCTATCCACGAATCCACCTGCCCGGCTCCTCGCCAACGGCCATACCACGTTGAAAGCACCGGTTCTCGTCCGATCACCGAAGTTAAGCAGCGTCGGGCGTAGTTAGTACTGAGATGGGAGACCGCTTGGGAACACTGCGTGCTGTTGGCTTCTATTTTAGCTCAAATTCACGTTTTTGTCACGAGGCTATTAATTTGTTTTACATAGTTCATAAATGGACGTTCCTCCGCAAAAATGAGTAAAATGCAGGAACCAAGTCAAATACTCGCTTTACCAACAACTGGTCATAACAACTGTAATAATCAATCAGTGTGGATAATTTGAATTAAGATTGGCTACTCTCTTGGGCCCTAAGAGCTCCATCATTTAACCTCATCAAAATTACCAACATGTCCGTGCTCTCGCTATATAGGTATTCTAGCCAACACTGGAAAAAAAACACATTGGATCTAGAGTCCAGACTCTTAAAAACATCGACAAGAAAAACAACTCTTGATTCAATCAGATTTAAGCTTAAATCAAGAACCAAGCCTCTTAATTTGAGCGGATTTCCTCTTGATTTAAGCTTAAATCTGATTGAATCAAGAGTCTTTTTCTTGTCAATGTTTTCAAGAGTCTTGACTCTAGATCCAATGTGTTTTTTTTTTCCAGTGAAAGTTATCAGCATATCATTGAAATAGTCCGTGCTCTTTATTAATAATTGCTTGAGTTTAATCAAAATTAAAATGAACCAAACAGGGGGTTAATTTTTGGTTACTTTTAGAGTCGACTTAAAATATGGGAGCAACTTTGTGCGCTAATGGCGGGTAACGCAGTGGTTGAAACCCCAGTCATCAAAATGCGACTGAGCGACTTTCGTATAAGACTGACAACAGTTGGGGTAGCCTTTAATCCGTGATGAGATCCGGTAAATGAGAGGACTTGGGTTGTCCGAGGTCGGGAAATGGAGAGAGGAGCCGGAGCTCGCGAAAAAAAGGATGCAGCTCTGACCTTTACGAAAAAGTGGCTAATCCCTTTTCCTCGCGAGGAAACTCAGCGGGATCGCAATCATGGATGTTTGAACTTTATCCGTCTCCCACAAATTGCCGCCGCTGCGAGAAAATCCCTTTCCCGGCTCCCAAATTGAGCGGCGGGAAAAAATTCAGCGTGGAAACAAAAGGAGGTCTCCTTGACTTCCGCAAAGCTCCCGGAGTGAGCTCAACAGGTCCACGGGTGTCCGTTAAACAAAAACCGAGAATTAGATTAAGGGACGGAGAAAATGGAGGCAGGAGAGGAATTAGGGGGAAAAAAGAGACTGAGACAAAGTGTAAAGGAAGAGAAAAATGTAGGCGGAAAGTTTTGCGGATAGAGATTTTTCCACGTGTCGATATAAATGTACATATACCATCGAAAATGAACGGCGTGGAGAGAAAAAAGACCATTTGGTAAGGCAGGGGCACTATGCCAGGTGATGAAACAAGAGGGTATAAGGGAGGAGGGTGGGTACCTAACAAAATCTTCTACATGCAGTAACATTTACCAAAATTCCCTCAAAGATAAGAAATGTTGAGTGCATAGTAAGGCAATCGCTTACCCAAATGTTATATGTAATCTTGTATTATAATCCGAACCCTTGGCTTTAATTCTACCATGAAAAGGGAAAGCGCCGGAAAAACATTCGAAAATTGCCAAATTTCTTCCAACAAAATGTTTCTTTTTGAAAAGAGTTATGCGTCTTTTCTCTTGAAATTTGCAGGTGATTTAGATCTGACCACGGATGAAATTTTCTAAAAAGAAAGAGTGGAGGAAAAATAATCACCAATTTGCTTTCAAAATCGTATTTTATCACAAAAAAAAAAAAAAAAAAAAAAAAAAAAAAAAAAATGGAAGCGTCCGAAAGATCAGACGGTGTTCTTCCTTAAAACAGCAGAAACCAGGTAAAAATCCTTAATTAAAAAAAAAAGTTTACGAATATTTTTACTTAAAATTCGAAGAGACAACAAAAAAATAAATCGCGAACAAAATTCTCTGGACACTCTGGAGAAAATACGATGAGAGCGCTGAAGGTCATCCTTAGGTAGGCCGGTTTTGAAACGGTTCAGATTGTATCCTTGTATCAGACGAGATTGAAGCCTAAGGTTGGAGGTTAGCTCATTTCCTATAAAAATATAGAAACTATCGATACTTTCCGAACAGATTTCATGTTGCAACTTTTTTAGAAGATTTTTGTCTCTGTTTGAGGAAAGGGATGCCCTTTTATATAATACCCGTTAGAAATTATCGATACTTTCCAGACAGATCTCGTATTGCAACTGTTTTATAGAAGATTTTTGTTTCTGTTTGAAGAGAGGGGTGCTCGTTTTTCTGTGGACGGCAGTATACCAGAATTACTTTCGCTAGTGTCTAAACGAACTCTTCCTGTTATTACGAAACATTCAGCGGGTCCATGTTGACACCAGACAGGAACGAGGTCTCATTCTCCGGGTCGAGCACGTCACAGACACTCATAAACCATGTCCTAACAATCGCAACCCCCAAAACCCGACCCGACTCTCCGCCCACCGCGGCGCCGATAAAAATTTTACACCCCGACACGCGGGAAGGAACAAAGGCGAGACGGATGTAAATATTGAGGACAAGCACTTGCACGCGCGTTACCGGTAACGCGATAACGCGGCCGACAATGGCCGGCCTCGCGGAAACAGATATCAAAATCGCTAAACCCACACGAATAGGTTTTAGATGCGTATGAATAAAAATCGAATCACATTATAAGGCCGTAAATAAGCCGGCCCGAAAAAGGTGGCCGCGAGTGGTGTAATTTATGGGCCCGGGGCTAACGGAAGCCCTCGGCGCTGAGAGTGATAATAGCCCCAATAACAAAACGCCCTGACACGGAGGCATAGCTATAGTGCGACCCTGGGCCGCGCATGTGCGTACGGGGTGTCCCATTCCAATTGAACTTCCAACGAACAACTGAAATTGAAAATTGAATTGAGAGTTACTTCCGCATCGATGGAGTAACTAAACAACACTGGAAAAAATATATATATTTAGAATCTAGAGTCCAGACTCTTAAAAACATCGACAAGAAAACATACTCTTGATTCAATCAGATTTAAGCTTAAATCAAGAACCAAGCCTCTTAATTTGAGCGGATTGCCTTTTGATTTAAGCTTAAATCTGATTGAATCAAGAGTATTTTTTCTTGTCAATGTTTTCAAGAGTCTGGGCTCTAGATCTAATGTGTTTTTTTTCCAGTGAAACAAATATCCCCAAACTGTGCGTACAAGCGTACAACTTTTTCCTTTTGTTTTCCCCGCGAAATGGTGTGGACCCGGCACCATTTCACTACTTTGTTACAAACAAATATATCTTGATAAGGAAAAAAACACTAAAAGTCATGGCCCGAGCTGTGTATTACAAGGTGGTAAAATAGTGCTGAGTCCACAATATTTCGGGGAAAACAAGGCCAGAAAGTTCCATAATTTCAATTGGAGACAAAAATGTTGCCAAACGAGTACCAGTACAAAACTGAGGGGTCATCTGTATGATGTCTTCTTATTGGACATTACGGACGCTCGAACAATTGCGCATTGCGTTGTTTCGTGGGACGATAACTTTCCCGATCTCATCCACCTGTAAGTTTTAAAACTTTGAACTCGATTATAGGACACATGCAAGTGACTATCTCTCATATCTACAACAGAGCTTTTAAGCTCCGCAGGGTGTCCACTAAAACAGGCTGGCCAAAAATCAGTACTTTTACAGTACTTTTTCAGTACATTCCCGAGAAATTCAGTACCTCAACGAAAAAATTCAGTACTTTTTCGGTACCTTCATTTGACGAAATTCGAAAAATTTCAAAAATTTGAATTTCTCCCTCAAATTGCGACAAAAATGGAAAAAGTCCGGACCATCAAACGGAATTTTCACACTTTCTCAGTCCTTCCGGACCGCCCCACAGTGGATCGAGTCAATTAGAGACATGAAATTTTTTACTAAAACTAAGAATTTTGGTGTTTATTTCGTCACATTTTAAGTTCCAAGGGATGCCTTTAAAAGAAAATTTCACGAAAAAACCAATGGAACCACTTTGGAACCTCAAAATTTTGTATACACGGAGTTATAAGCGTTTAAAGTTTCCAAATTTTGTTCGACCTCTCCTATTGACTCGATCCACTGTGCGCCCTTAAAAAATCAGTACTATTTCCCAACTTTCCAGAAATTCCGAACTTGTAGACACCCTGCTCCGCTTCGCCCCTGTAAAGACACACTGTACACAACATATCCGCGCCTAGATAAACCTCGGTGTGTAGGGGTATGTTCAAATCCCGGTATAAAGTCATCCCTGCTCGGGACGCGGCGCGGCAGATGCACGGCTCCAGATGGAGCATCCCTTCCGGTAAAGTGTGTTTGCGTCGCGCACAATTAAAAAGGGTTTGATTATTTCGAGCATTTTGTTTTTTTCCACCTCGGCCAATTATTCAATGTCAACCCCCCTCGCGGAGATTATTAAGTGACACAATGCAATAATTACGTGTCGTCCGTGTTGAGCGGGCCGGTTCCGAGAGTTCATCGCCGGCGACCCGGGGACATAACTCATATTTTCGCGCTTTTCTCTCGCGAAGGGATGGCCCCCGGAGCCACGCGCGGGGCGGAACAACCTGGATCACTCCCTCCTCCTTCGGTTTAAGTACCCCCCCCCCCCCAACTGCTTGCGTTGGTTGTTGTGAACTCTGATAGGCCACCTCTGTTCCATCATTGCTTGTCAAAATTTTATCTACTTGACAAAGCAGAGCTTTAGATGCTGGTTTTGTGGATTTCGGATCCTGTAAAATGAAGAAAAGTTTGCTCATATGAACCTAAGTTAGGTGTTCCATTTTGATTTAACTAGAGTCCCTTTATACTGAGAGTCAAGACAACACCCCCTCATGGAGTCATAAACGGGAATAAAGATTACACAAATTGAACGTTTTTCAAAATCTTTGATCGACCCATTCTCAAATTCCCTTCTCCGTTCTTTCTCTCATTCCGTTTGTTCCTTATCGAACCCGTAATTCCTCGGTCCACCCCAGATTATAATCTTTGCAATGCGTAAAAATGTAATCTTTATTCCCGTTTGTGACATCGTGGAGGCCTAAAATACGGGAACCAATCAGAAATGGATTCACATTGTCTTGACTCTCAGTATAAAGGGACTCTAAATTTAACCACTCGGTTTGGCAAAGTGAACGTTCGCTTTATGTAAACTTTTGAATTAATCAAAACACGACAAAAAAGGTTCGGTTGCACAAATTGAGCGGCTCACGCAGGCGAGCATTATCAGTGGCAATTTTGCAAGTTGGCAACACTGATTTTCCTCAATTTAAATCCATTAAAAATATCGATTTTAGGGAGGCAAGCTGCATCACCAAGAATCGATTATATCACATGCAATTATAGACAAAGAAAAACAGTTTTGCCGACTGTCTAGAATCGCCACTGGTCATAATCTTAGCGCTTTGGACATAACGATAAACTTACTCCAACGAGAAAAAGTTATTTAAGTTAGCGAAGAAACTATATCGAGTTGCGCAAAAGTTGTATCGTCATCTCTTTTAGTTCTAAAAGGGTTGAAAGTGGCAGAAGCTGTTTGAAGTCACAGAGTTGCTTCTGTGTATTTTGCGGCAGTTACACCAAGAATGAAAACGTTATCGATGATCGGGAAAAAATTCAGGAATGTGGCGATTACTGATCCTAATTATCTTCGACTCGTGCAGTCTAAAAGTCTGACCGGATTTGATGAAGTGAGCTACGGAGAATGTTACGAATTTTTCAATGGACCATTTGATTGCTTAAGAGTTTATTTCACCCACGGAGGGGGGATGGGACTTAAAGCGTGGGATTAGCCCTTGTTGGCTATTTAAAGTAGAAAAAAAAAAAAACAAAAAAAAACAAAAAAAAAAACAAAACCAGATTTCTCATCAAAATTTCAGTCAATCCTGCCCAAAACACGTTGAACGTAATCAACTAACTCACTATAGTTCACAAAACATCAAAACATTTCAGATCCCTGCTGAATAAATATTTAAAGTTGATTTTACCCAATGTCAATTGAGTCTGTTTAACTGAAACAAGCGTTTCTACTAAACCCTCATTATTATTCGATTGAATTGCGAACAAATGATCAAATTAAGTTATGCGCCACTTATTCTGTCATGCTAAGAAAGAACGCCGTATGAACATTTGAGAGTGGCCAAATCTTCCTGGACATAATATTAATTTTTGAAGAATGTTTCGCATATATTTCCTTGAAAGTTTCAGATATTTTAGATGAAATTGCAAACAAAATTTTGCAAAAAAAACTAGAGGAATGTATTCACAATTTTTCCAGAAAATTTAATTTTTATTGGAGAAAACATGCTAATCTGTGAGGGCTCATACGACGCTTTTTCTTAGCACGGCGATGTTCGTCATCTGACTAAATGTATCAAAATTTTCCGGAGGCATGTAATTCTATCTTAACTGTTGACATTTTATGAGAGAGATTACTAGGGACACTTACAACCTCGTCGTCGACTACGGTATCAAGGAGCGTTGTTAACTCTTCGGAAAGCGGAGAGTCAAAGGAATGAAATTTACAATTTACAAAGGACGCGTCGAGCGGAAAAATAATCGCGCATTAAGAAAACTATCCGGATCCGAGGATTTGAAATGAAGGTTGGAGGTGCTAAGTGGAAGCTGAAGAATCCGCGAACTATTTCTGTTGGCATTTCGAGGAATTAGGAAAATAGTTCAACATTCCACCGCCATTTAACACCTTCGCGGAAATATAATAAAAGCGGGAACCGTCGCGTCGGAAAGGAAGCTCTTAAAATCTCGATTAACGAGGTAAAACAATGACGAGCTCGGAACATCCAGATTCTAGATATAAAATGATGGCATGCGAAAAATTGCAAGATCTAAATTACCGTTATTTTTGTCAACGTTGCCATTTTTGGAGCGGAATTTTCCAATTATTGCCGAATACATATACAGTATTTTTTTTTTTTCTTAACAAAATTTAAATAAAGTAGAGTAGCGCATTATGCGTGTTATGAATGGACCATTTAAATTAAAATGAAAAGTCTTGCCTTACTCGCTTGTTGGTGTTCAGCACGCTTCTCATTTTAACTTTAATTTCAATATTATCTATGATTATTTTCTCCTTTTTTTTCAAAAGAATTGAATGTGGCTTGCATTACTTTCTTCGTAAGGAGGATGAGTTCAGGATAATTCTGCGCGGAAGTCGTGCAATAATAAAATACTGCCCGTAAAATAACCAAGACAAAGGCCCTTTGAGTTGAGTTATTCCTTTCCATTTTTATAGGTTTGTGCATTTAGCAAATTGGTGCAGGGGCGGATATTGTATTTAGGAAAACGGACCGATCTTCAGTAGAATCAAAAACTTGAAAGAGATTTTGATACTCTGATGGAGCTATTTCAATTTTTTGAAATAAACCTAACCTATTGCTGTGTTTGGAGATTTTTATGAATTTTTCTCACTCGTTCAAAAGTGTTCCCATGAAGTTTCATGGATAAAGCTTAGTTGATTTTTTTAAAAAGAAGAATTCTTAATCCGAGTTCGATACTCATGTACTCGATGTTGTAATACTGTCACGCTAATGAAAAAACGTCTTATGTACATTCGAGAATTGCCAAATTTCCCTGTATAAAACCTGTATTTTCGAGAAAAATTATGAGAATTTTTACATGAAATTTTCAGAAATGTTCTATAGAATTGCGAATAATGTCTGGAAAATTTAAAGTAAATATTCACAATTTTTCTAGTAAAGTTGGTTTTTATTGAAGAAAATATAACAAAATTTGAAGGCTCATACGGCGTTCTTCCTTAGCATGGCAGAATTAAGATACAGATTGTTTAACAGCAGCCGTCGATATTTCACAAGTCCTTCGACTACTAAACTTAGGTTTTTTTTTCAAAATTCTCAATGTGAATACTTCCCATTTGCTCCGTCCATTTCATCTGACGAAATGGCATCTAGTGACAGCGGAAAGTAATGCCGGAGCAGATGCGAGAAAAAGCGCTGAAAATATTCGATGAGAATGATTACTTATTGTTAGTGCTACTAATTGATACAGGAATAACTAGCTCTGAAAAGGCTATTTCCGTCGCAAGACCGTTAAAATTAAAAGGTCGTGAAGGAGGAATATTTTCTCTCGGGTTCGCGCTTAAGGGCTGCATCACACTTTGTAAATGGTTGAAGCTGTTGTCAAATTTAACAAAAAAGCAGCATAAAAATAGAAGAATCTTCGCGATTGTTCTCCTATAAAAACTGTAGCGACGAATGTAATTTTACAAAACCACAAAAGGTAACCATGTCTTAAAACGAACAACAACGCACGTTTGCTTTCATTTAACAATGTATGCATCGAACGCTCTCAAAAGTCGAAAAGGCGGAAATAGAAATGTTGTAAAATTTTCATGCCTGCTAAAAAGTGTTTCTACGTTTTATACAAATGAAAGATAAAGCATTGTGACGTAATTTTCATCATGCGACAAATTCACCATCATAATTTTTTACTAGGATCAGATCGCTAAGCAATTTTTTTGAGAATCTTTACCTACTGTTTTTGCAATTGAAATTAAATGAGTCTAAGACGACTCGAAACGCCCTGATTTTCGGGTGTATTTATATTATAGCCTTGCTCTGACCATTTTTCAACTCTATTCTCTTGTGCTCACCCATTACGTTAGTAATTTTGCCACTTCAAAGGTAAAATTTTCACTTGACGGTAAATGACGACTATTTTTGTCTACTGATTGGGCCGGCTTAGCAGAAAGGAACCAAGCAGTGTTCGAAACTCACATGCACCAACGATAAATAGTTCCTAACCTAACCTAACTTGGAATGGACCCATCACACACCTCGGCGAGTCTATTTTCATCGCGCGCGGGTCTCCGATGAAACGCTTCGTCGGTCCCGAGCTCCGTAATTAATACCGAGGTGCCGAAATAAAACGCGATACACGTTAATTTCGTTACCTCGTGTGCCGCACGTCCAACGTCCAACGTCACTGAAAAGGGATATACGTCGATCTACAGGGTGTCCCAGGATTAAGTACGAATATTGAGGGCGTCGATTTTCTGGGTCAAAAAAGACGTTTTTGTAGTATAAATAACTTTTTTTTTTTCCAAAAACGCTTTCCCTAGGGGCCACGACTCCCCAAAGTTAGAGGAAAAAAATTCGTCTTTTTAACACTGTGACGATGTTCATCAACCGATGTAAATGAAAATTGGTAACGTAATTTGTAATCTAATCTTTGTAACGCTTGTAAAATTTGTAACGTAAATATGAGTGGAGAAGAGCTATAGCCCAGGAGGAGGAGGGGGAGGGCACGGTGGCATCCCCCCCCCTTTACGCCGAAACCGGAGCGAAGAGAAAGGAGAGGAAGAAGAGACAGGGAGTAAGATTAGATTAGCATATCTAAAAATTTACTGCGCTGGTTTTACGATTTAATTGCGCTACTGCTTTTTTATATTGTCCGCTATTATTCCCCCTAATACTCAACAGCCCGGGGGTAAATAGTGTAATTACTGAACAAAAATCACAATAAAAGATGTAAAAATCCGTCAATTTTGATCTTTCAAATCTTTTACGAATATTAAGCTAAAACGGTCTGAACTTGAGAGGGATTATTTTATGAGCATTTTCGGGGCTGGCCTTTCCGACCCTCCCCCCTCTCTTACCCTACCCTGTAAATTATTTCATCGTTAACCACACTAAAACTGGTTTAGCGCCCGATTTGAATCGAGTAAACTGTACACAAGCGCGCGGGAGGTTTAAAATTAAAATCTGAATACGTAACTCGTAGCTCCTTTCATCCGAAACTAATTTTCGATCAGTAAAAAAACAAGTGCTTGTTATGACATCACCGAGGGACAAACAGCGGCCGTTTCGGCATTTCCAACGTTAGTTTAAACGGCAGACCGAAAATGAGAAGTTTCCGTTAAGTTGTAAGATTTCCAAAGCGGTCGACGTACCATATTTTAAAATCATCAAAATATAAATGACCACAAGGAAGTTTAATTAAGTTGGTATAAAACACCCTAACTCGAAAGTTTTATGCAAGAAAATACCGTATAAAATGAAATTTTATTATTTTTAAAGGGGGAGAAGCAACGATCTTAACGATCGGAAACTCCCGTAGCTCAATTCGTAACTTTCAGAACTCCTTGAACTGAAGAGGAGCATCACTTAATGCTCTCAACAAACAACCGTATTTAGGAGGCAGGCCCGCATTTAAATAATTCAGAAAGTAGCTTTGAATCCATGAATATTCACACTGATCTCAAGAGTTTCCGCGGCTTGGTCTGGGTGAAAAATTCGAAAGCTCATTTTGACCCCTCTTGAATTCCCGACGACTTCAACCGAATTTCCTTACCGTTTTCTGCGAGTTTTAAGACGGTCCGAGAAGCGATATCCGAGCCGTTTTGTTTTAAAGACTAAAAGTAAACACTTCAGTGGGCATTTTGAAAAAATTTGGTTCTGTTTTTATTCCCCGCATGGATTTTTTCCTTCTTGCAATTCTTTTGCACCAAATACATTACGTAATCGCCCATCTAAAAATTTTAGTTGGTCATCTTCTGGTGGCTGACGGAGTATACAATCGCTGAAATGCGATTTATTATTTTAAAAAAAAAACGGTTATTACAGGTGTTAGCGTCAAATTGCGTAATATGTAGAATTTATCGACAAGGAAAGCTTCAAAAGTTCAAACTCGCTAGAAAAGGAGACAGCGTAAAAAATTTAGAAGCACAGTATCACATTATTCACAATTATTACAACATAACACAGATAGCACTTGAAGCTACACTGATCCACATCTCTATCAGGCGAACGGTCAACATTCATTTATCAAATGATAGTTTGGTACCTTAGTAAATCTTAATAATGAGTGAATGAATACACTGCGTTTGCGCATTACGTGTCCTTGAATGAACCATGACAAAAATTTGTTTTACACCCTACAATTTTAAATCAACGTTCAGAGAAAGGAAAATGAACAAATTAATGCGAATGAATGCCACTGCCACAAATCCGTTGGGTTGGGCTAATTTTGGATGAAAAGAATCAAGTCACATTTTATCAGAAACTTTGACTGGTTTTGAGCTCAATATGCGATCTAAAATTCGTTCTGCTGAAAAATCGTAGCCCAGAAGAAGTTTTAACATTGAAAATGAAAACTCAAGACTTTTCGCGTTGAGTTTCATGCAGGGAAAAGTTCTCCAAGAATTTCTTCTCCGTTTTAACTGAGTGTGACTTGGTTCTTTTCTACTAAATTCAGAGGGATAATAATTATTTAAGTTTAAGTAATACATAGCGAAAGCCAATCAGGACTTACTGTATAGGTATGAAATTTCCATCGGCAATGCACACAATTCCGTAATCTTTGAAAGTAAAGTTGAAAGAAGTTAGATATTTGACTCACCTGAAACAGAAAACAAAAAGAGAAATTTAAAAACTGAAACTTAACGACTGAAATTAAAAAGACCTACCAAGTTTCTCGTGTCTACAAACAAAGCAGTCAGCGTGAAATTAAGGCTTATTTGGAAGGTTTTAAGTAAGATCGACCTAACTCACCAATCGTCGAATAATTTTCTCTCATTCTGTATTTGTTCAGTGTTTTCCGCCGCCGCGCCGCGCCGGCCGCACCACGCAGGCCTACGGGAAGTGGAAGCGGTGCCGGTGATTGCTCGGAGAATCAAAACGCCTTTACTTCGCCGCGTATGCAACCCGGACATCCGTGAAGCTCGAATAGTTGTATCCAGGGGCGATACTAAATGAAGGGGGCTTTAGGTTAAGCTTTTTAAGTTCGCTTGTTTCTGTTGGCGAAATAGTTGTTTTTCGCCAAACGACGATTGATGAAGGTCCTGCTGAGCATTTAGCTGCTTGAATTTTCGCAAATTTGGTTAGGATTGCTAAGTCCTGAGTCTACTGAAGTTTCATTTTGGATTTTCTTGATATTTTAAATGAAATATCCTAGTGTTTTCTTTACTAAGTTTGATTTTACACACCAACAGATTTAATCAATTAAATAGGATGTTTCACTATTTTATGCACTAAGTGCACATAGTTGAAAAACGCATGACACTCCTGGAATTTCCTGATCTATCACCAATTTTCCTGGTGACATAAAATTTCCTGACTTTTTCCGGTTTTTACTGATGGTAGACACCCTGCAAAAATTGTAGTGTCTCTGAAATCAACGAATTTCTAATAAACAGATGGAAAATCTGTTGTTTCGACTTTAGGGATTGACAGGTCTCCATATTAAGGTACTTCAAATGGACCGCGTTAAGTAGAAAGGAACCGAGCTACATCACCTACTGCCAAATTTAATCGGGCAATGTAATTTTTTGAATAAAAATACGGTTATATGGATGTGTGTGCAAGTTTCGGTGAATTATCTACATAGTACGAAGCAAATTCCTTACAATTTTCGAAGGAATTTGCACAAACATTTTTTTGTACAAAATTAAATTACCCAGTTATTGGCAACAGCTGATGTGGCATGGTTCCTTTCTGCTTGACGCGGTCCACATAACCACGCGACCACTCACCAAACAGAAAAAGGCTAGCGAACTAGCGTTCGATCATTTTCGGTCATCGGTGCTGGCATCGATGTGCCTTGTTTGTCATCAATTTTCTCTTTCTCTCAGCTCCCGGCCGCCACCATGTAGGGCTCAGGTTTTTTATCGTTTTTCTTTTAAATTTTTGTTGTTTCCGACTGAAAATGACTCAGTCTTGAGTCGAAACGTCTCGGGTTCATAAATTGTGTATTTTTAGCCTTGTTTCCCGTTTTTTCATCCTTGTTTTTCCACTGTTATCATTGTCTTGGGCTGCTCTTAGTTTCTAAAATTTGTATCTAAACAGAAAAAGGTCGATGCGATTTCCCTGCCTTGGCTGGCAACGGGGGATGCAGCACTCAATTCTCTCGTTTAAACATCCCCCGAGATCGGGCCGCTCCAGATCCAAAGGTTGACGCTATTAAACTCTCCTCCATCTTTTCCCGACGGCCCCCCTGATCGAGACCGCGCCCCCGCCTCCCGGGGGACGTGTCCCCTCTCATCGGATTCGGGGCTCATCAATTCCAACGGTGGCAACGAGCTACCGATTCAAAAAAGCTTAGCTCGCACAACCCACCGAGAGCTTCGCAAGTTCGGGATTTATACCCACGGAGGATTCGCGTTTTGAGGAATATCCTTAGTATGTTATCTAAAATTTTAAAAAGATTGAGTTTAAGTATCTCCGCATAGGTATAGATCGTATTCGATAGTGGTTTAATGTATCGTTCGGTTCAAAACAATAGAACATAACTTCAAACGAAAAGTTTAGGATTTATGTAGGAAAAGCTAATGATGAGCATATTCCTCATTGCCATTTTCTGTACTATTAGCTCCGGGACCTCCTAATTGTGCATAACTGGTAATGCATAGTTCCATGTAGCATTCTACCGGGCCAATTATGACCCAGGTTTGTTTTACATTACGTGGTAAAGTTGCGATTTCTCCCATTTAAACAATGTAAATTTATATTTTTTGTCGTAGTTCGTTTGAGCGTTTTACCGGGCCGATTTCTATGATTTCTGCGGCTGATGACAGGTAATAGTCCCTAGATGAGCCCGCTGTATTCAGAATTAGAAAAAAGGACCCAGCAGGTCTGAGAGAGGTCGCGGGCCTAAGAGAGCGCGAAGCGCCCTCTGGGGGTTGGGCCGCGTAGCGGCCAGGGGGCATAGCCCCCTAGTATACTCAAAACAATCACAACTCTATCACACGAAACCCGCGTTCCCTCAGATTAGGTATACTCAATTGACTTTTGAGGCTATGTTGGCATGTTGAACCAATCGATATCGATGTAGCGAATACGGTCCATTGATCTCCTTCAAAACGACGACATGCAAACAATAATACGCTAATGAGATGACAATTGCATGCCACACTATTGTAGGCGTTTTATTAGGATGGATGTTAACAAAGACAAAGATCGACCGAGTCGGATCAAAATCGAACCGAGAAGAAATGATCTGAGGTTTTATTCGTGCCTATGGCTCAATGATTAAAATGAAGTTCGGCGCCCATTTGCGCAGTCAGAATTTTTCATTCTCTACTTAAAATTTTGGACGGGAGGTTTGTAGCTACTTAATCTTAAAACTAATGCTGATTCATTATTGAAACTTTGAGTTGATTTCTTCCCATTCAATTCAGTCAATCTGGCACCGACGACTGGTCTTAGCTAGCGACTTCCTATATTTGCTTTATTATTATCTAGTTTATCATGAAAAAAATTAAAGAAAGAGTGGGAAACCAATTCACTTTAAATGCGGATCTATAACATTCTGGCAACATGAACCTTGGAGTAAAAACTTATTTGTAAGACTAGAGATAATATTGCACGTTAAGGATTGGCAGGGATTATTACGCAATAGTTCAAAATTTCGGCTTTTGCCCGGGCAAATCGCGATGCACCAGGGTTTCGGGGTTTGGCCGTAACATATCGATGGCAGCATAATATTCAAGAACGTCAGTAACTTGCGATAGGCAAAAAGCTAAGATTTTCCTTCAATTTCGAGTGATACCACATAACTACTCCAGAGTTCGAATAGTTGCTCGCTTGCTCCCGAGCGTGAAAAATTGAGAAATTACGCAAGTTTCATCTCAATATCGCAAGAATTACGCGATATTTCCGGCGGATTTGTCATATCCTGAGAATATACACGCTCTTCATCGCGGTAAAGCAGGAAATGCGCGATTTTTCAGGCAAATTTGTAAAGAAAGGAAAAATTATGCGATAATTACAGCAATATCGATTTGTTTTAAAATTTCACTTCATTTAATCGACAGCAAAAGGGAAATTCAGTGAAATTTCCGAACAGATTCGTATGACAGTTTCTCTGTGAAAAAAATAAAAAGTCAGCGGAAATTTTTAAACTTCGCATGGCGTGATACTTCGGCCGGAAGGTGACGATGTGACTTTTCAAGGACTTCTCACCCTACTAGTGACACTTTCAAGAAGATTTCAAGTCGAGGAAGTTTCTGAAAGCGTCTTGAAAATTTGACCGCGACTGACCAATCGGATGAGTCGCGCCGGAACTTTTATCCGTGAGAGGGTTGAAGGGATCCGAGCGATGGGATACAGTTAATTATTTGAACCGACTCGATTCCGGCCCTGCCTGCCTGTCCCTGTCCCGTCTCCAGACCCGAACCCGCCCACGGCCGTGACACTTTCATCACGTCCCGTTGACGCGCCGAGCTCATGCGAATGACGTGACGTGACACATCCTTCGACGACCTCGCCGACGTTGCCACATCTTGAAAATCTCGAAATTGGGTTATGACAGATGCGTTCCAAGAGTTCTCAGACTGGGACCGTCCTGGCCGAAGACACGCAAGCAGATATTTTTTTTTATTTTTTTTATTTTTTTTTTTTATTTTTTTATTTTTTTTTTATTTTTCTTTATTTTTTATTTTTTTTTATTTTTTTTTTTTATTTTTTTATCTTTTAATTTTTTTTAATTTTTTTTAATTTATTTTTTTATTTTTTAATTTTTTTTAATTTATTTTTTTATTTTTTAATTTTTCTTAATTTATTTTTTTATTTTTTAATTTTTTTTTTTTTTTTTTTTTTTTTTTTTTTTTTTTTTTTTTTTTTTTTTTTTTTTTTTTTTTTTTTTTTTTTTTACGCCGAACGTAATCTAACTCGAGGTAGATGGATGGGCGTATCGACGGTTCCACCTGCCGAACATTTCGCCAACGGCCATACCACGTTGAAAGCACCGGTTCTCGTCCGATCACCGAAGTTAAGCAACGTCGGGCGTAGATAGTACTTAGATGGGAGACCGCTTGGGAACACTGCGTGCTGTTGGCTTCTCTGTTAGCTCTTTATATTTTTGTCACGAGGCTATTGATTTGTTTTACATAGTTCGTACTTTTTCCTTTTCTCTAGTTCAGAGAATACTCCCTAAAAGGATTGAATATTTTTGACAATTGGACGTATTTCTGCTGAACGGAACCAGAGACAGGTGGGAAGAAGGGGTGTGCTCGTTAGTTCTCGGCCCGCAAGAATGAATGGGAGCTATAAAGCACCAGTGACGTCAGCGGCGAAGAGGAGGTCGTCGGACTCGGGATTGGGGCTCTGTAACTCATGAGCCGCCAAGACGTAACATCAAAACTACCGACGTATTCGTGCTCAGGCACGATGAAATTGGAGGTAGAAAGATGGGCGTATCGACGAGTCCACCTGCTGTGTCTTTCACCAACGGCCATACCACGTTGAAAGCACCGGTTCTCGTCCGATCACCGAAGTTAAGCAACGTCGGGCGTAGATAGTACTTAGATGGGAGACCGCTTGGGAACACTGCGTGCTGTTGGCTTCTATTTTTGCTCAAATTTACGTTTCTGTCGCGAGGCTATTGATTTATTTAACATATTTCGTGCTTGTCAGCGACAATTTTCCGCTCCCGAGCGAGAACTTCTCGTTGGGGAGAAACTAATTTTCGCTCATATACAGGTGCTGTCACAGACTTCTTCGTGCACTTGATTCCTTTTCAATTGAAACTGCTGTTGCGAATGCCTTAAAATTGTCTAGAATTAAAATGTTCATAAAAAAAAAAAACAAACAAACAAATTAGGAGTGGAAATTTAGCCGCATTGGAACTTCGACCAGAGTGTCCTTACGTCTGAGAAACGAAGAGCGACCCTTTTTCAATGAGAGTGAATAAGAAATAACCAATTCCTGAAGAAACTAAGCAATACTAGTTATCTCTTCCCATCTGTTCGAACGATGCATTTGGGGAGCCCGGGCAGCCTGACATCCCTGTAGGGCGTAGGGCTCTCCATTTCGACAAACCCACACGTCATCGGATTTTCGACTCGAAACGAGAAGTTGACAGTTCGCAGACGTGTCCCTTCGAAGATTAAACACGTTCGGTTGCAGTGCTGCCGTGCTAAGGAAAAACGCCGTATGAACATTCGAGAGTTGTCAAATTTCCTCGGATAAATTTTTTTTATTTTGAGAAAAATTATGACTATTTTTCCTAGCGATTTTCAGAAACTCAAGATCAAATTACAAACAAAATTATTTGAGAAATCGGCGGAAAAATATTCGAAAATTTTCCTGAAAATTAGTGATTTACCAGTTGAAATTTGGCGACGCCTGAAGGCTCATACGGCGTTATTCCTTAGCGCGGCAGAATGAAGGAGCTCTCGTAACGTACGATCATAAAACTCATGCACCGTCCGAATAAGAACCAGTGGGTTGATTATTGAACAGTGGCGTGGCGTGCTTTGCGATACATCGAATGATCTGCCATTTAAACCTATGTAAAAGGATCGATAAACAGGGTGTTCGCACTGAACACCTTAATAATCGATTCTTTACCATAGGTTTAAATTACATATCAATCAATATATCGCAATCCACGCCACGCCCCTGTTATTGAATTATTGAAACTTTATTACTCCTTTACTGAATGACCTTCTTCGACAAAGCCGTATATCTAGCGATGCCGTTTGTCGATATGGGTCATTAAATTAGCAGCCCGTAGTCTCGATGGACCACCAGACAAGGTGCAAACTTAAGCGATCTGACGCACGTATTCCAAAATTTCACGTTGAAGACGATTCGCGCGACAAAAATTACTAAACTCAATTAAAAACTAAGATATTAACGTTTTTGGTCTACACTGGTTACAGGAATTTTGAATTTCCCGCTCACAAGAAGAACAATAGTCTACACTGGAAAAAAATTTAGGTATTTGACCCAATTGCACTAGTGTCCGTAAAATTTGCGTACGATGACAACAATTTATTTACGCTCCCAGCAAATGAATTTTACCTCGACTACAACCATCTACACTACGGACCCAGGATTGAATACGTGAAGGCGGAAAATCGGTTAATTTATGCCGGGCACCAATTTATTTTTACAGCGGGCTGATTATTAAAATTGATAGACAAAGCTATACACAAAGAATATATAGGGAGTATAGAGCGATCCTATTGGTTGAAACAGGTGGTTCCTATAAAGTACGGTAGAAAATGATGGACTAACTATTGGGTTTCTCATCGACTGCCGTTAGTTAGTCTATTTACCTCCTTTGTCCATGGAAACCACCTGCTTCCACCAAGGGAATCCCTCCATATTCCTTTTGTCTTCTCTGTCCATAGCTTTGTCAATCAATTTCAATAATTTGCCTGCAGGACGCAAAATTATTGGCGCCGTCGAGTAATAACAAGTTACTTTTGAAAAACAGTTACCCTTCTTCCGCGTAAGCTGGAAGAAAAAATGGCGTCGAGTCGGCCACAGCTTCGGTCTCGCCGGAAAATTGAGGAGACTTCGTGGAAAAAATCATTTTAGTTTAATAAGCGAGAGCTCCCTTGTCTCGAAATTACCGCGAACTTACATTTACGCATATGAACGGCACGGGAGAGGGAGGCCCTGATTATTGAAACTTCACCGCTCCTTCATCGAATGACGTCAATCGACAAGGCCTCATCTTGGAATGTCTCTGTCGATCTGGGTCACTTTACGAGCTGAAAAGTTTCATCGTTGATAAAATTACTCGACGCAACGTACATGTATTAATTATCGTCGAAGCTCTACAAGGTCTGAACGGACGGAAGAATATGGACGGAATTTTATTTTCCCCCTCATAACTTGAGCTCGAGAGACTGAGATGTAACAAGTTCGACGAGGAAATGATTGAGAGGGATGATTGAACGCTGAAATAAAACCCGAACCGCACTTCCGGAATTTATGACTTGAGATACAAAAGTTCGGGCCGTTCAAACTTGAACCAGCAAAGGGGGGGGGGATGGGAGCGGGAAACGAGAGAAAATACGTTTCAACAACTGAAAATAACTTAAAATCTGCCGAAGGTTACGCGCGGCGCAACAGTTAAATCGTCCCCCTCCGACGAAAGAGCGCACTTCAATTTTCGTGTGAGCCATGTTCTCTTTATAACCCTGTGCCTCCCGGGTTCATGTTGAAAAAAGATACGCCCTTGTGTTAGAGGGAAGGCGAAATGTAAGATTGGTGGTATCGTGCCGAAGACAAATGCGTGCTACTTTGTTTAATGGCGAAAACAAGCAAAATAGAGGGGGGCTAATCTCGTTCCTTTCCTCGGCAGACGGCTGGAGGGGTAGGGAGTGGGTTATTGGTAGCTATTAACCACACCAAGAACCGAAGGGAGAATAAAGTACTTGCGGAAAGTAGAATGAGCCTGGAGCTGAGGCGTTATTGATAAATTTGTTTCGTTAACTTCAGAAAATTGCGTCCGGTCACAAACGGATAGGGAATAGAAAACCAGGGCCGGATTTAGGGGGTGGCCACATGGGCCGCGGCCCTTGGCGGCAAATTTAGGGGGCGGCAAATGTTGCAATTTCTTCATATGCAGGTATCAAAAAAAAAAAAAAAAAAAAAAAAAAAAAAAAAAAAAAAAAAAAAAAAAAAAACCGGATTCAGGAAAAACATTACAAACGAAAACAAGCTGCTGGTTCCAACACTACTGTGTTGGAGAGCTCGCCTTTGGGAAACTATTAACAACTATTAATGATTTTTTCTGAAATTGTATATGTATTAAATGAATCTTTACCCAATTATCAGAGGTTACATGCCGATGCAAAATGTTATGACGTAATTTCATATGACAAATTTTTCACATTACAATAAATAAAGAGAAATAAAGAGAGAGAAATGGAATTATCTTTTATGAATGTGATTTTGCGGCAAATGTTGCAATGGCTGTTTTTGCCATCGCATTTTTGTTTCTGGCTTTCATCGTTGATAAGCTTTTTCTTAACTTGTCAACAATGTAATGAAACCATATGATTTAATTTTAATTTTTTTTTTTTTAAATCAAGTCGCCAACTTGAATTAAGGTTATACTTTGTTAAGCTGGCAGTCTGAAATTCTGAATTTTTATCGGTACAGAGTTCAAAGAAACTATAATTTAGCACGGTTTGGAGGAACGTTTCTGCCATAATTCTTACACAATACTTATGGTATACACTAAGAGCTGAAAAGGAATTCACTTGAATTTTAGCGTGGAGCTCGAGAGACCACTTCAAGCCTTTGTATGCGAGTGGCTCAATGGAGCACATCACGCCTTTGTAGGTATGGGGTGGCTCAATGGAGCACCTCGCGCACTATAAATAGCACGGAGCTCGAAAGAGCACTTCATGCATCTGTATTTTAAGGTTAAAACGAACTCTAAAGAAACTCAATGCGAGGCTCAAACGAATTCTCAAGCATTCTAAATGCGAGGCTCAAACGAATTCCCAAGCATTCTTGATGCGAGGGGCTCAAACGAATCCTAAAGCATTCTTAATATGAGGTTTAAACAAACTCTGAAAGGATCCCAATGCGAGTCTCAACCGAGCTCTCAAGCATGCAATTATTTTGAGGTTAATTAACCTTCTATGGTACCAATAACGGCAATCTTAAGGATTATCCATTAATTATGCGCAAATCTCAATCTTAGTCTTAGTAACTTAAAATTAATTGAACAAATTATTAAATCACGTCGAGGTCACCATGTTTTTTATTTTGTTGTTGTTGTTGTTGTTGTTGTAGGTTGATTGGCCTAATTCCGCTTTGCAGATAAACAGCCACTTACAAAAGTTCGGGATCACACACTAGATGATCATTTCCCTAGAGAATAAACAAAGTTTAATGTCTTGGTCAATGGGTGGTTCGATAATAATCTACTAAAATTTTGTTCCGGGATGGATGATCTTCGAAAAATAATTGATCACGTCCCTTTGAGGTTAAGCATTGCCATCACTGTCCAGATCATTTGACGGTTAGTGGAGACCGCAGATATGCCCAGGAGGAAAAGACGGTTGAAGGAAGGATGAAGAGCGCAGAAGTCGGGAAGAGAAGCAGGGTTGCGAAAATAGGAAGACGAAGAACTGAAATTAGTGAAAGGAAAAAGTAAAGGATTTAGGCCTATCAAAAATGGCTCCACCACTATGAGCCTGCAGCGAAGCGACCGCCTCCGACCGTTTTTTATTTTAAGAAATAATAACAATTGCAAGTACAACTGCACACAAAAACTGCATTGAAAAGATAAGAGGATGATAACATACAATTAGGTTATTTGATATAAAACCATAGCAACATGCTATGATATGCTCGGCCACTGGAAAGTGCTGCTCTCTAGTGTAGCAAACGAGGAACAATTAATCCTCAGTTGAATGAGGGAACGGAAATGTTCGACGGAGGAAAACTGTAACCCGCGAAAATTCAACTTTTAGACCTTGAAATCAATGGGATTTTGGCCGTTCCTCCGACGGCAACGAGAACCATCCATTCGTCGCCACGGACACTACCAATGCTAAAAGAAATCGATCGCAAAGAGCTCTCCCGAGTGGGCGAGCTCAAAAGGCGACAAAATCTCTCATTTTGTGCGAGTTAAAGTATAGTAATTTCTAATTTATTCGTCTTTCGGTGATACAAGAGATAGTGCTTTTCATTGGTCTAGTTGAGAGAGAGACCAAACCTGCAATTTGGCCTGGAGCGGAACGGCGCAGAGATCAATGATAACGAGGACTTGAGATGAAAAGGAGAAGCCCTCGGCGCGCCAGTCACCATGAGACACATATTAGCGCCTGCGAGACTCCATTAATACTTCACGCATTGCGTCAAACGCAGTGCGGTCAGCGTGAAACTCATAGTGCCTACAAGACTGCATGAATACTTCACGCATTGCATCAAAAACAGTGCGGTCAGCAGCGGTCGGTGTGAAACGCATAGCGCCTACAAGACTGTAGGGATACTTCACGCATTGTGCCAAACACAGTGCGGTTGGCGCGGTGGCGGAAATTACAAATATTAAATCACATTCACGTTTGTCCTTTCATAATTTTTTCGTTCATTTCTCATAAACGAAAGGCCTTGTCCACACAGAGATATAGGTTTATGGAACTTAACTTTTGCGCAAAGTTCCGGGAACTTTAGCTTGAAGGTCACCGGAAAAACTACATCAAGTTCTTTCTATGACACCCCGAAATCACGGATTTCCATCGTGTGCCCAACCCCCAACCTAGAAACCTGTAAATCCAATAAATCTCGTACTTCCCTTCACCTTCGCAGGCTCTCGCAGCAGAAAACAGAGTTATCTGGTGCAGGGGAAGGAAGGTAGGGTAGTCACGGCGCACAGTGGATCGAGTCATTTAGAGAGGTCGGACATAAAATTCCTGACCGAAACTGCAAATTTTCACGTTTATTTCGTCACATCTTAAACTTTAATGGGTGCTTTTTGAAGAAAGTTTCAGGGGGAGACCAATGGAACCACTTTTAACTTCGGAGTTTGATATATGCGGAGTTATGAGCTCTTAAAGTTTCCAAATGTTGTCCGACCTCTCCTATTGACTCGATCCAGTGGGAGCCGCCTCTGCTGCGGGAGTATGAAAAAAGGCGTGATACAACTATTCAAACGGCTGAGTAGCACAAATTACATACACGTCTATTTGAAGGAGTTTTCAGATTCTCGCCGTGAGCTGAGATCTCGGATCATTCGGAGGCCTTTTCGAACAACTTGAAACCGCAAATTTTTACGTTTATTTCGTCTCATTGTAAACTTAAAGGGGTGCTTTTTGAAGAAAATTTTACGAGGAAACCAATGGAACCACTTTTAGAACTTCAAAGTTTTGTATAAACGGAGTTATGAGCTTTTAAAGTTTCCAAAGTTTTTCCGACCTCTCCCATTGACTCGATCCAGTGTGCGGCGGCGGCTCGACCCGGGCGCAACCCCGAGAAAATGAAATAATTCATTAGAACCCCCCCTCCCCCTCCCACGGCCGGCTCCTTATTCTTTCGATACATCCATTCGTTATGAGTCTAATCGCGAAATTGCGGGCGGGGTTGCCGGCGGCTCCGGGCGGCTCGCCCGTGGGATCCGCGCGGGAAGCCGGAATCGACGGGCATCCGGCGGACGGTGGGTCGGCGGGGATGCACGCGCCGCGCCGCGCTTAATGGTCCATTACGGGTGGATTTTAAGATTGGATTTATGTCCGCGCCAAGATGAGATTCTTTCATCAAAGTCAGGCACGCGATCGATCAGGCGAGCGTCTGCGGGGGTGCCGGACGGCGTGAAAGAAACAGAACACACTGGAAAAAAGAACACATTGGATCTAGAGTCCAGACTCTTGAAAACATTGACAAGAAAAAATACTCTTGATTCAATCAGATTCAAGCTTAAATCAAAAGGAAATCCGCTCAAATTAAGAGGCTTGGTTCTTGATTTAAGCAAAAATCCGATTGAATCAAGAGTGTTTTTTCTTGTCGATGTTTTTAAGAGTCTGGACTCTAGATCCAATGTGTTTTTCTTTTCCAGAGCACGGACCCAGTTTAGCAAGAACACGGAGGAAAAATTCCTGTTGCGAATTGACCTCTGATAATGTCCGTCAAAAGGCGAGTCCAAAGGAGGCATAGGGGGCTTAAGCCTCACCCCATTCGCTCGAAAAATGGAGGAAGAAAAGGGGAAGAAAGAAAAAAGGAAGGAACAGGGAAGAAAGAAAGGAGGAAGGAAAAGGGAAGAAAAAAGGAGGGAAGGAAGGAAGAAACGGAGGAAGAACACTGGAAAAAAAAACACATTGGATCTAGAGTCCAGACTCTTAAAAACATCGTCAAGAAAAAATACTCTTGATTCAATCAGATTTAAGCTGAAATCAAGAACCAAGCCTCTTAATTTGAGCGGATTTCCTTTTAATTTAGGCTTAAATCTGATTGAATCAAGAGTCCTTTTTCTTGTCAATGTTTTCAAGAGTCTGGACTCTAGATCCAATGTGTTTTTTTTCCAGTGAATGTCAGTCAGAAGGCGAGTCCAAAGGGGGCATAGAGGGCTTAAGTCTCACCCCATTCGCTCGAAAAATGGAGGAAGGAAAGGGGAAGAAAGAAAAAAGGAAGGAACAGGGAAGAAAGAAAGGTGGAAGAAAAGGGAAGAAAAAGGAAACACTGGAAAAAAAAAACATATTGGATCTAGATTCCAGACTCTTGAAAACATTGACAAGAAAAAGGACTCTTGATTCAATCAGATTTAAGCTTAAATCAAAAGGGAATCCGCTCAAATTAAGAGGCTGGGTTCTTGATTTAAGCTTAAATCTGATTGAATCAAGAGTACTTTTTCTTGTCGATGTTTTTAAGAGTCTGGACTCTAGATCCAATCTGTTTTTTTTTTTCCAGTGAAGGAAGGAAGGAAGGAACGGAGGAAGAAGAAGGAAGGAAGCATATATCTGGTAAATATTCTGGACAAAGTTGACTGAAACAGCCTCAGCATATTGGAAGCTTTAAAATTTCGGAATTTTTCTGGAGGAAGCTCCCCCCCTCCCCCAAGGTTCGAAGCGCCTAGCTCCGCCCATGATTCCTGTATTTGCTAAAGTCTGTTTAGAAGCAACGTATATGTATGATAAATTAAGTGTCGAAGTGACAGCATTTTTCCCATCAATTTAAATCATCTCGCGTAGTCAGCAGTCGTCGGATTACATTTTGAAAGAGGGTGATATAATGCATTTGAAACTTCACAAAATTGTATTACACTGGAAGACGTTTTGGAATACAGTTTCAATACTTCAGGGCATTTCATGAAAAAAACTTCAACTCGAACATGTTTAAAACATGTAACTAGGATTGAAATTCATCTTTAAAACTGTAAAAAATTAAGACGATTAATACTAACGATTTGTCTTTAGACTGCTCAACGAAACCCTGTGAATAATGTTGTTGCACATCGAAGCTAGGACGTGATTCATCGATTCGTTTGGGTTTATCAATTTTAACAGATTTGGTGGAGGTTTGACAACAGTGCGAGCTTGTAACGACGCCTCATCAACCGGAAACAAAGCTTTCCTACCTCCACGCTAAGGAGACGAGGGTGGAACAGGTTTCCTGTGAGTGTTTAACCCCATACATCTAGTTTAAGGGTACTTCCAAACCATTATTCAAATCTGAAATACGCTAGCAATTATAGGATTGTGAATCCTCACCTAGAGGTCAAAGTCCCCGGGAAAGTTACTTGCCCAGAACGGTTGGAGAAATTCTCGGACTTTTTCTAAGTGTTCGTGAATACTTCACGTGTGTGAGTGCATGCGTTTTGCTATGCAAGTTTCCCGGAAAATAGAATTCAAACGGAAATTCCCTGAAATCCAGGATTTACTTGCGTTCATTGGTAAATGTTCCCGTTTTGATTCTTGTCGTTCCTATGATGGAAAAATTTCATGACTTGGAAGCCTTGAAATATCTTGTGAAATATTTTGAGAAACTTTTGAAATTAATTAAGTAGTATGACATAGGTTTCATATTGGACATTATCAACCCAACGCTATGGAATTAATCTGAAAAGGTTCATTCAGCCGATACTTTTCGGAGCTGTTATTTCATTGACATTCATTTCTCGTGTTTTGTGAAGAAAAATAGAAGGCGAAAATTTATGAGGAAAGCAGAAAACAATTTTTGTACTTTTCAGTGATTCTGAAGTGGGATATACTTCGTTGTGATTTTTGAAACTATTCATTTAGTATTTTCTTTAAACAGTCTCGCATATGTATTTTTCTGAGGAAAAAACGACTGTATTTTAGAAAAAATGCAAACACAACGCTCGACGAAGAAATTGCTGGTTTTCAATTCTAGCGTGACATAGTTTTCCTTCCAATGAGAAGGTAAGCAAGCTTTCGACGCGCATTACTGGAACGCAAATTGTATCCACCGCTTTTTGAAGGCGCTTTGTCACCGATTGCGAGTCATAACATCACAAATTATCGTGTTTTTCCCCTTTTTTTTTGCTTTCATGTGTGTATCGAGCAAGTATAATTCTTAATGGTGAAACGATAGTATCTTAAAACAGTTCAAAACCCAAATTTATCATTTTGAAGAGGTAAAAATAATTATAACAATCAATGAGATATTCTTGGACTCCTAAGGGCAGGTATGACATACTGAGGCTAGTGCTTTGTGCGCAGTTCACATTTGCAGGATTTCTTCAAAACTGCAATGCTTTTAATATAAAGTATTCCATAAAATTAAAATTTAAAAAAAAAAAAAACTCTAAGTCTTTTCTTGCTCGCATGGCAAAGGAAGAACGGAAATTAAAATGATAATGGCGAGAGAAAAAAAGAAGCAGAAGAATAATTAAATAATTATTTGCCAGAACAGATCACTCTTCATTTTATGGGGGAATGTTGGTTTTCAATGCTAAATTTTGCCGTTCGGACTCCAATCTTAAATTTGTGTAAATGAAGCCATATTCTTGATCAAATACTTTTCATTTCAAGAGGCAGGTGAAAAAAATGTTTTCATTAACTCGGGACATTTAAATTACTTCATTGAATGCACCTAACATGTAAAACCTACAACCATAGAACTGGGAGACCTCGCAGAAATACCAAAAGAAAAAGAAACAATCAGAACAACAAAACACATGAACTCGGAAACCTAATGAGACGTCACGCATGTCGTCACATAACAGAATCCCGATCTCTGATTGATTGCAAAACCAGGGTTTCTACTAAAACATGCTGGCCAAAAATCAGTACCTTTACAGTACATTCCCGAGAAATTCAGTGCCTCCACAGCGGGAAAATTCAGTACTTTTCCAGTGCCTCCAATTGGCGAAATTCGAAAAAATTAAAAAATTGAATTTCTCGCCTCATATTGCGAAAAAATTGAAAAAAAAAAAAATCCGGACCTTCTTCCGGAATTTCCGCACTTTTTCAGTACTTCCGGACCGCCCTTAAAAAATCAGTGCTATATCTGGACTTTCCGAAAATTCCGGACTTGTAGACACCCTGAAAACACACCGCAATCCTCGAAAAACAGCAACCTCCAACACTGGAAAAAAAACACATTGGATCTAGAGTCCAGACTCTTGAAAACATTGACAAGAAAAAATATTCTTGATTCGATCAGATTTGAGCTTAAATCAAAAGGAAATCCGCTCAAATTAAGAGGCTTGGTTCTTGATTTAAGCAAAAATCCGATTGAATTAAGAGTATTTTTTCTTGTCGATGTTTTTATGAGTCTGGACTCTAGATCCAATGTGTTTTTTTTTTTTTTTTTTTTTTTTTTTTTTTTTTTTTTCTTTTTTTTTTTTTTCAGTGAAGGTGAACTGAATTCCAAAATCCCTTAAAACCAAAAATACAAAGGAAACACTCCTCGAACTTCAAAAATTGAAGTATTCAGAACACAAGGACCCTCAACAAGAGCGCAAAATACAAAAGACGAGGGATCGATAGCCAGCCCGCGGGCCCGCAGGTGAGAAAAAAAATGAGGATATGAGAAGACTGAACCGGGGTCGTCGGTAGGCACATCAACGCAGCGCTCTTAGCCTCAGCGCAACAAAAGAAGGAAGTGACATGCAGAAAGCTCTAATCTACCCGCACCGAATTTCGACTCGTGGAGGAAGCTGAAATTGCGGGTCTGCAGGCCTCGGGCTTTAGGCAATCTTGCCTGCTTCTGCGAGGGAGTTTCGAATAGAATTTTCTTACGAGTATAATTCAATCTGCCGAAGGTGGCTCCGCCACGAATGTCACTTCCTTCCCAATCCTGTATTCCAGGTTCCCTGCGTCATTGCCGCTTTCTCACATGCACTCAAAAAGAAGAAAAAATATATACCGAGAAAATCAGACAGGGAGTGCCTAGAGTCCCTTTATACTGAGAGTCAAGACAATTTGAATCCATTTCTGATTGGTTCCCGTATTTTAGGCCTCCACAGTGTCACAAACGGGAATAAAGATTACATTTTCACCACCCTAGAGTAAATATTACCTTGCGGTGAGCTAACCATCACCTTGCGGCAAGGTATCGGCCTTGCCATCCTCTCCGAGCCCTCTCCGAGCCCTCGCCGAGCCAGTTCAAGGAACTCGACGACCGGGAATAAAACCGTATGACAACACTGTAGACCCAAATCCAGACGCAGGGCGCGAAAAAGGCGACACAGCATCGGGAAATACCCCGTGTTGGGCTTGATTTTCGTCTCCAACGTTGCCATGCATAATTATTCCCAGTCGTTAAGTTCCACGAACTGACCCGGCGAGGGCTCTGATAGGGCTCGAAGAGGGTGGCAAGGCCGACACCTTGCCGCAAGGTGATGGTTAGCTCACCGCAAGGTAATATTTTCGCAATTGCAATTGCAAAGATTATAATCTGGAATGGACCAGGGAATTACGGGTTCGGCAAGGAACAAACGGAATGAGAGGAGGAACGGAGAAAGGCATTTGAGAATGGGCCAATCAAAGATTACGAAAAACGTTCAATTTCTGTAATCTTTATTCCCGTTTGTGACATCCATGAGCCGAATTGTCTTGACTCTCAGTATAATGGGACTCTAGGAGTGCCTAGCTTTTCGCGGTTCAGCAGCCATTTCGCGTGTGACTCGATAGCGGTTTTAGCAAGGCCACGATGAAGCTTTTCATTTTCAAGCCTATATGATTCATGACAGCTTTGAAAAACCGAAGACACGCGCGGACTTTCGAGGAATTTCCAGTTTTGTAATCAAGAACTTTTTGAACCTTCCGAAAAAACTTTCAAGTACTTAAACAGGGTTTCCATGATTTCTTCATTTTCCGATTCCTTGACTTAATTGCGTTAACCTGACGCTCTTTTTGGAACAAACTTTTTGGCTGAGCATAGGCGGGTCCAGGGGGCGTACACCTCCCCCCTTGTTCACCCGAAAAAACGGAGAAAAGAAAGAAGGAAGGAACGAAGGAAAGGAGGAGGAAGGACACACTGATTTGGTAATTATTTATAGCCAAATTGGTCATAAAAACCAACTCAAACGACATATTAGATGCTTTAAAATTTTCAAAATTTCCTAGGAGGAGCCCCCCGGATCCTTTTTCCCGGAAATTTTAATCCTTTATCCCGACTATTCAGGCAGACGTCCAAACTGCATCCAGACTTTTCGGGCTATTCCAATCTATAGACACTCTGCCAAAGGATGGATAATTTTAGACTGCGTTCGACTGATCAGCCATCAGCTGTCACCGGGCCGATAATTGAAATTGATAGACAAAGCAATAGACAAAGAGGACAAAAAGGATTTGGAGGGATCCTGTTGGCGGGTGGTTGAATAGACAAAGGAGGTAGGCACCCACGAGAGACCCGATAGTTGTGCCGCAATCAAACGCTGAATTTGGCAGCTGAATATGGAAGTCAACAGTTAGCGCTCAACAGCTGAAATTTCGCAAATTCGAATTATTTTCATCCACATGTGCATCCAATCTATTCGGATAGTTAAGACAAATCCGACATTATCCGATGGTCGCTGAGAATCGTTGTGCGCGACACGCGCAAAATTCAGGCATCGGGCCGATGACTTCCACATTCAAGCCACATTCAGCTCCCACATTTAGCGTGTGATTGCGGCATAAGTCCATCATTTTCTTCCTTAGTCTGTAGGAACCACCCATTTCAACCAATAGGATCGTTCCCTACTCCCTAGGTCTTCTTTATCTATCGCTTTATCTATCAATTTGAATCATCAGCCCGCAGAACGGGTTCTATTGCGGCAACTGCGCCCCGCTTCTCCTCCTCCCCTAACTTCCGCTGAATAGCAAAGGGCTGAAATGGGGGGAGGGGTAAGGGGAGAGGGGCTGGAAATGCTAAGTTCGAATTCCACCTTCCCCGCGGCTCCACCCCCCCCCCCCCCCGGTTTCCATCAAGCACCGATTTCCGTCGCAATCTCGCGATTTCGGTTAATATTCCCCCACACTTCATTGACATTCACTACGCACTTTGATTTTCATCCCCTTTTTTAAACTCTTGCTCGACTTCCGGCCTGGGTTTCGCATTCTTCCTCACCCGAAAGTTGAGGCTGTATAGCGTTCGACTAATTTCAGGCAATTCGAGATAAAAACAGCCTTCCATCTCGTCATTTACTTTTCCGATAATTTTTCAGATGAGAGTGGGGAGGGGGGGGGAGGCAAATCTTCAGTTATTGTTTTTCACGTCGTACACTGGATCGAGTCAATAGGAGAGGTCGGACAAAATTTGGAGACTTTAAACGCTTATTCCTCCATTTGTACAAAACTTTGAGGTCTTAAAAGTGGTTCCGTTGGTTTCTTCGTGAAATTTTCTTTCAGAAACCTCCCTTACATTTAAGATGTGACGAAATAAACATCAAAATTCGCAATTTTTGTCAGACATTTCATGTCCGACCTCTCTGATTGACTCGATCCACTGTGCGTCGAGAAAATTAAGTACTTCGATGGATGATACAATAAAAATCGGTTACAACGACCTTCTAAGTAATCTAGTAGTAAGTAAGTAATCTCTAAGTAAGCTAGTAAATCGGTCATGCATCGTTACGACCGATGCATAACTACATTGTATAAAAGGGATTTCTGCCACAGGACTAACCAGATTGCATGCCGTTATAATCGATATGCAATTAAAAAAAATGTAGGATTATCCAATTTCCACTGTGTTTCTGAGTTAATCAAATAAAAAAGAAATAAATGAGAATTCACTGATACATGCTCTTCACTGCCAGCTTACAGTCTTTGTTATTTGAATGAATCCCCTCAAAGAGAAATTTTAGAAAGATTCCTTACGTTTACTCAAATTTTAACCAACAACGATGGAAAAGGGATATACTGTTTACTCAAATGTTGACCAACAACGCTGCAAAGGGCAACTAACAGCTGAGAATACGTTTTTATGACTTTATGCGAGCTAATGTGAACAAAACGCCTCGGTCTCTGAGTTCAAAACTAGCGAGAGTCCTAAATCTTTACAAATCACTCTTTGCTGTGACCAGTTAATGAAGAAATCACGTGAAAAATGGAAACTGAACAGATTTTTATTTCTTTGAGTATTTAGTTTTATGCAAAAGAAGACATCAGTTTTCCAATTAATTTTACAAATTTCACCCTTTTACGGGTGCAATTTTCTAATGATCTACAATCAAAAAGGAAATAATCCCCATACTCAGAGTCAGAAGTTAGACTAAAATCGTAAAAAATAGATGTCTTACTCCTTTTCCTTGTAGTTTCCGACGCTTCACAGTTTAGGATGAGATATCAACTCGCTTTAAATCCTGACTCTCATCTTTCATGAAAAAAGGAAAAAATAATTATTATTTTTAAAATATTTGCAAACTGATTAGAAGAAGTTGCGGTCAAATGCTAAATAGACATTCCTGCGAAAGGGGTGCAGTTCAAATAGTTCCTGAGAAAGTATAGCTCTCGGAGGTGAGCAAAATTAATGTGGGTTTAAAAGAAACTTAGCTTCTATCTTAAGATTTTTAAATTTTCCCCTTGCGGGACTGTGCAAGAAAAAAGGAGGTAAAATAAGGAAAGTTTTTCCACGCAAAGTTTTTATTCGACTAGCCTGGAAAGTACTCGACACGCGACTAAATGACTGAATTAATAGGTCGAACTTGTTGAGTTCCAAGAGCGTGCTTTTCATACCGAAGCAATTACTTGAACAAAGCCGAACCATCACCCCAACTCTCGCACCACGCTAATTTTCAATCAGACGATGAAACGGTGAAACTTTACGACGATTTACGATCCTTGCAGATAAGAGAAACTATGATTTCAAAGTTCCAAAAGAATGAATGGGATTAAAAACGACTACAAAATGGGAGTTGTGCAAATTATGTTTCAGAGGTTACATCTTGTAGATGAGCGAGAAATGACAAGAATGTCAAATGCGATTTTTGCATCGTTGCGAGCATAATATTCATCGTCAATGACGTGGGATGGGCGAACCGCTAAAATTTTCCTTCAATTTTGCGTGATACCACATACCTACTCCGGAGTTCGAATAGTTGCTCGCTTAATATCCGCGTGTGAGAAATTACGTTTTCACTTCAATATCTCACAAAAAATACACGATTTTTCTCGCGGGTTCGTAACATCCTATGAAATTCCACGCTTTCCATCTCAGCATCACGGGAAATGCGCGATTACTCCAGCAATTTTGTAAAACAAAAGAAAATAAAATAACTGAATTACCCGATAGTTACCGCAATATCGCGACAAATGCGCTGTTTTTCTAGCGGTTTTCTAAAACTTTTGAAAAATAAAGCGTCACTCACTTCAATATCGCGGCACCTACGTAAATTTTCCAGGGGTTGATAAAGAACTTTCAAGATCACATGATTTTCAACTCAAAATCGCGGAAAATACGCAATTTTCATATCGATGGGAGCAATATTCCTGAACATCAGTAACTTGAGATAGGCGAAAAGCTAAGATTTTCCTTCAATTTCGCGTGATACCACATACCTACGCCGGAGTTCGAATAGTTGCTCACTTGATTTCCGCATATGAAAAAGTCAGAAATTACGCAAGTTCCTTCTCAATATCACGAAAAATATACGATAGTTCCGGGGAGTTCGTTAAATCAAAAGAAACTATGCGCTTCGCATCTCCTCGATATAGGTGGGAACTTTTTTCGGAGTTCCGGTTAAATGTAACTCCCCTGGAAACTAACACGGGAAAAACACACAGTGCACAGTAAAATGTTTGCCACTTTGAAGAACCACCGGGAGCTTTTTAGAGATGAGAGACCCTCCTCTAGTCGCCGAGAAGCCAGTGGAGGGTCTCATGTCTCTGGTAAAATCGCTGCCACTTTGAAAAGCCACCAGGAGCTTTTCCAATAATTCCCGGGATCCTTCCCGTTCCCTTTCTTTGATACATACATATAGGTCGCTTTACAGCACTTTCTCGCGCTCTACGACTCCTAACCTCCACTGCTCTCTATCGAACCACAAATCTTGGGGCATTGAGCACCTGAACATTCCCGCTTAAATCTCCTCCCTCCAACCTTTCATTGGGCGCCCTCTGCGTCTTCTCCCAGGAGGGACCCGATCAAGGATCTTCTTCGGCAACTGGTCTCCTGCCATTCTCTGGACATGACCACACCAAATAAGTTGTTTCGTCATAATGTCATGCACGATTGTCCCTTTCTTTGATTTCCCGGCGAAATTTGGATCCCTTGATGACAAGTAGTGACGTATGTGACTTACGTTTGCTGGAAGGTCATGGTGGCGGAGCGTCTTGGGGGGTGGTGGAGGCGCCTGCGGAGGGCGGCCGGGCTGGGCTGGTTGTGTCCGGCCGAGAGCATCCTCTGGAGGGAGAGCTTGGCGTCGCCCTCGCCGGTGAGCTCCAGGTCGGCGTCGATGTCCCAGCCGAGGGCCTCCGCCGCCGGCTCCTCGCTCTCCTTCTCCTTCTCCCTGTCCTTGCTCCGCGACCGCAGCCGCGATCTCTCCGCTCCGCACTCCTCGCGCACCTCCGCATTCTCCCGCTCGCCCTCCTGCATTCAAGCCCGCCCGGAACCCGCCGAAACTGGAACACACGAAAACAAGACCATCAGGAATCTCCATTGGGAACCTGGAGTACCTGTATAGGGAGCAAGGACATAAAGACAGAGTGCTCGTATCTGAAAGCACGGGGAAGAAGTGAAGCCATTCTGGCGCTGTGAATCCATGCGCGGGATAAAAGTACGAAGGAAAAAGTATCGAGCGGAAAATTGTCGCTGGTAAGCACGAAATATGTAAAACAAATCAATAGCCTCGTGACAAAAATGTAAATTTGAGCTAAAATAGAAGCCAACAGCACGCAGTGTTCCCAAGCGGTCTCCCATCTAAGTACTAACTACGCCCGACGTTGCTTAACTTCGATGATCGGACGAGAACCGGTGCTTTCAACGTGGTATGGCCGTTGACGAAAGACCCGGCAAGTGGAACCGTGGATACGCCCATCTTCCTACCTCCAATTTCCTTCTGCCGAGCACGAATACGTCGGTAGTTTTGAAGTTAGGAGCTTTTAGGGCCCAAAAAGGCAGCCAATATGTGATCTCAAATTATCCACAGTGATTTATTATTACAATTGATACGGACCTTCAATTGTAAAGCACGTATTTGACTTAGTTGTTGCATAAATTTACTCATTCTTGCGAAGGAACGCTCATTATGAACAATTTTGACCAGTAGGTATGGCATTCTTGGTTTGATATTGGAATCTGAAAATTGGCAGGGCCATTTTTGACGTCAAAAGGTTGGCTGCTCTTTTGGGCCCTAAGAGCTCCATATTTCGACGTGTACCGGTGGCGTGGCAAGAATAATCGATTATCGATATTTCCCTATTTGAAGCTATGGTAAAGAATCTATTACATATTCAGGTGTTCGTTGCGAACACCCTGATTATCGATCTTTTTCCATAACTTCAAATGACAGATCAATCGATAAATCGCAAAGTACGCCACGCCACTGACGTGTACGTACTCTCCCCATATAGTATGCTATGGTGATCTTCTGACAAGAAAATAACACACCCGCCTGGTAAAAATATCCAGAATATTATTTTATTACAATTGTTATACACCCCGTTGCAGGGCCGGATTTACCTACTTGCCGCCCATGGGCCAAATGTATTTTGCCGCCCCCTTCTCATTCGTTTTGAAACATCAATTAAAACCATCAAGTGAACGTGTCGGAGGGGGAAGGGAGGGGGTGCATAAGACGCGTTTACTCGTGTTGCACACATTTTTTGCGAAAGCCCTGTCAACACCACTAGCAAAAGTTCACGGAACTTTGCGAGAAAGTTAAGTTCCGTAAACCTATCTCTGTGTGAAAAAGGCCTTCCATGTGTAAGAAATGAACGTAAAAGTTATGCAGGAACAAACATAAATGTGGTTTAATAATTTTGACCTCCTCCGCCGCGCCGCACACATCGCACTGTGTTTGGCGCAATGCGTGAAGTATTCCTACAGTCGTGTAGGCGCTATGCATTTCACGCCGACCGCCGCGCCGCTGAACGCATACTGTGTTTGACGCAATGCGTGAAGAATTCATGAAGTCTTGCAGGTGCTAATATGTGTTACATGCCAACCGCCGCGCTGAGGGCTTCTCCTTTTCATCTCAAGTCCTCATCATCATTGCTCTCTGCGCCGCGTCGCTCCATGTCAAATTGCATATTTGGTTCCTCTCTTAACTCGACTAATTAAAGGTGCTGTCTCTTGAGTCACCGAAAGACGCTTTTCTCGTTTGTAATTTTTTTTCTGAATCCGGTTTTTTTTTTTATACCTACATTTAAAAAAATTGTAACATTTGCCGCCATGGGTCGTGGCCCATTTGGTCACCCCCTTAATCCATAGATAGACATACGATTTCAACATATCACGGAGCTCTGTCCTGGAAGGGAGGAAGTGAATGAGTAGAATTCTAGAGGAGCGCGCCCTGCGCCCCCCCCCCCCCCCCCCCCGGTTCAAAACTGAAAAACGTTGGTTTTCAATATAAACTAAATTCATTTCTTTTTGTATGACTCAATTTGAAGAGTGTGCGGATAAATGTGTTGTTCAGACAACCGAACTAAAACTAAGTCTCAGCGCTAAAATTACAAAAATACTAGCCTCTGATGCGCCAGAAATGGAATTATTTAGAATGATGTTTCCGCTGAACTTTCTTTCAATTTAATCGGCTCATAACTGCTACTGGGTAGATAGCGATTTTTCGATGCGAAGCTGACACAAGCTTGTCACCCATGCAAACGGCAAATTTGGCACCCCCCCCCCCCCCTCCCCCAACCTCCCTCCAGCCAATGAACGAAGGGAGTAATTAAACATTAAGGTGGACAAGCATCATCTTCTCCAAACAAATTAGAATAACGATTTATTTTTATTTTTTTTGAAGCGTTTAGTGTTACAATATTTGTTTAAAAATGACGTACATGGTTCAGGATGAAGAAATAATGAGTTTAAAAAAAAAAAAACAGAAAAAGAGAGAAAGAGAGCGGAATCCCTTAAAAATTTAATGAAAAAAAAAGCAAATAAATAAATGCGAGAAAAACTGGCGCCCTATGAGAGTAGATGTACTTGTTATACCCCTTGCGACGAGCCTGCTTCAATGACCCCATAATTAAACCGCTTTTGCAATTAGAAACTAAAATTTCTGGCTCATCCGTGTAAAAACTTATAAGCATCATGCGCTGTTTTAAACTGAGCCAGAAATTTTAGTTTCTGGGTGCAAAATGCCGTCCAATTGTTCATAAATTGATCGTTTTAGAAGATGCGGAAGTATGAAACTTGACGAGATATGCAGAACACTTATTGGTCTAATCAATTCTGAGCATTTATATACAGCCATGAAGACAGAAAAACGCCTTCAATTCAATGCCTATGCAATTAGACCAACAACTACCTGCGCTATTTAGTGTTCGATGATGCATTACTACTCGTTGAGGAGAAGACGTCCACTCACGCTTACAGTTTGCATTGAGTGATTTTCAGATTATACACTTTTGCAAATTTCACGTCTCACACGCTAAATACGAATGCCTACCAACTTTACACGAACGGGTAGAGGATTTAGTAGTCGTAAAATGTTTCGTAAACAACTGTGGAAAAAATTGCCAACCAAGGCTAAACATAGTTAACATGGTTCGAATAATTGCAGTGACCTCGAGACGAGCTAAATTTAATTTTCCTCTTATAACAAAATTTGGCCATTAATGCTTACCAAATTGACACTTAAATTCCAAAATCGGCACATAGTCGGCCAAATTAGGGCCTCCTCCAGAAGTAGCACCTGGACCTCGCCGTCTTTGACCCATTCGACGGCATATAATATTATTTGGTCACGAAATTGATGTACGGAATTCAGGCTATTTTCTGAATTAAAGAACCCAAAGTATCCAGATTTTGTGGTCTTGAGGCTCCCTTAACCTCTTTTGAGGGGAAGCAGGAGAGGTAAGCTGGAAAGTCCAGACCAAATATTGCGATGGTCTTGTTAAAGTAAAAAATACCAGCAAGTAACTTAAAGTGACACAGTGACACTTCAACAAGTAACCATTCATCCTTCATATACTTCGGAGGGGGGGGGGGAGATGTCGTAAGAAAAGATTACGTGTATTTGTCAAAAATACTATATGAAAGCTATTTCTTGTCGGGAAAATTTCAGCAACGTTGCAATGCCTTAAATGCACAAGATCCTGACCGTATGTTAGTTGTGTCCTACACCGACGCTCAGAAAACTTAATTTTCACCAACAGTATGCATCGTGGAGTTGAACTTCATAGGGTTTTAGGGTCAGACGCATCCGTGCGCGAATAATAGAGTTAGTCAATTTAGTAGGATTACATTTTCGTTGCTTGAGGCACCAGTGTTGCACGCGCACCAGAAAGACACCGCTTCGCAGAGGCTTCACCGACCATCCTACGAAAGATCCAATTCGAACATATGATTTTCCTTCAATTGTTAGGCTATGCAATTTCAGCATCCGCAGAAGTAAAACTGTTGAATGTATCAAACTTTTTCACCTGGCATACGAGGAGTACAGCTAGAGCTTAACAGTAGACCATCTGACAATTTAAGAATCGAAACACTGAAAAGTACATATTCTCTCCAAAATTGAACGTTCCGTCAGGTTTCCACCCTTTTTTTCTAGAGTTTCGGAGGGAAATGAAATTTTTCTCTATATTCTACAAAAAAAAAAAAAAACTCGTTTTTTTCTTATGTCATCTACGACATCAATCCCGCGGACGTTTAACTATAAAATTATACTATTTTAGAGCGAAAAAAGAACAAATGGACAGCAGAAATTAGCCGAGGCACAGGGACAAGTTATTCCGAACGTCATAATTCCCTAGCTTTTTAAGGTTTTTAAATTGAAAAAATGTACTAAATGTCCTGAATGTCTTGTTAAACGTCCTAAAATCCTAACAATCCCTTGGACTGACATTTCCCTGAACTATCAGAGATTTTGTGTATGAATATGTGTTTCATGAGAGAAACTAGGTGTGAAATGCGAGCTCTGCTGATAGAAAACGTGAGTTGGGCGGAAACATATGCAAAAATTGCGACAAAAAAATAAAATTCAAAGGGACATTTTCTTTATTTTTCCCTAACTTCTTATGGTTGACAATGACAATGAGTCTTTCCAATCTTCCCCAGGGCTTCTCTAACTTTTTAAAAACTTGTCCTTGTGTCGGTCCTAGCTGTCAGAGCAGGCTGATTTTCCTGAATTTTGAAATTTTCTGACTTTCTCAAGACTTTTCAAGGCTTTTGAAGGAACGATTTCCTGGCATTACCTGACTTTTTCCATGAGTTTGGGCATGAAAATGTACATCAGAGAAAAGTGCAAGTTCCAGGTTCAGAGAAGTGCAACATTCGAGCACTGGCGGAAGAGTCCATGAGTGAGTATGTGTTAGAGGCCGTAAAAAAATTTCAACAAAACAAGCAAATTCAAGGTTTAAATTGAGAAATTTCCTAATTTTTCCCTGACTTCTCAAGAATTTAAGGCATGAGTGTGCGTTTCATGAGACGAAAAGAGTGCAGAAAACAAGCTCTGAAGATACAGAGCACGAGTGAAACTGGAGCCGTGAAACAATTTCAGGGGGACAAGAGAATTTAAGGATTAACGGGGAATAAAATTCTAGAATTATCCTCGATTTTTCATTTCCATTGTCGAGTAAAATTTCCCGACTCTCCCGAGTTTTCAGGGACAGTTCACGGACTCGTCACCCAGTCTCAATCCCAACGCCTGGGGGTGTTTTTTCTCCACTGTATGGTTCCGAGAAGCAACAGGCAACTCAGACCCCACGCGCTAACACGTAAAAAGCACACAGCATACGTGATGATCACCTCGCCGTTGATTGAAAAATTAAGTTTTCTCGTCTGAATTGTTCTCATAGTCCCTGTTAATCCAAACATCGCTGTAGCAGGAACGTGCATTAAAATTACGTAAAATACAATACAAATTGGTCTGTACCCTGACGAACAGTCGTCAAAATTCAAAATATAAAATACACACTCAACCATCTTCCAGAACTCTCCACGATGCTCATTTCATGGGCGGTCGTCCAGGCATACTTCATTCTCGGGGTCGTTTAACCACATAAATTTCGACTG
Source organism: Bemisia tabaci (assembly GCF_918797505.1). NCBI lineage: Eukaryota > Metazoa > Arthropoda > Insecta > Hemiptera > Aleyrodidae > Bemisia > Bemisia tabaci. The sequence goes on from NC_092798.1 coordinate 40,744,868, forward strand.
GCCTCTATCCTATTTACCCACTAAAAGCCATTCCTTTTTCCTAGAGCCGGTCCATTTAACTCACGTTAGCCACAAAATTTAGAAAATGAAATTTCCTGACATATCCCTGATTTCCCTGACACAATACATTTGAGCAAAATTTCCTAAGGATTGGAGGTGTGCCAGATGGTTAAGACATCTAATTTGAAGTAGTGTCCAAGCAAAATTGGTTGTTCAAAACTTCAAACCCATTCTAGAAAGTAAGTAAAGGCGAGTTAACGATTATTTTCTGACACTTCAATCATTTTCCCTAACACTTTCGTCATTTTCCCTGACATTCCAGGTTTTCCCTAACTGCACTCGCACTGAAGACGACCGCAGTTGTTGGCGTTCGAAGCGTTTGTTTTCATTGTGTTTCCTGTGAGTTTTCTATTATTTCTCATCTCTGTGTAGTTTGAAATACTATTTGTTCAATTCATTTTTGGCTTAAGCTCAAATATTTTTTCAATGATTTTATCATGTTTTCCCTAACTTTTTAAAATTATCCGACACATCCCGGATTTTCCGGTATTTCCTGATTGCAGCAATTGCAGCATCCCTCTTTAACCGCATCCTGCACCACACAAACATGACAAACAAAAAAAGTTACCTTGGCTGAAAAGAGTGTAGTCCAATGGAGCGCGCCGGCGGAAAGGTCGGCTGCTCTTCTTCACATCCTGGCGCACGGTTGAACACGCGAAAAACCCGCGACTCGACGGAAAAGCGGCGCGAGTGGCCGGACCACGACACGATGGGCTACTGGCTGAAATTCGGTCCGGCCGGCTGCGGCGCTGAAGCGAGCTGCAGCGGCAGCGTGCGCCGTAGCCCGTCGTCATGGCGACGCCTGTCTCCGCAGAATTCGCCCAACACGTCACCGCCACCAGACTCCCTTTTCCGCGACTCGGCGATTTTCCACGTCTCGCCGGGTTTCCACCTCCAGGTGCAGGGCACTTAAGTTATCAGTAGCGCACTTAAGGGAGCCGGAGTGTTTGGTCTATTGGTTGTGGTCTGACGCACGGGTCTAGGAAACACCTACATTAGTACCTGCACTCACGCTTAGAGGCGCAACTTCCATCGATGCGTCCAAACCACACCACCGGCCAATCAGAAGCGCTAATGGAGATGTTGCATGTATGAGGAATTTGTCATTTGACTGTTGATTCTTCTGTAAAAATTTGCGAGAAACACGATGGTGCCACTGGTTTTCTCTGAAATCAACTTCCAAGCTCAAAAAAAGCTCTCAAGTTGAGGCCAAAAGGGAGGGGATGTCCCACGCTATCCTGAGAGTCCACCTGTACATCAACACGAACTCTCCATGCAAGAATAGGGAGCAAACACATTGACAGGGCTGCCAGTTTATTTGGGGACTCTAAAACTGAAAACACGGCAACTCTGCTACTGTATTTGTTCCCTATCTTTGCATAGAGAGTTTGTCTTGATGTAGAGGTGGACTGTCAGGATAGCGTGAGGTATCCCCTCCATTTTTGCCTCAACTTGAGAGGTTTTTTTTTTTTTTGAGCTTGGGAGTTGATTTCAGAGAAAACCGATGGCACCATCGTGTTTCTCGCGAACTTTTACATGAGAATCATGAGTCAAATCGCAAATTCCTCACACATGCAACATCTACATTCAGGGCCGGATTTACTTACTTGCCACCCATGGACCGCCTGTATTTTGCCGCCGCCTTTTCATTCGTTTTGAAACATCAAAAACCATCAAGTGAACGTGCCGGAGGGAAAGGGATGCATAAGACGCGTTTACCTATACTCATGTTGGATGCATTTTTGCAAAAGCCCTGTCAACACTACTAGTGAAATTTCACGGAACTTTGCGCGAAAGTTAAGTTCCGTAAACCTGTCTCTATGTGGACAAGGTCCTCCATTTATAAGAAATGAACCAAAAAATTATGAAAGAACAAACATAAATGTGGTTGAATAATTTTAACTTATTCCGCCGCCGCGCCGCGCTGATCGTACTGTGTTTGGCGCAATGCGTGAAGTATTCCTGCAGTCTTGTAGGCGCTATGCGTTTCACGCCAACCGCTCCTGACCGCATTGTGTTTGACGCAATGGGTGAAGTATCCATGCAGTCTTGTAGGCGCTAATATGTGTTACATGCCGACCGCCGCGCCGAGGGCTTGTCCTTTTCATTTCAAGTCCTCGTCATCATTCCTCTCTGCGCTGAGCTCCGGGCCAAATTGCGTGTTTAGTTCCTCTCTCAACTCGACTAATTAAAGATGATGTCTCTTGTATCACCGAAAAACGAAAAAATTCGAAATTACTATACTCTCAGGAAAGAGAGATTTTGTCCCCTTTTCTCATTGATAACTTTTTTTCTGAATCCGATTTTTTTTATACCTACTTTCAAAAAAATTGCAAAATTTGCCGCCATGGGCCGCGGCCCATGTGGCCACCCCCTTAATCCGGCCCTGTCTTCATTGTAAGCCAAATTTAAATGCATTCGAGACTCGTCCTAAGCGTATTTAAGTATGGTGGAACCACGGTAGGGAGGACCAACAAAAGTCAGCTCTGCGGCTCCTATATGGGTGGAGCTGCACGACGAAAAAAACTTCGTGCATGGAACCCAAAGTTGAGGTCATATGGATCTGTGAAGAAACTTCAGGTCCAGCTGACGAAGTTTGGATCAGACATCTGAAGTACTTAGGTATGACTTCAGATGTGTGACCCAAACCCTTCGGCACCTGGACCTCAAGTTTCCTCAGCGATCCGTATGACTCTAACTTCGGGTCCCATGCACGAAGTTTGTTTTGCCGTGTGTAGGAGGGCCAGAAGGGTTTCTTATTAAAATTGAAAGACGAAGCTATAGACAAAGAAGAGGGAAAGAAAATAAAACGAGCCTATTGGTTGAACTAAGGGGCCATCCATAAATTACGTCACCCAAGCAGGGGGAGGATGACGGTACGTAACGGGGATGGATGGGGAGGGGGGGGGTCAAGCCAAGGATGACTTGAGCTTTCCTGAAGGCAAACAGAAGTGTTTGTTTAAAATTTGACCATAACTACTATTTTTATGCGTGTTCTCCCCCAAAAATGAGGATACGCTGAGGATGACGTAATTTTTAAGGAAGGTCTAACAGTGGATGACGATTTGATACGATCGGGGGGAGTTAGATATATTGAAAAAAAATGGATGACGTAATTTATGGACAGTTCCTAATTATAGGGTTTGTCGTGGGCTGCCTTTAGTCAGCCTCACTTTCTTTATCCGTTGCAAACAGCCGCTTCCACCAATAGGATCCCTCCATTTTCCTTTCGTCTTCTTTTTCCATCGATTTGCCAATCAATTTCGATGATCAACCCACTAGTCCTCTGATATATACCTCCCCCCCCCCCACCCTCCCAAGAAAATGTGATAGATTTTGCGAAAAAGGTGTGTGGCATTTCTGTCATCCTTAAGACTCTTGGCATTTCTGTCAAGACTTCTCAATTTTCAACCCCTTTCCAAAGAGGTCTCCTCGATAGGGTAGTTTCTCTGTGCTCCCAGAGGCACGCCCCCTTGATGAGGTGTCTTTTTGGCCAATCTACGGAAAATTCCTGATTCGACCTATAAGCAATCTTAGGAGCGAAGGTTTAAAAGCCGGAGGGCTTGATTGCACTGCGAAGTTTAATTTGATAATTTATTTGTTCACTCAAGGACGCTTGCAATTTGGTTTTTGAATTTTTTGGGGTATTTTCTCGGTGTTTTGAAGAAAATGTCCTCAAATTTTTACTTGGAAATAAGCATGCATCTGTTCATGGATTAAAATACGGCATCAGATAAAAATTCGAAACGTTGCAATGAACTTAAACCCTGAGGCTCTAAACCCTTTAAACTACATTCTACTAAGGTGGCGAGTCGCACTAATTTCGGGGACTGAGGCTCAACAAAGCAACCATGACTCCCGATTTTGGAGTGTAAACTCGGCGTTAGGTTGCACTCTAAAATGGTGCTCACAAATTTTCTTCATAAAGAAAATACATTAGTTTTAGATCGTAAAATTTCGCATCAAAAATCGCAGAAACCTTTTCTCTAACCATCACGTAAATTTTAATGTTATTAAAAAAAGTATTAGCTAATATCTTGAAGCACCACAACTGAGAGACATCATAATCGGTATCTTCTAGTTACACCATCGATATGCTGAATTCTATCGTGATCGTGCCACACCACTCATTCTAAACGCCTGACTCAAATGCGTGATACAACTATATTAACGTTAGAGCAGCTCAAATTACATAACCACTGAAATTAAGGAGCTCTGAGTTCTTCGCAGACCTTACACTCGTGTATTCGTGCCAACTTGCAGTTTGGAATGATTTCAATTAGAGTTATATGCACATTTGCATAATGCACATGCTTTATTCTTCGGAAAATAGTTTTCACATCGAACTATCCTTCAAAGCAGAATTTTGAGACAATATCATGAACTGTTTGATTGTAAAATCAAGAACTTTCGGGTACTTTACAAGGAGTGCTGTAAGTTGAAAAATATTTCAAGGACTCGCTAACAATTTAAAAGGCCCTAAAGGAAGCTTTGGAAGTGAAAATTTTGTACCCATTCCTCGTATTTTCTACCGAGGGCATGAAACATCTACAAATCCTTGTTGCAAAAAAGTGCCAGATCAGGACTGATCTCCTTAAAATTAGTAACCAAATCAAGTCAGAGACAGGGACATTCGAGGAAGTTTTCTGAAATGAAGGATTTCTAGGGAATCAAGTAATTAAACAAATAAATTTTGTCAAAATTTCTTGGAGCGTCATGGACAAGGCCTGGGACAATAGTTCAAAGATGGAGGAATAAATTATCAAATTCATTTCATGATACAGTTAATAATTATTCAAAAGAGAGTGCTAGATCTCCTGGGTAGGAGAGTCATCTGCCACTGGTAGATTAGGCATATCCACGATATTGGAGCAATTGGATGTTGGCAAAATGATGTTTAAAGAAAAAATTAAAACATTCAGTACACAATTTATTGAAAAACATCGGGTGTATTCTTGGTTTTTCCATCAACAAAAAGCGATAGCCCAATTTTTTTGTTTAAATTTTTGAAGCCAATAAATCGTACCTAAGCAAAAATGGGAACATCAGCATGAAAGGGTTATTCCTGCTTGTCTTAGTACGTCCTTAAAAATAGAGGATATTAATCCATTATCCATAGCCACTTCTGTTGTATTATCGTCGAACATGTGAAGCAAAGTAGTGAGTTGGAGAGCCTCACTAAAAATAGGACAGCCAGGACTCTTAATGTGACAAAGTTTTCTGATACCTAGCTTCTCCTGATACCAAACCTTATAGGTGGTCACAAATGTTTAAAAACAGCAAATGTGGTGGTGCAAAAGTTCATACTTGCAAATACTTCATTATAACTGGAGATGAATTTGATGACATTAATCAAATAAAGGAGCCAGCTTTTACAGCTAATTTAGAAAAGAAATCTACAAATAATTTTTAGACACATCTGGTTTGACTTTTGGAATAGAATTCCTTAATCCAAAGTATTACACTTAAAATAGAGGACTTTCAATTTGTATTAAGTAACTAGACGATGGAATTTGGAAAAGCATCAACTCATCAGATTCACAAAACCGACCGGCTCTTTGGAGTTAAAACAGCCTATTTTTTCAAAAACAGTCAGATTTAATGCTCTGTTCAGAGAAAAAAAATCTTTGATCAACTGCTAGGAACAAATTAGTCATAATCAGAGAAAACTTGGAGCGTGATTTCATCTCAGACCCAAAGCGACAACAGAAGCTTCCAAAAATTTGAATAGAAACTGTTCCGAAAAAATATGGAACTTCAATTTTTGAAACAAATGTTCCATGATTGTGGCGACTTACAACTAAATTAAATTCCATTATGAATTTGGAACTAAAATCGTAAGAATCTAGTTTGCTTGAGTATTTGGAAAAAGAAGAAAGAAACGGTGCTTAAAGCAGAGGTGCGTTTTCCAAATTTTCCTGAAACCACTTTAAAAGTTGTTGACTGACTAAAATAAACCACAAGAATAGAGATTTTTCACGGATGAAGGTATTGATAGTTTCATTACATTAGTAGAAATACATTTGAAGTTTAAAAATAGTGTACCTATTTAAAGCAGAGGCAAACATTAAGACACTTCCGGTTCTATTCGACATTCCCTCACACATACTTGAATGCAATTGGTTTAGCTCAATTTAGTAAAAAATCGACATCTTCCGAAATGACACGCATCTTGTCTCATGGGAAACAGTATTTCTACAGGAAATAATCCAAGCTAAAGACTTAATTAATGGTATTTTTGAACTAGCTGCAAAAATTTAAGTTAAAATTTTCAACCAGCCCTAAAATTTTGCGGTTGCTTTCCCAAGAGGGAAAATAAGTACTCCTTTGATATCATATTTTAATGACTTCGATCACAAATACTTACAGACTTAAATCACTTACTGAAGTGATGTTTAAACAAATTTAATCGCAAGAGCCATAATGAAAATTAGGGCCGAAATATGAATTCCAGCCTTAGCTAATTTTTTTCATATAATAGGAAAACTTAGGATAGTTTTACATGCGACAAAGTCTCTTTATTATCAGCTAATCACGCTAAAACGAGGCAGCCGAGTCCTCGTTTTTTGCAGAAAAATTAATCATAGGACCTACATGCAGCTACAGCTGTTTCTCATTGCTTTCCGTGAATAATTCTAGGATGTTTGAGACAGGAGGACAATCTTAAACTGATGACTATCATGGCAAAGAAAAGAAGAGATAAAAGTCTTCTAATACAGAAGGATTAAAGAGATGGTCGATCACATCTTATGGATTTTATTAAACTGATAGAATTGTTTTCCGTGCGCTAAAAATTTTCAACCTCTTTTTAACCATTTTTTGGTTTAAAATCCAATTTTAGACGGCAAGAAGGATAATTATCTGCTCCAGCAAGTGTGAATTGACATTTCATGTGTACACAGACATTTCCTGAGAAGGACAGGAATTTATTTGTGGTGGATCACAAGAAAAAGATGTCATTTAGATAAATATTGACCTCCGCCAGTTATGGATCATACTTAAATCTGATGGAGAGAATTTAATATCTTACTTAATCGCAATTTCTACTATCATTTGAGAGTACTTGGAAGTGAAATTATGGCAACTTAGGTACATACTTAATTGAAGAAAAATTTAAAGGCATAAGCACATTAAGTGAGGAAAAATGTTAAAAACATCAGGTACTTACATGATTTCAATAACTAAAAGTGTGACTTCTTAAGTCTTTTTTGTCTATAAAAACTTTTCATGCCAGAATGCCTCCTTTTCTTATCATGCCTAGGCTGAGATGATGATGAACCAAAATTATCGTCTAAAGCTTCAATATCATTGTTATTCAACGTTCCAAGTGTAAATGGTTTCTTTTCTTTTTTGTGGATTAGAACTGGGCAGTCTTTGGCAAAGTGCGTTACATCTCCGCACCCTTTGCATGCCCCTCCTTTTGGATAGATACCGCGAGGGTTATCAGGACACTCACGAGAAATATGGCCTTGCTCATTACAAATGAAACATTTAGCGAAACGAAAACTGCCATGTTTCAAACGACACTCGTGGCTAGTGTGTTCTGTTGACCCGCACTTGTAACAGATACCAGTTTCTACAGTAGGCTCATTGACAGACTTTTTGTACTCAGGACAGTCTTGTACAAAATGACCGGACTTGCGGCAGTTGTAACAGACATTCTTCATTTCTCGCTGAAGAGCTTTCTCAGCTTTTCTACGTTCTAGCTGAATGGTTCGGACTATTTCACCATGTGGAATTTTTTTTTCTTGGTAAAGTTTTTTTCTTAGTTCATACAATCTTTTTGCATCTACCTCTTTAATATTGAACCCCTCAAAATTGACTACTTTTGTCACCTCCCCATTTAGAAGCATGGTATAACTTAAGTCGTCTCCACGACTTATGATGCCATTTGAGTTTGTTTTTTTGAAACCAGAGGGCTCAAAATTCTTTGAGCGGTTATTGAATGGTCCATTTCCTAGTTTCTCTGAACTAATTTTAGAATTAAAATCTGGCTTACTGTCTCCATTTTCACTGCTTTGCGATTGATTTAACAGAAGAATTGAAGAGTTGCCGCAAGTAGTCCCATCATCAACCAAGAAATCATCATACTCACTTTCTGTTTCTTTCTCTTTGGTGGCAGATAATTCTGCCCAAACTTTCTCTTCAGGTTGATCGACGGTGGGTTTGGCTGAGCTTTGTTCATCTTCATCACTAGAGCTCGTGCTTTCTTCAGAGTCAGATTTTTCCAGAGGGTTCTGCTTGCTTGATAATGCCTGCATCTGCTTACGCAACTCTCCCCATGGAGTGCTGGGCTCAGGTAACTTCTCATTGGACGCTTTGGAGCCTTTGGCACGGGCAAAACGGGTCATATTGCAGAAATGCCTGCAACAAAAATCAAATATGATAAAAATAGGAAAATGTGAGTGAAGGCAAAGTTTTGAATCCTAACATGTTTGTGAAGATGACAGAAATTATTTCTAGAGAAAATACCCTGCAAACAAAATTCAGGCTAAACACTCATTAATGCACTGATTTTGGCAATCCTAGACATGTGAACAGATGGCTGGTCGGTAACGCAGTGAAATTCAAGTTAAGTACGCAAGTGGGGATGATGGGGTTTTCCGCCAAGCATCTGTTTCTAGATCAGAGAGGAAGGAAAGGTGAGACACTGAAGTTCTGCCAGTGCTTGCCTTTAAATTACAAAAGTAATACATTTTGGGCAGCTCAATGTTTTCAATAATGCCAAATAATTTTCCTAATTTCATACCTTCTGAAACCTGCGACCAACATATACGGTTGATTTGTTCAGACCATAAACAATTGTCTCATTACTCCAAAGTTTTCCTACATTTACAGTGTACGATCTTCAAAGAGTTCAAATACAGAGAGAGCTGTTAATAAATACTACATGGAAGAGGTGTTGTAACTCACAATTTATGTAGCGATTGGGCGACCAATCTGATCGAACGATTCACTATTGATGCCTTGCCGTTTGGATTGGGAGGTAGAGATGGTTCCGATCACAGCTTCTCCACAACTTCAAGGTGGAAAAAATATAGCGGTAAGTAGAGTAAGATTTTGGAGGAAAAGTAATAGAAAAAGTGTGACAAATTATATCACGTGGAGACAGTACCTCGTACCTCCAATGATTTTATTTTCTAACCTCTCGTTGTAAACAAATCAAACTTGCAACTTAATAGGGCACAATTAAACTAAAACTATTTCTGAGAAAATTTACGATACAAATTACGAAAGTCAATAAAATAAGGAAATGAAATATATTTAATAATTTAAATTAAAAGATACAGTATAAAGACAAAATCTAAGTGAGAAAATATGAAAAGATTCATAAGGTGTGGATATTGCACATTGTGTATTCTGGATTTGAAAAGTCGACATCATTACAATAATAAACAACAAGTTAATTAGTTAACCTTAAAAATTCACGTTGTGTCGTTCCGAATGTCCAATTGGAATGGTTACAGATCATAACTTATTATTCCAAACTTTTTTAGAGTCAAATAAGGATGTAATTAGTTCCTCAAGTTCATCAAATGTATCAGCTCCTCTGATGTCCAACCAGTCATTGTGCATGTCTTTTAATTTCTGTGTTCCTCTTCTTTCTTAAGCGTGCATCGAGGAAAGATTGATGTTTCGGACAGTTAGATGATCCACCTCTTCTCATCACTGAAGAATTAGTCCTCAATCACAATATGTCCACAAATTCCAAAAGAAGTAGTAAGTCCATTCTCACCCCTCACATATTTTTTTGTTTTTGTTTTTCTGAAAGACACCTAAGCGGTTACAACTTTCTCATCGTTTGTTGAGACGTCAGTCAAATCTTGCTCACATCAACATTGATTAAAAATATCACTTCTTGAGTACATTTATTAACCTTTTGATGGGTGTTAATGAGGTGCTGGTCAGAGATGGAATTTTCTGGCAACATACAGATACGTTTGAACAAGCTCTGGCAGGCTCTGTTGCAGAGTTAGGAAAGAATTATTTGGAAATTATTTGGTCAATCAGCAACGTCCCATCAATCGTTAATTGGACGAGCAATTTGATGTTTGATCTACCTCATCTGGTGGAGAATTCTGAGGAGCGAGCGTCTAGTCAGTGTTGCAGCACCAATTTCAGTAATTTCCGAATTATTCGCGCCCAACTCTGCCCTGTTGGTAGGAGGGGAGACTTATCCTAGCTTAAAGTACCTGCTGTAAATGCTCTAGAGCTCTAAAGCCTGTTCATTTTTATGTTTTTAAGAGGCTTTGTTCTCATGCATCATGCCCTAACATTCTTGGTATGATCGCATTATCGATGGCCTCCATCATTCATGCGGAATCAGCAGTCTGCCAGCGGAAAACCTCATCATAGCCACTAACTTGACTTGAATTTCACCATCCCACCGTACACTGAGCCAATGTTCATCTTTTCCAAGAATAAGATTAATTTATCGGCGCTTTTGTACTTGTGTTTCATTGTTTAGTCTCTTTTTCAAGTTTAAATTGGGGCTCCCGAACTGGCACTAATTCCTTTATTTCTTATCCGGAACTGTATAACTTTGTGTGTTTAGCCCCAGAAATTTCATTTTCTCTCTTATAAGAAATCATTGAAATCATCCATAGGTTTGAAAAACCTGATGGGTTCGAAATCATCCAGTTTTTTAAACAAATACCTAGAATTTTAAGGAATCAACTTGAGCAATTTTTAATTTCCTCAGTTAAGTATGTAAGTTATCTTGCATATCATTTGTTGTCAATATTTAACATGCTTCGAATGTGTGAATACTTTGAAACATTTTGAGAAGGGAATAAAAATTAGATCACTTGTCAAGATTGACAAGATAGTCTCCTATTAATGTGTATGTTAACTTTCATTTTTAACAAAAAAAGCAGAAAACTTAATGGTCTTTGAAATCAGCTACCTATTTTGTCTCAGTTTCCAAGCCAGGCTGGTAATTTTTTTTTTTTCATCTTTTTGTTTTTTTTTTAGATTGGAATGAACCACTTCCTCCAGACGTGAAACAGGGATCAAAATGTTTTAATCCAGATGCACTAAAAACGCACACTGAAAACTTGGAGGAGCGCGAAAAAGCACTTATCAAGTATGCTTGTAAGACTGTCACCATTGAAACGATAGATACCATCAAAGCTGGTTTAGAAAGAGTAAGTTCCATGCCTAATCAATTCACTGTTGTAGGTATGAAGAAAAGAAAAAATAAGTGTATTTTTAAAAGAGCTAGGTAGGTAGATTTGTTTAGATTCATCAATCTAAAATATCTAGGGGACCCAAAAGTAACTGGACTGCTTTCGCCCTAGGCTGTCTGTTATAAAATTTGACTTCTCTCTTCAAGGAAATTTCAAATAACTCTTAATGATGCACTGTGTCCACTAGCAAGAGCAGTGCATAAAACCCTCTTAAAACAATTTTATGGCTGTTTCTTTAAGTGTCTTTTGTTTCACGTTGACTTTCCTGTGAATTTCCTCATTCTGCACGTTATATAATACTGTAGTTATTTAGAATGAGTTATATCCCCAAAAAACAAGTGGCAACGACGGTTTATGTTTCACCACAAGAAACCCTGCCTGATAGTGTAAAAATGATGATCTGAGCTTGCGAAGAATTTTGCTTCTATTTTTCGGTAAGTATGTATTCCCTTTGGTAGGTATGACAGTAATTGTAGAAATATCAAAGGCAAATGTCTCTGGTTTTTCTTGCAGTACAATATTTTGTCAATTGAGAAAATGAGAAGTGAAAAAAAACACCAAGAAGTGGCCCGAGCTGTATGTAACAAGGTGGAGAAATGTTGCTGGGTCCACACCATTTTGCGGGGAAAACAAAGCCAAGAGGTTCCAAAAATTAAGATTAGAGTCAAAATTAAATTTTTTAAAACTTCAATGCGCACCAGTACGAAACTGAGGGGGGAGAGTGTTCAGCTGAGGCAGTTTGCATTGGAATATTAAATTGGAGCCGAGAGCTCTATACCTGTTTGGGCCTTTTTAGACCTCATCAGCAGATCACACTCGGCAGTGAACCCAACTTAACATGCCGCAAAATCCAATTATCTTTCTCTAATCTTAATTTTTAGAACTTCTTGGCTTTGTTTTCCCTGCGAAATGGTGTGGACCCAGCCTCGATTTCTCCACCTTGAAAATGAGAAGTTTAGAATGAATGAACAGAGCTCTTGCTTCGAAAGACAACGCATCATTCTACTTCTTACTTATATTTGTTTCAAAGCTCTTAAAATCTCTTCCAATTTTTGTTGTATTCTCCATATCAATGGCCAAAGTGTGACATCTTGTATCTCCGTTAGCAATGTTGTTGACTTCCTGTCATACTTAATTTTTTCTGTGGAAAACTATTCGATATAATTTTTTGAAAACTTCCCTGATTTTGCTTTTCTGTAAGCAGAATATTCTGCGTAAATTTCAAGCTATAAAATTGACTTGTTTCTCCTCGAAAATGTAAAATAGGAGTGGAAATTTTGAAACACTGCAATGGAGATACGTTGTTTCACACTTCAGCAATTTATATGATGCATGATAAATCAGCAATTGAAATTTAACACCTCTTAAGGCTTCTGGTGCTAACTTAATTCGCTAATTTTCAAAAGTTCTCAATAATCATTAACTCCTAAAACATCTAGCTTAACTTTTACCAGAAAATAATACATTATCCCAGAGTAAAAGGTCATTTCACTCAATTTTTGAAAACACAGAGTTATTGGTGTTCTGAAATTCTGCAATCACATCTCCATGTACGAAATATAGTAGCGGCGGCCAGTGCTGATTCTAAGACACTGAGTTTCAAAAATTGCAATTCATATCGATTCAATCAATAAAGCAAATGCATAGTTTTTCCATTATCTTGAAATAGCTGAAATGGAGTTACGTTTGGACTGGACAGTATAATGATGAAGACCTTCAACTCAATATACTCAATAATAGCTCTCAATAATTGTATTACTCCTCATGAGTCGGTTAAAACTTATTGTCTGATGAAAAGAATATTAGATTACTAGTTTCATTATCTTTCAGAGACAAGGATTTAAATATACCAAGAGGAAAAGAGTGGATGAACCAACAAAAAACAAGACTTCATTATCAATATCAAAGAAGCGTCAATTAGGACTCTACAGCCTGCCGAGGAACACCATTAGCTATGCAGATGCTCTACCTATGCACCAGTTATGGTTAGAATACATTCAGCCGTTTTTACCAAACATGAAAGTGAAGCCTAACGTGTAAGTATTCCATCTTAATAATTGTCATTCTCAAATAGGCCCATTCAAGAATTTAAAATATAAGAAAAACTGAAACAGAGGCAGGAAAATTGAGGAATGAAAGACTTTTGCTAAAATTTTAGAGAGTTTTATAAGAGGGACCGGAATAATTGCTTCTTGTAGAATTTGTCCAATTGTGTCTTCTAAGCATTTACAATTGCCAGGAGAAAAATTCAGGCAAGGAAAATCAAATGGTTTACTTTGAAAAATGCTCAACTCTATTGTACTGTCTCAGTTCTTTCTCATAGGTATATTTTCCCATGTGAATAGAAAACCAACAGAGGTTTTCATTAAATGATGTGGAACATTTTTATTAAATTGGCTGATATTCTTCACTAAAATTAAAATGTGAAACGAAAAATGAAAAATCGTAATAAAATTGGGCTATTTTCAAAGTGGGCCATTTGATCAGGACCTTGATAGAAAAAAAGAGATCCTTAAGCTCAGTTGTGAGATAAGCTGTAATTTATTACTGAACCCGGAAACCTCGTATTGACAGTGTAAGTCGGCAATCTCATAACTCGGTTTGCGACGTCGTAGACTTCCTGTCATGCTTTATTTTTCAAACAAAAAACTACTCAACAGCAATTCTTTAAAACTGCCATGATTTTTCTTCTCTGTGCGAAGAAAATTCTGCAAAAACTTCAAGGAATGATGTAAATTTGTTCTCATTTAAAAAAATAACATAGAGGCGAAGATTTGCAGACACCACAAACGAGACATGTGATTGCTGACTTACGCCGTCAATATCTTGGTTTAAGATTATGATAACTGCTCGTCTGTCTTTTCTTTTTTTAAATTCGAATGACCTTTCAATTCATTTTCTTGATTATTTCGGCAAATTTTCTTCCCTGTTTCAAAGATCTTCTTCTTCTACCCCTGCCTCTTTCTTTTTTTTTTATGACCAGGACATGAGCTTTTATCAGCTCCAGCCAGCACAGGATCAAGCATGTATTAAAGCAGGTAAAGTAATGTAAAAATGTGCGTGTATCCTCATGGGTAGTTGTTAAAAATTAAATCATAAAACATTTCCATCATCTTTCAGGGGTGAAAGCCACCTGTATTTTGCTGCTGGTTCCTCATCATAAATCTGTCTCAGAGTCTGAAACTGTTATTTGGTATCCTGCCATTGAGGAGCTTTCCGGAAAAAGGGCACATACCAAAAAAATGCGCTGTGAGAAAAACGCATTTGAAGTTTTCATTATTACTTTTTGGGCACTAATGATGACATACATCGGAACTGGGGCACTCATATCAATGTTCCCACACTCCAGAATGAATAACGACCATTGGTAAAACTTACACTTCTTTCAGTGTTGTGGGAGGAATTTTTTAAAAGTTTCCGTTTTATGCCCTTTTTCCGGAAATGGACCGGTGTTCGTAGGTTTTGGCTTTTAAAGCTGAATTTTAAAGACTTCAACAAGTTTCTTAACGAAAATAAACAATAATTTCAATCGCAAATGCGCGGGTGGATCATCTTTGATTATTATTAATGAAAAAGACAGCGAAACACATGTAAAACTCGAAAAATTTAAACTCGCAAGAGACCATTAAAAAATTGAATTTATAATAATTACAAAAATTCACGAGAGACCGGTGCAACGCGTTGACAAGCGCTGCAACCCGATGATATTGCATTGATTAGCAGAATCAGTGCGATGCATTTGTAGTGAGGGATCCTTATCAGTACCCATCCAGTGGCGTAACGGACTTCCGCTGGGCCCCCCTGCAAAATTTTTTCTAGGGGCCTCCTAAGTCGATAAAATTCCAAAATTATCCCCCCCTCTCCCTTCCTCACCCCTTCCCGTTTTTTCTCGTATGGTCTAGGCCCGCAGCCCGAAAATTTTTGAGAAAATCAGCCTTAACCACCAAAAAATCAAAGTGGCAGCAGCTTATATCTTTTTACCTTTAGGTATGGTATGTGCAGGATTTAGCCTTCTTTTACTTTATGTTCTGAGGTGGAATTTGATTCACTTGCATGTTTGCGCAAATAAATATATTTTAAAAAAAATAAAAACGTAAAAGTACCCGATTAAATGGAGCCCCTAAAAGATCAATGATCTAAAGGAAGGCGGGGGCTCAGCCCAGGCCCATGAATCAAAGGGCCCCCAAGGCTTTTAGATTCTTGGGCCTCCCCAAACCCGAAATACGAAAAGTGGAATCATTGAGTGGACATGGGAAGGCAGGGGCCCTCCAGCAAACAAAAAGTTAGGAACAGTCCAAGAAAAGTATGAAAAACCCCGAGCTAACAATAAAAATCAAAGGAAGAAGCCCCATCTCGATAAGTAAAGGCCCAAAGTTTGAAACCAAAGCTGAGGATCAAAGAGAGAGAGAGAAAAAAATTCCGGCGGCCGAGGGCCCCCTAGGCGCCAGGGCCCCCCTGCATAGCAGGGTCTGCGGGGGCGCCCGTTACGCCACTGTACCCATCACCTGCCTGCGCCCTGCGCGCTATCTCCTCAACGTCGCAGTGACCGTACCCAGAGGCAAATAGATGAAATACTCCTGATTCAGCCTCACAAAACTTGGTCTCTTAGCTCCAAAAATTGATTAATTAAGCTGAAACTCGGGACATTGGCACATTAGGATGCGAGGAATCCATTTCTGCCATTTCTGGATAAAGGGCACATTGGTGTATGTGCCCCTTTTCCAGAATGCCCCTCAATTCTGTTTGAGCGTCAGCAGCTTATGATAGAATAGGTCCTACCATGATCTTTTAAGTTCAAACTCTACGTTCCTTGTCCATAAACCTGTTTCTCTGTAGATCACCAAACAGGGTGCAAATTAAGGGCCTAAATGCATATGTACTCTTTTTTTTGGAAATTTCACCTAGAATATGATGGACACATCGAAAATGTTCAAATTCAACCAATAAATAAATTAGAGAATAATATTCTTTGTGTACATAAATTCTACGTTCCGAGTCACAGAAAAACCAATTCCGGCAAAAATTAAATATTTCTAAAATATTGATACTGAAGCCTGCTTAATTTTATATAATAATTTTTCTCGCGTCCTGAATTCTCAAATCCCGCATTCTCTACATGTTTATCGTCAACTTGTCATTGTGATATTTCTGTATAAAGTTTTTATTTCATTTTAGAGAGCAGCGATTGAAATTCTTCAAGCAAGAATATATTGGAGCCATGATTGAAGTTGTTCGGTCAAAGTGTCCTTCTCTTGTCGGTCTCCGAGGAATAGTTATTTTTGAAACAAAATTCACTTTTAAAATTGTTTGTGAAGATGATATCTCCAAAAGTAAGTTTCTGTGTACCTATCATTGACTCTGCCCCCGTCATGCTTTAATTTGAAATTTTTTAGTGCTTTAAAAGTTGAAGAACTTAATGATTTCTAGATACTTTCTTTTCTGGAGCCTCAATTTCTTTGTCTTTCAATAACAAAATCCTTTAATTCTAGCTCGAAAAAGAGGCTTGTTCCGAAAAGTCAGAGTGTTTGGTTGAAATTAATGGTCTGTGTGCACTGGCATTGATTTTTTTATTAACTTTTCTGTAGTGTCAAACGAATACTTATTCATGAGCATCAAGTATTCGGTTTCGTTCCTGGATATTTGATATTTTCATACTCAGGGCATTCATCTTTGAAAATTTTTTCCTACTACCCAGATATAATTCGTAGATTACTGTACAAAAGATGTCGGAAAAAATTATGAAACTTAGAATTTTTTTACTTTATTTTTAAAATTGATAGCAGCTAATCTTGCGAAATCATTTCATGGAAGTGAATTTTTGTGGGAAGGGGGTTCTAGAGAAGAAGATTTTTTATCATAATATTAAAAACTGAAGGAAGCCTTGGAAACAAGAGGTTAATTGAGGACTTGAGCCTGTGACCCTCCTGGGTACAAGACGAGTCCAAGTATTGAGCCATTGTGCTACCACTAAAGATTATGCACCAGGCTGATTATCATGCCTCCTGCCTTGGATGATCATCAGGAGGCATTCTTGGTCAATTTTTAGTGGCCCATTGACAAAAGCTGAAAAGCACCCATCATTTAGCTATGCTTGAACTGTTCATAGCCGCAAACCACATCAAAATCGGAGGCTGCCATTTATGATCCCCCTCCATAAGTCAAAGCAACAACTAATTTTTGCTAGCTTGGGAAAATCCCAACAGCTATCCGTTAAACTATTTTAATCATAATAGAACTATTTCAATAGCTCATTAAAAGTCAATAAGATGCCTCTATGCTAAAACTCCAAAACCGACAAGTCTCTATTGACCTTAATCTCATTTTTCTCTCTTTCAGTAATACCCAAAGCATCCTGCGTTTTTTCAGTTATCATCGACAAAGTTTGCCTCACTATTTATGGGAATTATTTCGTTGTCAGACCAGCTGAGAGGATTAACAAGAAAATCAAACAGAAAGTACTGTTTGACCTGTAAGTTTTTTTTTTTCGTAATTAATTTAAAAGTCCCTAACAGAAGTGTTCTAATTGCAATCCATTTTTCAGTCCGTCCCTTCATCAATAGCTCTTGATCAGGGAAAATACATTTTTAGTCGGTATTTTTGTTATACTTTTTAGTGATGAAAATCGTAAGAAACTGAAAAGTGTTAACTGATAGCTTATTACAAGAGCCGAACAACTTTTCCTTGGAAATATTTAAGCTTATACCCTTTGTCCATAATAATTACACATAAGAAAATCTGTTCAGCAGCGAAAAACTCAGAAATTATTAACTTAAACTGTATTTTTTTAAATTTAATTTTAAAAAATTTAATATAATTGAAAATATTCCAGCCATTGTTCATCATAAGAGATGGGGCATTAAGGGTAGATAAAATACACACTTTGTCTCAAATTAGATGTGATTTCCTTAATTTTACTATCCAACCAACAAGACTTCTTGTAGCAGTAAACTGCATTTTTTGTGGAATGAAGCTTCATAAATTGAATGCCTTGAATCAAAAACTGCTCAACTCTATTGTGACATTTCCATCTCGCCAGTTGCTTTTTCATGTTTGCAAAGAACATCAATCAACATTTTTGATAAAAAAATTTCACACTTCCACATTGACAGGAACTGCAGGAACGTCTGTATCAGCTTGCAACGTTGCAGACTTCCTGTCATATTCGATTTTTTAAGTGGATCAACACTCATTGTCACTTTGTTTTTTAACTTCTCTGATTTTTCTTAGTTATTTGAAGAATATTCTGTGATAAATTCAAGCATTAGCGTTAGTTACTTTTCTTTTGATAAAATTGAATGGGAGCGCAGATTTTGAAATACCGCAAGTTAGATACATCTTGCTGTAGTTCCACCGTCAATATTTAATTCCTATACTAAGAAATTCTTTGTTGAGTATCATTTTTGGTTTCTTTATAATCCAAGGAAAAATTCAACTTACAATTAGTACTGGAACTTCATAATAGATATTAGGCAGTCTTTGAAGCAAACCATTTAATTGAGAATCATTCAGGGGTTAATTTCTGACGCATTGCGCAGTTATGAATTTAGATGCAAACGCTAAAACAAATTTATCTTGGGTCTGTGTTGAAAAATTACAGCCATTGTGTTTTAAGCACCACCCAAATTATCCTCATATTTGCTGGAAAACCAGCAGGAAAAATCAATTTATACAATGATTCAAGTATTTAGACTTCCTGCTCTATGAAAAATAGAAAAAAGGCAGAAAACTAGAAAAAAATTTTAGAGCCTAAAGGTCCAAAATGCGTATGGACGAAAATATTCAAAAATTGTATGCTAATGAGTTTTAAACTGTCATTATGTTAATTAAAATTTTACCTTCTAGCTGTTACTTATTCTTCAAAAATCTGCTTATCCAATTTTTAATATCAATTAGAGAGAAAATCTTAGTACTTCAGACTAAGTAGCTTATCCCCGAACAACAGATGGTACAAAATACCAATGAGAGTTTGGTAACAGAATGGTGAAGCACAATACGAGTTGGAAGGTAAAACAAACTTTTATTTTAGAAAACTCTTGTTGCAAAATAAATCGGAAAAATGTACACTCTTTTTCACAACAAATAAGTTCAAATGAGAGGTAATCGACAAATAATACAAGAACTGTACAAGTACAAAAATAAAAGATGAAGTTCACAAAACAAAAATTTTAGGTTCAAGACTCTAAATTATGACTAGGATTCTAAAAATATGACCCCTGAGCTTGCGCAGCAATTTAAAAAAAATATCTGAGGTATTATTAGGAGTGGGAAATAATTTGATGATGTGTTTCGAGACTCTCCCAAAGTCAAGAGGTCACTTTCAGACTAAAATTTGTCTTCAATTTATTGAAAATCTGTTAAAGTTGCCGTTAAGTATAGGAGTTAGCTGCAAAAATAAATAATTGTCTCTCTGAACAAGCGCAAGATCACATAATTTGTGATCATGCAATCCTCTGTTTTTGAAGAGTGCAAAAATTGACCAGAACAACAGCAATCAGTATGAATCGCTTTGAAAGCATTATATGAACACTGAAGTGGTGTCCATTTTAAGTCATAGAAAAATTGGAAAGAGGCACTGAAAATTGAAAGCTGCAAAAATTGACGTCCACTTGTTGCAATGTAGATTAAATTTTAGGGTTGCCAGTGAAATAATGAAGAAATCTCCTAATATCATATCTGACCTCCACTAACCACACTTAAAAAAGGTGGGATTTTAAGATCCTAGCAAAGAGCTTTAGAATTATGAAGAGTTTATCAGGAATTCACCAACACTTCTGTGTGTTCTTCAAAGTTGTTTGATGTGAAGGTCACCAGCAACCCTAAATCTCCGGATCTTGTCCTTTACAAATAGTATAAAATTAAAAAATTATCTTGTTTCACATATTCTTTTCAAGAATGGTCTAACTCATTTGAAGACCACAAAATAACAGTCCCGTAGAAAAATAATTCTTTTCCCTCACTCCAAGGATTCAACAATTACATACAGATTATTTCTTTTGAACAAAATTTAGATTATGAATTATTGGTTCTGTTAGAATCAATCTAAGAAACAAAATATATATATTTACATAGATGTAGTCTGAACTAAAATATACAATCTTAACAGAATAATATCTGATTATCACAACAAATTTCGTAATAGGTAATGCATTTAACACTAGATAAATATTTTATGAACTATGATCTTAGGATAAGAGAAGGAAATGGCAAGCTGTCTGAATTCATTTTTTGTTGAGAGAGCTTCGTTCATAGAATGTCATTTTAAAATGGCACAGAATAAATAATATTAAAAAAAAAACAGTGACTGATCCACCTGCACGAAAATGATTTTGACAAAGAATAAAATGTAGCTGCAAAAGTGAAACAAACGCAGAGTAAGGCTATCGTTAGGGAAAGGTTTTTTTTTTTTGGCAAAAGGGCTCAAATCTAACGCTATGCTTTAAAAGTGTCTGCAATGTTTTACTCACGTGAGTAAATTGTGGAAAATTATGATAAAAAACAGTGACTTTCCTTGATGGTGTTAGTCAAGATCGCAGCGCTTTTGGGAGATCCTTTTCCTCCAAACTGGTAACCGAGTAAATTATTGCAAGCAATTTTGAAACATTTTATGGCCACCTTGCAAAAGCCAATGATTTTCAGAACATAAATTGAGTGTACCGCGATAAAGGATACATTACCCTAGCCGTTAAAAATACCTTGGTCTTAGAGAGGCAATTCTACAATATTTCATAACTTAGATTTCAATACTTGGAATGTACATGCTTAAAAAAATAAACTATATCAGTTCAAAACACTGGATTCTTTGAAAATAGTGAAGAAGAATAGCTGTAAAAACTTTCTTGTCTCTAACAAGATTTAAAAATTGACTTTCTCTCTGTGCAGGCAAAATAAAAGTCACCAACAAATCATCAGAAAATGAAACTAATCCAACATCATGTTCGACAGGAAGGTGAAATTATCAATCTAAAATACCTCAGTCAGAGATGTAGTTGTATCCAATGTGATGAAAATTTTAGGTCCATAAACAGTTCAGAGAGAAAGTTTGAGGAAAGTTGACACTAAATTTCGTTTTTCAGTTTAGACAGACAGAAATGTTACATGTGCACCTATCTTAAGCTTAGAGCCAAAGAATCACGACTGGCATTTTTGGCAGATTCTAGTTAGATTGAAAGAGAATAAACACATTCTGCAAATGTCTAGAAAGAGCTTCAAATGTGAGAAAAAAATTTACACATGATGTTGGAGAAACTATACAAAGCTCAAAAAATATCGCAACTTAAAGAATTGCAGGAAATCCCGTTTTCCCTATGGCTTCATCAAGCAAAGCAAAATAGTGACTTTTTTAGAAAAATGAGGGGCCTTCTCGAAAATTCGTAGACAGAATTCTCCATAAGAATGATTGCTAGGCCAAGTGCAATATTTATTTTCTATGGAATAATTTTGCCCTTGTTTCAATTAATTACCTATGTAGAAGAAACCATGTCGCAATGCTAAACAAATGGTAATTTTCCTACAAAATTCAATTTTCTTGATCAAAAATTAATACACAAAAATCCTTAATTTTGTTGGGCACAAGCTCTATCAAGAAACTAATGTGAAATTCTGCCGACCACTTGCAATGAAGGGACCCTCTTTCTGACATTCCACTTCTGGTAAAAGGTACATTTATTCTATTTCGAATCAATTAAAATATGATTATGATTCTTTGACTTTAAGGTACAGATAGAACAAGAGATTTCAGAACCTGTTTCAAGATCCCAGAGTCAGTTACAAGTCAGCAAATACAGGGTGAAGAAATCCCCTGAAAAATTCCCAGATATTTCAGATTTTTGCCTGCGAGTATGACAAAAATTCCCTAATTTCTCCTATTGACAATACAAAAAGAAAAAGAGCGAAATTCTTGCCATTCATTTTTCTTTAAGAGCTCTGTTTTCTCACGAAAGTTAAATTTTGAAATTCTTATTCCATTGATGAACAAACTCAGAAGATAATGAAAAATTGAAAAGGCAGATAAATTCTTATGATCTAATGAAACTTCTTGAAGCTTTTCGGGTATTTTGTGGGTTGAAATTCCCTCCCGATTTTGTCTGGTTTTTCAGATATTTTAGCTATCTGAGCACCATGTCACATAATCAAGCTGACAAATTATTTTATGAGGGAACGGCAAAGTAAGACTGTTCGAATAGTCTGTTCCACGCATTCAACCTCAAATTACACAAAATTAAACCATCAGCTCTGGATAGTCCTTTACTGAATAGGTGCTGATGGGGTTCTTGTTACAAGCCTTGAAATCTCTTGGTGCAAAATTATTAGAGCCAAGATAGGAAAGCAAATTCATTCCCTCACCAATATGTTTGCTTACTACATAGATGCGGAATTGTTTTTTATACGTTGTCGATAACTTCCACTGAAAACGGAGCAGCATTTAGCTACAGGGAACTATTTCATGGAATATTTCATAAATGTTTTCTTTGTTTCATTTTTATAACAAAAAGCCTATCGCTGAATATTAACTCGAAACTTTCAGTACATTTGTTTTTTGCAAGAAAAATATTTATCTCAGATATCAAATAGATTTGGTTGTTCTTTTGTTGAATAAAGAAACACAAGAGGAAATTTTGAAACTTTATAAAAAAATATTTCAACATAGCAAAATACTGTCTGCCTGTGCAATAAGCATACATATTTTTTGTGCAAAGAAATGCTTACACGTATCTTGGCTACAAATGAATAATGGTTGTCACTGATTTTAGAGAAGGGCAAAGGCAGCCGATTGGTTCTCAATGGAAAAACCTCAACATCGCATGATTCTCAAGCCTTAATGAGATTACATGAATGTTGATGACTGAAGTTGAAAAATGGGTTTCTCTGATTGCAATGTTGTGAATCTCATGTTTTATTTTTTTCTAAAAAAAATTAATCAGCAGTTTGTCTAGAAATTATCTAAGAACTTCCTGCACTTTTTCAAAAATATTTCCACAAAATTTCAAGGATGTATTTTGATCACTTCCTTTTTGAAAAAATTAAATTATCCATGATATAAATTTTTCAACTTCAGCCATCAATATCTACTTTCAGAAATAAAATTAAAGGTAACACTTAACTACCCTTAAACAATACATTTGTGACTTTGAGTTGAAAATTCTTTAAGAAAAATACATTTTCTAGCAACTAGAGTTATGGTAATTATCTATTCTGCCTACAAATGGCTTAAAAATGGTGTGAAAACAATGGTATAAACTCAGCAAAACAACTTTCTTCCACACAGTAGAGTTCTTAAATTTAGCCTCAGCCCTCCCCAACTCATGAAAATTTCAACTTGCAACCCTGTTAGAATTATTCTCTGAAATTTTAGTTGATTTTCAAAATCAGTTAAATTAATAAATAAAGAAATAATGATAATTTGTTTGTATGAAACAAGTCGGACAAAAATGATTGAACAATAAGATATTCCAATTTTTTTTTCTTAGAAAAAAAAGGACAAACTGTGTGTGTGTACCCTGAACATGCATCTATTCTACATTGCTGAAAATAGTTGATTCGGCTGTCATGTCGTAGGTATTTTTAGTATTCAGGCGGAATTTATTTGGTAAACCTCGCATTGATTAAAGTGAGGCTTGGAATTTTTTCATTAAGGCGGAGAGGGAAGGGGGTACTAACTGATATTTTTTCAGAGAAAATAAGAACCAATCAGTTCAACATTTAACTATTTCAAAGAGAAACTTTAGAACTTTAGTCTTCCTCAAAGTCCAGAATACACACACAAAAAAAAAGAATATTGTTTTAATCTTCAATGAAACCAAAGGATGAGGAATTTCAATGGAGTCATTTTCTGAAAAAGAAAAAGGGGAGATTGAGTTTGGTTCAAAATGTCCATGATGCTGAGAGGAACTTAAAAATATTTGAATTGTCATAAATTACCTAATAGCTGAAACACTTAATTAGAAAATCAGTCTTGACATGAAGAATTCCCCTCTCTGGACTCTAATCTGCTTCAATGATACCATTAGGAGGTGAAGGTTGACTCGATGCTCCTAAAGCACTGATTGTCACATCGTATTGTTGATCGTTGGATAACTGTTGAGGCGCTTGAGGCGCGATTCCCCCGCCACCAGTTTGCAGGAAACTGGCACCTAAGTTGTACAGATTTTGTAGAGATAGTGTGCCGTGTAGAGATCCTAAATTGGGGTCCTGAAAAAGTGAAAGGAAAAATCAAATTCCGTGTTTTTTTTTCTATATTTCATTGGCAAGAGAACGTTACTTACAGAGATTGACAGTTTTTGCCTTGTGGGTAGGTATGTAAGAAATAGCTTAAGAGAGGAAAAATTCAGAAGAATATTCTTGTGCACTAAACATAAAGTTTAAGGCTTCTGCTAAAGTTTTGTCAAGGAAGAAACAATTAAGACTGCAAAACGTTGATTATCAGAATTGTGAAAATAAATTGAACCATGACTTCAGCCAAAGCTTCAAAAGCTACCCACCCAAAAAATGTTGGTGAAACTAAAATATTACAAATCTTGGTGGTGCCCTTGGTAGATCTCGTAGATTTTCTGGCATATTTCTCTTTTCGAAGAACAATCATCATTTTTCTGACAAAAACAGGTACTTTTGAAACTTAAAAATTTTGAAATTTAGTTCTTAAGGTTCTTTCATTTTTTCTGTTTTGCCATCCATTTTCCATGTGTGATGACATGTTTCATGCCAGAGCTGATCTACCATGCAATGACTGAGCTAGATAAATGAGTAATAGGAAGCATGAGGAATGAGCCATTCAAAGTTTGATAAAAAATGTGATTAATGTTACAATATTCGTGAGAAATTATGGGGGTAAAAGAGTTAGGGAGAATACACACCTTTCTGGGCCTGCCTCTTTGCTTTGGAGGGTAAGGTTTAGCTCCATAAGAATGTTGCTGTTCCACATGGTATTTGAGCTTGTCCGACCTGGAGAATGTTTTTGCACACTGATTGCAGGCATAGGGTTTCTCTCCAGTGTGGGTTCTTTGGTGTCGCTGCAGATGTGATAGCCTTAGGAACTTAGCACTACAATATGTACACTGATGTTGCTTTTCTCCGCTATGCGTTAGTAAGTGACGCTTCATATTTTGCTTGTTCATGAAGTACCTGTCAACAGAAAATAGAATTACTTTTAATATGATATAAAATTAAGTAAGTAGGTAATAGAGAGATATAAATAGGATGTTCAAACAGTGCTCTGTTCACACTATTCTCAGAGAAATACAGAGCTAAGAAAGTAAAAAAACTTCCAATTTTGCTCTGATATCTACGTATCACGTAGAATCTGTTAGGTTTCATTTCGGGCTTCAACTTCAATTTTTATACTTCTTTGGCTTTGTTTGGCCTCAGATCGGAGATCACTATTTTGCAAATTTTCAACGCCTTTCCAAATCAAAGTGGAGGTTCCTGCATGATATGATGTAACAATTTATCATAAGGGCCTTAGTTAAAAGAAATAGACAAAATCCCCTCATTACTCAGTCTTTAAGTATGCCATAAATTTTTAGCGAAGTCAGTTTTCTGTTCATGGACAAACATAGCAACTAAATTCCATTTTTGAACTTGAGAGATAGGGTGAGCTTTGGCAATCAATTTGCCTCCTGTAAGCAAGGGGAAGATTTTACATGTGAATGCACGTTCCTTGCACTTCAGGACTTAAAAATGTGTTTCCTGCCGAACTTAAAAGTTCTTGAAGAAACTTCCACACTGATGACAGTTATGTGCATTATCTGATGTAGCTCCCAGTTTAACAACGAGTAGCATTTTTAAGATAAAAGTTGCAATTAATTTTCATCTCAATAAATAAGCTATCGGCAAAATTTCTTTTTTTAATCCACAAATAGGAAAATCTTCAATGATGATTTTATGTAATTTTACAGCAAAATATGGAACATGCAGAAATATGCAACTTCTTTGACTGAAGCACTTCCCATAAGTTTTAAGTCAAAGGAGAATTGCTTCAAATCAGAACCAGCCATTAATAATAATTTCTAGTCCTTAAATTCTACTCCACTGTATTCGATCCTTTCTGTAACAATTCTGAATTGCAATTGCAAGTATCTCATTTTTTCCATAGCAATTTTCTCTTTAAGATGAATGTTCTGAAAATTGCAATAATTAGACGATTCACTTCTTGGGGCTAAGAGTGAAGAAGACAACTAGGTATTCAAAAAGAAAAACAACTTACCTCCTACAAATTGTACAGAAGAGATCTTTGTCAGGTATCATACTCCTATTCATTAATTGGTTGGCAGGACTACCATTCTCGTACATGTTTTTGAAATCATACAGTGTCAGAAAGTCTTTTTGTACATGTTCAGGAATATTCG
Organism: Bemisia tabaci; assembly: GCF_918797505.1. Lineage (NCBI taxonomy): Eukaryota > Metazoa > Arthropoda > Insecta > Hemiptera > Aleyrodidae > Bemisia > Bemisia tabaci. The sequence continues at coordinate 40,771,458 of NC_092798.1, forward strand.
ATAAATCTGTTCCCACATCATCAAGTTTTACTTTGGAGATTTCTAAGCCCTCTGGGACGATACGTTTCTCACTCAAATGCTCCATGAATCCGTTTATAATATTGCTGGCTTGAACTTCATCTTTGCTACTGCTGTCATTTGAGTCATTAGAATGTGAGAGACAATTTCCATTCCCATTCCTGGTTTCGTTATTTTGTTCAATATTTTCATCCTGGGAACATAGAGGAAGAATGTGAGTAAAGCATACAATCAACATGAAAAAAAGCTTATATTCACCAATGCCAAAAAGAAAAGGATCTCAGGGCAGCCTTTAAGGAGGTAGGCTGATAACTGTCATTTTTAAGGCACTAGGACAAATGAATCGGTCAGTTAAAAAAGGGCTCAAGCGCTAAAAATAAGAATTTGAGAAAAATACCTAGAAGTAACCGTTTCAATTGAACCCTTATAAATCTCAGAGCTCTAAAATATTAAAGGAATGAAATAATTTATCACGTTATTCATTCATCTGCAATTTAAAACGGGTTGGTTTGTACATTTCCTCCTGCTTCTTTTGTATTTTTATATCTGGCGCTTGCACTCTTTTGTAACTGACCGATTCAAATGTAGCCCATGCCGAGTGAAGCCAGCTAGGGTGACATCCAGCATTGAACTTGCAACTATTAGGTACCCAAAGCTCCTTTTTCAGCAAGTTTGTCTCAAGGAATTACCTATGATGCCCTCAGGGAGCAGCCTTCTTTCACTGAAACTAGTGATGAAAAAATTTTTTGCATGAAAAAGTAGAAACATGCAAGTTTCTATGACTTATTAGGTGTATCAAAATCAGATGAAAGGGCCTCTGCATTGATATTTGTTCAAAATATTTCCATTCTCGAGCCTTGGATTGACTATTTTTTTTTAGAATCAGAAAATGCCCTTGTAGGTAGGTATTGACAGCAACCAATTGCAGGAACACCAACATTGAAGGCTCCATTCACTTGAGCCTTAAAGGAGAATTTTTCTAAATTTTCGTTTCTTGACTTCAAGAGGCTTTCTCCAAAGAGTTGGCATTTCAGGGGGATCCGAATCTTAGATCAGCAGATATTTATAATTAGAGACAGGCATATAGGAAGCCCCTTTTAGTGGTTTGTAACTTTAGAGAACTCTCGATAAGGTGTTCAAAAACTCTCCTGAGTCTTGCTGTAATTTTCTAAACCTTAAAATTTTTGGGAAAAAAGTTAAAAACTTTTTAAAGAGTACCTAGTATTTTCTAAGACATTTTTACATAAATTTCAGTAGACATGCCTAAGCCAAAATTTTCACTTAAAAATATTCAAAAGAAAAGGGGTTTTCTAAACCATTATTTTTGACCGTTTTTCCAAGAGTTTCTGAAAAGTAGTTATAAGGGTCTCTGTTGCAAAGGACTTTTCAAAACAAGATACTCATCGCTCCCAACCAGGGTGTCTAGCATCAGGAAAAACCGGCAAATATCAGGAATTTTGGCCGATCAGGAAAAAATCAGGAAAATCGGAAAAACTGGACGTTTTATCAGGAATTTTTCTTACGTGAATCTCCTCAATGGAGGAAGTCTTCCTGCTTTTTGCCTACCGTGCCAGGAATCGAGAAAAATCAGGAAAATATAAGGAATTTTCAAAATGAAAAAATCAGGAATTTGTTGTAAACTATCAGGAAAAATCGGGAAAATATCAGGATTTTCCAAAATTAAAAAATACTAGACACCCTGCTAACTGACATTTAAGCACACAATTTTCATCCTTTGGAAAACCCTGGGTTCAACTTTAAAGTGTTTAAAATTATTAATTTTACTTGACTGCCTCTCGATGAACTTTGAAATATGAACAAACAAAAACTGTGCAAGCAAACTTACATTCTCGTGCAAATCCATGGGCTCACATTTGACCATGGAGTCTGGGGATTCACTCTCAGAGGCAGAATCATCTTGGGGTATGCTCTTTGGTGCTGGTTCAATTTCCACCTCCTTTCTCGGAGACGCTTTCCCTGGTTCTGCACCCTTCTGAACCAACCCTTTGACCTGCAGGTCATTGGCCACTTGCAGAAGGCAGGGTAGATCGTCTTCGTGGACATCTATCGCTCCTGCGTACATGTACTCCAAAATTGCCTGCATCTCCTGGCGCAAGATCCCTTTCAAGATGATGACGGGATGTTTGCAGGGAGTTTCTTTGAAGATGGTCTCGAAGTAAGGACTGCATGCAGAGAGAACCAGTTTGTGGGCCTTCAGGAAACCGTCGGCGCATGATATCGTTACATCAACCAAGTGTTGTTCGTTGTAGAGTGATTCGAAGAGTGTTTGCAGATTTGAAAGGTGGTTGTTCCAGCGGAGATGAAATGATTTGCCGCTGGGTCGTGCCATGTTTAAAGCTTACAATCTGCAACACATTAAAAAAGGAAAATTATTTAGGAGTTCATTTCTGTAAAGAGCGACAGGAATAATCATCACCTACTTAAAAGAATAATTCGTGATAGATAATCAGAGTAATGTGTTAAGGAGGAGAGTGGGGCTTTTAAATATGAGGAAGATTGCGCTTATATTTCATGAAAAAACTGCGTCTGCGCAGAGCCGGATTAAGGGAGTGGCCACATGGGCCGCGGCCCACGGCGGAAAATTTAGGGGGCGGCAAATTTTGCAATTTTTTTAAATGTAGCTATAAGGAAAAATCGGATTCAGAAAAAAATAATACGAACGAGAAAAGGTGACAAAATCTCTCATTTCCCGAGAGTATATCTCTAATTTTGTCGTCCTTCTGTGATACAATAGACGGCGCCTTTAATTTGTCGAGTTAAGACTAAGAGAGAAACTGAACACGGAATTTGGTCTGGAACGGCGCGGCGCAGAGAGCAATGATGACGAGCACGTCAGATGAAAAGGAGAAACCCTCGGCGCGGCGGTCGGCATGTAACACATATTAACGCCTACAAGACTGCATGAATACTTCACGCATTGCTCCAAAGACAGTGCGGTCGCAGCGGTCAGCAGCTGGCAGCGCGAAACTCATAGCGCCTACAAGACTGCATGAATACTTCACGCATTGCGTCAAACACAGTGCGTGCAGCAGCGGTTGGCCCGAAACGCATAGCGCATGTAATAAGACTGTAGGAATACTTCACACATTGCGCCAAACACAGTGCCGTCAGCGCGGCGCGGCGGCGGAAGTTAAAAATTATTAAACCACATTTATGTTTGTTCTTTCATAATTTTTTGGTTCATTTCTTGTAAATAGAGGGCCTCGTCCGTACAGAGATAGGTTTACGGAACTTAACTTTTGCGCCATGTTCCGTGAACTTTTGCTAGTAGTATTGACAGGGCTTTCGCAAAAAATGTGACCAACACGAGTAAACGTGTCTTATGCACCCCTCCCCCTCCGACACGTTCACTTGATGGTTTTTATTGATGTTTCAAAACTAATGAGAAGGGGGCGGCAAAATACAGGCGGCCATGGGCGGCAAGTAAGTAAATCCTGCCCTGCGTCTGCGGCGTTTTTCTTCACCGAAGTTTCGAGGTTTCATCTGCGAAAGATGACTTGCTTATGACAAGCAATCGAAACGGTGGGCATCCTCAACTCGAATGAACATAGAAAAAAAGAGCTGGCTTCTTAACTCAGCAACTCAGCAAAAAACTTAAACAAGTGCATAAAAATTGCCTACAAGCGAAACAAATGCAAGCTGACACGACATCCGTGTTGATATAGTTCTCACGTGCAATTGTGAGGTTATACGATGAATCCTTTAAAACGCCTTCAAAAAACAGCCACATTCCGAGCGATAACTATTTCGACACTAGTGTCGTGTGTAATCGCATACCCTGGCATTTGAAGGCGCGTTTGATCAGTCGTTCAGAATTCTCCACTCTCTTTGAGAATTAAGAATCGCCAATATTACTTATTGCACTGGCGTCACGTCATTTACACTATTGCATTCACATTTTCATAGGTACAATACTAAATTTTTGTTTTCATTTTTTAAATTTGAAGTCAAACTTGAGCGTTTAAAATCGTGCGCAAAATATGAATCCATCCACGCTTTTAAAAAAAAGTCCTCGGTACTTGAGAGCAGGGAAAATTACATACAACATTTTAGAAATTGCAAAATCGTGTTCTTGTTAATTATCGAATAGCTTGAGTTAACTTTGCAACCTTTGAATGGGGTTACTTCGTCCCTTCGTCAGAAAAACGTCGATATTACATCACAAAGAGTCTAATTTTGGCCTTAATGATAGCGACGTTAAAAATCATCGTGTTCGATCCGTGGTCATGCAGCCGCAACCATAGAATGCAATTCTGCCTAAGGCACAAGGTTGAGGACTCGAGCACTGCCGTGCTAAGGAAGAACGCCGTAAGAACATTCGAGAGTTGCCAAATTTCCCCTGATCAAACATGTATTTTTGACAACATTCATGCATATTTTTCCTTGGAATTGTCAGATATTTTCGATTCGATTGCGTACAAAATTGTCTGAAAATTTTGGAAAAAAATATCCACAATTTTCCCTGTAAATTCGGTTTTTATTGAAGGAAATTTGGCAACGTCAGAAGGCTCATACGGCGTTCTCCCTTAGCACGGCAGAGCAGTGGCGCGGCGTTCTTTCCGATATATTGATTGATCTGCCATTTAAACCTACCTAAAAGGATCGAAAAACAGGGTGTTCGCAACGAACACCTTTACAATCGATTCTTTAGCATAGCTTCAAATGGGAAAATATCGATAATCGATCATTCACGCCTCGCCACTGGACTGAAGAACACGAAGTGCGAAATATCAAGCAGTCCTTGATAGTTGCAAATTAAAAGATAAAAGTGGCAAGACGGGAGAGATCGCGGAAATTTGAGATCCGCGTGGTTACGGGATGAAGTAACTTCCGCTGCGGCTGGGACATTCCGGGGGCGCGCTCCAGAGGGTGCTAGTTGTTACGTCACGCTTCGATGAATCGCAAGAAATCGGCTACGGCCAGGTTCGATCCGAAGCAAGTATATCCTGTCTCTTACAAACCTACTTGACCCACATTCTACACGAATAAATTTACAGCCCCCTATGTTTCAAATGTAACTCCGGGAATGGAGATGTTGATGTGTGAGGAATTTGCGATTTGACTGTTGCTTCTTGAGTGAAAGTTCGCGAGAAACACGATGGTGCCACTGGTTTTCTCTGAAATCAACTCCCAAGCTCAAAAAAAGCTCTCAAGTTGAGGCCAAAATGGAGGGGATATCCCACGCTATCCTGAGAGTCCACGTCTACATCAAGACAAACTATCCATGCAAAGATAGGGAGCAAATACATTAGCAGGGTTGCCGTGTTTTCAGTTTTGGAGTCCCCAAATAAGGTGGCAGCCCTGTCAATGTATTTGCTCCCCATCTTTACATGGAGAGAGTTTGTCGTGATGTAGACGTGGACTCTCAGGATAGCGTACCCCCTCCATTTTGGCCCCAATTTGAGAGCTTTTTTTGAGCTTAGGAGTTGATTTCAGAGACAACCAGTGGCACCATCGCGCTTCTCGCGAACTTTTACAAAGGAATCAATGGTCAAATCGGAAATTTCTTTCACATGCAACAATCTTCATAACTAACGTTTATGAATGGAGGAATTAAGCTTGCATCGCTAAATGAGAAAATCAAGCGTGCAACTATTCGAACACCGGAGTAGGTATGCGGTATCACGCTAAAATGAAGGCAAATCTTGTCTTCTTGGCTGTCTAACGTTACTGAAGTGTTTAAATGCCGCGATATTCACGTGAAAAATTCTTTATCCGTGTTACATTTAGGGTTAATTACTTTGTTTTCATTGTTCCAGAGTATTTATGCCTTTTCGAAATTCGAACTAGCAAGATTCATCAGTACAGCTATATCGATCTATCGCTCGCGTGCAAGCTAAGACATATCGATGCGCGGAAAAAAATTCAAAACATTGGAGAGCAGCTGCACTTTGAGCTATTCAAAATTTCGAAGCGTCTTCCTTAAATAGGCGGCATGTCGACGGGAAGGGGGGGGGGGTTGAAAAAAAACCCACATTTGTTGGTATATTCCTGCTGTGCCCGTCCTCTCCGCCGATTCACCGAAGAACATTTTTTTTTCTTATTTATTCGACCTTTTATGAATATTGAATTTTCGAAGTTCAGATGGTGTTAATTTCGAAAAAAGTGGGTATCCTCCAGGTCTTTTGAAAACGAGTGCGTCACTAGACGGTGGCAAAAATATCCCATAACTTTTTTTGAGTGGCATTTTCCTCGAAGCACCACGAAAAAATTTGAGTAAAGGGAGGAAAAACGGAATCCTGCTTAAGTGCTAATGTCTAACTAGGGGGCTTCATTTCAACCTAGTTTAAGAGGGAAACGGTCGAGAGTATGAAAAATTTTCATAGGGAGCGAAATTTCAAAAAATCTCAGAAAAAGCCCCTAAAACAATCGGAATTTACTGAAAGAACTCTGAAAAAATCGTCAGCCTTAAAATCCATAGGTACTATGGAGGCAGTCGCCTCACTCCAACTCTTCCCAAAAGGTTTCCCAATTCTCATCACGTTCTCTCTAATTTTAATGCTCCGATGTTAGAATCCGCAAAACCAAACAATGCTCTTGGCTCTTTGGCCCAGCAGTTTTGGGTGAAGCAATTCAAAGTTTGATTTACGACGGTCGTAAAAACTTGCGAATCAATAAGGAAACACAAGTGGAACGATGTCGAAAGGTAAATACATATACCTGTGAACAAGTACAAAAATTACAAAAAAGAGTGTATTCTATTAAAAAAATGGTCTCAATGGAGAATTTGCAAGGGTCTGAAATTTGATGAATTTCCTGTTTAAGTGGAATCCTCTGAGTGAACTGAACACGAAGATACCCTTGATTCATAAATTGAGCGATTATTAGAGGAGATATGACAAAATAACCGATTCTGCTAAAATACATGTGTTTAAATGGGAAATGCCGCCAGATGACGTCACAAGGCGGCGCATTTTCTCACTTTTAAATCAATTTTTCTCCAATTTCCCATGTCAGAAAAAAATTATGAAAAATATTGCGAACTCAGCTCATTAGGCACTTTCAGATGAAGCAATAAAAAAATTGCGTGCAAATTCTCCATTACATCATTTCCCTGCTCCAAGAATTCCGTTTTAGATAAATTGTTAGTAGACTGAAAAATCCGAATTGTAGTAGGTACAGGAAATCCGTGGCCAAGATTATGATGAATAAGTAAAGCTGAGAAAAGTATCGTTTGAGGAGCCAGTAGCGCAACGTAGTTGTACCGGGCCCCCCGCGAAATTTTCCAGTCCGATTAGATTCTGAAACAACCTCCTTGATCCCCGCCTTTATCCCTCCTCTCCACCCTTTTCCACTTCTCTCAAGGCCCGAATTAAGAAAATTTTCGAGAAAATTGCTCTAAATATAGCTTATTCCTGGTAAATATTGGCAGTAGGAGCTGCGTTTCAAAGTAACAGGAATTCTTATTTCCCTAGAATACTCGTTTTTAACGAAGGAAATATGGCAACGCCTGAATGCTCATACGGCGTTTTTCCTCAGCACGGCAGTATATAGCAGGGTCAGTCTTCTTTTGACGGTTACGCAGTATCCCTACCCCTCTTTCAGAAAATTAAAAAGGCGAAGGAAATTATGTGTTTGACCATAAAAGTTTTTGACTAGCAGCAAGTATCGTCAGACTTAACGGGGTACCCGACAAATAACGAGTCGCTCTCTTTTCTTGAAGTTTTTGTGACAGTGACTTTTTCAATTAGAAGCTTTACGATACCTATACTTCAAGAAGTATAGGTATCGTAAAGCTTTTTTTTCACAAGATTGTGAAAAACAAAAAAAAACCCAGCCAATGATTTGATCAGAGCAATTTCGATATGGGATAGTTATCGTTCTCGCGCAAGATAAATTGATGAGATTAAAAGTTGAAACGACGCACGGTGGAACGAATCTTTGGAAGAGGTCGGACATGGCATTTTTCACAAAAATCGTAAAATTATACATTTATCTCGTCACAATTTCAATTTTTAGAGGTGCTTTAAATAGAAAATTTAACGAGAAGACCGTAAAACTACTTTTAAAACGTCTACATTTCATATTAATGAAGGTATACGCTTTTAAAATGTTTAAATCATGTCCTACCTCTCCTATTGACTCGATCCACTGTGCGACGAAACGTTAGGTCAGTTTTTTCCTGGGCTCGCACCAAAGAGTGGAGGACGAAGGGGGCTGAGGGGGGCGGGGAACTTGACAACCGTCTTGATTTTTCAACGATTGTACGCTAGCTAGATAGTGGTCTTGTACCAGATTAGCATGCATCAACTTCTAATTTTTTTTCCTATCTTTCGTTCACTTTTCGAAGACAAAACAGCCCAGAGGTAAGATGCAAAAAGCAAACTGAACGGGAGTTCACCTACATAGAGCCGATGCACTCGGCGCACGCGTTGAAACACATTTGGCGCGTTACATAATACCAAGGTCTTGAAATTTCGGTCCCGAACATTTTTTTATGTCCCGTATCAATAATTCAAGCGGTTATGTAACGGTGTCTTTATTTTTCATTCTCCTTTTATTATTCTATCAAAGCTTCGGCGAGAGAATTTAATGAAAAAGAGGGAGCTGTTTGAATATTTAGAGCTTTAGGATTCTGCACACCGCTGCCATCGTGAACTTTATTCCTCTATTCTCCTTCCTAAATAGGTGATTATCAATTCTGCCGTGCTAAAGAAGAACGCCGTATGAGCCTTCAGACGTTGCCAAGTTTCCTCGATAAAACCCAAATTTGTGGGAAAATTGTGAATTTTTTCTCTTGAATATTTCAGAACATTTTAGACGCAGTTTAATCTAAAATATCAGAAAATTTCAAGGACGAATATGTGTAAATGTCGTCAAAAATACGCGTTTCACCTAGTGAAATTTGGCAACTCTCGAATGTTCATACGGCGTTCTTCCTTGCTAACAGAACTGATCTGTTTCTGCTTGCTAAATTCATTCCTGAATTTTAAGCAAATGCGGCAGTCGGTTGCTTCTAGTCAGGCTCTCCCCCAAGAAAAATTTCAGGCAACTCATCTGATGGCAGTTACAGCTTCCTTCTAAAAACCATGAACTATAAGCAAATGATGAAATGACCATTACCCTTTTCCAGTGCCAGAGGCAAGTCAGTAATGATGGGGGGGGGGGGGGGGAGTATCCCTATAGGAATTCTTTCAGGCAGAGCCACGCCAGAAGGGGAATTAGTCAGGGTTGCACAAGAGCGATGAAAAATATGAGAGCTCGGATATTTTCGTGAAATATTTCTAAACTTCACAATACTTTGAAGAGAAGGATTGACATATTTTTAGGGGTTCGGTATGCAACACGCACTAAATAACACTAAAAAGCAAAAATCGTCTGCCTTCCGTTATGTTCTGCATTTAGGTACCCAATATCGATAAAATTCAACATTTTTCCTGGAGTGTCATGACATATTTTGTACACGTAATTTCAAGATTTTATTTTTCATGGAAAATGGCAACCCTGAGAGTAGTTAGCAAATTGCAAGAGGGGGCAAGGAATCTGGCCATGGGGCCCAGCCTCCCTGTCGCTACGACCGCAGCTCTCCTCCGAGAGTGTAAGAGAAGCGCACGATGAACTTCTGTTATTACGTTTTAAAATTCATGTGGACATTTTTTCCCCACGGAAGTCAAACCCAATTTTTTTTGAAAAATGTCAACGGTTAGGGTAGAAATCTAATCGAAATTTTGACGAATAAATCTGATGACAATGATTTCCTGTGCTGCCGTGCTAAGAAAGAGCGCCTTGTGAACATTCGAATGTTGCCAAATCCGCAGCGACACCGCATTGGCAGCATATGGAAGAGTATTGAGAGCTCACGCTTCGCGTCATCGCGCCTTCAATTTTTCAGACGCAACACAGACATCCATCAAGTACGAATAGTTGTATCTCTGCGCCGTCGTAAACGCGCACCCTTTCCCTCGCTTTATTTCCATATTGTGTTTGTTTCCGTTTGTCCTATTTGTAATGATGCTTCAAATTAGTAGTCATAAAGCAGAGCATTGTGAGTTCACGACTCACGTCATCGCGTCTTACATACTTCATATGCAATGTGGACATGCATCTTGTGCGAATAGTTGTATCGCGTTTACACTTTAGATGCCTCTTATTTTTGAATTTCGAGATAAATAAAGGTAATTTTGCCCAAGATATGCCATGGTGTGTCCAAATCAATAGTAATTTTGAAAAGGAAAACATTAGTTTAAAGGTCTCTCAAGAGGTCTATAAAGGGTGCGTATATCTAAAAATCTAACCGACCATCGCTTGTAAGGGAGTAACTCATTGCAAATGAAGGAGGAGGATGATAAAGCGCCTGTATGTCAACAAAAAAGTGAAAAGTTCACAGGAAAGTGTTTAAGCTTCAGAGAGTAGTTCTTGGACCTCTGTTCACAACTATCATGCGTAAAGGCACCTTTCTTTACTTCTAACTCTCTCTTTTTCCGTTCATTTAAGAAATTTTCCGCATATATTCTCGGTCGTAATTTTTTATCTCTCCTTATTTTGCTATCTGTCAGAGGGGCGAATTTTCGGCGCGCCAAGGGGGCTCATCTGCCAATGGCAGAATGGCTTTATGACCAGTCCGACCCTGGACGAAAATTTCCGAAAATGTCCGAAAAACGGAGGACAAAATTTTTGTCCTCCGTTTAAACTGAATTATCTACAAATTCCAAGGAAGAGTACGCATAACTTTCTTCAAGCATAAATCTTTTATCCGGGGAGAATTGGCAACGTCTGAAGGCTCATACGGCGTTTTTCTCTGGCACGGTAGAATTCTAACGAAGGAGGGGTGGCGGCTATGCTGCCGTGCTAAGGAAAAACGACGTATGAATATTTGAGAGTTGCCAAATTTCTCCGAATAAAACATGTGTTATTGAAGAAAATTATGCGTGTTTTTTCTTGACATTTTTTCGATATTTCAGATTGGATTGTAAACAAAATTGCTGAAAAATTGGAGGGAAAATATTCAGAATTATCCCAGTAAATTTGTGGGTTGTTGAAAGAAATTTGGCAACGCCTGAAGGCTCATATGGCGTTTTGCCTTAGCACGACAGTATGCTGCTCTCAAATAAAGAATGAGTCTAGTCCGCGTGGCAAAATTTCCCACAAAAAACATGGTAGCCTTTATCAGTGGGAGTTAAGCCGGGGTGCTGGAACCCCCCCCCCCCCCCTCCAGAAACGGGTTATTCCGCGGTAATTTTCGGTTGTTTTCTTCGTGTACTACAATCAAATCTTATATTTAGGGTACCCTTGGAATATTGAAGGTTTTGAGAGATTGGGGAGGCCCAGATATTAGAATTTAAGGGGTCATGGCGCCCTGGAAGTTAAGACTTTAGGGTCACTCATTACCTATCGGAAACCTGACAGTGAAATTTAAATGGAACCGAGATGAGGATTTTTGTGGCCCCTGCATACGACTATGTCCATGAACTCATGAGCTCTGATTTCAATATTTTATCGGACTGTTAAGACGACGTTTCGGTGGGCTTAGAGAGTACTTTTTTGGAGTGAGGATGAGGGGAACCGAATTGGGGAAGAACCAATAAGATTATCTGCAAAGTGAGGAAAAGAAGGAGCAAAGTGAAGGCATTTGGGACAAACTGCGCAAACCGCCTTCAACTTACGAAGTATGCAACCCGCATTAAGAGGGTCCTTTTAACCGCGAACTCCCCGTGCCCCTGACCCTGAGCGTTAATCCGACCCTGGTTGGTGTGAAATGGTATGAATTTCGTCATCTAAAAAATACTTTAGTCCTCCTGAAAAAACTTCCTCTCCTCATGAGAAAATACCTTCTATTTAATAGCGAATTCCAGGGGTTACGTGATAACGGTTGGGATCAGGTCGCCACTCAATTTTTCACTTGTTTTTATGTGTTTTGGCAGCTGAGGATGAGTGGTAACAGCTCGAAACGTCCTGCCTTTTAGTATTTTTAATGTTTCAGCCTTACTTACCCATATTTTAATTCTCTCCTTATTCTTTATTTAAAAGCGAGCTTAATTCACTCTTCAAATATGAAAATTCCTCATACACCGGGGGGTAAAATTTTGAACGCAAGTGAAGATATCGAGAAATAAAAAAGCATGGCTGGGAGCCGGGCCGGGAGGTTCAGTTGAGATATTCTCGACGGAGCAGAGCATAGCGGGGGCAAGCGATGGGGGGATTGATAAACTAGGGCGACGCGCGTCGCGCGGCGATGACCATGAAAACAACGTGGTTATCAACAGATTCGGAGGTGATAAAAGATGACAAGACAGAAAGAAACGCTTCATCGCTGGCTTACGCGAAGTATCCAGTGCGATCACAGCAACTATCCGAAAGCACGAAACGGATCCAATCCTGGAATTCCTGTCGAAGTAATCCACCACTGAAACTCGAGGCACAACTTTGAACAGAGGGTTGATCCGGTGCAACACCCCACAAAATACACAAATTCCACACCGCTTCGCAAAGCCACTTACCGAAAAAGCAAAAATCCTGGAGAGAAAACGGGAAAAGTCACAGGATCCACATGAGGAACACAAAATCACGGGCCCGAAACGAAACTCGCGAAATTTTCGATAAACAAACTGAGGAGTCACGCACGCGGCACGACCAATCCGCGCCGGAGTTCGCTCGCTATTCACGATTTCACGGAAGCGAGCAGCTGCCCTCTCTGCCCCCTCTACGGCACCCCTCATCCCCTCCCCTCCCCTCCCCGCCGCCCGCCCGCCGCGCGCTCGGCGCTGTTGCTTGGCTTCGCAACATTGGGGAGGTGTAGGTTTTCTGTCCCCAACGGGGGGAATTCAAGAGGGGGTCTGACGTCAAAAAAAAAGTATAGTAATAAACCGTACAGTCCCCTTCAGAAATTAAACTCCTCCCCCCCGCGCCCGGCCTCCCTCGCCCTTCGGCGGGCTTCTTCCACCCCACGCGATTCCGCCGAGCGTGCAGGGCTTTTCTTGCATTTTGGAATTTTCGCTGTCGTCAGTGGATTCGGGCTGTCGTCGTCGTAGCTTGCCGCTTCTCGTTCGGATTTAGGGTTTTCCGATGTTGTCGATGAGCGCTCGCAATGCCTCCCTTCCAGCGGGACGATTATTGAAATTGATAGACAAAGCTATAGACAAAGAAGACTAAAGAGATATGGAGGGATCCTATTGGTAGAAGAGGGTGGTTACGATGGACAAAGCAGGTAGGAATAAGTAACGGCAACCCACGAGGGGCCCGATAGTTAGTCCATCATTGTCTCCCTTAGTCCATAGGAACCACCCGTTTTGACCAATAGGGTAGCTCCATACTCCCTATGTATTCTTTGTCGATCGTCTAGTCTATCAATTTCAATAATCGGCCCGCAGACCCCCGTTCCCCCGCTCTCGTCGAAAGGGAATCGCCGGATAACCAGGGTGGCAAAATTTCATGAGAAATAAAATCTTGAAATTTCACTCGGAATATTTCATGAAATTTCAGAAATTTGTGAGAGATTTTGAAAAATGCTGGTTCCTTTTCTTACTTCATAAAATATAAAAATTGAGGAGCTTTCCAAAAAATGGGCACATAGCAAAAAATAGCGGTTGAGAAAAATGCATTTCAAGTTTCCATCATTATAATTTCTGGCCACTGATGGTATCTTTCATCGCAGCGTGGACTCCCGATTTCGAACGAAAGTGTCACTGTCAGTGGCCATATAGTAATGATCAAAACTTCAAATGGATTTCTCTCAAACGCAATTATTTGCTGTGTGCCCTTTTTCCGGAAAGCTCATAGATTGTGAATTTCCTCTATTTGCGTGTGTTTGAGCGCGGGTTGCATGCTGTGCCCCCTGAAAAATATGAAATATTTCAGTCTTGTGAAATTTCATGAATCGTGAAATATTTCACTGAAATTTCCAATCTTTCATTTCCTTCCTGCGTTTCATCGCCACCCCGCGGCTAACTTGAGGGGGCCTTGGAAATGTCGGAAAATCCTGAAGAAAACTCGAGCAGATTATTAGCTTTTAGAGCGCGATTTTGAAATCTTCCCTTGCCCTTTTTTTGTAGTTTGGAGTTTGTAAGAGAGGTTCCCTTTCTTCACTTCTTCCTCTCTTCTTTTTTCTCCTTTTTTTCACCGCATTTTTCCCGAGTTATTCGTGGAACTCTAGTGGATATGTGCGTATAATTTTTCTGCCGGCAAAATTGAAATATAAGAACTGCGAAGAGGTAGATTTTTCCTGGGAAAATTGCGCAGTTTTTTTTAAGCTAAATCCTCCGGTGCGTATGGAAAGGGGATAGCTAGGGGACACATATTTGCCGATCGTAAAGCCCTTAACACTGAAAATCCGTTACTCAACTCGTTCTCCCACCCCGTAGCTCTCCCCGTAACCTAGATCTACAACCACTTAGAAAATTACGTAACGCTTTGATCACTCCCTCCCAACTAAGCTTTTCGTCATGAATTCTGGGTGAAAAATTGCCAACTTGCGTAGGTTAGATTTCGGTGAAACCGGCGTTACGCACCTATTTCGGCGCTACGTAATGCAGCCATGAACTTTACCCTTCACTGTAACGCATACGTGTCTCAAGCTCAGAGTGTTACGTATTTTATGGAGGGTTTCTTAAATTGTCACTTTAATCGAATACCTCCAAATTATCTCAACGAATTTAAATTCAATCGGGAGAGAGGAAAACCCCTCATTTTATCTGCAATATTCTCCAGCGTTCTCAGATTTTTGTCGCAGCTTTCATCCACCCGTGATGAAGTCCGAGCGAAAAAATGGAAACAGCTAATGACGAAAGAATACCGCGCGCTAAGTGTGAAAGTTCTCCCGCCTCCATCAACCCCGAGTTAAAAATAACGCAAAATTAGACCCGCAAAAAGGTTCCCCGCGCGAGAGATTTTGCCGAAACGCAAAAAAGTTCGAAAGTGAGGCCGATACCTACTTTTTACCGCGCGGGAAACGGCGGGTTTTCCCCCGAAATCTAGCAACAGGAACCGTTCGGCTTCGACACATAACTCCCCGGACATTTTTTGGCCCGGGTTCAAGGAGTTAAAAGACTTTTCAGCAGCGGCGACAATTTTTCGGAGCCCCCCGTTTTTATTTCCATCGTAAACGTAGGTATTCGCGTCGGATCCGCGACCGGCCGAGCTGTCACGGGGCCCGAAATGACGGGTGGAGAACTTGCGAAAGGGGGAGACGAAATAGGTCGTTATGTCACTCCGTTTGTGATCCACGCATCGATCGGATAAGATGAGCTATCATCTTTATATCGTGAGTTCTCTTGCTACCCAAAATTTAATTTTTCATCGTGGTTATGGGTCCGTGCATACTGCATAATTGAATCGGTCCGTTACAAAAGGGTTTTTTTTTTTTTTTTTTTTTTTTTTCAAAAATGTACGACTAGCCCCTTACGGGGCTATTAATTACAAGAGTTTTAACAGTATACTTAAAGCTAAAAACTTACTAAGGCTAGATTTTTATGTTTTTCCTACTAACTAAGCAGGGTTGGACTGGCTTGCACCTAAGGGCGTCGACCCTTGGCTGGTTCAAGGGGCGTAATGCGATAATTCCTGGTAGGGCATCTCTTACGTGGAGAGGGATTCAGACAATTTTGGCAAAGTAGCATAAGTTTACGCTATTTTCAGATTTAAAGTTTCTTAATCGTACAGAGTAGAAATTGCAAAACTGAACGTATTGAAGTACCCACTAAACGTAAGTAGCCACTAGATGCATCCAAGCACCATTATTTCCGAAAGAACCGAGCCAGTGCTGCGGTTTACTCGGGCTTAAGACGTGGGTCTGCAAATTTATCCTAAAAAGAATCAGACAAGAACCTGAAAGAAGAAGAAAGAACGAGTATCAACACAGCCGCAGACAAGAAAGACGTATTTTAACTTTTCTCCCAAATATGAGCGATATGTCATTGACAGCATGCAGCAGAACATTGAGAGCTCACGCTTCGCGCCATCGCGCCTTCAATTTTTCAGATGCAGCACGGACGCCCATCAAGTACGAATAGTTGTATCTCTGCGCCGTCGTAGACGCGCAGCCTTTCACTAGCTTTATTCCCATATTGTGTTTGTTTCCGTTTGTCTTATTCGTAATGGTGCTTCAAGCACTACATGAGTAACACAACCAAAGGTATAGGAGATGTTTTCGGGTCTCTTTTTTAACTTTTCTCACGAATCTGAGCGACACACCTCATTGACAGCATACAGCAGAACATTGAGAGCTCACGCTTCGCGTCATCGCGCCTTCAATTTTTCAGATGCAGCACGGACGTCCATCAAGTACGAATAGTTGTATATCTGCGCCGTCGTAGACGCGCATCCTTTCACTGGCTTTTTTTCCATATTGTGTTTGTTTGCGCTTGTCTTATTGCTTCAAACTAGTAGCAAAGAGCAGAGCAGAGCATTGCGAGTTCACGACTCACGCCATCGCGTCTTAAATTTTTCCATATGCAAATGTGGACATTCCATCTTGCGCGAATAGTTGTATCGCGTTTGCACTTTTAGATGTCTCTTATTTTTGAATTTAGAACCCGAAGATATGCTATGATATGTCTAGATCTATAGTCATTTTGAAAAAGGAAGAAAATGTTTAAAAGGTCTCCTAAGAGTCTATGAATAGTTGCGTATGTCTAAAATCGAACCGACAATCGCTTAACAAAAGGAAGTTACACACAGCGAATAAAGGAGAAGGCTCAAAAGCGCCTGTTGTCAACAAAAAAGGTGAATAATTTCACAGAAAAGTGTTTACGCTCAGAAAGTAGTTCTTGGACCCCTGTTCACCACTACATGCGTAAAAGCACATTTATTTACTCCTAACTCTCTCTGCTCCCGTTCATTTAAGAAATTTTCCGCATACATTCTCGGTCATAATTTTTTTCTCTTCTTATATTTTGCTATCTGTCAAAGGGGTGCGTTTTCGGCGCGCCAAGGGGGCGTATCTGCCAATGGCAGATTGGCCTTATGGCCAATCCAAGCCTGTAACTATGGCTAGATTTTTATGTTTTACCTACTAACTAAGGCTAGATTTTTATGATTTTGCTAAAGGCTAGATTCTTATGTTTTTTAAAAGGGCTCAAGCGCCAAAAATGAGAATTTGAGAAAAATGGTAATAACCGTTTTAATCGACCCCTTATAAATTATATAATATAAATTACTCTCTAAAATTTTCAGGCAATTTTGCACGCAATTTGATCTAAAGAATCTGAAAATCTCAAGGAAAAATATGCCTGAATGTTGACAAAAATACATGTTTTATCATGGAAAATTTGGCAACTCTCGAATGTTTATACGGCGTTCTTTCTTTAGCACGGCAGTATTGTCAGCATTTGCACTGCCGAGCCGAACAAAAACCACGCATCTAAGGGGTTTTCCCAGAGTTACGTGATTCTTCCATACAATAGGGCGGTTAGACGCTGTGTCCACGGCTGCGCCACGCTGCGACTCCTCCCTCTGGCACGTTCCACCCCGTATCGTCCCCGAGCCGGCGAAAATTACGAAAAGAGAAAGCCGCATCCACAATGCCCCAGTACGTAAAACCACGCAATTCCGATCGTAATGCCGGGTAAACACGCGGTTTTTGCCCAGCGCTGGGGTTGCAAAATTCGGGGCTACTTCGCTCGCGTTAACACCCGCTCGACAACTTTCCAATCCGATCTATTTTCGAGTCGACGCGGGTAATGAACGCCATTTAAACGGATTCCAAAACCGCGGAAGGCGAGTGACAGGTCCATCCTCCCCTGCGCACTCTCTCCCCTTGCCCTTTGCCCTCGCGGGGCTAGGTAGCGGTATTTCTGGCCCCTAATGACCGACTCAGGGTCTCGATCTGCCGTGCTAAGGAAGAACGCCGTATGAGCATTCGAGAGTTGCCAAATTTCTCTCAACAAAATGTTTATTATTGAGGGAGGTTATGAAAATTTTTCCTTGAAATTTTCAGGAATTTTAGATCGAAATACCAACAAAATTCTGTGAAAAATTGGAAGAAAAATATTCATAAGTTTACCGGGGAATTCGTGTTTTATCAAAGGAAATTTGGCAACGCCTGAGGGTTCATACGGCGTTTTTCCTTAACACGGCAGCGATCAGGTCAGCGCCAGTCTTCGTCACATCCGACCTCGGGGCCCGATGGCCGGTGCCAGTTTCCGCTGTGGGCCCCCGGAAAGGTATGCGAACCCTCCTCTCACTGAAAGACTAGCATGGTATCGTATTGATAATCTAATGGATTATGACGCGTATATGTTGTATTGTTTCACCCGCTGTATGAAAAATGAAGAAACCAGGTATCTGAAGTATTTAATGATAAATGATCCTCTACATGTTAAAGGCTGAAATTGATGATATAATATTTTATATCTTAAAAAAAAAAAAAAAACAGGGGACCGGATGATACCCGGTGTTAGGGACTCGCAGTCCGCATGCAACCTCTAGCTCTATTTATTGGAGGGGATGGTTTCAACACAGTATTCTTAGTTCACTCATTAAGCTTTCAGTCGATGCGACAAGAGCTTAAAAAACAATCTTCATCTGAAACTTAATCAGGGCAGCTAAAGTTTAATCGGATCGTTGCATCGAGTGACCTGGCTCTTTCTGTCTAAAATGTTTACTTTTGCGTGCCATTAGAAGAAATTTCACTAAAATTTTCTGTTGGCAATGTTCATCAGTCTTCCAGTAAAAACGCGATTAGAGGAAGAATTTTGCAGCGTTGAACTGCAGTTACGGTCCTTCATGATTTATATTGCATCCCTAATTGATAAATGGACTGCATTTTGCAATTTGGAACTATAAATTCTGGCTCTTCTGGAAAAACACTTCCGTCCATAGAGAAACCAATGGCACATACGTTGTTTTTAAACCGGGCTAGAATTTATAGTTCCAAATTTCAAAATGTAGTCCAAATCTAAGATTGAAGAAATCTTGATATGCACTAACGGTGGATGACGTCATTCATGTTGCTTTTCGAAGGGTGACACCTTGACACCACTGACAGCTCCGTGAATAATGGACCTAGAAACTTGGGCGTTAGAACAAATGGACGTATTTATGCTAAAAGGAGCTATGTGCAAGTGGAAAGATGGGGTGTGCTCGTTAGTTGGGTCATAAGAAACAATGTAAAAGTGGATATAGTTCCTTTTGAGAAAATTGAAAAGCGGGATTTTTAATTAAATCAAAAGGAGCTAAGCGCCAAAATATGCTAACTCATGAGCCGCGGGCATGGGAAGAGAGCGTTGTGGACAGGGCTCATGAGTTAAAGACACGGATCCGCGGCTCGGAGTCTCCATCGTCGCCGCTGACGTCACTGGCGCTTTATATTCCCCATTCATTCTTATGGCCCGACCACTAACGAGCACACCCCATCTTTCCACTTCCACATATCTCCTTTTCGCATAAATACGTCCAAATATGATCATTTTCTGCCAGTTTTCAAGCTTAAACCGTCGAAACGCGATTTCATGTCATGCAGAACTGACCTTTTCACCCATTGACACCAGTTTGCACTCGACAACCGGTTACTGCGTATTGTTGAGTAGGTGATCTGAACCTGGGTCGGATCTCCTCTCGTGTGCCCCCCGGAGGATGCGCCCGGGTCCCGGGTATTTTCCGTCGTCGGCGTCGGCGTCGGCGTCGGTGGCGGCCGGGGCGGGAGTCTGGAGGCTGAGCCTTGGCGCCTTTTGGGGGGCCGCGCGGACAAAGGCGGGCCCGCAGATGTAAATTTAGGGGAAACGGGTCGGCGCGCCGCGGCTGGGGCCCCGGCTCCATCCGTCCCCGGCTCCGGCCCCGAGCCCCCATCCGCCATCCACCGCCACCGGGAGCCGTCCCGCACCCGTTGCCAAATTGCACTCAAAATCCCGTAATCTATACTATAAGCTCCAAGACCTCCTAATTTTGCGAAACTGGTAACGCTTAGTTCCAGCGTTCTACCGGGCCAATTTTCATGATTTTTGCGGCTATCGACGAGCAATTGCCTCTAGATAAGCCAACTCTTCTCAGATTTTCAAAATATGGCCCAGGTTTTTTTATATTACGTGGTAAAGTTGCGAATTCTCCCATTTAAACAATGTAAATTTATACTTTTTGTCATAGTTCGTTTGAGCGTTCTACCGGGCCGATTTCCATGATTTTTGCGTAAATCGACAGGTAATAGGCCCTAGATGAGCCCGTTGCAATCAGATTTTGGAAAAAGGACCCAGGTTTTTTTAAAATCACGTTATAAAAGTGAGTGAGTTTACAGAATGCTCCGGTACTGCTACCGCTATGCGCGGGAGGATGCGCAATGGTCGAGGAGGTTGCGCAGTAGCTGGGTAGCCTGCGCATCAGCTCTACACTTATCTACACAAGATTGGCACTTGCTACTTCATGTCGAGCAGTGGCCGAGTCGTCTAAGACGTCAATCGCGTCCGCTTTAATCACAGTATGGGTTCGATCCCCGACTCATGGAATCTTAATTATTACCTGACTATCATTGTTCATTGATTTACTGCAATATTTCATCAAGCAGTCATTCCAAAACGCGTCCTTTTAATTTTAAAGTAATTTTAGGTAAAGTTTAAAATTAAAGTATACCTCATATCGTATCTTTTTAGGGGAAAAATAAAACTAACACTGATAGGAGGGTAAAAATAGGGCCACGAGGCGACCCATTGATGGCGCGGAGCGCCTTCAGGGGGTTGGGCCGCGTAGCGGCCAGGGGGCGTAGCCCCCTAGTAATTACATAACAACCAAGGAATGGAGATGTTGCATGTGTGAGGAATTTGCGATTTGACTGTTGATTCTTATGTAGCAGTTCGCGCAAAACACGATGGTGCCTCTGGTTTTCTCTAAAAGTAACTCCCAAGCTCAAAAAAAGCTCTCAAGTTGAGGCCAAAATGGAGGGGATATCCCACGCTATCCTGAGAGTCCACCTTTACATTAAGACAAACTCTCCATGCAAAGATAGGGAGCAAATACATTACTGACAGGGTTGCCGTGATTTCAGTTTTGGCGTCTCCAAATAAGGTGGCAGCCCTGTCAA
This sequence comes from Bemisia tabaci, assembly GCF_918797505.1. Lineage (NCBI taxonomy): Eukaryota > Metazoa > Arthropoda > Insecta > Hemiptera > Aleyrodidae > Bemisia > Bemisia tabaci. The sequence continues at coordinate 40,792,438 of NC_092798.1, forward strand.
TGTATTTGCTCCCTATCTTTGCATGGAGAGTTTGTTTTGATGTAGAGGTGGACTCTCAGAATAGCGTGGAATATCCCCTCCATTTTGGCCTCAACTGAGAGCTTTTTTTGAGCTTGGGAGATGATTTCAGAGAAAACCAGGGGCATCATCGTGTTTCTCGCGAACTTTGACAGAAGAATCAATGGTCAAATCGCAAATCCCTCACACATGCAACGTCTCCATTAAGCAAAAGTTGTTCGATAACTCGATGTTCGCTTACCTACTTCCGGTGTGTATTTCATTCACCCTGAGCTCAATCCACACCTGAATAAAACCAATATAGAGGTATCGAACAAATTTTACTCGACTATTGGTTTCAGGAGATATGGGTAATGGAGATAATGTCTATGAAAGACGAAGAGGAAAGGGAAAAAGAAAAAAAAACAGCAATTTATTCGGTCCCATGTGATGATTTCCTGTAGAGGTTTAAGACAGGAGTAAAAGTGAGAGCAAGGAGGAAAGTGTTCGGCGTTCCTTAAACACACCTGGCCTGGCTTAATATTTTTGGGACCCGTGCCTCATTTGAGGGCGGCATATTTATGAGCCCCCTCCCCCTCCACCACTTCAGGATTCCTATCCCGTGCTCATTCCTGGAGTTTTCTTCACAGTATAATAGGTCCCAATATGAATCCGGCGTTTGTTGCCATTATCTCTGTTTTGAGAAACTGATCAGACATGCGAACTGGCCTTATGCGTATAGAACGCGACGCAAAATGTCTCAATTGCGCCCCCCCTCCCCTCCCCCAGGGGGCTACGTTATGCGATATTTGAATGACCCCCAATCGATTTGGCTGAATTGATTGCACCTATTACATTGGGCTAGTTGCGCGCTATCGGTGAAATCGTGTTTTGGTGATATGCACGTAAATCATAACGGGGCCCTTTGCGTTACGAGTGGAATTCAAGGAGACAGAGTTAAATTGAAAATAGTTTTCCAAATTTATTTCACCCCCTTCCATTCACAATTTTAGAGGTGACAATACTCCCTTCGCCCTCTTGGGTCTATTGGTACATTAAAAGGGCACTAAATTATACCGCCGTACGAATGAGGAACATCGTATGAGCATTCGGATGGTGCCAAATTTCTCCCGCTAAAATATCTACTTTTTAGAAAAGTAATGAACATGTTCCCTGAAATTTTCGGATACTCTCGGTTGAATTGCGCTAGAATTTCTTCATAAATTTTAAGAAAAATATGCACAAGTTTCTGAGAATTTTGTATATTATCAAAGGAAATTTGGCACGTTCGATGGTTCATACGTTGTTTTGCCGTGACAATTTTGCCGTGCTAAGAAAGAACGCCGTATGAACATTCGAGAATTGCCAAATTACCCTTGTTAAAATATGTATTTTTGACGACATTCATGCACATTTTTCTTTGAAATTTTCAGATGTATTAGATTGAATTGCGTACGAAGTTGTCTGAAAATTTTGGAAAATAATATTCGCAATTTTTCCGGTAAATTCGGTTTTTATCGGAGGAAACCTGGCAACGTCTGATGGCTCATACGGCGTTTTTCCTTAGCACGGCAGAATTAAGGTGGTAGCTTAATCGAAGCCTGAAATCTAACGCCACCAAGAGCGCTAACTGAGATTGCTAAGATACCCCCAAACGCAAACGTGGGCAGTTAGGTATCGCGGCGCGCGGCATCCGGAAACCCCCGAATTCCATAGATTTGCTGAAAGTGCGGGGGGATTTTACGGAGTCCGACAACATTGCTATGAGGTGAGGCCCAGAAAGACACTGTTGTCTGATTTTTTGTGGAAATCACATATATCTGCTGTCCATATGGTAAAGGTGGAGACGAAATAATTTTACTTTTTTGCCGATTTGACGTCTTTGTGGGGACTGCTCATCGCAGCAGTTACCAAGTGCTGTGATGACTCCGATTACTTAATAACCAGGTAAAAATATGGTATACTATATATGGACTCACTGTTTATCTGTGCGTGTCGTTTGCGAATGGCTCGAAAACTGGGAGAGGGTCTGTAGAAGTAAATAAAAGTCCAAAATTAATCATGACCCGATGAAAATTTTTGGCTTTTCCTCGAAATTTCGATTTTTGAATTGCAATCGTCAAAACTCTGTGACGCCGATTTGGTTTGAGAGTACGCATTTTTCATCTCTAAGTGTTCGTGAAACACCCCTGTATGCCTTGCATCATATTTTTTTGTAACCTAGGGCCACTTTTCCAATGAAGATCACAGTTTTGGCCCATGCCCCCTCTCGATTCCAAGGCCACTTTTAATCGTTGGCACCAAACCTTTCAAACCACCTTTTGGATAAGAATTTTAAATGGTTTTCTCTCGAAATTTCGATTTTTGAATTGCAATCCTCAAATCACTGTAACGCCGATTTGGTTTAAAATTTTTACGCATTTTTCATATGTTCGTAAAACACCCCTGTATGCATTGCATCATAATTTTTCGTAACCTAGGGCCACTTCTCCAGTGAAGATCACAGTTTTGGCCCAATTAATGCCCCCTTGCGATTCCAAGGCCAATTTTAATCGTTGGCACCAAACTTTTCAAACCACCTTTTGGCTAAGAATTTCAAATGGCTTTTCCTCGAAATTTCGATTTTTAAGTAGCCATCGCCGATTTGGTTTGAAATTTTTACGCATTTTTCGTCTCTAAGTGTTCGTAAAACACCCCTGTATGCCTGTAACGTAGGGCCACTTCTCTAGTGAAGATCACAGTTTTGGCCCAATTAGTGCCCCCTCGCGATTCCAAGGCCGCTTTTAATCGTTGGCACCGAACCTTTCGGACCGGACCCGAGCCAGCCCCGAACGAGCGGATCGCATCGAACTCGAACAGTTTTATTTGTCGACGGAGCCGGCCGCTCACCGGCCCGGCATCCACTTAGGAGCCCCCCGCCTCGCCCCCTCCCCGGGAGCCAGCCCATTTTTTAGCGGAAAACGCCGGGGGCCCCGTAGGGATCGTCGGGCACGAAAATTAAAACCACGTCCGCCTGTTACCATGTTATTTCTCCCCTCGCCCCAGCGCCGTGGCCGTGGGTTGAGGGCTCTGGGACCCGGCTCAAAAGGAGGGTTCGGGCTGGGGGATAGGGGCGGCCCACGGCGCGGAAGAATAGGCCCACTATCCGCTATCTCTCCCCGGTTATTATGCTCCCTGTTGACCCTCGCTGCCGGATCCACCGCGTCCGTCCCCCGCGAGGTGGTCTCAGGGGGTGAAATCGGCAACCCTGTTGTTGACTTGCTTAGCCCTTGGCCCCAGCCCACCACCCCTCGCGGACCCCTCGCGAGGTTGCCAAAGTGGCGCTGTAATCCCGTCGTCGGGCCCCCCTCTTGGCTCCGAGGGGCGCTGTCGCTGCTCCGATATCGATCCCGCGGTCAATGCAGCTGTAACATATGCCCCTTTTCCGATGCGTCAGCCGCCGTATCAAAAATCACGCACGCGCAACTTTGATGCCACCCGTTATCTAGTATATCGTGATGCCCAACATCAAAGTATAACTTAAACTACTCGTGTTACTTGCGGTTGCAGTTTCTTTGCATCTTTTCAAGACACGTTTTAATTTTTTGGTTTCGGATTATCTGTAAAGCGAACACGAGGCGTGTTCATGAAATTGTGCGTTTTATCTACGTATGATCGGAAGTGTCACCCCCGAAAGTGATGGATGGTGATTTGGTTTCATTGGATGCTGCGAAAATCGCTGATTTTCAGTTTATCATCGTATAGAATATTTGTTTTCCAAGACTCCTGGAAATTTTTAGACTTCGTTTTAAGGGTTTTGAGGCTTCTTTATTGGTTTGGGGGATGCGAAAATTAGGCCAAGGGCCCAGTAAAATCCAGCAATACAAAAGTTTGTAATTAGAAAAATGGGCATTGTGCTGTAGCCGATTCAACATAAAGGAGGCTATCAGCGGCAATTGTTTAGTTTTTTAAAAGAGCTGGTGCTTAAATTTGGGAGCACTTTTTTCAGCCACTGTATCACCCACCTTTTCACTAAGCTCGCGTCACAACATTCGTATACACTAGTATTTGTAAGGTTGCATTATAAGCATAAAGCAAATAAAATGTAAGAATTGCCATCATGACGAATTTGTGAGTTGCCTCTTTCAAGCCTGTGTGTTTCTAGGGCCTTCTTCCTATTTTATGAACCTTCTGCATCTTCTTCCTGGCAGAAAATGAACACATTTAAAAGAGAGAAAAAATCGTTGAAGGGAAAAATGAGGACTATGTCGGGAGACGGGCGTACGTAAAAGGTACGGTGTTTCGAGAAAAAACGTACTCGAAAGTTTGAAATGGTGTCTCGATAAACTGCGTGGACCGATCGGTTGGACCAAAAGCAATTTCAATAACGTAGATCGTGGATCCCCAAGTTTTGAAATCCATTCTAAGTGTGAATAAAACGAGGTTTAAAAAAAGGCGTATTTTGAGATATATATACGCCCTTTATCCGACATAGTCTTCAAATGAGGACGATACAAGAAAGAATAAAGAGAGCATACGAAAATCTTCTCGGATGCGCTCTTTCATAATTTTTTAATCAGAGATGGAAAAACTCCTTTTTCAGCAATCCCCAGGGATCTTCAATCATACGTGTACATACAGAAGATAAACTTCAGCTAAATATTTTGAACTTCGAACGCTGTAATTTTTCACGCAGACGCAGAGTGTTACCGCTGTTACCGGAACTAACGTTTGATTCTAGGCAATAGTCCAATTGGACGTATTTCTACCAAACAGACCTATGTGGAGGTGAGAAATATGGGGTGTGCTCGTTAGTTCTCTGGCCGTAAGAGTGAATGAGAATAAAAAAGCGCCAGTGACGTCAGAGGCAATGATCGAGCGCGAGCGCGAAGGGGAGATGGTCGTCGGGGCGCTGTAACTCATGAGCCCTGTCCACAACGCTCTCTTGCCATGCCCGCGGCTCATGAATCTCGCATTCAGTTGGCACATAGGTCTGTTTGATAGAATGTAAAATCCCGCTTTTCCAATTCTTCAAAAGGAATCACGCCCACTTTTACATTACTTCTTATGCAGCTTTCTAGAGCACACCCCATATTTCTCACCTGCACGTACGAGTAGGTCTGTTTGGTAGAAATACGTCCAATTATCAAGTCATTAGTCCCATAATCTTAAGCACTAGCAGGCTTTGATAACTCAAGAGAAGAAAAAAAAACCCTTGATTTACGAAGTAGACCCTTATTCCTGCATGAAAAACTGCCAAAGGCTTTCTGGGAATTCAACATGTGCAATTTTTGATAATGTTGCTGGTACGAGGGGCAGGGGCAAGCAATGAAACCAAAAAATTCTCTATGGTAGGGGGCCACAGCTCATTATTTTGAACGAGGAAAATGTAATTAATAAAGCCATGCACTTAGAGTTTTTCCATGATGTCTGTGACGCACTTCCACTGTGATTTTTTTTTCTTCAATTTTTTACTGAGGGGGCACTCTCTAAAGTTCAATAGGCAAGGCAGTCAGAAACATGTTTTAGGCTAAAACCTACAAATCATGGCAGGAAATCAGAACGATTGTGCATGTCTCACGATCAGCCCGTCCTACATTGGAAAATTTTTGCGAACTTATTCATAAAAGCCAATTGATGGTAAAGGAAGAGGTTTACTTTGAACTTAGGGCATGCTATATGGTACAGTCGCGAAAGATAGTTACCTAGGTCGTGCGAATATGCAATATGCACCAACCTTCTGGAAGCAATGTGCACTCCTCCCAAGTGCGCGCTCAGTGGTATGAAAAAACAAGTCGCAACGGATTTCTCATCGTTTCACCTGAATTTCTTCGGAATTTCCTCTCGAAATTTTTTGCGTGCTATTCACTTTCGTAAGGGGTATACCCACCTGGCCCCTTCATGAATCGATATATTTCCATTAGTTTAAATGGAGAAGAGACAATGTTGCCAAATTTCTGGAATCGCCGATGGCGAAAAAGGGTTTCAGAAATCCAAATTTTCTAGGTCCCTTAATGGTCATGTCCATGAATTTCTCTGCTGAAGACATGCAATGAAAAAATAACAAACCATTTTTGGACAGGAAGCGCACACTCATATCCAGGGAATGGAGTTAAAATTCCATGGCTGGGTGCAACGAGTTTAGCTGCAGGCTGATTTTTGAAATTGATAGACTAAGCTATAGACAAACAAGACACAAGGGATACGAAGGAATCCTATTGGTAGAGGCGGTCGGTTGCAATGGACAAAACAGGTTGGTAGTAGACTAACTAACGGAAACCCACGAGAGACCCTATCGTTAGTCTCTTCTTTTCTCTCTTAGTCTATAGGAACCAATCATTTCAACCAAAAGGATCGCTCAATACTCTATATCGACGGTGAAACTACCAAACCACGTATCTCGGTTTGCGACGTCGCAGACTTCCTGTCATACTTTATTTTTTAAATAGAAAACTACTCAACGTCAATTCGTGAAAACTTCCGTGATTTTTCCTCTTTGTGCGGAGAAAAATCTGTGAAAATTGTAAGGAATGATATTGACTTGATCTCCTTCAAAAAAATAAAATGTAAGTGGAGATTTTTAAACACCGCAAACGAGATATGTGGTCTGGTAGTTTCACCGTCGATATGTCTTCTTTGTTCATAGCTTCGCCCATAAATTTCAACAATCAGCCCGCACGCCACATAGGATTTCACTGTCCAGCAAAGCAAAGCTCCGAGCTTTCTGTGCGACGTCAATCACGGAGGCACGCGATCAGGCAGGCCAGGCCAAACTCGATCAGTCGACAAAATGTCGAAATTTCTTTTCGGTGCCTCACGTCATCGGTTGACGCTGCGACCATCAACACCAACAGGAGCGGACCCCCTTCTGCCGCGCTGGGAGACTCCTCGTCGCTACTATGCCAAGGCCGCCTGCATCCGTTAATTGGGAAGGTAGGCTGACATTCCGAAATATGGTTTTGCCGACGAGACGCGCTGCGCGGCGCCAAGTAGGAGGCGACAACCCGCCCGAAACTGTCCCGATCAGCGAAAACAACCCAACTCCCACGAGGATCCGTACCGGATATGCGATTTTTACTCAGCGCGGCGGGTGCGATTTTGTTCCTTCGGGACGGATGAAATCGCGTATCTCCGGGCGTGAATCTAGGGTGGATGCGCGGTTTTCGGGAATCTGGTTTCGCCGCGACACCCGATTTGCCGTGCTAAGGAAGAACGCCGTATGAGCATTCGAGAGTTGCCAAATTTCGCCGGATGAAACGTGTATTTTTGACGAAATTTATGCATATTTTTCCTTGAAATTTTTAGATATTTTAGATTAAATTGCGAACAAAATAGTGTGCAAAATCGGAGGAAAAATATTCGTAAATTTTATAGAAAATTCGTGATTTACCAAAGGAAATTCGGCAACGCCTAAAGGTTCATACGGCGTTTTTCCTGAGCACGGCAGCGAACCTCGCCCGATCGCCTCGCGAACCCGTAAAGGGCGTGTGCGGCACATATCATACCGTATACGAGGTGAGGATGCGTTGCTGCATGCATTCAACTCGCTCTGTTTGCAAGTGAAATTGCGTCACTTGACATTAAAGTGTCATACGTGTTGCCGACTTCCGTTGGAATAAGTCGGTTCTGCCGTGCTAAGGAAAAACGGCGTATGAACTTTCGAGAGTTGCCAAATTTCCCTTGCTGAAACATGTATTTTGACGACATTCATGCACATTTCCTTTTGAAATGTTCAGATGTTTTAGGTTGAAGTGCGTACAAAACTGTCTGAAAATTTTGGGGGAAAATATTTACAATTTTCCCAGTAAATTCTGTTTTTATCGAAGGAAACTTGGCAACGTCTGAAGGCTCATACGGCGTTCTTCCGTAGCATGTAGCATGGCAGCGTTGAAATGAGTCAGTATCTGCCGTGCTGAGAAAAAACGTCGTATGAACATTCGAGAGGCGCCAAATTTCCTTCGATAAAATGTTAAATTTTGAGAGTAATTAATTAGGAATGTTTTTCCTTGTAATTTTCGGATACTGTAGAATGAATCCCGAATATAATTCTGTGAAAAATGGCGAGAAAAATACCCACAAGATTTCTGGCAAACTCACAATTAATCGAAGGAAGTTTGGCTACGTCTAAGCACGTCTGAGCACGTCAGAGTTGTGCGGGTCATTGAATCGTGTCTTGATGGCTGATCCTAAAGTTTTGAGATCAAAATAAAACGAGAAACAAGAACAAAACACTAAGAAACATGGCCCGAATTGCATGAGTAACAAAGTGGTAAAAGATTGCTGGGTCTATACTATTTTGCGCTGAAAATAAGGCCCAAAATTTCAATTAGAGTCAAAAATTTGGAGCGCTAATGCGTACGAGTGCACGATAGATTAGAACTAGTGACTTTTAGTGCATTAGAGCTCAACATACTCTAATTAAATTTTTTAAACTTTTTGGCCTGATTTTCCCCGCCAAATAGAGTGGCTCCAGCACTATATGACCACTTTGTTCAAATGTGAAATAATAAGGTGATTTCACGATAAGAGGAATAGTCGTGTCGCCGTGGGTTATGAACGATATAGGGCAAAACGATTGAAAACCAAATGAATAAATCAATAGGAATGATGTCCCTGAACCTATCCACGCTAAAAAATATGATAAATTATTATCATATTTCATAATATGAGACTTTAAAGGCCGAAAATGTCCGGTCGGTTACGCGTCGCCAACCCCGATTTTGAAGCAAAAGAGCAATTTGCGGTAACAAATCAGTACTGATCATGAACTCTTTGGCAATATTTGCTGAAAAGAGACTCTAATGTTCAAGAAAATTGCCAGTTTGAACTGAAATGTTTATTATTGAGCGAGAAAAGTCATTAGAAAGAGGTGTCGCCACATTTGGCAACAAATTTTTGCAGTTGTATTGAGTGCAGTGTTTATCTCGCCAGACGGAGTCAGGAGTTTCAAAATTGCCATCAAATTGTTCGCTGAAGTCTTCTCGACAAAACCATTACTGATAAGTCAGTTTTTTTTACAATGAAAACTTTAATTATTATGAAAACCAGTGATTTTTAGGTGTGTAGCACTAATTCCTCACTACGCAAAAACCTCAATTTAATATTATTAAACTAAAAGGAAGTCTCCAAAGTTTAGAAAACTTTTAAGGCAGCATCAATTCCACCTCATAACTCAAGAATTGCCAAGTTTCATCTTTTGTATCATCTTTTATCTCACATTTTCAAGTGTCGGTTACGCTGCGTCTGTTACGTAACCGACACAATATGGCAGGGCCGCCATGTTTGCGTGGACCTCCAGCAGTCCCGCGGGAAGCGCTGATACCTGATTCAATGGCTTGTTTATCAATCACTTTAACTTTGCACTGAATCAAAATAGAGCGTGCCAAAGCTGGAAAAAGGAGGTTCAATACCTTTAAAATGAGGTAATGAAATCCTGTTAAAATTGGTGCACTTTTATTTTTAAGGTATTTCACATTTTAACTATTCCTGTTATCGTGAAATCACCCATAAGTAAATAGAAAAGTTTGCTGATAAACACAATTTGTAAGCGAAAAGTGTCGGTGGCAGGAAAGACTTCGAGGCGACTTCGTCGGGCGTACAGAAGAACGTGGTCTATCATCAATTTTTCCAGATTGTCTGTGACAAATTTTGCACGAAACACCTTAAGTCTCAGAGGAAAAATGTTGCTCACAGAAAATATTTCCCTTTATCAAGAGAATGCTGCGGTGATTGGATGGAAGCTGTCAGACAGCCCCCCTTCCCCCAGGAAAAAGAAAAAAACAGAGATAAAAAGTGGTAATGTATCTCCATTAGCATTAGACAAAAATGCTTAGTGTGTAATCAGACGTTATTATTTTTTGCTCATCCATGCGTTCAAACCACCAACGCAAATTTAGGACACGTAAAACTGTTCGAAATCAAGCAACAGGAACAAATCTACATTCCGCCTTTTTGAAAGAGCCTCCCTACTTAGCGGAGGATTTGAGTTAAGGTGGATCTGGGGTAATTCTACACTCAAGCCCCTCGGCATATTAAAAACTAAGCGTCTGAAAGCTGAAACGTCGGCCTTGGGCAAATAGAACGTTTTTTCTATGCATTTTTACGGAAAGTTCCAATTGCTGCTCAGTTCATAAGCGGAAACTGAATGGAGCAAATGAGACATATCTTACAATTAGTACGATTACAAGAACCTAGCTGGCCTTAGTGTTAAATGAAACTTTGGGTGGTTTTTGAAAAAGTTCCGAAATTCTAGCTCGAATGCCGACACCCTCCGTAACTTCCGTAACTCTGTATTTTACAATCGCCCCAGCGGCGATGCATGAATCATCGACTGTCGATATTTTCTCATTTGAAGCTTGAAGAATCGATTACTAAGGTGTCCGCTACAAACACCATGATAATCAATCCTTTTCCATTGGTCTAAATGGGAAATCAATCGATTTATCGCAAAGCACGACGCGCTTCTAGATCGCCCGCATCGGGCATACTTTTTTATTGCACATGGTACCTAGGACTTTTTTTCAAAACTCTCCATGCAAATGGGCTCCATTTACCAAATTTGGTCCAGCTAAGTTACACTGCATTACGCGAGAAGCAGCCAATGGGGAAGCACTTTACTTATTGTTAACAGTGATTCCAGGTCAATTTACTGATCGAGGAGTAACCCGTCATTATAAACGTAATTTATGGCAACATACGGATGGCATACCCCAAAGAATCCCCCTGCGCACAGTGGAGCGAGTCAATTGGAAAAGTCAGACAAATCACAAAATCCGGAAACTTGGAAAGCTTTTTTTTTTTTACATTATGAATCAAAAAAGTTTAAGAGTGGTTACATTGTTTCTTTCGTGAAATTTCCTTTCAGAATCACCCCTTGAAATTGAAATTGTGACGAAATAAACATCAAAATTTGAACTTATAGCCAAAATTTCATGTCCGACCTCTTCTATTATTTCGTCCCACTGTGCGGTGATGGGGCATCGCGTAGGTAAAATGCTCCCGGACGCGGGATCGAAGTCCACTTTGCCGCGCTGAGGAAGAACGCCGTATGAACATTCGAGAGTTGCCAAATTTCCTTCGATAAAATGTTCAATTTTGAGGAAAGTAATGCATATTTTCCCTTGAAATTTTCAGGACTTTTCGGCGGAATTGCGAGAAAAATAATCTGAGAAATTGGAAGAAAAATATTCGTAAGTTCGCCAGGAAATTCGTTTTTTATCGAAGGAAAGTTGGCAACGCCTGAAGGTTCATACGACGTTCTTCCATAGTGCGGCAGCACTGTCCGTCGAGAAAACCTGCGGCCGAAATCCCCGCCAAAACGAGCGGGGATTTCCGGGCCAATCATCGTGGGGGAAATCCGTGGAACTGCAGCGGTTGCAGTTCTGGCCAGCGACGGCGGGAAGGGTGAAACGTGAGAGGGTAGGCGCCCACCGGCGGGGATCCAACCCCGTGTCATTAGGTAATCGGTCAAAGGGTTGTCACATTAGGGGCGAAATTTCTCTGTTTCAAAACGAGCTGTTAGGAAATGAGAGAGTTAACTGATGTCATCAGTAGTATAGGTATGATAATTTGTATTTTTGAAATGGAGGGCATTTTGCGATAGGGAACTACTGTTTCTGGCTCATCCACAAAAGCACCTATCTGCATAGGGAAACTAATGGCACATATGATGTTTTGAAATTGAGCCAGAAATAGTAGTTCCTTTATAAAGTGTATAGTCCAAATATGAAAGAATGTCAAAAGAGGACCAGGGACCTTTGTCAACAAAAAATTTTGTTGACCAGCAATTTTTTCTAAGGCACTAGCAACGACTTTGCAATTCAAAAAGTGTCAATCGATGCAGAACTCGAGGTTCTTGAAAATAGTTTGGCTGTTGGCTTCCAATCATCGAAAGTTCGAATTTGTCGGTGAAATTTTGATTAGCCACTGTTTCTAAGTCACACGCAAAGACTAGCAGGAGGCGAGCAATATTTTAGTCTGACTTAAATTTGTTTGAAAAACCTACGTTAACCTGCGTTAACCTCGAAGGGGTGAAAAAACTGGACGAGAATTTTTTTGGGTTATAGGGCTGGTTGTGTGTGATAAACTTTTATTTCCATTGATTTTTATTTTATTCTTTGTATTTGTTGGCGACGCATGGTCGTCAGTGACGCACAAACGGGAATTGAGAGTTGACACACACCGAAAGAAAAAAAATACTCAATTCCAATTGGAAAATACTGGAGTGTTTTCCTCTAGCTCGACTTTCCCTCATCTTACGAGTCACCACCGGAGATTGGGGAAAAGTATAACTTTGAAAGGAACACTGGGAGGTCAACTCCAAAATTAACGGTAGTAAGCACGGTTACAAGTAATGCGTCGCGGTGGCTATCTGATTGCCCAAAAAAGTTCAGGCCAACATTGATGGCTTCTGTGTTTAAGCTGGGTATGAAGTACTGCTTCACCCAAAAAATTAAGAGTGCTTTATCATTTTTACATGTTTTTAATCAATTATAAAGAGTTGAATAGATAAATAGAGCTTGTTCCTAAATCGTCGAATGAAATTCAGATGAATTTACTGCGATGCAAAAGTGGACAACACAAGACACGAATCCTCTAGTAGGCAACTATTCCTGCATGGAGGATGCTTTCTCGCCTATCTTTAAAATTGAAGGCAAACCTGTAACGTGCGGAACCTCCATACCTCCATCGTGTTAATTTTGTCTCCTTAAAATGTTCGGTCGGAAAACGATAGGTACTGAAGGCACTTAATGATGAAAGCTTTATTCAAGAAGTGAGTACCAACAATAAGGGTATTGAATACGACTTAATTCGCGCATACGAGGGAAAAACGGAGAGCTTAAGATCGTTGATGCCCTGATACCAACAACTGAAAAAAAAAAAAAAAAAAAAAAAAAAAAAAAAAAAATTAAACAACTCGTAAATTTACGTAAAAAGAGATTCATTTGCGTATTTTTTAGGGCAGAAATTCAGATCAGTAAAATTTAAATAATAAAAGAATTCAACAGCTATTAAAAAGTCCATCGTCCTTTCTAAACACTTACAATTTTCAAAAAAAGTTGTAATAAAATCTCTAAAAATTGATGATATATTGTTTTTTTAACTTTTCAATTAAATGTTTATGTTTTGTGCATTTTAAACACAAGATAGAATAAAAGAACGTTGTCTTTTACGTAAGGTTCAACAATTTTTTCCAGAGATTCTTAAAAATGCTTTTCTACAGCTATCCACTAGGTTTCCTCGGAAATTATCCGATGCTCATTTTCACGTTTTTCCCAGGTCAATATTGAACCCTAAACTAAAGAATACCTCATTCATTCGTCCAGGAAAAAAGGGGGATAGTATCATAAATATTGGAGTTGATTTCTTAGCGAAACCTGAAATTTTCCCCGCTGTGTTATGTAATACCGGTGGCTCGACTCCCCCTGCCCCCTCTTGTCACCGCGTAACACAGTTAGAACCCTTCTCCTCTCCACCCTTTCAGCCCATTACGTAATTAATGAACGACCCGTTACTCGGATACGCAGGCAGTAGCCACGAATCCCAAAAATGCTGCTCAGTAAATCGGAGTCGAGTTTCGTCAGAAAATCAAATTTTAATCAACTTCTAAATGCACTGTCGATCGATCGACCACCCTTGTCCACCCTCCACACGCGTCAACTTTCGGAAAAATTAAAGTTCTTTCGATGGAGCAAGGTTTTCAACACTTAGAGAAGGTAGCTGACGCAGTCATTTGAATCAACTTGCATAAAAACAGCTCCTATCTAATTCTTCTAATTTTGAAAAAACTGGGAAAAAATGCTACACGCTCCTTTCCATTGATCGTACTTCTATGGCTATCCCAATTACTCCATCTATGATGCCAACAACTTCATCTTTTGTACCCTTGACTTGAAGTAAGCGCTAAGCACATGCTCAATGTAACAAGCCCTAAGAACAAAAAGGATTTGTCTTTGAATGAAAACCGTTTTAGTAGTGTTTTTTCATCCTGAGAAAAATACTTGTTGCATCAAAAAAGCGGCTATATATTCCGCCGAGTAAACCTATACAGTTATGTCTACGCGGATTTATGTGTACTCATCTTGGATTTTCATGTCTTTGTTGAGATAGAACCTTTATTTGCAGTTTAGTGTTTTTTCTCCCTTTTTTTTTACAACTGAGACAATTTTTCTTGGTGTGATGGCTTTTGGTTTCGAAAGCAGGAAACTTCACATCCTGAGAATAAATTGGACTACACTTTGCAATTCGGAACTAAAATTTCTGGCTCAACTTCAAAAACACTAATATACACGCATAGGGAAACTAATGGCACAGACCTTGTTTCTAAACTGAGCCAGAAATTTTAGTTCTTAATCGTAAAATGTAGTCTAATTGATAGTTTGCGACACTTTTGGTCCACATTTTGCAATTAAGAACTACAATTTATAGCTCATTATGGATATAACATACGTGTCATTTATTTCCCTATGTAGATAGTTGTTTTTGTGTATATGAGCCAGAATTTTTGGTTCCGAATTGAAAATGTAGTCCATTTCGCAAGCAAAAAAGGTGATTAAAACACGCTGTGTCCTCACACCCGCTCTTAGATTCAGAATTTTTAGAATTTTTTTGCCAGCATTTTTAGTTCCGAATTGCAAAATGTAGTCCATTTTGCAAGAAAAAAAGTGATTAAAACACGCTGTGTCCTCACACCCTCTTACATTCACGCGATTCATGGCGCGAACTACATGATCTCGAAAAGTTTTCATAAATTATACTTTTTCAACCCTCGCCACAACTGGACGTATTTCTGCCAAACGGAACTATGTGCATTAAGACATGAGCCCTGAAACCATAAGATTAAATGCATAACAGGGCTCACTTCATAAGTCACTTAGTTCCGTTTGGCAGAGTTACGTCCAACTCGAAATCCAAAGGCGAAGCCCCACGAGTGATTCTGGCGTGGAGCCTCGGAGCGGGTGCGCGCGGCTTCAAATTTCTCCTCGCGGGGGTTTCTCCGGACCCGAAATCCTCCCTCGACCCCTGGGAGGGCCGCCCCAACCCCCGCCACCCTCCGCGCCCCGCAAATAATCAACTCACAATCAGCAACCCCGACGACGGGGAGCCCAAAAGTATCTTTCCCTCCCCTGCCCCCGGCCCCGGCATTCCACCCTCGGCACCAAATCCCCCTTTATATTTTCCTCTTGCTCAACTATTCATCCCCCTCGGAACGGGAACCCGCTCTCCCTCCCTCCGGCTCCGGGCTCTGTCGGCTGCAGAGGGGCGTATCAGGTGGGGGCCGCGTCGCGTCGGCTGCCCCAGCGCCGCTCCCACCCTTTTTAATTATAGGTCCCCGCTCTCGCTTTCTTAGGAACAAAAAGGGGATCTCCCGCTCGATATTTCGTTTCGGGATTCCGGCTCCCCTCTTGCACCATCAAACACAATTTTTCGGCCGCGCGCGTCGCTAATATGATCGTAAAACGCCGAGGGGTGGGGGAGCTAAGGGGGTGGCGAGGGTAGCTTTGATAAAAAATGAAAGATGCCCGCGCCCGCGACGAGGGAATACACGCGGCTCCGCTGGAGATAAGTTACAGGGAGCTTTTTTTCCGTGCGAGCGCAGGTAGTGGGACAAAAGTTCGGGTAGAGCGTGCGACCGGCCGGGGGTGGCTCAAATTCGAACAGAGATAGAATACTTTAGAGATGCTATCTCCGGTGGTAAAATGTTGCATTTGAGGATCACCAAACAACCGAACTACTGTTGGACTAAGGAAGACAAACAGCACGTGCAAAATAGACGTATGTCGACGGTAAACTAAAAGAACGTGTATCTTGATCGGGGCGCTTCGAATATTCGGTCTCCGTTTTATTCTTTGTGGAGGGTATTTCTGATCATTTTTGAGCGGAATATTCAAAGCATATTTTTTGGAGAACCAAAAATGTTCATCGTTTTTAATGTTGTGAAATAACAGTCAATCATTTTCTTTAAACAAAAAAAATTGTGACAGTAAAAGTTAAAGCTATCCAACGTCAAAAATCAAGATAAGAGGTTTTGTGGTTTTACAATATTGAAGCTCTGAGAATCACAGGCTGCAATCTCCATTTTGATGTTTAAGAATTCGGCAGATTTTAATTTTCCAAAAAAAAGACAGAATTTTATAATTCTTATTTGTTAGATAAAGCTCTTATCATCCATCGTTACTTTTCAATTTTAATTACTTTAAATCGTATAGATAGATACAAGACATATCATGAAGTTACGTCATTTTTTAATAAAATTTGTGAGTAAAAAAAAAAAAATTTTATTTTTCAAGATGGAGTACATAATCAATAAGACTTCGTCCGTAAAATACTGCTATACTTATTTTCTTGCTGTCATGAGGGCAATTTCGAAGGATTACGCACATAAAAACTGACCTGTTCTCTTCATAATAAATTAAAACGATTGTCAAATTTTTAGAGAGCGCAATAAAAATTGCAGCTCTGGTCCCAGGCGCCTCAATTGTCGGGCAAAAGCCGTAAATATCACTCGGAATGATTCGAGTACCAAAATAAATGCAGGCGTGAAACTGAACTGTCCATATTAACGCGGAAGAACTTTTGATCCGCCCATCAGACGCATGAAATGCACAATGCACATACCTGTAGCTTTCTTGTTTTCCTTGAAAAGTTGAAAAGTCTGCTCCGTGCACATACTGTTCTGTCCCCTTGCACGGCGGTAATTTAGTCTGTGATGATTGATGTTCAACGTGCTGAGCAGTATTTTTATGCCCTTTGCACACGTTGCAAGTTTTAAGTCGAAAGTGGGGGTCATCAGTGCATCACACATCGATGATAGTGAAATTTAAGCCCTGGATAGACGATCAAATTTCGAACCAATTCCGATCAAAGTAGACATGCTGATGACTGATGGTCACCATCTACCACCAAATTTTGACGGGCCGCACTATTTTGTTCAAAGTAAGATCAGAATGGAGTGCCACCATTCATCATTTCCTGCCACAGGAAACATTTCTGCCAAGTTTTCATTTTAAAATTAAGCAAATTAATGAGTTCAAGACTGATGACTTCCGACATTTTAATGCTACTTTGATTGGAATTGGTTCGGGAATTTGATCGTCTGTCCAGGGCTTTACAGGGCCCGCGCAAATTTCACGATCATCGATGAGGGTTTTTGCAACACATTTCACAATCATCGATGAGTGATGCACCCATGATCCCCACTTTCAGTAAAGCATTTGCAATAACATGTTGCAAAGGGCAATAAGGACTGAGCAGATCCTTACTGGAAAGTCTATTTCATGCACATACATACTGTTCTTTCCCTTTGCACGGCGGTAATTTAGTCTGTGATGATTGATGCATGGCGTCCTGAGTAGTATTTTTAAGGACTGTGAGGATCCTTTACCGGTGTACCGCGCAACGGTGAAAACTCCTCCTTCCGGGAATTTAACATTTCCTTATGGATAAAGGCACAGATTCCCCGGAAAGTCAAGTGCCGGGAACGGAAACGGGAGAGTTCCCGGGTTGTTCCCGGGGTTCCCGGGAAAGTTTCCCGGTGACTCTTCATTAAAATGAACGGTTCCGGTGTACCTGTGCATGTTTCCGTCTTAATCTGTAAAAGTTTCCCAGAAAAGTTGATTTTATAAAACAATCGAGCACTTCCGGGAAAATATTCGCGATTCCGAAAATTAACTTGAACATCCATCGAAAGCTATGAGTGCGCGGTATATGTCATCTGGAAATTTTGACAAATAAATTTAGATGGATTTTTTCTTTTTTTTCAAAAGAGTGATGTTTTTGCCGAGGATCGTAAAAAACTAAAAATCTCCGAATCTACGAGGTGTTTAGATGGTAAGGCATGAGAATGAACATGATTGGAGCAGAAGGTAATTCTAATGGAATTCTGAGTACCTGCAGAGGAGGTAAATTAATCATATTTAGTATGCATTTAGAACATATCATGCATTTACTATGCATTTACCACTGCAATTGCATTTAGAACATATCTGAAAACTTCGTGATCATCGAAACATCAGCGGTTTCGGACATTCTAATACCTCCCTCGGCATTCGGCAACCCTTTAGATGACAAAGTTATTCGGTACCATTTCCGATCTTAAATCTAAAATTAAGTCCTCTCGTGTCTGATAAAACTGAATTATTCCTGATGACATCGCCAATATTGATATTTCGCCAATTTCAAAAAGCGTTTTCCCGTAAAGATCGAAAAATTTAGAGATCAGGAACTCTGACAGCATTTTTAACCCCTTGTCCCCCTCTCCAAGAAAAACTACCAAAGATTTTACAAATTACTCTGGTAACATTGTATTGATCCAAGCCTGATTTTTTTCAATTTGTAACATTATCCGTTAAAATCATGAGCCAATCGACTGAACACTTTTCAACCTTACTAATCGATACCCACTGATTTGTTTAAAACGGTCTCAGACCAGAAATTTGAGTTGGGACACAACATTGCGCATTACTTGTGATTTTAAGTTAGTATATCAGCAAAAATTTAACTTGAAAAAAAATTCAGATTTTGAGTATCAAACAAGTAGGACATTTAAATTGAATCCAGTGATCGCAAAACCGCGCAAATTTGTTGTGAAATGGAAACAAGTTTTTTTCGCATCATCAACCTGACGGGAAAAGTGCCCCCAAGTTTTTGCCCCTCCCCTGGAGCTTTTATCGGGCGTTTTGGTTTTCCTCGTCGGAGGAGGAAAAAATATCGAAACGTTCCCTCCATTAGCAGCCCCACCTAGCCATATACAGAGAATTGCGAGCGTGCGAGAGCAGTGGGGGCTCGGGGAACCTTGAAAACTTGGTCACGCGGAAAAACAATAGACGGAGAACTTTAGCTTTCTGCAGCTTGGTCTGGATTTCACTTCTTTCAAAAACATTCCTCCTCAAATAAAATTCTATAAATTACTTATTAAACGTTATTTTCGCATTAACGGGCTACTTCTTGCAATTTGGATCAAATATTTTAGACTTATTTTAGAAATAACTTACGTACTGTTAAAGGTCCTTTGCAGACCAGTGGCGTGGCGTGCTTTGCGATATATCGATTGATACGCCACTGAAACCTATGAAAAAAGATCGATTATCAGGGTGTTCACAGCGAGCACCTTGGTAATCGATTCTTTACCATAACTTCAAATGGCGAGATATCGATAATCGACCATTCACGCCACGCCACTGTTGCAGACAGGTACTACTTCCTTTTCTTCAATTTCTTCTTCTTCCTCTCTTTTTTCATCTTCTCCTTCATTTTCTTCTTCTTCTACTCCTTTTTTTCATTTCCTTCTTCCTCTCCTTTTTTCATCGTCCTCTTCCTCTCCTTTTTACATCTTCTTCTTCCGCTTCTTCTTAATCTTCTTCTGCTTTCTCTTCTTCTTCTTCTTTCTCTTCATTTTCCTCTTCTTCCTCTTCATCTCCTCTTTCCTTTTCTCTCTCTCTCTCCGTACTCTTCCTGTTTTTTTCATCCCCTATGTTGTCTTCTTTTTTCTTCCTCTCCCTCACCTTATGCTTCTGTTTCTCATTTCTCTTCTACTGTCTCTTTTTCTTCTTATTTTTGTTCTTTTCCCTCTTGTTTCTAATTTTTTTCTCCTCTTTCACCTTGATTCTTTCTATACAGGTAGGGCATTTTATGGATGAGTCAGGACTAGAAGTGCAAAATGTGATCTAAGTAGTACTCTCTGTCAGATTTTCCAGGAATCTTGGAGTCTGAGGAGTAAAAAAATTCAAGTATGAAAGTCGTAAAAACGATTTCTATGAATGTGAATCTGAAAGTCTTTCCAGGGATGGAATCCTTTTATGTTTTACTTTTAGCCACTTACATTTCTGGGAAAAAGAAGAAGGAAATAGGAATTTCTACGTAAAGTTGGCGACAATTATATTTTCTGATTGACAACAAAAGAATTGATTTTTTCAGAGAGGCTCAGTGGCTGAAATAACCTTTTTTACTACAACTTCACGAGGCACTTATCCATTACTGTCCCTCCTCATGATGACACAGGACCTCCTTGCAAAAAATAATTTCGACCTTGCTTTTTGCTGACGTACCCGTATGATTTATTACGTCATATTCGATCAACAGCATGGTAGATTGAAAAAAGAAGAGAAAAGTCCGGGAAACAATTTGAGCATGAGAGAAAAATAAGAAAAGAAAAAACAAAAATAATTGATGGATTCTTGGAATGTAGACACACGTAAGCCCTGAGGCAATCTCACGTTGGAGAGGTATTGTAGGATGTAGGTACAGTACATGCCTGAAATAAGACTAAAGAGATTCAAGCAAGATGAAAATATTCGTTCTTTAAGTTTTCCCATAACTTTTTGTTAATATGTTAATGCCTGAATCTTCGTGGTTATACCGTCGGAGAAAGTGTTACACCCGCCATTGTCGGTGTTTCTAACCCAATAACTTCATCTGTTACGTTTACGTCCACATACTTAACAGAATCGCTATTCATCCCCGCGAATCAAATAAAGTAAGTAAAAACAAATTGAAATAATGTGGACATTTGAACACAACCACGAAAATATTTTTAATTTTTATGAGAATATCCAAGAGTGAGTAAACCCGATTTAAAAATGCATTTCATTAAGTACTTTATTTAGCTTTTCAATTGGATTGCCTCATCAGATCTCATTCAATGATCGAGACCTAACTTTCATAATAAAAGCATTAATGATTGAGCTTTTTGAGCCACAATGAAATCAATAATTATGCCCTCGATTATGCTTTAAGAGACAGATCGAGCATTTTATATTTTCTGATTTTTGACCCCCTCTCTTCCTTTCCACGAATTAAACTTGTACAAAGGTCGCTAATAGACATACATAGATGTCTTTTAAAGCTTAATTAATCTATAAGTATAACTTAATTATAATATATAAACATTTTATCTTATAAATTTTCAAAGTTTTAACATAAAAATATCATACTACCTCTGAATATTGAGGAGCTCTAAAAACATAATTACTCCTAAAATAAAAATGCCTTTTTGTCTTAACTTTGTTTTTGTCTTTGTTTTATTGAAGACTACGGTCGACCGACACCGGCCGAAGACCTAAGCACCTCTGATCCATCCGAAGATACGGGGAGGCACACTAGTATTATGGGAAAAATTTTGAAAAGCCCTGAATTCCAAGCTCATAGGGCTTACGTCTTTTCAACCTGCGATTACATCGGTCCCATTCCAACAGCGCAAGCGCTTCTTGGTTGGGGTGACGATGTAGTCTCATCTCATACGCAGAGTACATCTTGGTGATGTAATTCTCTACAGAGTCAATATTGAGGTCAGCGCGAATATCTGCATTCCTCTCATACCACCGAGCTTTAGCAATACTTCTTAGAATCTTCATCTGAATGATTTCGATCTTATCTAAATTTGACTTGGCTGCACAACCCCACAATTGGCAACCATAACTCCAAACCGGCCTCAACATTGACTTGTAGAGAAGCAACTTTAGTTGTAGGGAAAGTCGAGATTTGCGCCCCAAGAGCCACTGCATATTAGAGAACTTTAGTCGCAGTTGAGCGACCTTTTTTTTAATGTGAGCGCCCCATCTGAGCCTGGAATCCAGGTGGAGGCCAAGATATTTTGCGATGTTATCGTTTGGGATTTTAACTTCTCCTAAAAGTAGGGGAATATGGGTAAATGGTCTATTAGTGAAAACAACCTCAACCGATTTAGACGCATTTAGTTTGGTTTTGTCTTTTTTTGTCCATTTATCTATTTTGTTTAAATGAGATTGAGCGTTAAAACGTGCCTCCCTGTAACTTCGAGACGATGTTAGCACGAGAGTATCGTCTGCATAAATGCCCAACTTTCCCCCCCTCCCAGACTGTGGGATGTCCGTGGTGAAGAGAGAGTATAGAAGAGGAGAAAGACAAGAACCCTGCGGAACTCCTGCCCTTATAGGTCTTATGCTGGAGACTGCATTTTCATATCGGACACGAAAATGTCTATCCGTAAGAAAAGATGCTAGGAGCTCCACATGGTTGCAAGGGAGCATTTTATAGAGCTTATCAACCAAACGCTCGTGCCAAACACGATCAAATGCCTGTGCTACGTCAAGAAAGACTGCCACACAGTATTCTCCTTTTTCGAGAGCATCTTCTATGAATTTTGTTACTCTGTGAAGCTGGTCCACAGTAGAGTGCTGGGCTCTAAACCCAAATTGAGCGTCAATAATTAAGTTTTTATGTTTTACTATTTCATTTAAACGTTTGATGTATAGTCTTTCGAATAATTTCCCTATGACCGGTAAGAGCGAGATAGGTCTATAGGAAGCTGCTTCTGCTGGTGGTTTATCAGGCTTCAGTAGAACAAAGATTTCAGCGATTTTCCATTGTGCTGGAATGTATTTACAGCGAAAAACTGCGTTGAAAATAGCAACTAGTTTCATTAATGCTTTTTTGGGTAAATTTTTCAAGATTAAACCTGAGATTTTGTCGAAGCCTGGAGCTTTCTTAATTTTGATCTTTCCTTTAATTTCCTTGGAGAGCTCTGAAGGAGAAATGGTCTTAATTTTAACTGGTGGAATCTTTCTGACTTTTTTACGAGGTTTCAATGCTGACGCCTCCCCCTGATTTTGTGTTTCTGAGACCGAACTGTCAGTGGAAGCTCCCTCCGAATCTGATAAAGATGAATCTGTTTCGATGTCATTGTGAGGCTTAAAAGCTGCCTCAAAATGATCGGCCAAAACTTCAGCCTTTTCTATATCTGAATTGGCCCAAGAACCATTTGCTTTTCTGATTGGAAATTTTAATTGTTTAGGTTTTTTCAGATATCTTGTAGCTGCCCACCTTTCGATGCGAATTTCGTGCGTTCCTTTGATACCGAGAAGAGAACTTTACCTTCCTCCCCCGATGGGTGAGAGGGAATTGCCAACTACATACTTTTCAGCGGGCTGATTATTGAAATTGACAGAAAAAAGGGAACATGCTTGGAGCGATCCTATTGGTTATTATATCGGTCCATCGCATTGTCCATTTCAACCACCAACCCCACCACTAGACTCGCTCCATTTTCCCTTTTTGTCTTCACTGAAAAAAAATTCTCGGTGTTTTTACCATGGTCCGTTGGTACCTTTACCATCTCTCTTTTTTTACCAATTATTGGAAATTTTACCAAGACAGACTGGTAAGCTTACCTAAAAACCTGTATTTTTACTGTTTTTTTCATGTAAGAATACCACTTTTATTGGTAATTAATTCCCGGTAACTTTGCCATTTTATCTCGGTAATTCTACCATAGTCGATAAAAAATATTGGTGTTTTTACCGGGGTCCAGTAAAATCACCGAGAAAGTCGATAATTTTACCGAGATTTCTCGGTAAAATCACCAATTCCATAAACGGAATTTTACCAAGGAAAAACTGGGATCAAATAGAACCCTGAATACTTGGTAATTTTACCCTTTTCTTAGTAAATACACCGAGATTTTTTTTTCAGTGTTCCAATTTCAATAATCAACACGGAACCTTGCGTATTACTTCACGAAGTTTAAGTACGTACATAGGATGTTTACAAATTATGACCAACGACAAAGGTTCAAAGGTACCAAATTATAACCTTGTCATTGATTTCGAGTCCGGGACCCATCAAAATACGTCGATGAGTGATCAGAGCAGCGCACACGGGGGATGCTCGATGACGTCAGTTTGCACGAGTCGACTGGAGCAGCTGTCCGTTGGTTGCTCCGAGTCGCAGGGTAAAACCCGCCCGGGGACGAGACTCCAGCGAGCGCCGGGGGATGTCCCCGCACCGGGAAACTGGGAACAATATCGAAAGGGCTAAAAGGCCCGCTCCGGCTCCGGGCCCTGAAAGTTTCGCGCGGAGTCTTCACCTCTTACGTCCGTGGAATTCCCCGATGTCTGGTCTGCGTAGCCCCTCGATTTCCCATTCCCCCTCCCTCCCCCGCCCCGCGCCCCACCCTCGGCCCATCCCCGGGGCTCCGGACCCCTCGGCAGCAACACACCCTGTCGCCAAACCTCCCCCTTCGCTATCACCCCCGTCCGTCCCCGGTTTCGAACGTTGCACCGTCGCACACGGGGCCTCAACGCTGAGCCCTAGGAATCGTCCGTCCTTCTTCAGAATTTATTCTCATCCACAGCGGGCCGATTATTGAAACTCATAGACAAAACGATAGACAAAGAAGACATGGGGAGTACAGAGCGATCTTATTGGTTGGCGTGGTTGGTTCTCATAGACTGAGGGAGAAAATGATGGACTAACTGTCGGGTCTTTGGTAGGTTGCTGTTAGTTAGTCAATTACCTACCTCCTCTGTCCATTGCCACCACCCACTTCCACCAATAGGATCCCTCCAAATCCCTTTTGTCGTCTTTGTCTATAGCTTCGTCTGTCAGTTTCAATAATCGGCCCGCAGGGGCCGCTCCAGTGTCAGAGATCACGCCAAATAAGTATAATCTTGATTCCCTCATTAGTTTACAGTTATAAGTGACGTCAGGCGATACTCTGTCGCAGTCTAGAAGTGCATAAACTTATTTTGCGTGGACTCTGGCTATCTGCGCGAGCTTGCCTTTTAAGGTCTTATGAGGGAGGATGTGGGGTCAAGCCCAGTCTTTACTTTCCACTCGAAAAAAATGTTATTTTCAAATCAAAATGTTTGTTCAAATATTTTTCAGACTTCCTCCGTTATTTTCTGAAAACATCATGAGGGGAGAGATGTTGTTGCTCAGGTGCCTTAAAAGAGGGAGGGGATCAAGAGGTCGGCACAAATGCCTTCCTTACATATCACTTGCTTGTCCCATGGTGCTTTTTTCTTCTTTTTTTCCGTTAGTTTTATGGTTTCTATCTCAGTGGGGCCTACAGCCAAAAGAATGCTTTTTAGACTAAAAAATGAAATACTTGGCGGTCCCTTTGGCAGTTATGCGGTTGAATTGCTAGGACGAAGACGGCGCCCTCAGGGATTTATGAGGGAACTATCTTGTTATGGAAAACGAGAACTACCCTTGGAAGTTCCTTGGTGCGTCTACAATATACACACACATGTCCCACTGTGAGTCGATGTTTCAAATCTTGTGACCTTAAAATCGACGAGGCTCCCTCCTCCTGCTGGCCCCTCGTTCTTTTCTCCAGCTTGGTGCCCCACCCACCCCTCCCCTCCCCTCCCCTCCGCCGCTCTCTATTATTCACCCCTCGCCAACATCTTTTCGGGCTTCGTCTCTGTGCGAAAGTTCTGACGCACGCCGACGCTTCACCTCAACGCGTGCGACACAAAGTTCAACAGGCAAAGTTCAAAGGTTCGTGGAAAGAGAAAAGTCGCCCCGCAACAAAAGAGCGCCAGGCAGCGACGGTTTTCACGCATCTTTCCCGGGGTCCTCGGGGAACCGCAGCGAACTTTCGTCGTAAGTCCTGCTTTTGAACTTTTCGTTTTTATTCAGGGGAGCTTTGAAACTTATTTGAGGAAAACGAGCCCATCTTGGATGAAAAAATAATCATTTCAATCAACAAGGAAGTGTTGTTGTATATGTCGCAGGCTATCAGCAATCGCCGAGCAATTTGCGAGCCACTAGTGATAAATGTAAAATAATAAAATTCAGAAATAAAGAAAAAAGAGGAGAGAACTAATTCTTCTGTTTCAATTTTAAACATACGATATTCCCTACGTAAATGCATGATAACTACTGACATACTCGCATGAGCGAGCGGTGAATCAGTGACAGCAGTTGGGTTTAGTCGGGTAGGTAGCTAAACTAACTGTTTGACAAAGCGTTAAGTATCACGGGAAAATGAAGGCGCTCTAAGCCGAGAGATTGCTTTTGGAGGTTATTGTCACTAATCTCTACGTAATGCCGTTGCCGACCATTGCTAATTGTCTGCGATGTATAAAAATCTTAAGAATGATAATTTTAATCAACTCTTGATAACTCTCCATGATAACTTTATGATAGGTTTTAACTATTACGAATAAAGAGTGCATTATATGGAGTGCAGCAAGAATAGATATCAAAATCATATTGAGCGTTGATTAAATAATATTTGTCCCGACAAGGTATGATTAAATTAGATAGGGTAGACTTGGCCAGACCCCATTAGACCCCAGTAATTTCATATTTTTCGATTTTTGTCTGAATGCAGTTGATAACAGTCTGTTTAGGAACGTCTTAATGGCGCATTTAAATAGCAAAACTAGGAAAATGCGTATTTTGAATAAGGTCTATCACATAATTGCTTCTTTAAATGAAGTAGTTTTACGTAGAGGAAGAAGAAACCAGAAAAATGTCCTAAAATTTCTGCAGAAAATTCTGCACGAAAATGAAAAATCACGAAAATTCTCAACGAATACCGAACGTTGTTTGTTATATGTTGAGAGAGAGGAAAGGGATTGGCATCTTTGTTCCCTTCATTTCACAATCAATTTTTCATGTTGCGATTGATACAATATTATTTCCACAATAGGCAACTATCAGTGTTCTTAAGTTGCATAAATTACCTGCACAAAAAACTGAAGGCGCGTAGTATTCGAATCCGAGGTTACCTTATATCACTAAAACACACATATTAGGAACAGAAAGTTGACGGATCAGTATTGAAAAATCGAGAAGTTTTTGAATATTGATTATATTTTGACAATTTTTTTAAAAATTATGATCCTCATAGAAAACGGAGAGACGTCTTTAACTTGCGACTGCAAACTTGTAGGCAGCGAGCGCTCCATTGCAAGTCATTGCCTTGAGATTCATCATTCCTAACCGCCAATTCGAATTATTATACTTAAATATGTCCATATATACAAGAACGTGGCACCAATAGGTATATTAAAATAGGTATTTATACAAAATTCTAACCGTCCACAGGATCCAAGCCTCACTACCTGTTTGTTTCAATGCACAAATATAAAACATGCGCCTTAAGGTGTAGTTTGCCTTCAAATCAGACGGGTAGGCAAGAACAGCTCCTAGGAGTTCAAATAGTCGCATCCTCAAAGTTGACCCGCTTATTCCGCGCTCTTGCGATACTTTTCATAGCAAATAATTGCAGCAACGCTTTAATTTTAATCAGGGCACCTCCGTTCGATGATGATGAGGCCATTCAATCACACAACTCACACAGAGCTTTTTATTACAAAAAAGAAAGATTCTATGAAATGATTTGGAAGGTTTGATACTTATGCTGTGTACCATGACTTGGTTTGTATTTAGTAGCTGTGTGCTATTTTCTTCATTGAAGCTTGTGCTTGTCATATTTTTTTTCGATATTTAAAGTGTTCATTTTTTCTGTATCTCAGTTTTCATATTTTTCATTAGTCTGTACTCCCATGGAGTCCATTTCCAGTTTGTAGTTGCTTTTCCGAGCTTTGTCGTCCTCATTGATTTCCTGCGCGAAGCGTCGGTCTTCGGATCGCTTTTGCATGGAGATCCATGAGCATGATTTCTGCTCTAGAAAAGGAGTTCATTTTCTAGTTTCTAATTGCCTTTCTGAGTTTGGATCATCCTCGTGTATTTCCTGCGCGAAGCGTCGGTCTTCGGATCGCTTTTGCGTGGAAATCCTTGAGTATGATTTCTGCCCGGGAAAAGGGGCCGTAGTTCTCTCCGGGGATGCTATTTCCTTGCTTCCGCGATTTGCGCGCTGGCACAAGTTGGGCATATCTTTTATAGGCTTTCCCTCTTTTGTGTTTACCTCTCATCCAGCGTTGCCTGCGCGAAGTGCTGGTCCTCAGGATCGCTTTTGCGCGGGGGCAAGCGTTTGGGTATGAGCAGGAGCACATATGATCGGACGAGCTGGGAAGGGATCCCTGCCTGGCCACCTCGGCTGCGCGGCTCCAGGTCGCATTGGGAAGACGCAAACCTAGAGTTTGCTATAGCCATATTTTTGTCTCTTATGAGTTTCCTTACTATTATTTTTTTTTGCGTGCCCGGGTTTTTCCTCCCACGCATTGCTGAGCTAGCTGGAGGGTTATTTTTGATAGCCCGAAGCCCGAGGCACGACACCCATTTTACCCCTCCCTGGCCCAAAAACTGTAGCCACCTAAAGACTGTACCATTGCGGATCATCCCCAAGTAAAATTCGCTCCTCTCAAGGGATATCATTCTGGAAGAGCACGAAGATCCCTGGTTACCGACTACGTCATGACGTAGGCGTCGTTGCGGGGGCGGGGGTGTTTTGACTGGCGCGGAGCCGGCGTCGGCGTCGAGTTGATTGCGATGCGAGTGAGTCGGAGTCTGAGTCTGAGTCAGTGGGTCAATCATCCCGCTCGCGATTCCCATTCACGGCGAGTGCGAGGAGCCGTTCACCCCTTCGCCCTCCCCTCCGCCCCTCCGCCGCACCCGCCACCCTTCCCTGCTCCGCTGCACCGCCGCCCGGGCTGCATCCATTCACCGTTCGCCATTCACGTCCACGTTTGGTTCTGGTGCGCCGGGTTTTTTTCAGCCCCGCTCCTGGTGTTGGCGCGCTCGCCCCGATCCCCGTTTCCACACTGACTCCGCGATGCGCCCGGTGTCGCACCACTCACCTCTTAACCCTTCCGTCCCTGCCGCGGGATTTGGGTCACACACAGGGTGGCGTGGAACGTAGGAAAGAAATGAAAGATTGGAAATGTTATATTTTATGAAATTTCACAAGGCTGTGAAATATTTCATATATTTCAGGGGCTAGAGTATGCATCCCGCACTCCTAAACGCACAGAATTAGAAGAAAGTCACATTTTGTTCATTTTGCGGCACATGAGAGGAAACCTATATTTTTCAAGATCTTTCATAAATTTCTGAAAATTCATGAATTTTTTCTCTGCCTCGGGATTTGGGTCACACACAGGGTGGCATGGAACATAGGAGAGAAATGAAGGATTGGAAATTTCAGTGAAGTATTTCATGAAATTTCACGAGGCTTTGAAATATTTCACATATTTCAGGGGCTAGAGTATGCAACCCGCACTCATAAACGCACAAAATTAGAAGAGAGTCACATGTTTTACATTGTGAAACAAATTGTGTTTTACAACATGAGAAGGAACCGATATTTTTCAGATCTTTCATGAATTTCCGAAATTTCATTAAATATTTTTCGTGAAATTTAAACATTTAAACATTTTCTCGAAAAAGATTTTATTTTTCATAAAATTTTGCCACCCTTTTCACACAGGGAGAATATTCAACACGGAAGTTCGGTTAATACGGGAAGTAAAAAACAAAATAACCCTCAGCTTCATAGAAAAATGTTGAAAGTTTCCTTGGAGTTCTTGCAAGTGGGGTGCCGCCCATGGGCCGCATATATTTTGCCGTCCCCTTCTCATTCGTTTTGAAACTCGATAAAAACCATCAAATGAACGTGCCAGCGGGGGAGGGGTGCATAAGACGCATTTACTCGTGTTGAACACATTTTTTGGGAAAGCCCTGTCAACACTACTAGCAAAATTTCACGAAATTTTGTGCGAAAGTCAAGTTCCGCAAACCTATCTCCGTATGGACAAGGCCTTCCATTCATAAGAAATGAACGAAAAAATTATGAAAGAACAAACATAAATGTGGATCAATGATTTTAACTTCCGCCGCCGCGCCGCGCCGCGCAGACCGCACCGTGTTGGACGCAATGCGTGAAGTATTCACGCAGTCTTGTAGGCGCTGTGCGTACCGCACTGTGTTTGGCGCAATGCGTGAAGTATTCATGCATTCTTGCAGGCGCTATCCGTTTCACGCTGACCGCAATGACCGCACTGTGTTTGATGCAATGCGTGAAGTATTCGTGCAGTCTTGTAGGCGTTAATATGTGTTACATGCCGATCGCCGCGCCGAGGGCTTCTCCTTTTCATCTCAAGTCCTCGTTATCATTTCTCTCTGAGTCGCGCCGTTCTAGGCCAAATTGCGTGTTTGGTTTCTCTCATAACTCGACTTATTGAGGGTGCTGTCTCTTGTATCACTAAGAGACGACAAAATTAGAAATTACTCTCCTCTCAGGAAATGAGAGATTTTGTCGCCTTTTCTCGTTTGTAATTTTGTTTTTATAAATCCGATTTTTTTCATACCTACACTTTAAAAAATTGCAAATTTTTGCCGCCCCTTAGATTTGCCGCCATGGGCCGCGGCCCATGTGGCCACCCCCTTAATCCGGCCCTGGACCAAATCGCAGATTCAAAGGGCCTGATGAATATCACTAGGCTGCATGGCATTATTAATATCAGACATTTAAAAAAGGATCTACCTATTTTTAGAACGAGTTCAACTTTTTAGTCGCATGGAGGCTGGGTTTTAGCTGATTCTATGTGTAAGCGTGCGCACGCAATTTTTTGTAGATGTCTAGACCATGAAAATACCAGTTTTTTTTTAAAAAAAAAAAAAAAAAAAAAAAAGTTCAAAGCTCTGGAGATTCCTCCCACCTTTATAAATGAGACCGGGGGGCGTTTCCTGTAAATTTTGGAATTATTCCACAATATTTTTTAAAGCGCAAGTTGAGGACGATTTCGAACAATAATCGCGCGCTCGAGACAGAAGCTGCATGACCATTTTTTATTCACTCAAAAACTTTCGAACCATGTTTGAAATAAATGAAAACGTGTACACTGAGGTTTATCCCTATGCAATGTTGGCTTTTTGCACATTGAAAAAATATGTAACTTTGCCCGAATCGTACTTGCGTCTGTGACAGTCCAATTTATAGCATTGCTCAAAATTTGTGGGCGTGCTCCGGACCTTGACAATTGTTCGCCTATACTGCTGCGCACGCTTATCATCACTCTCTCACGCGAAGTGTCATATCCAAGCGTCAAATATTCCATGTTCTAGCAAAAGCATAATGGCCCCTGCTGTAACATTTTCCTGTTATTGATGACATTTTTGAAAAAGGCTAGGGTTCTTTGAATTAACTTCGCAAGTTGCTATCGATCATCGTTTCAAAATTCACCCCTTTCATGCCAAAAAACTTCAGATAGCAATTTTCATCCAAACCGGCCAATGAACAACCTAACAACCAAGTTACCACTTTTCCGCCAATTTGAACTCAAACTGTTTGACTTTTTGAAGCGGTGATAGATAAGATAGCGACCTACGATTAACGAAAAATATTTTCTTTTTCCATATTCTTTCTAAAGCGATATCACACGATGGAGTTTCCCATTTTAAATTCAGGAGTTGCCCTTACCCTCAGAGAGGAGGGGGCGGGGGAGAGGCCACTACTCCTCACGAAAAATGTACCTCCTTTTGTCCAAGGAAGTTTCGTTCAAACCGCATGTCAATATCTGTAATCGCTATTGAGTTATTGACAATTATCCATATTTTGTGCATACCCTGTATAGATGAAGCGCCCTCCCCGGAAAAACCCCGAGAGGAGCTTTGTGAAAGCTGCAGGAATATATATCAGAAATATGTTAAATAATCGCCGTAAACTGATTTTCAATATCTACATCAGGAGTTACGGTCAGAATTCGACAACAAAGTACTTGGAGAAATGAGTGAAAATCGGGGACTCTGTCTCTCTCCATATAAAAAACGGTTCGATTACTCAACTTGAAATTACTGTAATGTGTGTAAGGAGTCATTTTAAGGATGAGAAAAATCGCACGCGGGCCCCTATTTCGAGGTATCAATGACGGGTGGTTTTTGGCCCTTTTTGTTCGAAGTTCTTTATTTTTTATCCTGTAGAAATTCATCTAGAAAATTAACGAGGTTCGATGAAGGAAGGGATACATTATTTCGATACACCTCGATACTTTAAAAACGTTCATAGTGTCCTATTAAAAGACCGAAATGTTTCATGTGTTTGGCTATGGTGCTTTGATTCATTTTGAGCACTAACACGCGCCAAAAACATTTTTAATTCACCAAGGTTTTTTTTTCCTTTCTCTGGATTTTGTTTTAAGTATACGGCACTTTCCGAAACGCGCTATTCAACTATGGTTGGATTCATCCTGGCCAGCAGTCGCAAAAAATATAATTCCGTTTAAATTCTGTGACATTTACGAAATTATATTCCTCGTAGAGAGTGTAAGCTTTTCCAAAAACGCTTCGAAATTAGCTGTATTTTCAAGTTAAAACGTTCGAAATCAGAGCACTCTCCGAATGCCGATTCGAATTCAGTGGCGTGGCGTGAATGATCGATTATCGATATTTCTCCATTGAAGCTGTAGTAAAGAATCGATTATCAAGGTGTTCGCTGCGAACACCTTGATAATCGATCCTTTTCCATAGATTTAAATGACAGATCAATCGATAAATCGCAAAGCACGCCACGCCACTGGATTCGATACTAAAAAAAAATGAAAATATCATCGATAGTTCGTCACACTGTTTCAAGCAAAGTGCTGGGAGACTCTGACATATGGTAACTACTTATATTGACTGCGTGACCGAACGGGAACAATGTGGAGGGAGAACTGACAGTTTACTATATTTTTTTCAGAGGTTGTAGGGGGTTTTTTTGTTCCAATATGTCTCGGGATTTGCGTCAAACATCAAAACCGAGGAAAAAACGGGGGACTCGCAAGAAACCATTAACCTGAAACTTCTTGTCACCGTTAAAATTATGAAGAGGCAAAAAATGAATAGCAGTGATCTCGCGAAATTTAAAATTTGCAACTTTCCGGGTCATATTCACAGGGTTCATCATTTATAGGATCATCCTTTCAGATACGTATTAGAAGATTGCTCAGGGATCTATTTCACTTAGTATAATTTCTTAATTTTGAAGATGCCTTTTAATGTTCAAGGAATAATCAAAACGTAAAATCAAGTGCCATTCAGCCGACAAAACTTTGACGGGAGAGGCTGCGGCTGCATCGCACATATGCATGCCTATACTTGAACTCGAACTTTTTTCCCACTTACCCCCTCCCCCTTTTTTTTACTGTCTGTGCTCGAATCTATAGTTAGACGAGGACTTCTTGTTTCAGTCGCAAATTGAGCTTACCTGATGACGTCAATTCAACAATGCCATTATTTTTTACAGTCGATTAATTTTTTCTCTTAACCATATGGCTTGAATACTTTCTTTTCAGTTGCACTCAATCCAAGCTTGAATTCAACCAATTCACAATAGAATTAATTTTCATTCAATCAATGCCGATATGGAATAAAACAATCGAGTTGAAATGCCAGAAATGTAAATTAACTGAATTTACTTTTCTTAGAATGATATGATGATTTAACTTTTTAAAGCAGTAAAAAAATTGCGCCTTCAAAACACCAAGACGAGCAGAATTCTTGAGAAAATTTTAATATTGACACGATGGATGTCATCGCTTGCTCTGTAATCAATGTGTTAAATTACAGAATCATGTTTACAGACACGAACATGTTTCATGTTTTCATGGCTGAACCTTACAGACTCCAGAAGAACTTAAGGGGAGCCAGACACTCTATCTTCCCAATGTTAACGTTTGTACCTTTTTCTCAGGATCTACTGAACAAAAATTACTTCTCTTTTTTTTGTTTTGAACTTTGAACCCTCCTGAACATTTTAACACGGGCTTTTTCTTAAAATTTAAAATTTTGAAATTTTGGTGAATTTTTGAAATTTTTTTGTTAGAAATCAAAGAATTTGGACATTTGAAATCAAATTTAAAAAAATCCAGCTCGAAATTTTGGAAAAGCTCGTGTCAAAATGTGCAGGAGAGTGCAAGGATTAGAACAAAACAAAGTTTTTGAAAATCGGTTTAGTAGATCCTGAGAAAAAGGTACATGAGTGCGGAAAAATGTAGTTTTCGGGAAATGAGGAATTAAAAAAACAGCAAAATCAGTTTTAGTGTAATTAGTAGTGTATTTAGTAAACCTTCCCTCACTAAACCGCGCGTAACTTCAAAACTACTCATCAGATCAAGTAAAACTTGGTCTGAAATTAAACGTGAGGAGTAGGAGATTAAGATTAGCCAGAAAAAAAAAAAAACAAGAAGAAAAAATCCAACATGAGTATGTTGGAAAAGCGTGCCGAATAACTGAAATGTTGGACAAATACCTCTTATTTTCACGTCTTTGCTTTTTGCATCAATTGGTACTTTTTGCTAAATTTGGGAGAAAATATTGATTCATGAACGTTGAATGTAAATTAATTTTAAAGATTCCGTCCAATTATCTTGATTTTAAGCTGATATGCGGCATTTGCGCACGGCCGTGATTTGGGCGAACTGCCGTGCATCGAAATCGCGTTCAGTTAATCTCTTTGGATTTCGAACTGTAACTTCTCTCCTATTCGGCCGATTTGTACAAATGAGGTCTCTTTTTATTTGCACTTCAACGGAAAGTAAAGAAAAACTCGCTAAATAGACGGAAAACAATTTTTAAGAAAATTTGGTGGATCCTGGCATCACGGTGAATGGTTAATCGGTTAATCGCCTCGCCGTCTTTTATTGCCTTGCTCGAAACCGGACACCCAAAGCTATATCGCGAGATAACTGTAGTGGTTTAAGTGGATTTCGGCAGGGGCCATGGTTAGTACATAGTATAATGAGTCACGAGGCTCATCACAGATTGCACTTACAGTGCAAGACGCTCATTGGCTATAGAGTTTTGGCGGGAAAGAAGGTTCTAGAGTTGAGTCCTCCGAGCGTAAGAAAGCTCCTATGAGGTTTCTGTCAAATTGAATAATACGGTTTTTACAGAAAAATGTTCTCAAGGGTTTCCAATTAGCAGTTCATTAGATTTTTTGGTAAAAGACCATCAGGGCTTGACAGTGTAATGGTTCAAAGACAAAGAAACGGGTGCGAGGAAAAAAGTATTTGGACGACCCGTTGAATAGCATTGGTTGATCTGTGTGCTGTACTACGGTACATCCGAGTGATTTCAAAAAGCGAGCCCTACTGGCACGCTTAAAACATTTGTTTTCAATTTTCAAGTGTCTGGCTCCCCATAATAAGTAACGCTTATTATACACTATTAAAATAATACTCCGTTTTGTGTTAGTATGTGGGATGTGAGCCAAATATTTTCTTGACCTCGAGTTTCGTGTGAGGTCGCAGTCGGATAGTTAAGTCAAGCACATTTTAAAGAAAAGGCACGCGAGTCGGTGATTAACAACACCAATCTGTGTTTTTTTTTACCATATTTGAGTGAATTCTCAATAATATGCTCAGGTTTATATTACCTCACTATCACTGAAAAAAAAAATTGGTCGTATGATCCGATCATCGGTGTTCCATATCATACCGATTATTCGGTTCGTCAAACTGAACTTTCGGTTCGTGTAACCGAAAGTTCGGCATACATAACCAAACTTTATTCGTCAGTTTCTTTTGCCTTTAAGTTCGGTTACACAAACCGAAAGTTCGATCACACGAACCGGAAGTTCAGTTTGACGAACCGAAATATTTGGTATGATATGGAACACCGAACTTTGGCACATACGAGAACTTTTTTTTTCAGTATTTGACTGCGATTTTACAAAAAATCCGAGGTTTGGAAAATATTTCACTCAGTCCTCATAATCTCGTAATTTTTTTATCGTTCTCGATGCCAACTTTTTTTGTTTCAAACCATGTGTCAATATGTTGTCGACATGACTACTACTGTTTCAAAGACGCCACCGTGAAACTGGTGAGTTACGGCATTGGTTTCATACTGGTAACATACAGACAATGACATGGTATCGCATCATTAGTAACATTCTGGAGTCAACTTGGTACCATTTTACTTACGAACATTTTCGTTTTTTGCAGGGAAGTCCTAAACTTTTGCACTCATGTTATTTTCCGAAATACCCAATACACATAGTACCTTTTCCTTCTTCGTGACGTCCAATTAGCACTAACCAATCTCATTAGGGTAAAAGGACCGGGAGGTTAGAACTTCCGAGAACCACCTCAGAAATTGAGTCAAATTAAATCGCGAAAATTCCCCCTTGTTGCTGCGGCTTCTCCCGAGGGTCGCGAGAGATCGGCCTGCCCCAAAAGTGACACAAGAATTCGATTTCCCGCAACCTCAGGGCTCGCCGCGTGGTTCCCCGTCCGCCCCCTCCCCCGGGAGCCCCCCTTCCCCTCTTCCCCGGGAGTCCCCCACGTGGAATTTGACGAAAAGTGAAATCGGGGGAGGGGGAGGGGGAGGCCGCCGCTCGCGGGGTGCCGGGTGGTTTCGAAAATATCGATTGCGACGCGGGGGGTGGGGTAGGGGGAGGGGGCGGGCCTGGATGGGGCTGGGGGTTGCGTTGGAGCCTGGGGCACGGCTCACGAGAAGGGGCGATCAAAATGAGGGTTCGAGGGTTCGAGGGATCCGAGGGTCGAACGAACCCGCCTATATTTAAAGAGCACAGTACGGTCCGCGCCTGCGTTGTTGCGAAATTGTTTGGGGGAAACTTCCCGCGAGAGACTCAACTTGTTTGGTTGTTTTCAGGATAGGATCATTTTTTAGGATGGTAAGAGCTACAATCCGGAAGTCTTCGATTCGAGAGAAAAAAACGTTCAATCCCAAATTTCACACGACACCACATGGTATTAATATAATCATAAACTATTTGGAGCATATGACCATGCACTGAAATAATAATGAGTTACATAAAAATCCTAAGTCAACTCGATGCAGCTCTGTTGGAACGACCAAAAAATTCAATGTTTTAACTCCAAACAGGCATAATTTGTGTTGGTCCGACGCAAAGTCTTGTTGATCTGATACAATTTTAGGACTCGATGCGATGAAATCAGCGTTGAGTAAAACTGGCCGATACAACGTCTTATGCTGGTTGGTCTTGGTTACCCCAACTTTTCGTCGGATCAACACGATATATTGCGCCTCGAAAACACAATTTTGAGTAAAACTTATAAAATGTTGTGTTGCTTCAAATTATCGCGTTCATTATGTTGGCTAGGTGATTCTCAATCTGTATATAGCCGTGCTTCGATATTGCAACCGAAAACTAAACTGAACTCGAAAGCGCTCCGTAGGATTGGTTGAGCTGCAGAGTGCAGAGCTTAGGCGTATGAACTTAACGCACGGTTAACACGGTGACGTGTATCGAACAGTGCACGGCCCACACTGAGGACCGAACGGTAGTTCATACGACCGACATTTATTTTTTTGGTATGGATAAATAAGAGGTGAGGAACGAGTTGAGGGAAAGGAAGTACAAAAAAAAACGTCTGTAAGTGTAAATGGTGAAAGGAGCCTTACTGTGGCAAATTCTCCAGGGGGTTTTCTCCACAGCTGAGTCCTGGGATTTGCGTATGTGAGGGGAAAAACTCTGTAGTATCCTGAAAAATAAGTTGCAGGTGGTTCATTCCATTTTTAAGTCGACCTATAGGGTGTGAATTTGCATTTGGATTGAACAATATTTCGCCTCGAACACGATGGATCGAAAAATGTTACCCAGTATTTTCTCTAAACCACATCTTTTGAGATGGAAACTTCAAACTATCATCCTGCCGATTTTGTTCGTCCGTTGTGAGCGTTTTTTGTGTACAAAAATGTGAGTAAGACTCCTCCAAAGAGCGACACCGATAGCTCAGTTTTGAATTTTTCGGTTCCCAAGTTCCTTTCCCAGCGGAATGCATGCCGGTCAGGTATAATTCTTCGTTACTATATTTTAACGTTGCAAAGTTTCAACTTACGGGTTTTATCTCCACTCAGAAGTTATTGACCAATTTTTAATGAAAACTTCACAGACTTTCGCACGGAAATTTGCCAAAAATCGTCAAAATTTTGGAGAGAATTTGCACTGTACCTCACGTGATAATAACCGTGGAATAAGAATTTTGCGATCCGTTTTAACTGAACCTGTTAGAATTCTTTTCTTAGGAAAAAAGACGAAACTCTACCCTCTGATCGGTCAAAATGCATGCCGGTTTTCGACTAATCAGCAAATCCTGTGACCGAAATAATACAGGTGTAAAACGTAACGTAGTCCGTGCATCAAAAGAAGATAGCATGAGTGAGATGATACAGGTATTGACTCCTAGAGGTATGACTCCAGTGGCGTGGCGTGCTTTGCGATATATCGATTGACCTGCCATTTAAACCTACGGAAAAAGATCGATATTCAGGGTGTTCGCAGCGAACACCTTAATAATCGATTCTTTACCATAGCTTCAAATGGCGAGATATCGATAATCGATCGTTCGCGCCACGCCACTGTATGACTCCAAGAGCTCGTTTAACTCAACACCATTGGGGGCACCCCTCACCCGGAAAAAAGTTTCTTAAACATAAGCAATATTGAGAAGGTAGATTGCCGCATTTTATAGAAAAATTGATATGTACGTTTTCGTTGGTCCATGTACCTCATGGTTCCCTTCAATATGCATAGTTTAAAAATACACTCGCGGTACTTTTAAAAATATACTCGCGGTATTCTGACCGTCATTTTACGCTTAAGCTTTCGAAATTACTTACGTAGACGACTTTGATTTAGGTCGGCTCGAAAGCTTGGTTCCTAAAAAATCGTCGCTCCTTTGACGTAAGGGCGTATCTGAATTTCCACATGAGCCCTGTTTACCCTATGAATCTATGTCTTCTGGGGCTCATGCGGAATTCGAGATACGCCCTTACGTCAGAGGAGCGACGAAATGGCATCCCGTTGATCTCATAGGGAATGGCACGATTAGGAAAAAGCC
Source organism: Bemisia tabaci (assembly GCF_918797505.1). Taxonomy (NCBI): domain Eukaryota; kingdom Metazoa; phylum Arthropoda; class Insecta; order Hemiptera; family Aleyrodidae; genus Bemisia; species Bemisia tabaci. The sequence continues at coordinate 40,830,891 of NC_092798.1, forward strand.
CGATGGGGAATGACGTAAGCTTCCATCGAACGGCATCAATTACCGTAACCTTTGGCTTCAGCGAGAAATAAGAGAAACTCTGAAGGCGTATTTTAGTCGGTTTCGTTTGGATAGAAAAAAAAAACCAGATTTCCCCGAAGTTTTTATTAGGAGTCAACGAAATCGCGGGTGAAAATTGCGAATCTGGTGTCAAGGTTAAGAGCACTTAACGCTTTCGCGCATTTTTTTTTATCGAATTTCCCTGACTTCCGTCCAAATTTTCGTTGAAGGGCGATAAAATGCAAAGGTCATGAACACCAAGTCAATTCTCCTCTGACGCTTCATAGATGAGCTTTAACTCTTGCGAAGATGAGGACTTTTTTTGTTAATCTTCCAAGGGAAATTCACTTTTTTTATGCTCTTCATCATGAGTATATGTGCTCTTAGAAAATGGCTTTCACATGTCATCTAAAAAATCGATCGAATCAAATATCAAATGTTTATTGAACGTGCTTAATGCTATCAAAAAAAGTATGATTGCCTTGAGAATAGGGAAATAGGTGATATTTTCATTCTATGCGTGAACTTGAGTCTTACTATAGGTCTTTCGAAGAGGATTTGATAATAACTGGAAGAATTGATTTGCTGAGTTTTGGAACATGTTTTTCTGAGTCCTCGGAAAAATCGGAGAACAAAATTTTTCACATAATACACTCGAAACATACTTTTAGAGTTAAATTCCAAAATACGACTATTTCTTGATTAGGTGCGGTTGAAACGCGCTGCAACATGATGTACTCCTTAACGTTTCAGTATAGAACGGTCCTAAAATCCGAACTTTATCCATTGATTAATGAACTATCAAATTATTTTCAAGGGTACCATCTGGATCCATACCTTAGCTTATATTTAAACAAAACTACTGGATGTAGCCTGAATAGTATTGGATGAATATCATAAACTCACTGTCCGTCAAAGGTCAATATTATTACCGCTTAAGATCACTATTATGGCCTTTAATGTATGATGTTATAATCTGCGTAGCCCTAACTACTGTTATGTGTCTTTCAAGTGTATTCAACGAATAATATTGCTCCAGAAATTAAACAATTCCCCCTCTTTTTACACGTCCCTAACGACCATGCATAAAAAAAAAAACTGTTCGTGAGTATAGTGTGAGATTTTAGCGTGTGCTAAAATCATTATCTGAAAAAATCACAGTGATAATTTTAAAAATCCCAAGACTCACTTTTTCCTCGTCAATTTTTTTAGGGGAAATATTAATGGCCGCTTTTATAAAAAACACAGACGTCATAGAAACTCCATAGTAACCCGTTAAAAATGTTTAGGAAAAGAGAAATATTCCCTACATAACCGTCTCCCCATTCCTGAATTGAGGCACCTCAGTAAAGGACAATATTTCCGTCCTATCATGCTGAGAAAATACGTTTACGAATGAAAACAATTTCCAAGAAATCAATATTTTAATGCAAATTCTGTGCAACAAAAGCTGCGATATTTCGTGAAGAATGTATACTCTTTGTACAGTTTGCTTATTTTTAAATCATAACAAATTCAACTTTAAAAAGTGTCATAAATAATATAAGAAAATGAAGTAGTGCTTTGTTTTCTTCAAGCGTACCTACATTCAACCTTACTTAAACCGACGCAGTCTCATGTGTAATGCATATTATATATTATATACCGAAGAACATAGTCTCGGGTGAAAAAATCTATCAAAATCAGTTCAAATTGACAACAGGGCTCCAAAAAACCGTGGGGTTTCCTGACTGAACTGTAAGCACAACGAGAGAGGATCTCTCGCTCTTCTGGCCCGGAGAAAACCCCGGAAATTCGCGTATATCTGGCAATCGCGCAGCGAACTCCCCAGGCCCCAGCCCCCATCCCCAACCATATTGATACACTAAATAGACTCTCTTTTTAGTCGCTCAATAGAATTTTTAGGCCTCCCGTTTTTCCAATCTTCTGCTCTTTATTCAAATACATAAAAGTGTTTTTTCTATTTCACCCTCCTAGTTATTTTTTTGCGCGGCGTTTCGGCGTGACCATTATTCACCCCGCTCGGTTTTAACCCCTTCCCTCGCGCCGAGCAGGGGTGCCTGGTGCATTCGGGGATGAGTGCAAGCAGGGTGGTGAAATTGTGCCATGCCCTCTCGGATTCGTTCCATAAAAATTCCACTTTTTTCATGCGTTTGGCAACGCATGTGGTAGCATGGTGTTTTGGTAGCATGGTATCAAGGTGCAAGTGCCATTTCTCGTCGAACTTTTGAAATTGCACCGGTTTGAGTGCTCAAATGACCCCAAGGATTACCTTCGCGCTGCAGCTCTTCAAAGATGCGGCTGTCAGATATTTCAACATGTCTCCTAAAGAAGAGGGTCATCCTTCAAGTAACGATTTCTGACCCCCTTCCCATCGCCCTCAACAACAAGTCTCATTAGAGTTGAGAATGCAATCTTTTATGAGGTGCTGGAGACGCAGTTTTAATCGTCGAGTTTTTTTCTTTCTTTTTTTTATGCATTGGACCAAAAGGAAACTCCGAATTCAATTTTTTCTTTCGCCATATCATATATCTTGAAGGGGGACGGTTGAACTAAATCATCGCACATATTCTGAGTCCTCTGTGTTACATCAAATCGAAGAGCTAAATTATCTCAAACTTTTCTGAGAATAGGAAGAAACTGAAGGACAAGATGAAAAAGGCAGATGATATATTGCGAGTGAAATGTTTGATCTGAAGAACTCTCTTTTGCCGACTTATAGTCATTTTCAATTATGAAAAAGGTTATTCTAGGCTGTGATAATGTTTATAAGCGTATTTAATGTTTATATAATACCTATTGGCAATTCGACCCCCTATGGTTATTTCAGATGTACTAGTGAGGTTGTAAAATAAGTAAATTAGCTGTAATAACTGCCCCCGCCAAAAAAAAAAAAAAAAAAAAAAAAAAAAAAGAAGATAACTAGTCTCTCGCATACAAACTAGACCGAAAGGTTATCTACCATCTATGCTAAAACAGATATATCTTTGTGGGCGATAAGTAAATGGACGCTCGTGATGATGGAGAGTTGCCGAAAAAGGCCGCACAGAAAGCCCTGACATAATTTTGAGTTCGCCTAATCGTGAAAACAGCCTCTCAACATGTGCGTAATTGTTGTTGCGTACCGCAGAATTCACGGCGCAGGTTGTGGATTCATATTCGTTGTAATGAAACAATCATTGTAGAGCAGTATGGGTGGGAGTCCTCGGTTTTTTTTGTTTTTTTTTTGAAGTTTCCGGGAGAAAAACCGGCGACTTTTCTCGAAGATATGACAGTTTAAGTCCCCTATTCCGCCGGATCCGGCACAGGGTTTCTCTTTATCTCTAAGTACTTCATTTGTAAGTACCAATGCGTCGTAGATTTTATTATTTTTATCGCACAGTTTATCTATTTTCTGGACAGCTTTCTCCACTGTTTTGTTATCTGTAGTTGGTGTTTTCTCTTTCAGTTTTTTATTTTCTACCTTTAGTTTTTCAATTTCCCGCTTCTGGTTTTCAATGGTTTTGTCTTAGTTCGCCAGTTCCTTTTTATAGTGGTAAATCTGTTTTGACTCAAGTATATTTTCCAACAGTTCTCCCAGTTAAGTGTTAGCTTCCTCTCTCATGTTTCCCACACAGATTTAAAGGATTTCTTTTGAAAAAAGACTTCCAGGGTTTCGTTTCATTGTTTCGGGTTGTTTTTTGTCTCTGCTTTTCTGTTCTTGTTCAAGTCTAGCTTTTGATCTGATTCCTTCTTGGTCTCAGTGTATTTACCCATTATCCATTGCAACCACCTACTTCCACCAATAGGATCCCTCTATATCCTTTTTGTCTCCTTGTCTATTGCTTTGTCGATCAATTTCAATAACCGGCCCGCAGGACAGGCTAAACGGCTGCCAACTAATTCTAGGGGAAAATTGTTGACCCCCCATGTCCATTGGCGGATCCACCAAATTGGCAACGTTGTTTTTCTCCATTTAAACCTATGGAAATTTATCGATTCTTGGAGGGGCCAGGTGCTCCGACAAAAATCGATTATTCAACCTAGGTTTCAATGCAGGGAATCCGATGTTTCCAAATTGCTGGATCCGCCTCTGCCCATGTCCTCATCTAAAATCTGAAACTGAATATTTTAACGCTATTGTAGTTTCTTTCAGACGATAAAACACGGAAGGGAATTTCTTGGGCGAATCAAACCGTGGCCCAAATTTTGAGAATCCTGACGAGGGGGCTGCGCCGCGGCAAACTTCGCATCCGTGCGACCCCGGCCAGGATCCACAGGCTGCTTCGGGGGTCCGGCCTCCCCCCCCCCCCCCCTCATGGTCCCCCGAATCTCGACCCCCTGGCGGCCAGACATTGTAGCCTATCACAAGAAGAAACCACTCGGGCGCTTTTTATGGGTCGCACGGCGCTGATCCCTCTGTTCTTCAATCGGGTATTAATCATTCACGTCCTACTCTCCGAGTTGAGCCTCCGCGCGGTGTCGCCATATTTACTATTTTCATTTTAATCATCTGCATGGCCCAATAAGCGTTAATTATTATGGCGCTAATATCGAAGAATAACCAATAAAACGGAAACTAGCTGGTTACGCCCCCTGACTGCTGCGCGGTCCGTCCCTTTAAATTGCTTCGCGGCTCAGGCGTTATGCATTACGTGTTACTCTTATGATTTCATATGATAGAGTATGATAGGTAATATAAATTCAGATGAGTCGATTGCGCTCGTCACGATAACGTGGTTGATGGTTGATGGTTGAGGAGGACCAATTCCACATTGGGACCGCCTTTTTGACCGGCGCACAGTGGATCGAGTCTATTAAAGACGTCGGACATGGGATTTTTGACTAAAACTGCAAATTTTGATGTTCATTTCGTCACATTTTAGACTCCAGGGGTGCATCTGGAAGAAATTTTCACAGGGAAACCAATGGAACCACTTTTAGAACCTCAAAGTTTTATATAAACGGAGTTATAAGCTTTTAAAGTTTCCAAATTTTGTCCGACCTCTCCTATTGACTCGATCCACTGTGCGGCGGCGTAGCACTGCAAGCGGAGAATAGAGTTGGGAGTTGAGGTTGATTCGAGTTGAGTCGGAGGGTATACGGAAGGGTTGGGTGGTTGAAAGTGTGTTGAATGGGTGTTGAGAGTGTGATGACAACACGCGATGAGAGCGTGTTAAGGGTAGGTTGATCCCGCGGGCTGCCCCACCCTGAAGTGTTGATTCCTCCTCCAGGGGATGTTGATCCCTCTTCCTTCCCGACAGTGTTGATCCTTCAAGGGAATTGCGAGGATCCCTCCCAGGAGTAACGATCCTTTTTCCCGGGAGTTTTTATCTCTCCTCCCGGGCGTGTTGTCAATTTCCAGCGGGTTGATCACTTCTGGGAGTGTTGATCCTAACCGGGAGGCAAAAATTACATATCTACACGATTTCGGTCCCAGGATCGTTCTACATCTACATCGCCCAGAGGACGTAGGATAAGGGTCACGAAGGGGAGGGGTGGGTGGGGGTTTGCACATACAGGGTTATTCAAAAGTCACACATCACTGGCCATAACTTTAGTTCTAAGTGCCGACGTTCTAATAACTTTATCGATTTCCGATTTGTGGCATTTTCCTCTTATTGAGATGGAAACTTTTTTAGGTGCTTTTCCAGTTTTTTACCTCCTCAGGGGGAGAGGGGCGGGGTGCAACTCAACAATTTCGATGGCCACCCTCCCCCCCCAATGGCTAGTGGTGCGTGACTTTTTAATAACCCTGTATACCAGGTAACACCACATGGTCAAAATAGAAGGCATCTGGTATTGGCTCTAATATTTCCTAGATATCATATAGCTAGACCGTCCAGCAACCGGTGCTCATTTTTCTTTCTACGTGGAACCGTCCAAAATTTTAAAAAAAGCCTCCCCAAAAATGATACGAAACATTTTTTGCTCCTCTTCCGGGAACCTCGGAAATTTCATCGACTGCAACAGAAATGAGATGTCACTAGGTTCTGATGAAAGTTTCAGATTGCATGTAGCATTGTCTAATTTATATTCATAAGTGTTATAAGCATTAAAAATGCCTCTTTTCGTGTACATATGGTGAACTTTGCAAGATTATTACACTATAATCAGCTTTGAAGTCAAGATAGAATTTATGTCAAAGGCATGTCCTCAATATGAGATCTCATTTGAACCAAATCTCAACAAAATCCCTGAGTTCTCGAGAAAAGGGGCAGTTTTTTGGAGGCCCTTAGAACCGTCCGCTGTTACCAGAGGAGGTTAAATCTCGAGTGCAGATCTACTCCTTCAGTTCTTTTAAGCAGCCATCGAAAAGACAACGCTAATCTAAAATCAACACCGGCTCGGGGTTAGGTTATGTGTTTCGACACCCCCCCCCCCCTCCTCCTCTCATTTCGGGGACGGAGTTAATTATTCTCGAGAGTGGGCGCTCAAGAAAAGCTCATGGCAACCGAAGGAAAGTCCCGCTACATAGCTTCTCTTTCGGGCGCTAACTCAGAGGGTAATTTCTGAGTACTTCTTATGGTCGCACGGAGGGGGGGGGGGGGAGGGGGTCGGGAATTGGGACCGGGGCTTGCTCGACACAGGGAAACGGAAAGAGAGGCTTCCTCGGTCCTCGGGGCACTTCTAAGGTTTCCGAGGAGTGAGCGACCCCCCCTCCAACCCCCCCCCCCCCCCCGGCGGTGCCGGAGACACGAGGCGGCTAGGCCGCACGAACTTTTCCAGGGGTCGGTGGCAGTCGCGGGGGGTTTAACTCCCTCTCAGCGTTGCCGGGTTTTTGCAGGAGATTCGAACGCATTTTATCGAGGGGACCATGCCGCCGTTCGGAGGAAAAACGCCGTACGATCCATCAGACGTTGCCAAATTTCCTTTAATAAATACCGAATTCGCAGGGAAAATTGTGAAAATCTTTTTATTCAAAATTTTCAGACAATTTCGTACGCAATTCAAGCTGAAATATCTGAAAATTTCAAAGAAAATGTGCATGGATGTCGTCGAAAGTACGTGTTTTATCGAGGAAATTTTGGCAACTTTCGAATGTTCATGCGGCGTTCTTCCTTAGCACGACAGCATGAGGGGCCATTCGAGTGTTACGTAAACCACTTAGGGGATGGGGGTTTAAGCCTGCATTACTGGGTTCTGCGACAGGGGCGGGGAAGAGGATCAAGTCTTGTCTTACGTAAGTCTTCCGTTGAAAAAATAAAAATCAATGAGAATATTTTATTTTCTACGTATTTTTGAGGTCAATTCGCTGTTTTCCTCAAAATTGGGGGGGGGGGGGGGGGGTTCAGGCCAGTTTTGCGCAATGCGAGAGTTGCGAGGTAAGGGGTTGTTCTTAAGGTGATTCGATGGTTGCTATTTTTTTGTGTCAGAGCGACGTGCGATATATTGCATCAATTCATTCCATAATTTCAGCTACTTGTCATTTTTTTTAAATTTTGAAATCGCACACCTGTTGTCATGAGACTAAAGAATTCATGTACCAATTTTGACAAAGAAATTCAACATATTAAAGGCAGGGTTTTTTTTAGAGCAAAAATATCGCATTCAACTGCTGTTTCGATATCAGTATCGAATGCGATATTTTTCTTCTAAAAAACCTCTACCTTTGTTACGTTAAATTTCTTTGTCAAAGTTGGTACATGGATTCTTTAGTCTCATCACGGAAGTGCGATATCAAAATTCGGAAAAAATGACAAGTAGCTGAAACTATGGAAAGAATTGATGCGAAATATCGCACGTCACTCTAACACAAAAAATAGCAACAGTCGAATGAACTTACGAAAGGGTAATGTGCAAAAAAAGAAAGGGTAAAAAATTTGACCAAAATGCCTTACCTAGTTTTTGAGTGGCCCCTTAGGAGCGATTAATAAAGATTTAAAGATTGCGTAACACGTATATTCGTGGAGGGAAAAGTTGAGTCAGAGTGTTACGGGACGTTTTGGCGAGGGGAGAAGGCTGAGGCCTGGTATTGCGTCACGATATACAAATCTTAGAAATATTGTAAATTCTGGGGTAGGGGGGGGGGGGGGGGGGCTCGACTAGTATTCGAATCATTTTTTTTTTTCAACTGGAGGAAGCACGTGAGCACTTGCTATTGATTGTTTGTCAAAGGCCGCTGGATCGTTTTTTTGTATAAGGGAGCAAGTCCGTCAGAACGTTACAAAATTGCTACAGACAGTTCATTTTCACTCGGTTGAAGACTGCGGGAAATATCTACCCGGCAATTTTACTGGATTCGATCCGTCGCAAATGGAAAATTCATTATTTTATTCCCTCAGTTAGTTCGGCGATACGAGGATGAAACGGTATTTAGTTGGAAATATGGAGCCGCTATCTCTAAACTCATTTAAGGGATAACGTGCGTGCCATTAGTTTCCGATGAAAGTTTGTTCTAATGGACGGGCCATACAAAGTATTCCCACATTGCAGAATGAAAACCAACTGGCCATGTACATTTTGAGACGTTGCGATGGACTTACGCCCTTAATTTAGAAATCGATTCAAATTACGTCACATTTAAACGGGGTGTCGGAGTCGGAGCTCGCGCGACGCGTGGGCGGGAAGGGGTGTCTAACATTGCATGACGTCACGCAAAAAATACGAAGCGCCGATTGCTTAACCATTGTGCGAAAATTTTAGCAAAATTATCGACAAAAGATACATATTTTTCACGTAAGAATGAGAAATTCAGCAAAATTTAATTTTCTAGGGGGGGGGGGGGGGGGCTCAGATCTGCGTGATGCGTGCGTGACAAAGGAAAAGAACTGATGTAAATTTCCAAATTTCAGCGAATTTCAGTCACATACCTAATGAGCGGACCCTTAACCCATCACCGTAAGAATCATTATAATTTCCGCTGCTGTTCCTTCACTATTCACCAGGGTCGGACTGGCTCGCATCTGAGGGCGTAGACCCTTGGCTGGTTCAACATTGTGAACCAGCCGTGACATAATGTGAAATTTCCGGTAGGGCATCCCCTACGTGGAGAGGGGTTTAGAAAATGTTGGCAAAGCAGCAAAAGTTTACGCTATTTTTAGGTTCAAAGTGTATTAATCGACAGAGTAAAAATTGCAAAATTGAACGCATCGAAGTAACCGACAGACTTCTGAATTTAAAATAAAAATAACTAATTAAAGCCACTAGACGCATCCAAGCACCATTATTTCCATAAGGACCGAGCCAGTGCTATGGTTTCCTTGAGCTTAGGGCGTGGGTCTGCAAGTCCAGTCCATCCTAAAAAAGAATCAGACAAGAACCTGAAAGAAGAAGAAAGAACGAGTATCAACACAGCCGAAGGTAGGAGAGATGTGTTCGGGCCTCTTTTTTGACTTTTCTTCCGAATCTGAGCGACACCTCATTGATTGACAGCATAAAGCAGAGCATTGAGAACTCACGCTACGCGTCATCGCGCCTTCAATTTTTCAGATGCAGCTCGGACGTCCATCAAGTACGAATAGTTGTATCTCTGCGCCGTCGTAGACGCGCATCCTTTCCCTCGCTTTATTTCCATATTGTGTTTGTTTGCGTCTATCTTATTCGTAATGGTGCTTCAAGCACTACGTGCGTAACACAGCTGAAAGTAGGAGAGATGTGTTCGGGCCTCTTTTTTGACTTTTCTTCCGAATCTGAGCGACACCTCATTGACAGCATAAAGCAGAGCATTGAGAACTCACGCTACGCGTCATCGCGCCTTCAATTTTTCAGATGCAGCTCGGACGTCCATTAAGTACGAATAGTTGTATCTCTGCGCCGTCGTAGAAGCGCATCCATTCCCTAGCTTTATTTCCATATACTAGCGAAATGCCCGTGACTGGAGTCACGGGTCTAGAGGCCGCTAAAATATCTATAACCCCGAAAAAGTGGTGGTAGGGGAGCAAGACATGCCATAAAAAAAATGATAAAATCGATAGAAAAATGAGCTGGGGGAGGGGGGGATGTAGAATAATTTTTTTTTTTAATTTATTTATTGAGTGAAATAACAACAATCTACAGACACAGTATTTGGTTGAAGTTGGATCAAAAAATTAAAACTAACCTAGCAAATATTTATTAAAAAAAAGAAAGAAAAAAAATGAAAAAAAAGAAAAAAATAAATTGAAATAAAACATCAGCTGATAGCAAACAAAGGTTACCAAGGAAACCAAGGAATGGAACTTTCATAAAAACAGATTAGTGGAAAACAGCGTAAGCAGGGCACTTACGTTAATTACCGTTTATAGGTAAACGGTAATTGCGATTTAACCAAAAATCTATACAGTTCTTTATAAGACCAAAATGGACGAAATTACAAAATTTGAATAGGCTAACGTAAATCTAACGATAGTTATCGTGAACGAAAGAATTGATGACATAGGTCGGGTAACTATTATAGGTGGGATGGGATGGGATGGGATGGATGGGATTGTGTTTGTTTGCGTCTATCTTATTCGTAATGGTGCTTCAAGCACTACGTGCGTAACACAGCCGAAGGTAGGAGAGATGTGTTCGGGCCTCTTTTTTGATTTTCTTCCGAATCTGAGCGACACCTCATTGACAGCATAAAGCAGAGCATTGAGAACTCACGCTACGCGTCATCGCGCCTTCAATTTTTCAGATGCAGCTCGGACGTCCATCAAGTACGAATAGTTGTATCTCTGCGCCGTCGTAGAAGCGCATCCTTTCCCTCGCTTTATTTCCATATTGTGTTTGTTTGCGTTTGTCTAATTCAGTGGAGCTTCAAACTAGTAGCGTAGAGCGGAGTATTGCGAGTTCACGGCTCACGCCATCGCGTCTTACATTTTTCATATGCAATGTGGACATCCATATTGCGAGAATAGTCATATCGCGTTTTCACTTTAGATGCTTCTTGTTTTTGAATTTCGAGATAAATGAAGGTTATGTTTGCCTGAGATATGCTATGGTATGTCCAAATCAATAGTCATTTTGAAAAGGAAGAAATATGTTTAAAGGTCTCTCAAGAGGTCTGCAAAGGGTGCGTATTTCTAAAAATCGAACAGACCTTCGCTTCTAAGGGAGTTACACAGAGCGAATGAAGGAGGGGGATGATAAAGCGCCTGTATGCCGACAAAAAGGTGAAAATTTCACAGACACGTATTTATGCTTCAGAAAGTAGTTCTTGGACCTCTGTTCACCACTATCATGCGTGAAAGCTCCTTTCTTTACTCCTAACTCTCTCTTCTTCCGTTCATTTCAGAAATTTTCCGCATATATTCTCGGTCGTAATTTTTTTTTCTCTTCTTATTTTGCTATCTGTCAGAGGGGCGCGTTTTTGGCGCACCAAGAGGGCGTATCTGCCGATGGTAGATTGACCTTATGGCCAGTCCGAGCCTGCTATTCACTTGGAATTCAATCAGATTTTTCCTTGAATCGAAGAGCCAATCCTCTTGATTTAAGCGGATATCCTTTTGATTCAAGCAAAAATCCGATTGAATTAAGATATTTTTTCTTGTCAATGTTTTTAAGAGTCTGGACTCTAGATCCGTGCGACTTTTTTTCCAGTGTTCCTATTAGATGACGTCACGATTGAAACGTACGTCTCGCCTGGGCGTATCGCGCCGCGTTGACTGCGTTGGCGCGGGATATTGCTCCAGTGGCGAGGCGCGAATGATCGATTATCGATATTCCCCCATTTGAAGGCATGGTAAAGAATCGATTAATAAGTTGTTCGCTGCGAACAAGCTATTTACGGATCCTATTCCGTATGTTTCAACGGCGATCAATCGATATATCGCAAAGCACGCCACGCCTCTGCTTCCCTCCTCTCCTCACATGCTTAGCCCCACTAGATTTCAGTGCCAATCAGCTGGTCAACGACGACCTAGATCGTAGATGAATCGATGCACTTGAGTCCTTATCTTCTGTGCTATGCAAGAGTGTCTCTAATCTGTTATTTTTGTTTTTGTTACACAAATATTCAAGTTATCATGTGGAAGGATGAGGACTGAAACTACCGAAACTCAGTTTCAATAAGTTAAACGTATTTTTTTTTCTCAAATTTTCTTACCAGTTGAAAGAACAGTCGGAAAGCGGAACGGAGCAGCTTTGAAATTTTTCTGTCTGTGAAAGGTGCGTCTGAATTTCGTTCGATTTCTCTCTGGTTTTATGGACATGCCTGATCGAGTTAGAATTTGATACCTACACGTGGGTTTTTGTTACGTGAAATTATTGAGTAAACTGTAAATTCTTTCATCTCCTATTAATTACAAATAAATGTAATTCAAGTCCGTGTCGTGCATATTGAGAAAAATTTCTAAGTAATATTCCTCGAAGTACTTAGTGAAATCAACTGGAAATCTCTTAAAGTAACAAGACGTTTCTTTGAAATATCAGAGATATCAACAATAGTTACACAGATATCAAGCAGGTGATTTCCAGTAGACTCAACGAAAATTCTCGACCGGGAATTATTAATTTGAATCACTATCGATTCAGCAGAAAATTTTTCTCCATGCATTCAAATTCTGATTGACAATTGGACTGCATTTTGCAATTGGGAATTTCAATTTCTAGTAATCTGCATAAACACTTATGTGCATGGGGAAAGTAATGGTTAATGCGTTCGTTCCTGAAGTGAGCCAGAAATGGTAGCTCCGTATTGCGAAATGTAGTCAAATTATTTATCATATATGTGATATTAATTTAGTTCCCTACTATTCTTTTTCCATGATTAGCATATCAAAACTCTAAAGCATAACTGTGCGTATAACTCTCACGAATTATGGATTTACCAAATGATCCTTTACAACCAATTCCATGGACACAAATGGAGGGACTTTCGAAGAAATTACTCGCTGACGCGCCCTATTCTCTTGTAGTAAGTGCCTGAATACAGTTGATTATATTAGAGCCAAAAAATAATAATCATTGAGAAAAGATAGATAAGACAAAAAATTAAAATACAGAATTGACATTTTTTTTTGTCGTTTGTAATCTCATCAAGAAATGCGTACCAACGTACCTACGCATACAATCAATTATTCATTCAATATGTTTACTGGTTAAAGTTCAAAAAGCACTCCAACTCAGATCTGTTCTGAGTACTTGTATATTCGAAAATTATCTCGTTCTGGGATATAATCAACAGAAATCCAAACATTATCATACAGCGCAAGTTTTTAACATTCCGCTCTATTCAATGTATCATGTAAACGTGTGAATTTAGGAATCAAGTTCATGAGAAAGAGTTTGTCTCTTTTGTAAATGAGGTTTAACTGTTTGAGCGAAAACGTTACAAAGCCCTCCCAAGCAGACTGTTTTTTACTTTATTTTATGATTTTTTTTTTTTTTTATTTTTCAAAAACATGTCAGTGACTTCAGTTATCCGTGATAATTTTGGAGGAATCAAACGAAAAGCCACTTCTTTTGTTAAATTTATCGGCCACATTTTATCAAATTTTTGTATAACTTTTTCTTACCGATTTTTCTGACATTTTTGTTGATAATTCCTACACCAAAGCCAAAAACCAAAGCCGTCCTCAATTCTCAGATAGAAAGCATCATAACAACCGTAATTACCCCTCCCACCTTGATGAACTACTACATGATAACCAGGGAGTGAGGAAGAAAGACATAACAACGAATGCCAGCGTTATCAGTCACATCGCGAATTCAAACGCGGACGCGAATACCGAACTACTCGCGATCGCGAAAACGTATCATGATTTTAGTTTTTATACAGTTTTAACACCTGACGATGAGCAGTTGCTTGAAACAGCTGTAGTGTAAGAATTTTCAACAAAAATTTCAGAAAAATCGGTAAGAAAAAGTTTTACTAAATTTGATTTGTTCAAACGAAAAGCGTTCTCACTCGACTGTGAAACTAAGAAAAAACGTAATGTTGTAATCTAACGTTATGCTACTGGTCAGTCTTATCTGAGGTGTGTTTTTCAGATGCACGGGACAATACGAATGGCACTTAGATGGAGGGAAACCGAAGCTGGCCAAAGGATCACGATATACAGCACTAATAATCGCTTGGATGATGCTGGAATCGTCGGAATTTATAAGAAGCCGGTTAGATTTTTTCCTTTCAAATCTGACAAGAAGTAAAAGAACGGAATCATGATTCGAGCATAGAAACCATCCCTAAATTATGTGCTAGCGTTATGCGACGTTACACAGGGAGAGGGGATAAATGTTGTGAAATAATATTGAGCGAAGCATTACTTAATGATTATTTCGTGTGATTTTTTCGAGCTTTCAAAATTTTCTTTATTCGTTGTCTGTGCCGTTTTGAGTGCTTTAAAAAAAAGCCCAGGGAAAAAATGTCACTCTGTTAGCATTTTCGCGACTGTAATTATTATTTTATTAACTCTACATCATAAAATATACACCCCAATTCACTCGGGAGAAATTCAAACTTGATTTGTTGGAGAGATGGTCCAGGTAATCGTTGCGTAATTGTTTAAGGGTTCTAACACCGCATTACGGAGCTTTATAGAAGGGGGGAGGGAGGAAGGGGGTTAAAAAAACTGCATATTTTGCATTACGTATTTGAGGGATGGTCCTCGAGAAAAATTGACTTTCACCGCCATCATGAGCAACACGATGGCACCACTAGTCCTGAGCTTATGAAAAACGTTCAACGTTGAGGCGGCTGTCATGGTGGAAGCTGCACATAACTATAAGAGAGCATACCTCCGTTTTAAGACAAATTCTCTGCGTCGAAGTATGAAAAGATACGTTTAAGGCATGCACTTCTATGCCAGGACTCTTGAGTTTTAAGAAGTAACGTGAATCTTAGTATCTTACAACTAACCTAATGCGACGCCTAGCCTGCACAAATGCCACTATATCAACACAGAGGAGCCCTGGTTGCATGTCTCTTAAAATGAAGGCGCATCTTGCCTGCGAAATCACTGATCAAAGAAGTTGATTTTACTGCTACACATTAAGTCATTTTTCGGTCTCTCTCTCGTTGTAGAGAATCGTTCAAACGGACTTGCCCTTCGGGCTTTAGTAGCACTACATAATTTTGTACTATACACTAATTTATGTCTGTTCTATATCAACATGAATCACTTAATTTTTTCAAACTTAAGTTGCTTTTCCTCTGTCTTACATAGGGCTCCAAAAACTACAGGATAACTCTTTATTGCTTCAGCGAGGACACGTCGGTTTTGCAAAATGCATTATTGAAGACGCAGAGGTTTGACTGGGATTCGCCTGATACCACGTTGTTTTTCTCCGCCATACCCGAAAAGCTGATGCCAGTCTTAGAGAGGACCTTACCTCAGCGTAACTGTAAATTCGAATTTAAATGCAATACAACTTACAAATGGAGGACTCCTGATCAGCTAGATTCTTGTGACCACACGTAAGTGCATAATGCTATATTTCACATTAAATGGGCCGTGTTTAGCAGAAAAGAACCAAGCCACATCAGCGATTGCCAAATTTAATTAGTCAATTTAATTTTTTGAAAGAGAACCTTTGTGGGGATTCCCTTCAACATTTCAAGGAATTTGCCTCGCATTATGCAGAAAATTAGCTGAAAGCACAAAAATCCGCACAATCGTTTTCATGTCAAAAATTTAAGTGCCCAATTAAGTTTGGCAGTAGCTGATGTGGCTTGGTTCCTTTCTGCTTTACGTGGTCCAAATCTAGGCGTGACCATTCTACGGCTATACTAAGAATCAACGTTCCAATGTTTTTTGGTCCCCAGAATTCCAGTAATTTAAGTGCACGTCAGACAATTAACAGTCGAAATTTCCTGGAAATTTTCGTAATTTGTCTTTTCTTGTCCAAGGAAAATTCTGTGAAAATGTTAATTTATGTACCGCACCAATCTAGTTAAAACTCCCGTCCTCTTTTTTACTAGAATTCCTTGCGCAAGTACACACTCTCTCATTCAACATGTTTCGAAAATGTAATGCTTGTAAACTGTCCTTGACAGAATTTAAGAATAAGAAAAAAGAAAAAAAGAAAAATAAGAAGAAAAAACCAGGCGATTTTGAACTAGATGGAAGCTCAAGGGGAGGCTTTATGTACAGTGAAAATCCTTCCAAGAAAAAACCCTCAATTTTTTGGTCGAAGATCTAACCAGTTCGTTGTCAGAACTTGCATGAACTTACTGCACTACATGCTTTTTCTTGAAAATTCCGCACGGAGGGTCTCGGTCTAGTGCACAGGGAATAACTTGTGATCCTTTTCAACAACTTTGAATTGAAAGAAAGTTACAAAATATCACGATCCTTTCGATCCTTCATGATTCACTTACATTCGATATCAATGTCATACAACAGGTGTCCTCCCGATGTCCGGCTGGCGCCATTGAGTCTGGAGTACGTAAAACTGGTCCAATCCCACTGGTTCGACGACGTCCCTGATGCAGCCGATTACATTACCACCCTCATAACGCACAACCAGAGCATGGGCGCCTACTCGCGCTCCACCGGCGAGCTCTGCGCTTTCGTCCTGTTCAGCGAGTTCTGCACCATGACCATCCTCCACACGATGGAGGAGCATCGCAGGAAAGGGTACGCGCAGCTCATCATCAACGCCATTTGCCAGCGGTTACTCGCCGAAGGGCTCATCGTTGGTGCCACCGTCATCGAGGGCAACACGGCGTCCCTCAAGTTGTTCGAATTACTCGGGTTCAATACGAGTCGGGACTTTTTCCTCTACACCCTAGCGACACCGTTGACCCCAGGACAGGAAGAAGTGACGTGTAAAAAAATAAAATATTGAGGCGTTTTCTGACAAGCTGTGATGAAAAACTAATTTTACAAATTTGATAGGTATTATGTGTTATGCAAGATCAAAAAAACATTAAAATTGTGTATCTCTTGCATGTATGGATTATCGTAGTAATTTCTGGGGGGCCGTCTACTTTTATATCATTGCAGCTTTGATGAAGTTGCAATAATATGGTGCGGACGGCACTAAGAATAAACATACTCTTGACCAGATGCCAGTGTGCCCCAGGTAGAGTTGTGATGGGGGACGCGGGGCGTACCACAGCGTAATGGATAATGTGGAAAGAAGTAGTTGCTTGTATGTAAGTATTACTGATATGCGGGCCTAACTTAGCAGGTCAGATGCGCAAAAAAGTTAGGTACCTACAACGCTCAAGGACCAAATCCGTCTTGTGTCTTTGAGGCAAACCGTTTTTTACCGTGAATGTTTCTTTTTCTACGTTTTCTTGTGAATTTGTATAGCATCCTAAAAAATACATGAAAACACACCAGATCGTCTCTCTTTTTTTCTTTCATTCACTATCCTTTCACTAAGATATATTTAACCTTTTCTCTACTACCATGAGCATGTTCTTTGTATGTCTGGACCTGCTATCTTGCCGCAACCCGTATCTTACGAGTCGTACATTTTTCAAGTGCCTCTGTTACGTGCACAGTGAATACTCGGTGTAAATGCCTCTTTATCAACGCGCAACGTTTGGACGTTTACTTTTCAAGAGACAAGTATGTATCCTAATTCCGAATATTAGTTATCCAGTTAAAATCAAAACAAAATTAGAATGAGCGACGTATGTCCGTAGTACCTGAATCTTATGGTGCCAAAGATAGTTGACACCTTTATGTGTCAAAGGCGAGGGGAGCCTAGCCCCAATACTGCCGTGCCAAAGAAGTACGCCGTATGAACATTCGAAAGTTGCCAAATTTCCCTCAATAAAACGTTCATTTTTATGGAAAGTAATGAACATTTTTCCTCTGAAATTTTCAGGGCCATTAGGTGAAATTGCGTAAAATTAGTGAAAACAAATTATCTAGCAAATTGAAAGGAAAATATTGATAAGTTTACCAGGAAATTCGTGTTTTATCAAATGAAATTTGGCAACGCCTAATGACTCATACGGCGTTCTTCCTAAGCACGGCAGAATAAATGAATGATTCCCCTCCCGAAAGTCTGAGTCTAGGAGTTATGGAATACCTCCCCTCCGTGTATACGAAAGGGGGATCCACTGCCCCTCCCGGAAAGGTTTAGACTTTATCGAGCTTGGAGCGGTTCGTTGTAAGTTTGCCTTCAATTCACAGTGTAGGCAAAACGAGCTCTCACTAGGTCGAATAGTGGTATCACCCTCAGAAGTCAGGGTCCGACGAGGCGAAAAGCGGGAATATATTTCACCAAGCGTGGAGCGGTGACTCTAGCTCATTGCCGGTTAGCCTTATGATTTTAAGGTAGGCAAATCGTGGCCGAATAGTCGATATCACGTTCGTATGTTACGATTGCTCAAGAGGAAAAAACAGCAATATACTTTGCCGAGCGTGAAACGGTGACTTTAGTTAGTTCATTGCCAATTAGACGTATTTATGCGAAAAGGAACCATGTGCATAGGGTCTGCGTGCAACATAGTTCTTTTTAGCATAAATACGTCCAATTTGCTTCCAGTTTTCCGAGTAGGCAACATGGCCTGCTGATGGGCCAGATAGTGATATCACCCTTAGAGATAACGATCACTTGTCAAAAATAAAATTTCAAAAAGACGTATAGCCAGATCATTTTTCAAAGAGGGAGGGGCTGGCCGGTGGCAACACACTAAATGAATGACTTCCCACCCTGTCCCCATCCACCGGGGGATCTGAGGCGAATGGAATGCCTCTGTGTCGTGATGGTGCGGGTTCTGGGGGGGGGGGGGAGGGTTGTCCCGGGAAATTTTGAGAAATTGAATGCATTTACATGCATTTTGAGGCTATGTCGACGCAAATTTTTTTAAAAATTTTGGAGGTTTTGTGCCTTTACAGCTCAAAATTGGATGATTCAAAATGAAGGGGAAAATGCCGAAAAATTTAAGATACGCTCGGGAAATTGAAATAAGTGATTCAGAGAATTCCATTCTATTCAGAAGCGTTCATAATTATATTTTGCAATTAGCGGACTGACGGGAAAACGTGGATTATGTCTCTTCGATTCAGCAAGGCAGTACTCTGTTTAGTAATGCGTCGCAGCACAAAGCGTGTTAAAACTTTGACTTTGCTGTTTGAATTTGGCGCTAAGACTATCAGTTCGCACTTATTGTCTCCCCCCCCCCTCAGACTCGGTTGATGACGGTGACGGTCAGCTGATCAACGATGACCTCAATCTGGTACAATATTGACTCATGCAGTTGGTATGTTCGCGGCACGGAGGTCAAGCTTCTAGCCCACGTTCAAACTGGGGCTCTCAAACTGGCACAAATTCTTCAATTTCTCGACCATTTTTGCACGAAATTTCTTGACAATTTCGAGATCCAATCTCTGATGTGTCCCGGACACATCGGTTACCTTCAAAGCTCGTCGGTGCGACGATCTTTGAAGGGCAACAGTCAACGGTTCCATCGATGTGCCCTTTTTAAGCCCCTGTTTGAACGTGGGCTGGACGCTTCATGATACGCAGAGAGTTTTTATCTCTCAAGTCTAGTCATGTCTCGTATTGACTGATAAGTTCTGTCGTCGTGCTATCCGTGCATGTTGTGTTTTGGTTTACATTTGAGTGATAAGCAAACCACACCTTTAAAACAACTGAGACAGTGGAAGTTTTTTTTGGCTAACTATAATTTATTCGCAACGTGATCATCATTTAAAAAGATACTTGAAGTTTTTGCGCGGGTAATGCTGAATATATCTGTATAAAGTGTGTAAATAGAAAAATGTTATTTAATTCGTGAAAACAGATCCTTTAAATTCAGAAAAGTGCGAAAATGCAACAGCAACATCTAACGTATATGCTGAGGCCGTATATTTTACATTAAAATTGAATTTCAGGTCTGCTTAATTTACCTCATCGCAGTGTAATATGTTTCTCATTGATTTAAACATGTTTACAATGAGCGATGCGAATTTTAAGTAAAATACAATAACTGATTTAAAGAGTCATAACCTTGCAAATCATAAAAATCATAAAATGAAACCTACTTTATTCTGCTTGTATACTTTATTCAAAGATGCTTCATTCGGTAATTTGTTTTCTCTTATTATTCGATTAGATTTGTTTGTTTCTTAAAATTTTTTGTGAGCTACTGAAGATGAGCTATGCCCGAAAGGCGCCTCTAGCTGAAATAATGTAAGTTTTGTTACTTAATTAAATATGTTTTGCAAGGTTATGGCTCTTTAAACCAGTTATTTTATTTTATTTCTCGTTGATTATTTTATGTTTCCATTTATTCCTTTTTCAGGCAGCTCTTACAACACTAAAATTTGCGCATATCATAGACTTAAACCAAAGATGGATTTGACAGAGGATCCTCTACAACTGGTTCCATGGACAAAAATGGCAGAACTTTCGAACAAATTACTTTCTGATGTGCCTTACTCTCTCTCTCGGTAAGTTATGGGGACCCATATTAGTTATTATGTAAATAACTGATGGCGGAAGCGTCGACAGAGAGATGTTAGGTAGTCAGTTTGGCCGATGACTTTCAGGAGGATAGGCATATGTGGCGTTTGAGTGTCGCAGAGCGGCAGAGTGCGTCGTAGAAGCGACACATGTGAATGTATACATGCATTTCATCAATGCCAAAAAAATAATAGGATGCAGTTGGAGAGTAAGGTTCTACGTCTATCCATGAACGAAATGCCTCATTTTGGTTTATCCGAACACTTACACGACACTGTTATATGGATCGCATTTAGCAAAATGGAACCACTATTTCTGGCCCATTTTAGAAACAACACACATGCCATTGGTTTTTCTTTGCAGATAAGTGCTTTTATGGGAGAGCCAGAAATAGTGGTTCCTCATTGCAAAATGTAATCCATATGTATTTCACTGAAAATGACAGTCTACTTAGAGCCTACAATTAGATTCTGTACACGCATTTCGCACTTACTGTTAGGAGCTTTGAAAAATAAAGAGTTTTAGAAAAGGTTGTAAAATAGTGCTGGATCCACACTAGTTTACGGAGAAATCAAGCATTTTTTTACTGTTTTTTTCTTGTATAGAGAAAATTAGGAAATTCAACCACGATCTTTTCTTTTCTGATATGCATAACTTGAAAATATCAGTGCACGCAGTGAAAAGTTTATTACACATTCTAATAGGCCGATTAAGGCGGCACATGGGCCGCGGCCCATGGCGGCAAATCTAGGGGGCGGCAAATTTTGCAATTTTTTTAAATGTAGGTATAAAAAAAAATCGGATTAAGAAAAGAAATTACAGACGAGAAAAGGCTACAAAATCTCTCATTTCCTGAGAGTATAGTAATTTCTAATTTCGTCGTCTTTCAGTGATACAAGAGACAGCACCTTTAATTAGTCGAGTTAAGAGAAAAACCAAACACACAATTTGGCCTGGAACGGCGCGACTTAAAGAGAAATGATGACGAGGACTTGAGATGAAAAGGAGAAGCCATCGGCGCGGCAATCGGCATGTAACACATATCAACGCCTACAAGACTGCACGAATACTTCACGCATTGCATCAAACATAGTGCGGTTATTGTAGTCAGCGTGAAACGGCTAGCGCCTACATACAAGACTGCGTGAATACTTCCCGCATTGCGCCAAACACGGTGCGGTCGGCGTGGCGCGGTGGCGGAAGTTAAAATCATTAAACCAAATTTTGTGTTTGTTCTTTCATGATTGTTTCGTCCATTTCTAATGAATGGAAGGCCTTGTCCATTAGAGATAGGTTTACGAAACTTGACTTTCACGCAAAGTTCCGTGACCTTTTGCTAGTAGTGTTGACAGGGCTTTCCCAAAAAATGTGTTCAACACGAGTAAACGCGTCTTATGCGCCCCTACCCCGCTGGCACGTTCACTGGATGGTTTTTATTGATGTTTCAAAACGAATGAGAAGGGGGCGGCAAAATACAAGCGGCCCATGGGCGGAAAGTAGGAAAACCCGCCCTGGTCCTGAAAAAGGAGAAATCGTTCAAAAGCTTCATCAGAAAATTGAAGAAACAAACTTTCTTTCTTGTAATCTGCATCTACTTATGAATCACCAATTACAAGGCAGTTATTTTTCTAATGGTTGAATCTATTCGTCAATTTGTGTTGCCTGTCATGAGAAATATAAAGAAAAAAGGGGGAGAAGAAAAAAATCTTAAAGATGAAAGGCTGTTAACCAACTTTTCTTTAGCTTCTGATTTTTCTTATTTCCATAAATTTTAAATACTTGAAATGTATTGCAGGTGTACGGAGCAGTGCAACAGGCGCTCAGGTGGAAAGAGACGGATAATGCCCAACGAATGATAATATATAGCACTGATAATAATCGTTATGAAGTTGGTGGAATCGTCGCAGTTTGCAAGAATCTGTGAGTTAAATCCTTTTAAGACAGATTTCAGTAAAATAAAAATGTGAGAAAACCTTACTTTCGGTGAGAGTTGATTCTGAGTTATTGATCAAAAGCTATCCGCCCGTGGACCTTTGAGATTTAAGAGTCAATACCAGAATCGATAACTCCCAGATTGTTTGTACCTCCAGTCTGATGCTAGTTTGTGCGTCGGGAAGGCGCTGATCCAGCCCAGTGTGAGCTAGTGGCGTGGCGTGTTTTGTTACATATCGATTGATCTGCCGTTCAAACATATGGAATGAGATCGATAAACAGGGTTCACAACGAACACCTTCATAATCGATTCTTTACCATATCTTCAAATGGGGAAATCGATAACCGATCATTCATGCTTCGCCACTAGTGTGAACCTATTTTTACGTCATAATACAGGAGCCTTTGCTTAAAACAAGAATGTACGATGAGTAAAAAATTGAAGCATTTTTCGATAAAAAGTGTATATGAGACCTTTAATTCTGGTGAGATTGTGCAAATTAGTTCTCTAGTTGTAAGTAACATATCCGACAGTTCTGCGATGGATTCTTTCCTGAATCCGCTCCGAGCTTTTCCTTACCATTGTAAGGAAGTAAGCGGACTGTAGATGAATTTCTTTTGCCGCAAACGCTGTAAAAAATTACACTATCTTAGCAGCATTGCAAGCGTCATATCGACGGTGAAACTACCAAACCACGTATCTCGTTTGCGGTGTTTAAAAATCTACGCTCACATTTTATTTTTTTGAAGTAGACCAAATCAATATCATTCCTTGAAATTTTCACGGAATCTTCTCCGCACAAAGAGGAAAAATCACAGAAATTTTCAAGACTGGATGTTAAGTAGTTTTTCATTTAAAAAATAAAGTATGACAGGAAGTCTGCGACGTCGCAAACCGAGATACGTGGTTTGGTAGTTTCACCGTCGATATGCGCTTTCACCGAAAAATGCCTTAATTGTAAAAAAAAAGTACTTATTTGATTATTGTTTCTGTTAGGATTCCATTGACCGGTGGCATCGAATATTCCTGCACTGTTTCAATGAAGACATGAAGAATTTACAGGACGCACTTTTGACGACCAATCGATTTAGGTGGATTTCTTCTGAAACCATGATATTATTTGCAGCGGTAGCTGAGAAACTGATGCCTCTCGTAGAAAACTTCGTATCTCATTGTAAACTCGAAATCCGAGAGAATGACAAGACGATATACAAATGGAGAATGCCTGAACAGCTCGGTTTCGGTGATATCAGGTAAGGACAGTAATAAATACACGGAAGTACCTCTAGAAAGAACGGGAAGTAATAATGCGAAAATTGGATTACATTTTGCAATAAGGAACCACTATTTCTGGCCCATATTAGAAACAACATACATGCCATTTGGTTTCCTTTATGCATGTATAAGCTTTTATAGGAGAGCAAGAGAGTGGTTCCATATTTCAAAATGTAATTCAATTCGTCGCCCGGATGTCAAAAGGGCGTAACAACACTCTGCAAGCAATGAGTCCTGTCGTTCATACTATTTATTGCGTTTCCAGGCTCATTCCAGTATGTAGTTGCGCCCTTTTGTCAACCGGGCGACGAGTTGTACGTTTGATTTCGCGATTTTCCATACGTCTATTTTTGACACATCGTATATCACTATATAAAATGTCGACCTCCTCCTAAACTTTATTACTGCCAAGCGAAGAGGCCGGACTCACCAAATTAAATAGTAAATAAATAGGTAGACCTCAATTGGATTGCATTTTGCAAAAAGGAACCACTAGCATTGCAAAGTTGCTAAGATTGTACAACTCCTTTTGTCTTGGAGGAAAAACCCGATTATCCCTTAATACTTTCTATTTTACTCGTTAAAAACTGTAAATTTAAGACAAAAATTACCATCTAAATTTCATAGTTTTTCACAATTTCCGCAATTTTATTGCAAAGGATGAAGTTGCACAATCTTGGCATCATTGCAATGCTAGTGGTTCCTTCTTGCTAAATGCAATCCAATTCATCGTTCCCCTCACTAAAGAACGTAACGTAACTACATATCAGTATTGCGGGATTTCTTTTCGTTTACTGCACTTTTTACCGGAAGAATCTTAGAATCTAACTGAAAGTGTCACTGATTTTTCCTCTGATCTCATTAAAAAGCACAGAAATTTTGGGCAAAAATCACACCGGTAGATTCTTGTAAAAAAATTATTAAATTATTCGAGTCGATTTTGCAACCTTGGAACAGAGTTACATTCCTTCGTCCGGAAAACGACAAATTATACATTAAGCCTTTACTTTACAGATGTTCTCCGGAAGTCCGATTGGCACCCTTGGGCCTGGAGTCGTTGGAACAAATAAGGTCAAACTGGTTTGATATTAAAGGTGCAACTGAATACCTTGCAACTCTAATCAAGCACAACCATACGATGGGCGTGTACTCACGCTCCTCTAGTGAGCTTTGCGCGTGGGTGCTTTTCAGCGAATTTTGTACCTTATCAGCTCTTCACACGATGGAACAACATCGTCGGAAAGGTTACGCAAAGCTCGCCATAAAGGCAATCTGCGAAAGGCTCCTTTCCGAAGGACTCTTAATCGGGGCAACAGTCCACGAGCACAATACAGCGTCACTGAAACTGTTCGACTCGCTTCAGTTTGAATCAAGTCGTGATACTTTCCGTTATGTCGTTGCGTTACCATTAAACCAGGAACCATGTGGGTGAATTAAAGCGTTATTTCCAATTTCCTAATAATTTTTTGGTACTAAAAATATTGAATACCTTTACGTGAAAAATGTAATACTGATTCTGTTCTTTGGACAAAGTGCTCTCATGTTTAAATTTAAATAAAAAAGAAATAAAAGTTACTTTTCCTTACAAAGTGTTGTTTTTCTTTGTTTTCAATCTATATCGACGGTGTAAGTCGACAATCTCATAACTAGGTTTGCGACGTCGCAGACTTCCTGTCATACTGTATTTTTTAACCCACATATGCCCAAAACTCATTTTTTTAAAATTTATTTTTTTATTTACTTGTTGATTTTGACGTAATGTAGACAGGATAAACACGTGTTGAGGTACAACAAAAATAAAATAGACTTGGCTGTATCCCAGGTATGGATTATCCTGTGTTGAACACATGAAATTCCCTAATATACACTATCACTAAAAGTCAAAAACTGCGATGGTTCGTTAACGACCCAATGGGCATATATGGGTACCGAAAACTACTTAACGGCAAGGCTTTAAAACTGCCGTGATTATTCTTCTCTGCGCGAAGGATTTTCTCCAAGAACTTCAAGGAATGATGTCAATTTGTTCTCGTTTAAAAATATAACATAGAGGTGGAGATTTTCAGACACCGCAAACGAGATATCGACGGTGAAACTACCAAACCACGTATCTCGGTTTGCGACGTCGCAGATTTCCTGTCATACTTTATTTTTTAAATGAAAAGCAACTTAACGTCCAGTCTTGAAAATTTCCGTGATTTTGCCTCTTCGTGCGGAGAAAATTCTGTGAAAATTTCAAGGAATGATATTGATTTGGTCTACTTCAAAAAAATAAAATGTGAGCGGAGATTTTTAAACACCGCAAACGAGATACGTGGTTTGGTAGTTTCACCGTCGATATGTGATTGCGGACTGACACCGTCGATATGCAATCGTTAGTAACCCAAGAAGCACAGGTTGGATTAAATTGCAATCACATGGTAAAATAATTGATATTGTAGCTGAGTGTTGCGCATGTTGTCTTCTCACTGATTGAAGGGGCTCCTCACGGTAGGTTCTTTTCATACAGCGCGAAAAAATCATGGAAAATTTTAAGAAATGACGTTGAGTATTTTTTAAATTTAAAAAAATAATGTATGACGGTAAGTCTGCAACATTGTAAACAGAAACAGCGGTCGTGTAGTTTCGTCAATGATACTTTCTCATTCTTCAAATCTCTTATTTTGTTAAAAATGTTAAAAAGCTACATTCGTAAATCTAATTTCATACGCGCTCTGTACTTAGTGTTTTTTAATTTAATAAATTAATCTTAAAAAAGCGCTGGTTTGTGCCGCTGTGTTGTCCTTTTTTCTTGGTTCTCCATTAAGATGCACAACTTTGGAAGCTCAAGCTCTCAGGCTCGGACCTTTTTTTGTCCTCAAAATTAAATCAAAAATGTAAATTGCGGATGATATTTTTGCACTCTTAAATTCCATACTTTAGTTTTTTAAAAAAAAGTGTGAAGGGGCCCATAAGTTTTTACAGTTTTCCTGACAGGCACTGAAAGTTGAATAGCACCCATTTGTTAATACTTGCATTAACCTTTGTGATCCTTTTGACTGTCTTAATAGGCGCAGAACTTGAACTCGCGTAAGAAACATATGGGTACATGACAGGTTAACTCTGGGTATTTTCAGCAGCCCAGAATATTGTCATAAAATTTCTGTGTATGGCATCACTCGTCAAAGTGTAAATATATGTTATCAGAAAATTATGAATTCCATACATAGGCTTCCATGAGTTTCCTGTTAAAGCTGATACAAATATTTTTCCGTGTTTATGAGGTTAGTTCTAATTTTAACGTTGTTAAGTCCGCTCTGTTTACGTTACTGTTACATTCTCTTTCCTAATTAACGTTCCTACAGCTTAAATAAGACCCTCTACGAGTAGAATTTAATCGCTGCGATCTTGTTAATTCACTGAATTCAGCGGCTGAATGGTTGTAACATACCTGTTAACATAATATGGAAACGTGAGAATACATATCGTTGCAAAATTGATTGTTATATATATTTAAAAACTTTATCTACATCTTAAAACTCAGTGGGCCGTATAACCAGTGGGCATATTAAGCAGTTAAGAATGTCACTGCCAAGAGATCCTTTGCAATTACTTTCATGGGCAAAAATAGAGGAGCTATCTGATATATTACTGCCTGAAATACCTAAAGCACTCACGGTGAGTAATACTGACCTAATGATAACGCACTATGCACATAGATGGGGACTTATAAATATGTATGGTTCATAATGTGATAAAAATATGAACGGGAAAATCCCATCATTTTTATGAATGGTCACAGATATTCTTTTGATGCTTCTCGTGAATCATTTTAGTAAGTACTTTGACAAAAAAATGCGTGAAATTTTTCATCTAAAACATAGACACAGCCTCGAAGTAATATAAATATCGTTAGCGTTAGTCCTCTCGCTCTCATTCTTTTCAATTACTTTATATTAGCGCTCCACGTGAAAAAAATTACCCAAAATATTTAACTTCAATTTCTAGTGCCCTATTTCTTCTAGCGCCGATATGAAATCTAAAAGGCTTAAAAAATGTGTCATCATTGGTAACCAAGACATTAATTTACACTGAGAAAAATCAGTTTACTGTGAGCGCCGAGTTAGTAGTGTTCCAGTCCGATGTGAACTTTTAGCAATCATAACGAACAGTAATGGTATATTTCTTTAGTATTTTACTAAGGTAGGTAATGGTAAATCACGTAATGGTTAAACTAACACTATTATTGGTCATGGCTATACTATCAATTAAGCGTCCATATGGGAAAACATCTTTTTGGTATTCACAACTTCTGATTTTTCACAGAGTAAATAAAACATGCATTTAATTATCAGGATTTTCTTGGTTTGCTTCAGAGTGTAAAGTATACATGTATGTTTCCAGGTTTACGGAATGACGCAAATTGCTCTGAGGTGGAGAAATACAGATGCTTCCAAGCAAATTAGGATATACACAACGAGTAACAAACTGGAAAGTGCTGGAATTGTGTGCGTCCTTAAAGTAATGGTAAAAATCTAGCATATCAAACTCGTGTTAAGGAAGGACGCCGTATGAACATTCGAGAGTTGCCAAATTTCCCTTGATAAAACATGTATTTTTGACAACATTCATGCATATCTCTTTGAAATTTTCAGATATTTTAGATTAAATTGCGTACTAAATTTTCTGAAAATGTTGGAAAATAATATTCACAATTTTTCTAATGTAAACATTGTAAACACGTAAAAATGTTTGTAAACAAAACTTCTAATGGAATTGTGATAGACAGGTACCATCAGATTCTGAAAAATTCAGAGAATTATAATTCCCTATCAACTCACATCGAATATTTTTATTTTAGGGATATAAAAGTGCATCCTAAAACAGGGCCGGATTTACCTACTTGCCGCCCATGGGCCACCTGTCTTTACCACCAATAAAAACCATCAAGTGAATGTGCTAGCTGGGGAGGGGTGCATAAGACGCGTTTACTCGTGTTGAACACATGTTTTGGGATTTCCCTGTCAACACTACTAGCGAAAGTTAAGTTTCGCAAACCTATCTCTGTGTGGACAAGGCCTTTCATTCATAAGAAATGAACAAAAAAGTTATGAAAGAGCAAACATGAATGTGGTTCAATGATTTTAACTTCCGCCGCCGCGCCGCGCAGATGCGTTGTTTGGCGCAATGCGTGAAGTATTCACACAGTCTTGTAGGCGCCATGCGTTTCGCGCTGACCGGACTGTGTTTGGCGCAATGCGCGAGGTATTCACGCAGGCTTGTAGGCGCTATCCGTTTCACGCTGACCGCAATGACCGCACTGCGTCCGATACAATGCGTGAAGTATTCGTGCAGTCTTGTAGGCGCTAATATGTGTTACATGCCGATCGCCGCGCCGAGGGCTTCTCCTTTTCATCTCAAGTCCTCGTCATCATTGCTCTCTGCGCCGCGCCGTTCGAGGCCAAATTGCGTGTTTGGTTTCTCTCTTAACTCGACTACTTAAATGTGCTGTCTCTTGTATCACTGAAAGACGACAAAATTAGAAATTACTATACTCTCAGGAAATGAGAGATTTTGTCGCCTTTTCTCGTTTGTAATTTTTTTTTTCTACTTCCGATATTTTTTTATACCTGCATTTAAAAAAATTGCAAAATTTGCCGCCCTCTAGATTTGCTGCCATGGGCCGCGGCCCATGTGGCCACCCCCTCGATCCGGCCCTGTCCTAAAATAATCATTAAATGTTGCCCACCATGCGACATCTTGGCATTTTTTTACGTTGCAGTGTATACGCAGAATAGCAAGAAGCTAATTCTTAAATTTTTTCTGCGATGCAGGATGCCCGAAACCACAGGATAAGCATCCACTGCATCGATAAAGACACATCGGCACTGAGGCATGCCTTGCTGACGACCGAAAGGATAAATTGGAGCTCGCCGGAAACTACTATATTCTTTACTGCGTTCCACGAAAATCTATTACCCATTGTACAAGCATGCCTCTCTCATCACAACTATAAAATAATTGAATACGTCAATAGTTTATATAAATTTCCGGCCAATTTACAAGCAGCCAAACATGTATACAAATGGGCAATTCCTGATCAACTCACTTTGTGCACCTGCTCGTAAGTATACCTGCCTCAGATCTTTCAAAAGTTATAAATACAACGGATCCTTATGACGACTTTGACCAATTTTTGTGTTGAAATTATGTCATTATTTCCTTGGTAATTAGGTTTTCATAAAAAGTAAAAATCCAGAGCGATTTATGTCAAACGTTCGCGGAACGTAAATAAAAAATGTCAAATAATGGCTCCCATTTTTCCTAGTGTGACAGTTGTGACACTGCCGTGCTAAGGAAGAACGCCGCATGAGCCTTCAGGCGTTGCCACATTTTTTCTAATACAAAACAAATTTACTGGCAAAATTATGCATATTTTTCTTTAAAATTTTCAGACAGTTAAGTTCGCAATTTAATCTAAGATATCTGAAAACTTCAAGGGAAAATAAGCATAACTTTCCTCAAAAATACATGTTTTATCCGGGAAAATTTGAAAACTATCGAATGTACATACGGCGTTTTTCTTTAGCATGGCAGAATAGGAGGCATGCAGCATTGAAATCTGAAAATCAATGTTTTTTACCCAGCTTTAGACTTTCCACTTCTCTGAAAAATTTGCGCTTTGACCTTGTGGCATATTTTTCCTTACTCTGTCACTCACATTATATGTAGATAGGCCACGGACAACTAGTAAAATTAGGCTTTTTATCAAACGCTTAGGCGGATAGTCAACGTTTGTACGTTTACTTACAGAGTTCCTTATCGACGGTGCAAGTCGGCAATCACATAACTCGTTTGCGGTGTCTGAAAATCTCCGCAACTATGTTATTTTTTTAAAGGAGAACAAATGGACATGATCCCTTGAAGTTTTTGCAGAATTTTCTTCGCACATAGAAGAAAAATCATGGAAGTTTTAAAGAATTACCGTTGAGTAGTTTTCCGTTTAAAAAATAAAGTATGACAGGAAGTCTGCGACGTCGCAAACCGAGTTATGTGATTGCCGACTTTCACCGTCGTTATGTTTTGGACGAAGAGCTCTCGAAATGCAATAATGTTCTGGGAGTAAGAAATCACCAAAATAAAACTTTTCTTGCACTATTTTATTTTAAAAAATGGTCCCGGCTCATTTGAACAGTAAAAATTATGAAAACTCTATATTTTATTAAATTTAGCAATTTGTTAGATACAATTGTATTCAATGGCTAAAAACCATAAAATCAACTATTATTTCCATAGTTCCTTATAGTATAATTGAATCGCGTTGAGCAGAAAGGGACCAAGGCATAACAGTTATTGCCAAATCGTCGCTCCTCTGACGTAAGGGCGTATCTTGATTTCCAATCGAGCCCTATTTTACATTTAAATCCATGCTTTCTACGGCTCATCCGGAAATCGAGATACGCCCTTACGTCAGAGGAGCGACGAAATGTAACTGGGCAACCTAATTTTTTACAGGAGAACGTTTTTGCGGATTCCTCCGAATATTTTAAAGAATTTGCTTCGTGCTAAGCAGAAAATTTACTCAAATTTGCACAAACATCCGCAAACCGTTTTTATGGAAAAAATTTAATCGTCCAGTTATCTATGGCGATAGCTGATGTGGCTTGGTTTCTTTCTGCTTAACGCGGTCCAATTATTTTAAAAAAAAAAAACCAAAGAATAATACTTTCAAAAATTAGCAAAACAATCAACATTCAGATCTGAGTAAGGATATTTCGACGGTGTGGGTCGGCAATCACATAACGCGGTTTGCGACGGCGCAGACTTCATGTCATACTTTATTTTTTAAACGGGAAATCACTCAACAGCAATTTTTTAAAACTGCCGTGATTTTTTCTTTTTGTGCGAAGAAAATTCTGCATAGACTCCAAGGTATGATGTTAATTTTTTCTCCTTTGAAAAATTAACTTAGGGACGGAGATTTTCACACACCGCAAATGAGTTATGTGATTGTCGACTTACACCGTCGATTTGACGATTCGCCTGGGCATTTGACAAAGTGCTTGCGGCAAATCAAATACACCTGAAGCTACCTCTTGTTTATTCCAGGTGTCCGCCAGAAGTTCGTTTGGCACCTTTGAAACTCGAATCTTTAGAACTGATCAAATCGAACTGGTTCAATCATCCAGATGCGGCTGAGTACATTTCAACCCTCATCGAGCACAACCCAAGTTTGGGTGTCTATTCGCGAACAACTGGCGAACTCCGCGCCTGGGTCTTGCTCAGCGAGTTCTGCGCGCTGACCATGCTTCATACGGTGAAGAAACACCGGAGAAAAGGCTACGCAAGGCTCCTTGTCAATACCATGTGTAAGACTTTACTTTCTGAGGGTCTGGTCGTCGGAGCTGCAATACTACAAGGCAACATTCCGTCTCTGAAACTATTCGAGTCTCTTGAGTTTCAGTCCAGTCAAGACTCTTACGTCTACACCCTTGCAGCGCCTCAACTACTCTGAAATTTAAAGTTCTGGGGGTTAAAGTACCGAACAGAGCGGTAACTCCAGAAATATAGTTTTAAGATAATGAACCAAGATTTTGTGAAAAATTACACTGAACAAGTCCTCCCCTCCAGTCTTTGTAAAATACTTGTTTATAATCATTCAGAAGACTCCGAGAGTAGTTCAGATGTTGGAGAGAGGGTGAGAATCAACTAAACGTACGTTACCTTTGATGAAATGGACTTATTTGGTGCAACTTAGACAAGACAGTATGTCCTATCTTATGCGTGCTTGTAAGATTATGTTTTGACAAAAAAGCAAACAAGAGTTTGCTGCAAACACGACATTGACCCCCCACCCCTTCATTGACTTTTTCTACCCACAGGTCTCCCTCTGACTTCGTTCGCATTGATTACTTTTACTGGAGCCTTTCTTTTTTTTAAATTTTCAGACCCTTAAACAACTTTAAGGAGACGGTCGCAAGCAAATGATCTAAAAACAAAAAGAGATAAAGCAACGAATCGTAAAAAAATGTTTGCTTTAAGATTCTTGGAGAGATATACACGATAGCGCTACTCTGAACTGCATAGTGAGATTCAGTCTCTTCAATGAATAACAAATTAATTAGGAATTCGGACATTTCAAACCCTTCAATTCTGCCTATTTTTCATCAAGGTGCAACCATTATGAGCACGAATGTCTCTTATCATCTATATTGTTTTGTTTTTATCTTTGTTTTTTGTTTTTGGTAAGGAAAAGAATTTGGAATTTTTTTTTTTGAGATTTGGATGATCCAGTTTTCTCGGTCGCACACTGGACTATAGGCGAGAACAATAGTGGAACATGGAACAATAGTGAATACATTATGGCGACGTGCGTTCATATTTGACCTACATCTATTTATTTGTCAAGTGGTGGTCGCATGATGAAGTCAGTATTTAAATGACCATGATCTTGACTCACAGTAAAAACATTATAATGTGTAACATATAAGTAAAAGCAATGAGTATCTATATAGCAAAGTTTTAAATATCTAGTGATGTATTATTATTTCAATAGAAAAGTATTCAAGATATCTCCTTGATTGTCTTGGGAGTATGTCAAAGTGCGCGAAAAAATTTCTGGAAAAATCGCAGTTGAATTCTTAGTTGGTTTTCTTACTTCCTTTTTCCTCCAATAAATAGTGAAATAAATAATTAGGGGAGACTCAAAACGTCTCAATAGAAGATACTATTTTCCAACTTTAACCATCGATATATTATTTCTTCCCCACTTTTATATCACTCAAAAACGCAAATATAGAGGCATGGATTTGGCTTGTGAGCTCGTGGCTTCGCGCAATAAAATCCACTATCTTACACGTAGCGCTGATTTTACAGCTCGTTGGCAATGCTTTTTGCAATCGCACGAAATTGACCAACGTCCTTAAGTCTAGAGTTTTATCAAATTCCGTGAAAAGGAAAATAGCCAACACGCAGTGGAAACATGGTAATCTAAAGAGTGGTTCCGGTCACTGCAACGTAATCCACAGTCAGCCTACGCACAATGGATTGAGTCTATAGGAGAGGTCGGACAAAATTTGGAAACTTTAAACGCTTACAACTTCGTTTATACACAACTTTGAGGTTCTACAAGTGGTTCCATTGGTTTCCTTGTGAAACTTTCTTCCAGATGCATCTCTTGGAGTCTAAAATGTGACGAAATAAAACTCAAAATTTGCAGTTTTAGTCAAAAATGTAATGTCCGACATCTCTAATTGACTCGATCCACTGTGCTACGGAGGCACGGTACGTAGGCTACCGAAGTTTATTTTCAGCAGTATACCATATTGTGAGCCATTCTTGAGCCATTCTTCTATACTATAATAATAATAATAAAATATAAGCTCCAAGACCTCCTAATTTTGCGAAACTGGTAACGCTTAGTTCCAGCGTTCTACCGGGCCGATTTTCATGATTTATGCGGCTATCGACGGGCAATTGCCTCTAGATAAGCCAACTCTTTTCAGATTTTCGAAATATGGCCCAGGTTTTTTTATATTACGTGGTAAAGTTGCGAATTCTCCCATTTAAACAATGGAAATTTATACTTTTTGTCATAGTTCGTTTGAGCGTTCTACCGGGCCGATTTCCATGATTTTTGCGTAAATCGACAGGTAATAGGCCCTAGATGAGCCCGCTGCAATCAGATTTTGGAAAAAGGACCCAGGTTTTTTTAAAATCACGTTATAAAAGTGAGTGCTTACAGAATGCTCCGGTACTGCTACCGCTATGCGCGGGAGGTTGCGCAGTAGCTGGGTAGCCTGCGCATCAGCTCTACACTTATCTACACAAGATTCGCACTTGCCACTTCATGTCGAGCGGTGGCCGAGTCGTCTAATACCGTCAAATGCGTCCGCTTTGATCACAGTGTGGGTTCGATCCCCGACTTATGTAATCTTAATTATTACCTGACTATCATTGTTCATTGTTTTACTACAATATTTCATCAAGCAGTCATTCCAAAACGCGTCCTTTTAATTTTAAAGTAATTTTAAGTAAAGTTTAAAATTAAAGTATACCTCATATCGTATTTTTTTAGGGGAAAAATTAAACTAACACTAATAGGAGGGTAAAAATAGGGCCGCGAAGCGGCCCATTGATGGCGCGGAGCGCCTTCAGGGGGTTGGGTCGCGTAGCGGCCAGGGGGCGTAGCCCCCTAGTCACAACTGTTCATTCTCGTTCACCTACCGTGTACTGTGGGAAAACCGTATTTTATTCTCGGTGTTTATCAGGAACATTTACTGACAAAGGTATTATAGAATTGAATTCTACTACCAGATATCAAGCATGTTTTTTATTCTCACGAGTCGCTCAGTAATCGCTTAGTCAATCTTTTTAATCCATTTTAGCGACTGATTTCAGTGAGAGATTTCAGAGATTAGGTACTCACGTAGCACAGATTGATCAGAATCGCAATTATATATGAGGGGCTTGAAGGACAAGGCGCATAAGTGCAGCTTTTGAAAAAAATGAGATATCAATGATTTCGAGTAAAACTAGTTTTAATGTATATTCTGTGAAAAAATCGCTCCCAAATTTCAATCCTCAAGCATCAAAAAATCAGTTTGATCTCTCTCTCCGCCAATGGATCAATGTAATTTAGAAACTTCCAACCTGTATTTTTCGAATAGCAAAAACTGCACTTACATATGCGCCTTGTCCTCCGAGCCCCTCATATGGTAAAATTATTGATACTGCATCGGAGTGGTGTGTATGTTGCCTATCTGCTGATTGAAGGCGCACGGCTTATTAAAATTTATTGAAATAAGTTGGAAATTTTTATTGCACTCCTACATCGCATATCTTTCTGACATGTGGAACTTACTTTGTTGATTTCTTTTAATCGGCATTTATTGACCAAATGATGTAAAATTATTGCAATTCATGGTAAAACAGTTTCAATTTTATTCCAATAAATCTCAATTTCATCTCAATATTTTCATTGCACTGTGCCACTTGGGTGAAAATACATATCGAAATAAACGTTTGGGTACCACTCCGTCTGACGATTGGACCGGTCAATACCACCGTGCTATGGAAATACACCCTAAAAACACACAAAAACACACACATTCTACATACCACATTTTTCCACATTCAAAAGTTGCACATTGTCTCCAGATAAAACATGATTTCTTGGAAAGCCTGTGAATATTTTCCTTCCATGTTTCTGAAAATGTCAACGAAAAATAATACAACTTTTCTCACAAAAAAATATTTTACCGGGAGAAATTAGGCAAAATTTAAATACACATACATACGGCTATTTCGCTAGCACGGCAAAGTAGAACACGCTGTAAAGTCCTCACAATATATCAAACCGACTCTTCTCGTTGGCGATAGCGTAAAAATTGGACGTATTTTTATCAAACGGAACTATGTGCATTAAGATATGAGCCCTGAGACTCATAAGAATACACGCATAACATGGCTCACTTCATAATGCACATAGTCCGTTTGACAGAAATACGTCCAGTTGTCGATTGAAGTAAAACAGTTTCAAGTGATTGATGGTACTTCATATCGTGTCATTGCTTGTGTAATGATCTTGTAATTTGCAATTTTTATTCCTGATCTTTTAGAATTCCGTTGCTTTCATAGTTTCTGTTCTTATTGATTTTTTGTTTGTTTATTTTGTTGAGAGCAGCTTTGAGTAAGTATTTTAATTTATCTAACTGCCTCAAGGGGCTCCTTCTTTTGCAAAAAATTGATTCTTTTTAAAGGAGGAAAAACAAAATATTGAACAAATTCTCACTTAATGAAAGCACTCGTGCTTCCCCGCTAGGTGCTTATTCTGTCCCAATCAGAAGCATATACGTATTATTCAAATCTTGCGGTCACTCACAAAGGTAAGAGCCATGTGTATAGAGAAGCTTATCTGCAACATTCCAAAATTTCACGTGACAACTTATTTTCTATTCATTAACGGATGACTTTTTCATATCAAAAATTGCAGAACTTTTTGAGGAAGACACTGAAAAAAAAGTTGCTTGCCTCAAGCATAATGATTCTTGAACTTGCCGCCAGGGAATGTTTTTATCTTGATTCAGGCTGAATTTGTTAAGGGACAGGAAAAAATGCTTGAGTTAAGCCAACAAGTAGATTAAATTAAGCAGCACCATTCTTAATTCGAGAACAAATATATATTGGCTGCAAATTTAAGTCTATTTCAGTGAAACCTGCAAACGCTTGCAGGAAAATGATTAAATTGCCAACTGAAACTTTACAAAGTGCAATGCAACGAAGCCCATATTTTTAGCTCTTTCGCTCGCCCCTTCATGTGGTCATGAGACACAGCACCACAAAAGACGAAATTTTCTTTTAATTCAAGAGTATACAGGGTGATCCAAAAGTCCCTTCCACCCCCTCTAACATTTTACCTAATTGAGGTAAAGATTTGAAACTTGGGGGATATTCCTAGGTCAAAGGGAGCTACTTTTTGGCCCCCCTAAAATTTTTCGGGGGCCCCCCTTGGGGGGGGGGGGGGCAACGGCCCCCAACTTTTAATTTTCAAATAGGAAGACCCCCTTTGTGATAGCTCGTTCGAAAGAGCATAAAAAAGAAAACTTTTCGCGCAAACCCGCGAAGTCAATATCTCAAACCGTTTCAAAATGGCGGCCGGTTAAAGTTCAAAATGGCCGAAAATTCACAGCGGTTATTTGTCGATGGATTTGCGCGGAAATCGGTATGTAGGGGTATTTTGACACGAGAAAAACGAATTTGACGTTACATTTTCAAAAAAACCAAAATTTCGAAAATGGTCGCCGGTTTAAGTTCAAAATGACCAAAAATTGATTTTTTTAGAAATCTAAGTTTAAATTTGTTTATCTTATGCCAAAATACTCTCAAATTCCAAGTTTTAGGCAAATCCATTAGGAAAAACCCGAGGTGAAAATTGTCGGCCATTTTAAACTTTAACCGGCGGCCACTTTGGAAATTTTGGTTTTTTTGAAAATGTAACGTCAAATTCGTTTTTCTCGTGTCAAAATACCCCTACATACCGATTTCCGCGCAAATCCATCGACAAATAACCGCTGTGAATTTTCGGCCATTTTGAACTTTAACCGGCCGCCATTTTGAAACGGTTTGAGATATTGACTTCGCGGGTTTGCGCGAAAAGTTTTCTTTTTTTATGCTCTTTCGAACGAGCTATCACAAAGGGGGTCTTCCCATTTGAAAATTAAAAGTTGGGGGGCCCCCGAAAAATTTTAGGGGGGCCAAAAAGTAGCTCCCTTTGACCTAGGAATATCCCCCAAGTTTCAAATCTTTACCTCAATTAGGTAAAAAGTTAGAGGGGGTGGAAGGGACTTTTGGATCACCCTGTATTTTGAACTTTTAAGCTGTGCCTTTTTTAGAGTAATTAGTGTGTATTGCCTGTTCTTGATGACACGAATTACAATTATACAGACATTGTAATTAAAATCGTACAGCAACAGTTAAATGTTAGTCTATAATTCATTTTTTTAAGGCACCAAGAAAAAGTCTTCATACTTGAATCGAGCATGGATTCACCCGGAGATCCTCTACACCTGGTTCCATGGGAGAAGATGGAGGAACTTTCCAAAAAGTTACTCCCTCATGCACCTCATTCTCTTCATGTAAGTAAAATGAGTAATCAAGAGGAACACTCGGAAAATAGACTTGGGGGAAAAAATTAAAAGAGGTCCTTTGCTTGTTGAGTTCAGGCGTCTTTAGACGTATACTGAAATCGCTCCGATTACCTGCATGTTCTTTTTGAGTTTTAATTTCATGAAGTTCGGCAAACCAGTCATATCTTTAAAATAAATCAATAAAAAAATAAAATAAACAAATAAAAATAAACCCACGTGCAGTCGTAAAAAAATTGTAAAGAAAGGATTTTGGTGCAATGGAGATGTTGCATGTGTGAGGAATTTGCGATTTGACTGTTGATTCTTAAGTAAAAGTTCGCGAGAAACACAATGGTGCCACTGGTTTTCTCTGAAATCAACTCCCAAGCTCAAAAAAAGCTCTCGAGTTGAGGCCAAAATGGAGGGGATATCCCACCCTACCCTGAGAGTCCACCTCTGCATCAAGACGAACTCTCCATGCAAAGATAGGGAGCAAATACATTGACAGGGCTGCCACTTTATTTGGGGACTTCAAAACTGAAAACACGGCAACCCTGCTAACGTATTTGCTCCCTATCTTTGCATGGAGAGTATGTCTGGATGTAGACGTGGACTCTCAGGATAGCGTGGGATATCCCCTCCATTTTGGCCTCAACTTGAGAGCTTTTTTTGAGCTTGGGAGTTGATTTCAGAGACAACCAGTGGCACC
Source organism: Bemisia tabaci (assembly GCF_918797505.1). Lineage (NCBI taxonomy): Eukaryota > Metazoa > Arthropoda > Insecta > Hemiptera > Aleyrodidae > Bemisia > Bemisia tabaci. The sequence goes on from NC_092798.1 coordinate 40,869,709, forward strand.
ATCGTGTTTCTCGCGAACTTTTACATAAGAATCAACAGTCAAATCGCAAATCCCACACACATGCAACATCTCCGTTGTATGGAACATACGTTACTTGGGAACGCATGTGATAAGAAACGGAACCACGTGCACCGGGGCCCAGTATGGAAGGAAAAATATTGTATCTGCTCCCAGGCATCTCAATTTTAATCCTCTATCATTTTGCGCGGCTTCTCGTAGGTAGGTACATCATCATAAAACCAATATTCTCATGACAAAATACCCAAATTAGTCCTCTAAACATTTAGGCTCTCTTTAAAAAGACCCAATTTGGATATGAATGATTTGCTTGAGGCTACCCTGAATAGTTTCGTTGCAGAAGGCTTAAAAAGCACATGTTCTTTCAGGTTTACGGTGCAATTAGGATGGCACTCAGATGGAGAGGAACTGAAGCTTCGCGACGGATCACCATATACTCTACTAACGATCGATTTGAAGATGGAGGAATTGTTGCAATTTACAAAGTTACGGTTAGTCACCTTTCATTTAATCCTAATGAAGAATTTTGCAACCGTCAATGACCAACTTACTTTCCTTTGATCTCACGCATAATCGAAAAAGGAGCTCATAAACCGCGGAGCGCGTTCGCATGAATAGTGAATTCTGTATGAATGTTTCCCCTCCTCCACTATAATCTAGATTTAGTGATTTTATCAAAATTTGAAATATAATAATGGGAGGAGGGATTCATTAATTTATTTGTAAATATTGGTTCACTTCGTGGAAATGAAATGAAATCATTCAAATTAAGAAACTAAACTACAAGTGAAGGGAACTGCATATTTAAAATTTCAAAATAAAATTAAACTTAATTTACAAATTCACGGTTAGCGATGAGTTGCATTGCTGCACTGCATCTTAGTAACCGCACATTTTCTGAGTACTAGTACTTGATTCCAGATACTGCAGTTTTTAAGCGTGCCTATAGGGCTCGCTTTTTGAAATCACTCGGATGTACTGTAGTACAGCACACCGATCGACCAATGCTTTTCAAGGGGCGGTCCGAATTTTTTTCCCGTCGGATCCGTTCTTCCGTTTTTGAACCGTTATAGTGTCAAGCCCTGAAGGTCATTCATCGAGAAACCGAATTATCCTGTTACTGGAAACCCTTGAAAACATTTTCCCGTGGAAACCGTATTATTTTCTTTCATAGGTACGTCAAATAAGCTTTTCTACGCTCGGAGGATTTAAATTAGAAGTTTAAATGCCGCCATAACTATTTAGCGAATCAGCGTCTTTTCAAAAGCGGTTAAACCCAAGTTGGCTGCATCGCCATAGTTACAACTGCAGCGAAGTGAGCAATCTCCAATTCGACCAATTGGAAGGCAGAGTTTTGGAGGTTAGGTTCCCTTGTTGATTCTCTGAGTGTAAGTTGCATTTTTTTTTTTTTTTTTTTTTTTTTTTTTTTTTTTTTTTTTTTTTTTTTTTTTTTTTTTTTTTTTTTTTTTTTTTTTTTTTTTTTTTTTTTTTTTTTATTTCCTGAAAAGATACCTTAAAGTCTCATTTTAATACAAATCAATCGAAGAAAAGAGAAAAGACAAAGTTTGACTCATTAAACAGAGTAAACTCCATACTCTGCTGCTGCAAACTGAGCAATCTCCAACATGACGCAACAAACTGAACAATTTCCAAACTTTAATTTGAAATTCTGAATGAACCAATTCAGTTAAATGATTTATGATGTTATTTTCTTTGTTCATCCAATATAATTATGTTACTTTCTTTATTCAATAAAATGTATTTTCAATAAAATGTATTTACATTCAACGGTATCAAATCAATAATTCCTCCCCAATTTGCAGAGAGTACTAATTTATACACATCTCGTTGAAATGGAAATAGTGCACACACTAGATTTCAGTTCTTCGGCACGCTTTTCCAACATATTCATGTTGGATGTTTCTTCTTGTTTTCTTCTTAATCTTAAAAGTTAAATCTACCAAGAAATTGCGGGCGAGCGGCGGGTGCTTTCGCAAGGGACGCTGGGCATGGTATCTGCCGGAGCATTGCTTTAAATGTGGTTCGGAAAAATCACCCGCGTCCCGGAATTTCGTTTTCCCAAATTTTCCTGACTCAAAAACGGGAATAGTGACTGTAATATTTAGCCAGATAGTACAAGAGATCTTTAGGGGGCAGGGCCCCTCATCATTTTTTATTTGTAAGTATATTTAAATACACATAAATAAATATAGGTAACAATTTAATCAGCCCAAAATATGTAAATGAAATGAGAAGAACACGGGGTACAGGCTGTACCTAAATGAAAGTAATTTGGACGGGACGTTTCGGGGTTCACATTCCCCTTTTCGGCGGTTGAAAAAGGGAATGTGAACCACGAAACGTCCCATCCAAATTACTTTTATTTATAGCCTGTACCCCGTGTTTTTCTCATTTCATTCACATAACTAAATATACACTATGGTAACCCGAGAACAGAATAAAATTTAACAAGAAAAGGTGGGGGCGAGGCTGAAAAAACACAATAATTATTACAAAAAGGGGGATATTTCGAGCAGTCTTTTTTTTATTAATATTTTTTAAATTTAAATATTTTAAAGGTTGTAATGAATGCCATTACCAGGGACCAGCAACATTGTTTATCAGCTTTGTCTTTTTAGATTTTTTAATTATTTTTTGACGGTAAATAATGACCGGGAGACCGTTCGGAACGTCCCGTGTTTTGTAATAATTATTGTGTTTTTTCAGCCTTGTCCCCGCCTTTTCTTGACCAATTTTTTTTAAATACATACCTAAATATCTCCCATTTTGAACTCTAAAAAATCATGTCAACGTTTGGGTTTGTGTAAACTAAATTACTGTTTTTGTCTAGAATTCCAATGATATCAGAATAACTTTCCACTGCTTCAAAGAGAATGTGACTTCTCTAAAGAACGCATTACTTACGACTGGCAGAATTGATTGGAACTCACCAGAGACTACTATATTTTTTATTTCGATACCCGAAAAACTGATGCCGCTTACGAAGGACTTAGTATCTTATCGCAATTTTAAATTCTTGACTTCGAATCATACAAACTTGATTTACGAGTGGAAAACCATTGATCAACTTGATTCGTGTAGCAGTTTGTAAGTAATATTCAACAATTTTTCTCCGTGTAATCCTTGATTTATAAGAGAGGTGGTATTATTCTTACAAAAATCAGGGCCGTATTTAAAGTTGTTCCGTTTTTTTCTTTTTGGAGACCCAATACGGCTTACATTAAGAGTAAAGGGCGTTAAAGGAGGTCTTTAATGTGAAGTCATCAGAGAAATAACAATTGTACTAGTCCAGGGCAGGGCCAGGTTTGCATTTTTAGTGCCCTAAGCTTCCCTGTATTAGGTGCTCCAAAAGTAGGAGCTTTATGAGGAGGGGAGAGGGTGGAGGAGTCCTGGTCCTCCTCCTATCCCGTGGAAAAGGACGATGACAGGTGTGTCCTTACACTACACACCTGTATCGATATCTTACGGTAGAAATGTTTCAATCCAAAGCATTTTTCAGGTACCAATTTTGAAAATACTGACGACACCAGAAAAAAACTGATTTGAAAAATAAAAAGTGACAGAAGACACGATGAATACATTTTCGATTCGCAATAACTGAAGTTTTGGAATAGATTTTCAAAAATTTATCCGAGGAGTTTTGCGCTTGCGCCCCTAGGCTACAGCCTATGCAGCCTAATTAGAAATCCGGCCCTCAGTTCTTTGCGCTTACTCAGACCAGCTGTTCGCCTTCAAAAATTAGAAAGGCAATTTTAGCGTCTTTGGGACAGTAATGGTTGCTAGTAACGATTTGAGCATGCTCATTCGGTTCTAGCAAGAAGAGAGCATGAAATTTCGCTATTCACAGCGTTTTGTGCGCCTGAGGTCACCAGTTCGCCTTCAAAAATTTGACAGGCAATGTGAGCGTCTCCGGAGCAGTAATAGTTGCTTTCACCAGTTTGAGCATGTTCATTCGGTTCCAGCAGGAGGATGGAATGAAGTTTCTTTTACCACAGTGCTTCCATGGCCGTATTTGCATTTTTAGCGCAGCAGGTTAAACGCGATTGGCGCCCCACAAGGAGGCGCTATTGCCAAAATACCAATGGATCGTACTTGATAGTGGTTTGATGTATCGTCCGGTTCAAAACAATATAGCATAACTTCAAACAAAAATGTTCCAATTCAAGTTGGAAAAGCTGAAAATGAGAAAATTTCTAGGAATATTACTTCTCATTACTATGTGGATTTCATTTTGCAATAAGGCACCTGGCACTTAGGCACTCAGAGTAACAGTTGGTCAAAATAGCAACTGAGTAAGCGTGAATTTCGCGCAGGGATTTTTAACAGTGTATCACCAAAAAACCGTTCCCTCAGATTTCGAAATTGACTTTTTGAGGCTATTATCACATTTTGAACCAATCGACATCGATACAATCTCACCTGTTTGATGTATTGAATACGATTTATGGAGGGTCTCCCCTCGTTTCTGATTTTTTCATTAATTGAGGAATTTGGAGGAGAAGGCGCATAAGTGCAGTCTTTGCTGTTTCGAGAAATACGTGTTTGAAGTTTCGAAATTACATGGATTCTTATGGCGGAAAAAAGTTCAAATCGACTTTTCAATGATTAAAAATTGGAATTTGGGGGGCGAATTTTTCACAGCATATGAATTACGACTAGCTTTACTTGATTTCATTAATATCTCAATTTTTTTAAAAACTGCACGTATGCGCCTTGTCCTCCAAGCCCCTAAATAGAGAATTTGCAGGTGTCTGAAATTTGATGAATTTCAAGTTTACGTGGAAACTACTGAGTGAACTGAACACGAGGATACCCTTGGTTCATGAATTGAACAATTATTGGAGAAGGTATGACAAAATGATCTAATCCACTAAAATACATAAGTTCAAATGGGAAATACCGCTAGATGTCGTCACTAGGTGGTGCATTTTCTCACTTTTAAATTTATTTTTATACTATTTCCCATCGCAGAAATTTTTTTTAAGAAATACTGCAAAATCAGCTCTTTAGGCACTTTCACGTGAAGCAATAAAAAACTTGCGTGCAAATTCTCCATTAATTTGAAGATTAATAATGTATTTCGTAGGTGCCCACAGGACGTCCGACTTGCACCTTTGAGCCTCGAGTCCGTAGATCTGATCATGAATTGTTGGGGTGTCGGCGGTGATCTTCCAGGAGCGGATGAGTACATTGCAACCCTCATCACCCACAACCCTAACCTAGGGGTCTACTCGCGCTCCACCGGGGAACTTCGTGCTTTCGTGTTGTTCAGCGAATTTTCCCTCTTGACCATTCTTTACACGATGGAGGAGCATCGCCGGAAAGGATACGCACAGCTTTTATGCAATGCGATGTGTGAGAAGTTGCTTCCCCTGGGATTCATCGTGGGAGCAACGATCGTGAAGGTCAATACAGCATCATTGGCATTATTCGAGTCACTTGGATTTCAATCGAGTCCCAATATTTTTGTAAACATTCTCGCGGCACCACTATCGATGAACGAACCTCTTGTAGGGCCAATAAAACCAAAAAATCCTCGTCCTTTTTTGTCTAAAATTTCCAAAAAGTAAAGAATTTTGTGAAGATGTTGAGAGTCCCCGAGGACTGGCGTCTGGCAGTGGCCGGTCCATGGGGGAGGGCCGGAGGGGGGCATGATGCACGGAGAAAAAAACCTCGTGCGTGGGACCCGAAGTTTAGGTCATACGGATCTCTGAAGTTTTCAGATTGAGCATCTGAACGCTTTAGATCTAGCTGTCGAGGTTCGGATCACACATCTGAAACTTCAGTCCTTACATCTGAAGTACTTCAGATGTGAGAACCGAAGTTTTTCGGATGTGAGAACCGAAGTTTTTCGGATGTGAGAACCGAAGTACTTCGATTAACTCGATTCACTGAATAACTAGAAAATTGTCAACTGCACACTTTCACATATGAGCTCTACCTCCCTTTAGATCTAGTTGATGTAATGTACTTGGTTGAATATACTAGTAATGTTCATTTTCCGTCGTTTTTTTTCACTTATGATTAATTTATGTTTTAACTAGGAGGCTTGCGCCCGCCCCCTGGCCGCTACGCAACCCAACCACCAAGGCGCTTCTTACTTTTCCTACTCCCCTTCCTCACCCCGTCTATCGAGCGTCTTGAAAATGATTCTATTAGAATTTTCCCACTTATGAACTTTGAACTCCAGCCCATCGACCGTTTTACTCCCCTTCCTCACCCCGCGCGTCCATCGAGCGTCTTAAAAATCATTTTATTCGAATTATATGTATTAATTTATTTATTTATTTACTTGAGGGATTATTTCAGATCGATTCCTACCCCATTAAACCCTGATTCAGAAAGAATGGTGAGATTTTACGAGGGAAATCGATACGAGGCAACACATTCATGTACGTAAATAGTTGTAATTTTTTATTGCAGAAAATTATAGTGAGAATGAACTTTATTTTTTCGTTTTATACGTTCTGTTTTGTATTATACACCTAGATAGCGTTTCAAATGAGCTCATCTATTTCATTGAATCATTCAAATTCGACACTTAACTGCTTTACACAGATCGAAGATTAATAAACTTATATGTGAAGTATAAAATGGAACCGTTGATTTCATATAAAAGAAAATATAATCAAAAGTTAAAAAAAAACAATAAAAATATTACAAATCTAAAACAAGAAAATAAAAACTTTCAAACATAAGGAAAGAAAGTCCACCTTTGAGCCGGTAAGGAACACGGGATCTTCAACTCCTATTGTAGAATTTTGAAAGAAGGTAGAAAAAAAAGGTCATCGTAATATCTTTTGCTATACTGTGCTAAGGAAACATACCATATGAAGGAACCATTAAAAATATGTGAATTTTTTTCTTGCAACTTTTCCTTTTTTTTCCGCAGAGTGCTCCATCGCATTGAAAAATCTTAAGGAAAAATAATCTTAATAGTTTTAAAAAGGAAAAATTATACCAAATAAACTTGGCAAAATTTGAATGCTCACACGGCTTCCTTTTTTTAGCACAGCAGTGTTGAGAGCACGAAAGGCGCCGCGTCCAAATCATGGAGAGGTCACCTCTTGATTCATCAAGATTCAACCGAATGTAAGAAATGTTCCACTCATTTCGGCAACACAGTCGAGAGTTGACTGTATTAGGAAACAAGATTACTTACATCTTTCGATACTGTTAAGCGCGCTAACCGGACCAAAAATTTTTTAAGTTCCTGGGCTCGATTTCCTGGGGCCTGATGCCAATAGAGTATCGGTCATTGGGAGGTTAATGGACTCTTTCCTCCTTTCAGAAAGTGCCCGGTGCCGTGCTGAGACTCGCTCGGTGCACCGCAGCTTTGAAGAAACATCGTATGCGCAATCAAATGTTGCCACATTTCGTCCGATAAAATCAACATTTCTTGAAAAAAAATTCATGAATATTTCTCTGTGGAATTTTCAAGAGCAAAAACTTCAGTCGTAGGATGAGCAAAACTGTTGGAAAAATGTATGCATTTTCCAAGGAATTTGTATTTTACTGAAAGAACTTTGGCAACGTCGAAAAGCTCATACCGCGTTCTTCCTTAGCAAGGTAGAGCTGCGGGGGACAATTCGAGTCATCTTTCGGCTTTTTTTCTCCAAAAGTAAAAGTACAGGTTCCAGTGCTTTCGTCAGCCAGCCGGTTGACGGTCCAGTCAAGCCTGCCGCTACTTTATAGGTGCCATCGCGGCTCGGTCAGTGGTACCTTTTTTTAAATTTGTTTTGTGCATTTTGTATCGGCAAGTGATTTGCAGCCATGATTCCCATCTGATTTATAACTTTGTCGGCACTGGTCAAACGTGTCCTCATCCTTCCCCTTACGGCCGCTCAAACACATCCAAACGGTATGATTTTGTATTTCCTCTTTTACTGAATCTTTCTACATCCTAATTTTTGTATGGAGTTCAAATAAGAGCCTCGGAGGGCAAGGTGCATAAGTGCAGTTTATGCAATTTTTTCCGAGAAATACTTATTTGAAGTTTCGAAATTAAATGGATCCTCGTCGCGGAGAGAAAGTTCAAACTGAGTTTTTGATGCATTAAAATTGGAATTTGGAGGGGATTTTTTACAGGATGTGCATTAAGACTATTCTCACTTGAAATCGTTAATATCTCAATTTTTTTCAAAAACTGCACATATGCGCCGTGTACTTCAAGCCCCTTAAATAATATAGGGCATAATTATTATATTTCGATAAAAAAGAAAAAAACGTTTAGGAATGATGAAATTTCAACTTTTTTTCCCCCCTTGCAGGATGACAATACTTCCTCTACCCTAGGTCCCTAGGGGAGCGAGAAAGTAAAAATTACACAGCCAAAAATTGATGGTAAAGTTCAATATACTCCGGAAGTTAGATAAAGTTTACCATGAATAATGAGACACTTTTTCTAATTATAAACTATAATATCATTGGTTTTTTCTATTATAATAGAAATCATGATTGAATTTTTCGTTTTGCCTACAGTCTAGATATATCTTCGTCTTCAGATCCTTTTGAAATTTTTCCGTAGACTTTCTCATTTGAATATCTCTTAGGAATTTTAAATAGGACTTCTAGGTTTGATGAGGTAAGCCAAGATTTTTCAAAGAGCCTTTTGAAATTCCAGTCCAGAACAATGGTGCCTTTGATACACAACACTATGATGACTGATCGAGAAAATGTCTATTTTAATCGAAACTTGAAGTGCTCTTAGTGGAGCCTCGCGCAGTGCTCGCACCTTGCAATCGCTATTCAACCTATTTTGCCATTTATTAGCATTTTCAGCGTTTTTCAAAGTACGTCATCGTATTTTACTGATTTAAAAAAAATTTCCCTTCATTGTATTTTACATCGGTACTCAGAACAGAGCCACTCTCCAACACAAAGATAATGGAAATTTCTGCAAATTGTCACCACAACCAAGGGACCAAGGGGGTCAAATTGTCATTGGGATCAAGGATCAAGGTTCCCCAACATTATTTTTGCCATCTCGATATTAACCGCGCGCCGAACCCTATAAATCTAAATTTAAGGTTGGCGTTATTCGTTGGTGGTACCGTCAAATAAAACGTTATTCGTCGGTATCGTATCCCTAACCATAAAATCTTCTAGGTACCGCAAAGGCGACTTTACGTGATGAATTTGAGTACTTAAAAGTTCATAGCGGAGAACCAGCTTTAGATAGAGCTGCCGATTTTTTTACGCACACGAAATTGTTACTGCATAACGTTTTTTTTCAAAAAATGTGAGCTAGGTACTTTATTACTACAGGGTACTTTTATATACTTCAAGGATTCATAAAGAATTGACCATATTTCCCTCATCAAAAGGTAATGGGGTTCTATAATACGTCATCAACCCCATAGCCTCCCTGCATTGTTGCGCACATTCTCCGTCAGAGAGCTGCAGCGCACGTTGCACCGGTGAGCCGGTTTGCGGAATTTCGGGAGGGGTTGTTTTATACACTGTTGCAACCTTTTACTCTCCTTTTTTAAGGTTAGAGTAAAGATATTCACTCTTATCAGGATACTCATACTATCAGTGGTTTTGCATTTGTGTCGTGTATGTAATCCTTGTGCATTTGGTGAGAAATATTTCTTTCTTTTTCGTCTGAATATTGTTTCTCAGGACCTCAATGATCGAATCTACTTCAGGTCTTGATTCCAAAGTGTCTTTTTCTCCCCAATTGTTATCAGTCACTGTTTCCACGTCATTTACACTATGTCAGCTATAGTACATGTACAATAGCAGAAAATTGAGTCTCCCTGATTATGCATAGTTTGAAATAATCAATCGAAAGTTTAGTAATTTTAATATCAAAATGTATTATTTTTTCGTGAGCAAACCCATTTAATCTCTGTCAAAAATTATATGAGTGATTTTATCTGAAATTTGGCAGCTGCGTATGCACCTCTGCAGGTGAGAGCAGGGTGAAGGAACCTGGATGGAGCGTGTAAAATGCTTCATTCCCTCGCTAGAGGTCGGGTCATGTTGGGGCTCATTCAGTCCACTATCCGGGATTATTTCCAATATTCTCTTAAAGAGAGCGGCACATTCAATTCTGAAATAAACTTGACGTCATCCTTTTTTTATACTTGATTCATCGGTAATTTCCGAACTAATTTTTGTCGTGCGATATCTGTGCCTCCTTAATTTCTCCTTTTTCTTCTTCTCCTTCTCCTTTTTTTCTTCTCCTTCTTCCTCTCTTGCTTCAGTTCCCCAGATAGAAACGTAGAATTGCGAGAGAGATCTACTAATAATATTTTCACGGACCCTAAAAGTCCCGTTGAAAATTTCAAATTTTTTCTCAAAGTCACTAGACTTCGAAGATCATTCAACTTGCAGTTAAATTTCATCCTACTCTATATTAAAATCCGAAGGCTAAAATTTCGAGCGCTGGTTCAGGTGAATAAACTAAGAATGTTTACAGTTAACATTTCGATAAGATCTGAGCCTTCTTTTTAAACATTATACATAACGGAACGCTCTTTCAACTCAAAAAGCACGAAGAAGGAATTGTGCGAAGTTGGGTTCTGACGTAACATGCAACTATTTTAACTCCGCGGTAGGCCGAGTTGCATACGCAAGACTTTGCGGGCGAAAACTGAGATCTGTTCAGAGCGCACGCGCGCCCCCGATGTGCAGCACCCATGATAGGGTACACAGATGCGATCAGCGTTTTTCTCCAACGTATGCAACCCGGTCCATCAATAGCTGCATATTGCGTCCAAACCAAACATCGTACATTCTTCCATTGTTTTACGCTCAGTGCATTATGCAAACGCCGAGTTCGTCTTGAGGAAAATATCTCAATTTGTTAATATCGCGTTACAAATTTATGCGACAGAAACATCTAAATAGTCGACCAAAATGGACGTCTTGCTCGCAGAAAAAAACATTGCGCTCGTATCCTACTGCGAAAGCCAAAGATCTCGCAGAACTCGGATTTCGCCCGCAAAATCGAGTGTATGCAATCCGGTCCACCGCGGAGTTAAAATAGTTGCATGTTTGGTTTGAATCCAACTTCGAATATTTTTCCATTAGTTTACGCTCCACGCATTATTCAAATGCTGAATTTATCTGTTGGAAAGACATCTTATAGTTGGTGTATATATGGTGTTATTCTGTTCATGATAGCCTAAAATATCAGTTCATCATCGGAAAATGTAGTCCAATTGTTCAGTTCTCTTTTCATAATCATGCAATTGTTCTTTTAATTTTTTTTCTGAATTGCATTTTTTCAAACGTTTTTGATAATTCTCATTAAGATGGCAGTGACACAAATCTCCGGGGGCTTGGCCGCAGAGTAGCTAGAGGGCGGAGTCCCTTATTAGGTAAGGGCTTAAAAAGTCTACAGGATATTTTGACTCCGCAAGTTGACCCGCACCAACGCTTGCTCCACCGCAGAACTCAACATTTATTCCATTGTTCATTTACAAATTGGTTACTTTCTCCAGTCATCAGCCGCTTGGTCACAAAACTTGCCTCGAGTGATTTTCACCTCTTTCCAGAATTGAAATCGGGTCTTTGCGGTAGTAGCTTGGCCATCAAAAACAACGATGAAATTATCATATCACACTTGCAGCAATTATTGATATGGCTTCAGGATTTAAAATAATATAGCATGAAATTCCCTGGTGTATCCTCACGAACTAAACTGCTCCAAACACAGCTTAAAATTATTTTGGATAATGAAGCATATCTATGGTGAAACTGCAAAAATGCGTACCTATCTCGGTTGTGGTGTTTCAAAATCTCTGCTCCTATTTTATTTTTTAAAAAAAACTAGACCAACATCAACAGATGGCTTGACATTTTCACTGCAGAATAATCTTCATGCAGAGAAGAAAAATCGCCGAAGTTTTCAAGAAATAACGTTTACCTAGTGGTTTTCAATGTAAAAAATAAACCATGATAGGAAGTCTGCAACGCCTTAAACCGATATGCCCATCTCTGCAGTTTCATCATCGATATTCCTTATGAGAATCAAGTATATAAATTGTTTTGTTAAAAGAAGAAAATATTATATTTTAGAAAAAAATCACTCTCCTGATAGAATTTCCCGCAGAAAATTCGGACTCCTCATATTGTGGACGGCTGTAAATCCTTCCATTTCATTGATTAGGTATTTGTTACGATCATAATTATTTTATTTTGCAGGTGTGTGAAGCTAAAACTTCTACTTTAAAAAAAGGATCGAGGAATAAAACATGCGGGACGATCCTTTGCAGCCAGTGCCATGGACGAGGATGGAAGAGCTTTTGGAGAAACTGCTGTCGGATGTACCAAATTCGCTCACAGTAAGTTTCTTTTGGTGTTGATAAGTTATTTATACATATTTCCCGAAAAGAAAAAAAATTAACACTTCTCAAGTGGCTTCTTCTCTGGAGTTTTAGCAAATTTGCACGCGAAATTTTCAAACATGTCGCGTCAAAGTATATAGACGGTGAAACTACCGGACCACGTACCTCGTTTGGACGTTTGCTGCGTTTTAACATTTCTGCTTTCATTATTGTATATTTTTAAAGGAGAACGAATCAATATCTTAACTTATAGTTTTCACAGGGTTTTTTCGGAGGAAAATTCTCGTAAGTTTTCAAGAATTGACGTTGATTTTTTTTTTTTTTTTTTTTTTTTTAAATTTTATTGGTTAATTGATCTTCTGTACCTACAGAAATTACAATTGATATTCTGTACAGAAATTACAATTGACGTTGAGTAGTTTTCCATTTTATTGATTAAGTATGCCGGGGGGTCTGCAACGTCGCAAACAAAGATATGTGGTCTGGTATAGTTTCACCGCCGATATTTAATGCTCTTACGTTTCCCAACTGAGATCCACATAAAAACTGACAAAAAATTGAAATTTTCTCTTGCAACACTGAACCGAATGAAAACAAAAGAAAAATATAGTGGTGGACTCTTCTTCTTAACATGTGTCATCTAATCATTTATAAGTACTTTTTGAAGAGCTTTTTATGAGCCTGGTAGTAGATTCTTGGCAAAATCAAAAATAATGTTATAATTATCAAAATTTAAACAATATTGTCGTTTTTATTAATTTTTTTTTGTTTTTCGGAAGAATTGATTGAACGGCAAGAGGATCAATATTGATTTCGATTAGTTTTTTTCTCGACAGTTGAACTTGCGGCCCACTCGACTCACATAACACTTTGAATCTGTTTTTAGGTGTATGGAATGGTACAAACAGCTTTACTATGGAGACAAACCGAAGTATCCCATCGGTTTGGCTTATACCACCAGTGATCGGTTTGAGGGAGCTGCAATAGTCGGAATTTTTAAAATTTCTGTGAGTTTTCTATTCTCTGCTTATTTGAAGAATTCAGAAACTGTTTAGTGTATAATCTGATGGTGTAACTTTAAAAATATTGTTTCTTTGCAAGGTAGAACATTTGCCGAGTTTCACTGAAGATTGGTAGTTTTATATGCTGGGACAAACTGCCTTTAAACGATGAATCAAAACATTTAAGCAACAATTATGCGTAGCTCATATGTGATTATGTTCTTGTGAGAAATTTCGCGGAATTTTTTTCGGATTGGGCCGAAATTTTGTAGAAGACATTTTTGCTTCTGTTTTTAGGGGGGGGGGGGGGGGGGGGGGGTTAATTCACTCAGGAGATCCACAGTTTTAATTTGATGTCCACTCGGCGCGCACCGCACTAAGAAAACGTGCTATATATAAATTCATCGTAATTTTTTAACCATTTTCCAAAAGAAGCAGTCTTCTTTTTGCCACAGCTAAATTTCTAGACCCCAGGATAAGTGAAGCGTATTTTTACAGCCCCTTTGGCCGAAATGCAGCTTCTCGGTCACGCCATCAAAGGCCTGGCGCGGGATTCAAATTTCGACAATTTTATTTCGACAATTTAATTTTGTCTTGCCCCTAAACAAACATGACCTAATTCTACTGTTGATAAAAATTAGGAAATAGCCATCTCCTAAAAGTTAATGAATTTTCACTCGAAACGAATTTGCTTGCACGGAGTTTTTTTTTTATTTTTATCAACAGCATACGGTCATATTCGTCTTCAAAGATTGCAAAATTGTTTAAACTGAAACTCGCGTCATGACTCTGAGGGCGGTAGCGAAAAGCTGAACGCTTTGCATTGCAAAAATTGCATTTTACAATTTGATACTACAATACGTGGCTCAGTTGAGAAACAACGTATGTACCATCAGTTTTCCTATGCACACGTGTGTTTTACAGATGGGTTAACAATTTTAGTTCCAAATTGCAAAATGCAATCCAATTTAGCGTGAATCTTTCAAACGGAAGGCCCTCAAGCTCGTCAAAACTGGAATCTTATTTGGACTACATTTTGCAATTTGGAACTATAAATTGTGCCTCCGTTTAAAACCATCGTATGTGCCAGTAGTTTCTCTACCCAGATAGGTGCTTTTACAGATGGGTCGGAAGTTATAGCTCTGCATTGCAAAATGAAGTCCGTTTTATCACAGCCGGCCGACATGACGAAATGTGGCGGATGGGCTTATTCAGTTTTCTTTTTAAAAAATTCACCATTACAAGAAAAAGAAGAAAAATAAATGCGCAAAGCTCTAGCTTCCAAGAGAGGAATCATAATAAAATTTTCTGACTGCAGAAACAGTATCCCCATCTCGGATACTGAATTACAGCAGTAAATCCTCAGGCTGTAATTTATTCAAATCCTCTTATTCCTCTTTACTTCTGCATGAATTAGCTGCAAATAAGCGTCGCCTGCCTCATTTCTCTCGCACTGCATTGCAGATGAAAAACAAAATAAATAATCAAGTATAAACAACGGTTCAGGATTAGTCTGCAAATTCTAATCCATTTCTACGACCACATTTAACCTCCACTGAAATGCGAAATATTAAATTTTCCTGCGTGTCTGCGGGTCGATTGTTGGATCGTTATCGAATGTGTTTGATCGATAGCGCCTTACCTGCACAATGCCATAAATCGATTATTCGATATATATATATGTAAATCGATCTCGATAACGATTCAACAGTCGAGTCTGGCGTGTAAACGAAAAACGTAGCATGGGCGATTCTGCCGTGGTGAGGAAAAACGCTATGAGACATCAGGAGTTGCGAAATTTCCTCCGACAAAATCAAGCTTTTCTGGAAAGCTGCGACTATTTTTCCAAATTCGCGAATTTTCAAAGAATTTAATTCGCAATTCAACTTCGCATATCTGGGTAATTCTACGAAAACTGTCCAATTTGACCTCCCAAAAACTAAAAATTCAACTATATTATTTTGGATTGAGAGTTGTTTTCTTAGTTCAGCATAGTATCCGGCTTAAAATTTCTATACGAGTACCTATTTTTATTAGGCATTTCTACTTTTTATGAGAAATTGTTTTAAAAATAGATCCCGGATGTCACGACCGTCACATCGATTATTTTGGTCCTTCAGAAAGAGATATGGTCAAATATGCAGTTTTATTATTATTATTATTATTTTTTTATACTGTTAGGTCCTATGAAGTAGTGAAACAACTAAAATTAGTGACCCAGTGTATATGTTCATCATAAAATAGCAAACGTTTTCTAATTTTTGCAGATTTTTCAGTTTTTTTTCTCGGAGAACAAAAAAAAATGTTTTTCTTGGAAAATTGTGAACACTTTTCTTCAAATTTTTCAGATAATTTTGTTCGCTATTTGATCTAAAATATCTGAAAATTTAAAGGAGAAAATATATGGATAAATACCTTAAAAAATACATGTTTTATCTAGAGAAATTTGGCAACTCTCGAATGTTCATACGGCGTTTTTCCTCAGCACGGCAAAATGGTAGTATTAAACCGCAATACAAGCAAGATTCTGTTTCACAATCCTATTTAAAAAATAAAATAATTCCTCAAAATAATCAACAGCTCGTCTCTCTAATTTTTCTGCGCAGGATTCTCATGACTACAGGGTGACGGTCTATTGCTTCGGAGAAGACACTTCAATGCTGCAGGAGGCCCTGCTGAGGACAAATCGGATCAAATGGAACTCACCAGAATCGACGATATTCTTCACTGCCATCCCCGAAAAACTCCTGCCAGTCGTGCAGCGGTGTGTTTCGGGCCAAGGTTTTGGCATTGTACAGACAGAAAATATAGTTTACCAGTGGAAAACTCCCGATCACCTGAATTCCTTGAATTACTCGTAAGTGAACTTGAAAAGTTCCCTCCCAAAAATCTTAAAATATGTCGACGGTGAAACCGCAAAAATTCGTATCTCGGAAGCAATGTTTCAAAATCACTGCTCATACTTTATTTTTTAAGAGAAGACCCAACCAATATAACGGTATGAAATTCTCACAGAATATTCATCACTTAGAGAATAAAAATCACCGAAATTTTCATGAATGACTTTTGGTAGTTCTCTACATCGTGGCCGGATTCACCCACTTGCCGCCCAGGGACTGCCTGTATTTTACCGCCCCCTTCTCATTCGTTTTGAGACTCGATAAAAACCATCAAATGAACGTGTCAGCGAGGGAGGGGTGCATAAGACGCATTTACTCGAGTTGAACACATTTTTTGGGAAAGCCCTGTCAACACTACTGGCAAAAGTTCACTATCTCTATGTGGACAAGGTCTTCCATTCAGAAGAAATGAACGAAAAAATTATGAAAGAACAAACATAAATGTGGATCAATGATTTTAACTTCCGCCGCCGCGCCGCGCCGCGCCGCGCAGACCGCACCGTGTTTGGCGCAATGCGTGAAGTATTCCGACAGTCTTGTAGGCGCTATGCGTTTCACGCCGACCGCTGCTGAACGCACTGTGTTGGACGGAACGCGTGAAGTATTCACGCAGTCTTGTAGGCACTATGCGCTCACGCTGACCGCCACGGCGCCACCGCACTGTGTTTGGCACAATGCGTGAAGTATTTATGCATTCTTGTAGGCGCCATCCGTTTCACGCTGACCGCAATGACCGCACTGTGTTTGATGCAATGCGAGAAGTATTCGTGCAGTATTGTAGGCGCTAATATGTGTTACACGCCGATCGCCGCGTCGATGGCTTCTCCTTTTCATCTCAAGTCCTCGTTATCATTTCTCTCTAAGTCGCGCCATTCCAGGCCAAATTGCGTGTTTGGTCTCTCTCTTAACTCGACTTATTAAAGGTGCTGTCTCTTGTATCACTAAGAAACGACAAAATTAGAAATTACTACATTCTCAGGAAATGAGAGATTTTGTCGCCTTTTCTCGTTTGTACTTTTATTTTTATAAATCCGATTTTTTTTATACCTACACTTTAAAAAATTGGAAATTTTTGCTGCCATTAGATTTGCCGCCATGGGCCGCGGTCCATTTGGCCACCCTCTTAATCCGGCCCTGTTCTACATAGGAAATAAATTATGAAAGCAAATCTGCAGTGCCGCACACCGAGATACGCATTTCTGCACTTTCACTATCGACATGCAGTAGAAAAAATGTAAACAGTTGATCATGATATTCCATTATTATTCGAGAATTTTTTCTGTACATGCTCAAAGTTTATGCCGGCAAAACTAGGGGATCATTTAGACTCCTGGTTTCACGGATGTCCCATCCCAAGGTGATCAATGTAGGGAAGGAAAGTGGCCAATTTATGGTCCATCTTGAAATTTTCCGTTACTTAATATCCGATTTTGGAAACTTCAAATTGTGTCGAATTTTCTTCGTTTTGTTGGTATCGGGAAAGCATACCTGCCTTTCATTCATCTCCATTTCATCACCGTCTCTGAGTAGAGCGGTTACGCCCAACTCTCGGAAATCGAGTTTCTTTCAAAATTCGACCGGTCACCTATGCGCTTCAAGCAATGTAATAGCTTACAGCACAGTCTTTATTAAAATGACGTAGGGATGCATACTTGGGCCTTGTCCACACGAGCGCAGTTCGCGGAACTTATTCCTCGAACTTGCTCAGTTCCCGGAACTTATTCCTCGAACTTGCTCAGTTCCCGGAACTTATTCCTTGAAACGAGGCATGCTGTCCACACGGGTTCGTCCGAACTGGAACCGGAACTTCAATAAAACTATACAATTATTGCAAAATAATATATTATTATGACCGCCAAAGTAACAAAAATAAATGTCAAGATCATATGTAAAGGACGTGAAAAACAAAAACAAGCAAATTCACATCAAAAGAAACATATTTAGAAGCTCGGAGCACGGGGGAAATTCCAGGTTTTGGAGGAATAAGTTTCAGCTCAACAAAAAACTTGTTCCGGGAACAAGTTCCTCGAACTGAGTTCCGCGAACCGCGTTCGTGTGGACAAGGCCATGTATTCCTGCTCCGTGGTTGTCCAAATGGCAGATGCAAACTGTGGGGGCTCGAAACGTGGTGACCCTGAAAAGGGCCGATTTAAAGGGGGATGGAGCCAGAGTGGGACAGTGGCGTGGCGTGTTTTGCGATATTGATTGATCGGTCATTTAAACCTATGGTAAAGAATCGATGAACTGGGTGTTCGCAGCGAACACCTTAATAATCGATTATTTACCACAGCTTTAAATGGGGAAACATCGATAGATCGCAAAGCACGCCACGCCACTGGATTGGGAGAAAACGGGATGGAGCAGGAGTGTCGGAGCGTATATGGATGGCCGCGGGACAGTGTCGGACATCGCTGACCACTGTACCGGCCCGCCGCGCGCCGCACAGTGGATCGAGTCAATTAGAGAGGTCGGACATGAAATTTTTTACTAAAGCTGCAAATTTTGATGTTTATTTCGTCACATTTTACATTTCAAGGGGTGCCAGCTGAGTGAAATTTCACGAGAAAACCAATGGAACCAATTTTAGAACCTTAGAGTTTTGTATAAACGGAGTTATAAGCGTTTAAAGCTTCTAAATTTTGTCCGACCTCTCCTATTGACTCGATCCACTGTGCGCCGCGCCGCACGATGGATCGGGTCAATGGGGGAGGTCGGACAAACTTTGGAAACTTTAAAAGCTCATAACTCCGTTCACAAAAAACGTTGAGGTATTAGAAGAGGTATTATTGGTTTCCTCGTAAAATTTTCAACAAAAAGCACCCCTTGAAATTTAAAATTTGACGAAAAAAACATCAAAAATTGTAGTTTTAGTCATAAATTTCATGACAGACCTCTCTGATTGACTCGATCCACTGTGTGCCGGTGGCCGATATGTATGTAGCGTGGTATGCTGAGTGCGGTGGCCAATGAGCAGCCGATGCGAGGAGCACGGCAGTGCAAGGCGCTGATTGGTCGCGAAGTGAACGGCGGGAAAGCTCGGTGAACTTTGTAGGGAACTTGTGAAGGGAGACTTTTTTTTTTTTTTTTTTTTTTTTCTTTATTGAAAGAATAGAGGACTACATGGTATTAACTCTATTTCTTATAACTAGGAACTAAGAACTACTTTTACAATAATGGGTAGGCTGGTACGACACCGGCCCTATCTAGATTACAGAATGTACAGGTGCTGTACAATGGCAACCGCTGCGGCGGTGGCCAATGAGCAGCCGATGCGAGGAGCACGGCAGTGCAAGGCGCTGATTGGTCGCGAAGTGAACGGCGGGAAAGCTCGGTGAACTTTGTAGGGAACTTGTGAAGGGAGACTGGCTTCCCTCGCAGTTTAAACTATCATCAGGTTCTACCGTGCTTGATGACATAAATTGGAGGTATGTTGACAGCGCCTGAATGCAACTATTACCGCTCCAAGGATTCTGTATTGCATATACACATTAGTGAAGGCGCACTGATTCTTTTAACCTCAGTCAGACACACCATCCTGAATCTAGATGATGAAAGAAGGACGATGCTGTGAAGAGAGGAGTGACAAGTGACAAGAAAATAATGTTCGTTTTTTTTTTCTCGTTCTTCATTGTATCTATGTTTAATTTTTGCTTCAGATGTCCGCCGGAAGTTCGCGTGGCACCCCTGGGTCTCGAGCACGTGGAACTTATCCGGAAAAACTGGTCGAATCTCCCCGCTTCGGCAGAGTACATCGAGACGCTGATCAAGCACAACATCAACTTGGGCGTCTACTCGCGTGCCACGGGGGAGCTCTGCGCCTGGGTGTTATGTAACGAGTTCTGCGCCTTGACCATGATGCACACCATGGAGAACCATCGACGCAAAGGCTACGCGCAGCTCTTGTGCAACGCCATGAGTGAGCGCCTCCTTCGAGCAGGCATAATCGCCAGGGCTGTCGTCATGGAAGAAAACAGACCCTCCTTGAAGCTTTTCGAGTCCCATAAATTTAGGTCCAGCCGTGATTTCTTCATTTATGTTCTTGCCATGCCCCGTCGGGCAGTGGACAGTGGACAGTGGGAGATTTAAAATGCAAAAAAATGTTTATCGATTGTTGAGCGCATAGTCCATCTTCATTGGGACAATTTATAGAAAAAAAGAAAATAATTTGTTTAAGGCACTGATTGATTGATTAGGGTTGGGGTTTGGAGGGTGGCTTGTGCAAACTTTAATTGAGGGGCTTGGAGGACAAGACGCGTAATTGCAGTTTTGCCATATTGCGAAATACATGTTTGAAGTTTGGAAATTACGTGGATCTTTATGGCGGAAAAAAAGTTGAAACTGATTTTTTGATGCATAAAAATTGGAATTTGGGAGCGAATTTTTCCCAGGATATGCATTAAGACTACTTTTATTTGAAATTATTAATAACTCAATTTAAAAAAAAAAAAAAAAAAAAAAAACTGCACTTATGCGCCTCGTCCTCCAAGCTCCTCAATTCTAGAACCTTGCTTTGCCATATTACATTTGCAATGAGGAGCCACCATTTCTGGCTCATCTATAGAAGCAACTGCAATACCTGCATGCATATGGAAACTTATGGTACATACATTGTTCCAAAAACGAGCCAAAAATAGTAGTCCTTCATTGCAAAATGTAGTCCTAATGGATGACAAAGCAGAGAAAAGATATGTCTTGGTCTGAAGCAAATAGAGAGTTTTTCTCGGAGATAGACTCATTTTGCGCAGCGCTCAAACTTGCGAAATGTGTGACGAAAAGAACAATATTTTGTATACAAATGAAAAACTTTCAACTGCGTCTGGTTTTTAATGGGGTCTTGCGTGGTCTCTGCAAATGCTTTTGTTTTTTTTTTTTTTTGCTTTGCAGTAACCGCACCAAGCCCTCTTTTCATTTCGCCTTCGCCACTTTCTAATATAACTCACCATTCCTAAACTACTGCACTTACTACTTTTTTTCAATGCTCCCAATGCAGATGAACTTGGTTCGAATGAATCGGAATAATGGAAAGAAAGGAAACACTCGCATTATTTTATATTTTATGGCCAATGACTTTAATTTTAAGGAAATCAGGATCCTTCATAGTCGGGTTTTTTTTCATTTCAATGATTACATGTACCTAAATATACACAAACACGCAAAAATTCATAATGCTCATCTCAATATTGGATCTCCGTGTTTGCCCGGTACTTCTAGCCTTAATGCAGTTTAAATAGTTCTCATATTGTTGCAACTATTTGAACATTTAACCGTTTATTAGAAATTATTTATCGTCTATATATCTGTACTTTTTATTTTAAACTTATAACTTTGATTTTACAATTGATTTCCTATCTATATATTCATTATGATATTTACAAGTATATATTTCATGTATCGTTTATACTTATGATAAATCTTAACGCTCTTTGCATGAACATGATCTATTTGTAATAAATGCAAAACCAAAGCTATTATACGATTTGTGACTGATGTCAGAGCAATATACTCATTTTTAGAATATTTCACAACGATGTCTAAATTATTTCTGTCGGTGCTCAAATCATACAACACTCCCTCGGCAATGGTTCGATACAGAATCAGGTTGCTTCAAAGTTAAAGACACGAAAATTTGCTGAATCGATTTTTGATGTATAAAAATAATACGTTTTTTGGCGGTATATTTCGCTTCTCAAAAACTTCCCTCCGAAAGTGGTCGTCTCCCAGACTTTTGAAAATAATATCCATTTTAAAATTGTAGCTACCTTTGTAGGTCAAAATTGATAGAATTGATAATTGAGCGTAATTTTAAGCTTCCAGGTAATTTTTGACCCCCTAAAAGAGTTTGTTTCCCTTCTGGAAAGCCCTTAAAACCTTCCTAAATTTCCTAAGTGGAGCATCATAATTTTTACCCTAGAAATAAGCCATACAGACAAAACTTTCACGCAAGTCGCCTTGTCCATCGGTTAAATTTAATTTCTACATATTACATATGTAAATAAGGCATTTTGATGGCTAAAGTGCGACACCACGTACCGCCTCGTGATTTTTCAAAATTTTCGCTCTTCTTTCAGGAGAACAATAAGACACCTCCATAGCTAGAAATGTATACAAAATATTCTGATGATAGAGAGGAAAACTCAAGGGAGAAGAAAAAATAAAGTATGGCAAGAAGTCTGCAACATCGCTAGAGGAGATATGGAACGTGGTTTCGCGATACAGCCATCGATTTATTGATGATTGAGAAGCTACGTCCAGGTCGCCTGACCGCTTCGCGGTTCAACCCCCCAAAGTGCTTCGCGCCTTAAGCATTGTACGATATGTGTTAATATTATGATATCATAATATCGAGTAATATATCTTTCCTCTAACTTTTAATCAAAAGGAAACTAATTATGTTCCCTTTTTTACGAGGGTGTGAAATGGACACATGCTTAAAATTACTCCCGGAGAGCGATTTTATCCTGACACTATCATAAATGAGGGGCTTGGAGGACAAGGCGCATAAGTGCAGCTTTCAAAAAAGTAGAGATATTAATGATTTTAAGTAAAACTTGTCTTAATGCATATGCTGCGAAAAATTCGTTTTATTAAGCGTCAAAACGACAGTTTGAACTTTCTTTTCACCATAAGGATTCATGTAATTTCGAAAATTCAAACACGTATTTTTTGAAACAACAAAAACTCCACATGCACATTGTCCTCCAAGTCCCTAAAATGTCGTCAGAATGTTTAAAACACTATCCATTCCAAAAATTTAGGGGACTAACTCAAAAAGAGGTGTTTTCTTTCCAAATTTGTTTAACTGCAACGAAGTGGTTTTTTTTTTTTACTCAAAGAACAAAATTCCGAAATCTTTACGTTTTATCTCTTTTTACGTTCGTTTCAAGTACTTTTTGAACATTTTTGCTGAATGATAATTACTATGTGATGACAGTGAGCCATCGAGATAGAACTTTCAAGGTTTTTTGGTTAAACGCTAAAACTTGAAAACCTAGCCGTACCTGTCATCACATGAATATTTCCAGAAGCATACTCCAAATTTTCCGATGCACCGAATAATTAACGACTCGTATGATCTTTAGCTGTTAGCACACGGTGAGTAGATTGCTGTTTTTGACGGCCTTAATTACGCCGGTGGGCAATTATCGCAAGAAAATTGAAGCGGTTTCTGTTAGAAGGGCGCAAGTCTGAAAAATTCATGAGCCTTGACGTCATGCGTGAGCAAAGAAAATCAGGGCTCATGAGTTTAAATACTTGCGCCCCTCTATCAGAAACCGATTCAGTTAGGTAAGGAAAAGCCTACGGGAAGATCAATGAACCATACCCACAGTTTTCTCTTCTCTGGACTATCGTAGATGCAGCTTTGTTCAGCTACACAAGTTTGACTTCTAAGGTGCTAATTTTTTTATTATTTTAAACTTAAATGATTAAAATTGCGTTCCGCTTGTGCCACTTGAGAGTGATAAAACTGGACGTTGTGAGAGGTGAGTAAAAACACTGCGATATCAGCTTATGCCTTATTGATATTATAGAATTCTAAATGTACAGGGTTATCCAAAAGTCACTGACCAACCCCTGTAACTTTTTTCCTAATTGGAAAGAGCCGATCCAAGTTGGGGTGTTTTTTGCGCTGAGCGCTGCAGATTTAACCCTTAACATTCTACTGTCTTTTTACGAATGTTTTGGGAACTGAATTCTATGTCTATGAACTATGTCTGCATGATGCCTCTTCGTTTTTGGATGGTGAGAGGTATCTGCCAAAAATATGGTACTTTCTTGCCAATTTGCAATTAAATTGTCTCGTCTGTCTTAGGTACTAGCACTTCAAAGCTCACATAATCAGTGACATCAAACAAAGAGTATGATATGTTGCCTATAGATCCTCTACAGCCAGTTCCATCGACAAGATTGAAAGAGCTTTCAGAGAAGCTACTTGCCGATGTTCCCCAGTCACTTACGGTAAGTTTCCTTTCCTCTCACTAATTTTTTTTCCATAGAAACAAGAAAGAGAGGAGACAAGAACGAGGAGATATGTATTGGCTGTTCGATACGCCTGAAAATATTTTAGATTAAAAAATGCTGTAGTTTATTGTACATGCCTCAAAGTGCACTATGGCGCGTGCATGTGTGTGAGTGCACTCGTTTTTTCGAAGAAATTTTGCTCAAGTTGACGAATAAAATAGATCCAAAACAACTAATCATCTAAAGGAAATTAAATGCTTACTCGTAAACGATAATTATGTTCTTTAGGATGCGTCTCTAATGGAATTTTGCTTATTGATTTTTAGGTGCATGGAATTGTGCAAACCGCTTTAGAATGGCAAGAAACAGATTTTTCGCAACGGATAGGACTGTATAGTACCAATGAAGACTTCGAAAGTTCAGCAATCGTCGGGATTTTTACAGTGTCGGTAAGTTTAGTATTTTGTTGCTGTCCAATGACATCGTTTGGTCTATGGACGAAGTCTCATTGTATTATGAACGGTGATGAAACATATGCATAATTTGTCTATAGTGTTTCATTTTAATGTGAGTATGCACGCTAAATTAGAATATGTGTATAAAAATCAGGGCCGGATATAGGCGGTGGCCACATGGGTCGCGGCCCATGGCAGCAAATTTAGCAATTTTTTCAAATGTAGGTATAAAAAAAATCGGATTCAGAAAAAAATTACTAACGAGAAAAGGCGACAAAATCTATCATTTCCTGAAAGTTAAAGTATAGTAATTTCCAATTTGTTCGTCTTTCGGCGATAAAGAGACAGCACCTTTCATTAGTCAAGTTGAGAGAGAAACCAAACACGCAATTTGGCCTGGAGCGGCGCGGCTCAGAGAGCAATGATGACGAGGACTTGAGATGAAAACGAGAAGCCCTTGGCGCGCCGCGCCGGTCAGCATGAAACACATATTAGCGTCTACAAGACTCCATGAATACTTCACGCATTGCGTCAAACGTAGAGCGGTCAGCAGCGGTTGGCATGAAATGCATAGCGCCTACAAGACTGCATGAATACTTCACGCATTGCGTCAAAAACAGTGCGGTCGGCGTGAAACGCATAGCGCCTACAAGACTGTAGGACTACTTCTTGTAATGCGCCGAACACAGTGCGGTCGGCGCGGTGGCGGAAATTGAACTTAATAAACCATGTTTATTCTTCCATAATTTTTTCGTTCATTTCTTATGAATGAAAGGCCTTGTCCACACAAAGATAGGTTTACGGAACGAAACTTTCGCGCAAGTTCCGTGAAATTTTGCTAGTGTTGGCAGGGCTTTCACAAAAAAAGTGCCCAACACGAGTAAACGCGTCTTATGCACCTCTCCACCTCCAGCACGTTCACTTGATGGTTTGTATCAATGTTTCAAAACGAATGAGAAGGAGGTAGCAAAATACAGGCGGCCCATGGGTGGCAAGTAGGTAAATCCGGCCCTGATAAAAATCCCAAACAACAATCTAAGTCAAGCATTCCAGTCCATACACTTAGATTGAATATAATTCCTTCACAGAGGTGCGTTAAACCATCAAGTGAACGTGCTGGAGGTAGAGAGGTGCATAAGACGCGTTTACTCGTGTTGGGCACTTTTTTTGTGAAAGCCCTGCCAACACTAGCAAAATTTCACGGAACTTGCGCGAAAGTTTCGTTCCGTAAACCTATCTTTGTGTGGACAAGGCCTTTCATTCATAAGAAATGAACGAAAAAATTATGGAAGAATAAACATGGTTTATTAAGTTTAATTTCCGCCACCGCGCCGACCGCACTGTGTTCGGCGCATTACAAGAAGTAGTCCTACAGTCTTGTAGGCGCTATGCGTTTCACGCCGACCGCACTGTTTTTGACGCAATGCGTGAAGTATTCACGCAGTCTTGTAGGCGCTATGCATTTCATGCCAACCGCTGCTGACCGCTCTACGTTTGACGCAATGCGTGAAGTATTCATGCAGTCTTGTAGGCGCTATTCATTTCATGCCAACCGCTGCTGATTGCTCTACGTTTGACGCAATGCGTGAAGTATTCATGCAGTCTTGTAAGCGCTATGCATTTCATGCCAACCGCTGCTGACCGCTCTACGTTTGACGCAATGCGTGAAGTATTCATGGAGTCTTGTAGACGCTAATATGTGTTTCATGCTGACCGGCGCACATTGGGACGAGCCCATTACAGGAATGGGACATTCACGGTAAAAATGAAAATCATTAAAAGCAAGAACCAAAGGTGTAGAAGTTACCTGGAGGGTCTAAACTTCCAGAATAACGAAGATTTAAACAATTTAATTGAGGAATATTCAAATGACAGGCGTAGAGAAACGCGTGTTTCGGAAAGATGAAAAAAAGAGGTAAAAGCGCACGTATACAAATGTTTGAGGGGTATAGAATTCAAAACCTGGTAAGCACCATTAGATGTTGTTGATTTTGTCCTTAGTGTTCTTCACCGTAATAGGACCTTAATGCCTTTGCCTCGTGGGGGTACATCGGGAAATTGCCTCTGAATTGTGTCTCATATTTGGACGTATTCCTAACGGAACTAAGCGCCATAAGTGGAAGAGGGGAGAGGAGGGGTTGGATTGGCGGGTTAGGTGACTGAGAAACTCCGCCTTCGCAATGCTTTCTGATGACGCTTCGTCCCGTTTGACAGGACGCGCTATTCGGGATCATAAAATTATTAAAAAGAACTGAAATTGACGCTTAGTTCCGTTTAGCAGGAATACGTCCATCCCATGGCTAGTGGTTACCTATTCAAGTGATGAGAGAAATAGTATGACAAAATCCCAGGACGCTTACCAGGTATCGAATTTCCACTCTTTAGTTGTCTGTGTCGCCGTTCCAAACGTGTCTTCTGAACTTCCGTGACTTGAAAATATTTTGAGTGAATTTTTTTGCAGGAGTCGAATGATTACAGTGTATCTATGTATTGCTTTGGAGAGGACACATCGGAATTGCGGGAGGCGCTAATGACGACGAGCAGGATAAACTGGGGCTCACCAGAAACGACGATTGTGTTCACGGCAATCCCAGAGAGGCTGCTGTCCGTCCTGGAGCAGTGCCTCTCGCATCATGACTTTAGAATCGTACAAACCGAAAAGAGCCTCTATAATTGGAAAACTCCCGATCAACTTAAGACCTGCAAATATTCGTGAGTGCATGCAATCAAAGAGTATTTTATGTCGGTGGTTCATGGCACCTAAACGTCACAGAACATACAGCCACCTCTTTATCATTTCATTTTTCAGACGTTACACATTTTTTTTCAAAAAAATAAAAAATAACCCTAAGAAAGTCATTTTTTAAATCGAAAGTTGTTCCAGACCAATGTTTCACTCAGAGAATGCTATTTTCTGAATGAAATAAATGTAAAATTGAGTTTCAGAAAATGAAGATGAATTTAAAAAATTCGGTCAAGATCTGCCTAAAAATTGGCTTAATTACATCAGATGTTTGATAATTTTTTCTCATTTTCATTGTTTCGCAAAATAACATGTGTTGCAAGCAACATTTTGACTGAACAAATTGTAAAAATATTCTTCATAATTCAAAGAAAATTCACAGACAGTTTTAATTGGCAATGTTCTTTAGTTTAAGTTTTCTATTTGAAAAACAAAGTAACGTGAGAGGAAAGCAGGGAATATGGAATTCAGTTCGACTAATGGTGGTTAAATCTGTCATTTAAGTTTAGCAATCAGTGATACACAATATGACCTACATTATTGGTCATATTGCGGAGGATACCGCTAATCGTGCATATTCAATACGCTGATTGCCTATCCTCGAATTTTAAGGAGAGCTGGACATGTTGTGAGCCTTAAGGTATAAGATTTAGCAACTAATTAAAATACCAGCCTGTGACGAGGGTAAAAGACCAATTATAAATAATATTTTGTTCCAGGTGTCCTCCGGACGTCAAACTAGCACCTTTGGGCCTAGAATCAGCAGAGTTGGTCAGGAAATATTGGCACAATCTTCCTGGCGCTGCCGAGTACATAGAAACGCTCATCAAGCACAACGTTACTTTGGGCGTCTATTCGTGCTCCACCGGCGAACTTTGCGCCTGGGTGTTATGCAACCAGTTCTATGCGTTTACCATGATGCACACGATGGAAGGACATAGACGGAAAGGCTACGCACAAATCCTTTGCAACGCCTTGAGCGAGCGACTTCTTCACTCAGGTGTCATCGTCAGAGCTGTGACGATGGCTTACAATAAACCCTCACTGAGTCTCTTTAAGGCACACCAGTTTAAATCGAGCCAGGAACTCTTCGTGTATACCCTTGCGATGCCATTGCGTACAGAAAATTGTCAACAATACGAATTGTAGCGACACACCGAAAAAAAATAAAATGCAGTTTTAGAATGTATATGATCTCAAAAGTGTATTTGGTCACCCTAGTTGCTGGCTGGCTGTCTCCGTTAACTTTACATCATAGGTATACAAAATTCACCACGAGGATAGTCAAGCCAGCATCCTGGGATTGTACCCACTACATTAATTTTTAATATCCCAGATGCTAAAGTAGCATATTATTTTTCTCGATGCGCCGAGCAGTCCTGAGACGTAGACAAGGAGAGACAAAGCTTTTCTCCCTCCTCAAATATGATCAAAGTGCCCTTCTTCCCCTCAAAAAGATCATTTTTTCATGATTAACAGGAATTTTTTTAACCTTAAGAGCACCCATCCCCCCTATCTCCCCCCTCGAATTCATGGAAAAACTGTTGGCCAAGCCTCATATGAAAACACTGAGTTATAAGTTTTAAGGGCGTTTTTACGCAACCATACCTAGAGTGTGCCTCTCATCTGTACTTTTAATAATACTTCATCATTGCTTTTAATGAAGTAATTATACACTTTTGAACATTCGCACGGTATATTTTATTTTGCATTTAAACTTAGTTGATCTTGAGAAGTTTTCGAGAGCCTCCCATAATAATACCATAAAATACTCTCTATTGGTAACTGTATTAATTAAATACTAGCTAAAATGATTTTTCAACGTATTACATACGGTTGTTTTCAATTCGCCTTCAGCTGCGTCCGCAGCAATTGTTGTTATGAATATGTTGTGCGTGCTGATTTCAGCTCATTACATACTCGACTCTCTGAAGGCGTTTTATGTCCGAAAACAGAGCATCCTGATGGAGAAAAACAGAAGTGAGATTGAGTAAATTGCTCAATTCCTCCTTCGCTCGTTCTCCAACACATTGAGCCACTCGTACACATAAATAGCATTCAGAGATCCGAGTATGTAATGATCTAAAATCAGTAAGCACAACATATCCGTACAACAACAATTGCTGCAATCGCAGCCGAAGGCGAATTGTTTTCGCGCATAACAAACCCTCAGAGAATCAAGTAGTATGTAATGAGCTGAAAACAACACGCACAACATATTCGTAATAATTTTTGCAGACGCAGCAGAAGGCGAATTGTGCAGTTAAGAAAAAAAGAACATGATAGGAAGTCTGCATGCAACAAGAGGGTATGAATTCGATCGAATGAATAGAACGAAAAATACAAACGTGAATCGATCGACACCGATTAAAGGACAAATAAGTAAAAAACCGAATCCAAATCAGTGGAAAACTTGCGTTTATTATGGAAATTTTAAATTGCGAAGTCTCGAAAATTGGGACAGCCAAGATTTTGATTTCGATTTTAAAGTCCACGCGTACCATAGAGTACCCTTCTGCAAACCGTTTTTGGGTACATTTTTGTCATATTTGTTTTTCTTTTGCTTCAAGATCACTGCACTGCGTCTGGTGGTCAGAAAACCCCTATAAAATTCCTGATGTGACATCAGAATCCTTAGTTCTTTCGGTACAAGCAATAAAAAAAAAAAAAAAAAAAAAAAAAAAAAAAAAAAAAAAAAAAAAAAAATTGTGCAACAGGCCATTCAACAACCTGCTCAAATACTTCACTAGGTATAACTATCGCAGGAGCCGGGTTCTCAAGCGTGCGTATCGTCCTGAGCAGTGGCGAGGCGTGAATGATCGACTATCGATATTTTCCCATTTGAAGTTATGGTATAGAATCGATTATTAACGCGTTCGTTACGAACATCCTGTTTTTCGATACTTTTCCATAGGTTCAAATGGCAGCTCAATCGAAATATTATCGTGTTTGTTGCGAACACCCTGTTTATCGATCCTTATCCATAAGATGAAACGGACCGCGTTAAACAGAAAGGAACCAAGCCACATCACCTATTGCCAAATTTAACTATTCAATTTAATTTTTTACGAGAGAACGCTTGTGTGGATTCCTTTGAAAATTTTGAGCAATTTGCTTCGTAGTGTGGAGAAAATCCACTGAAAGTTGCACGAAAATCCGTACAAGCGTTTTCACGTAAAAAATTAAATTGCCTCGTTAAATTTGGCAATAGCTGATGTGGCTTGGTTCCTTTCTATTTAACGCGGTCCAAATCTCGGTTGATCTGCTGATCAATCGATATATCGCACAGTGCGCCAAACTTCTGGTCCTAAGCTGCGACACATTTAAAGGCCTTGTCCACACGAGCGCGGTTCGCGGAACTTATTTCGAGGAACTTGTTCCCGGAACGAGTTTTTAGCTGAGCTAAAACTTATTCCTCCAAAACCCGGAACTTCCCCCGTACTCCGAGCTCCTACATATGTTTCTTTTGATGTGAATTTGCTTGTTTTTGTTTTTTACGTCCTTTACATATCTTGACATTTATTTTTGTTACTCTGGCGGTCGTAATAATCTATTATTTTGCAATAATTGTACAGTTTTTTTGAAGTTCCGGTTCCAGTTCGGGCGAACTCGTGTGGACAGCATGCCTCGTTTCAAGGAATATGTTCCGGGAACTGAGCAGTTCGAGGAATAAGTTCCGCGAACTGCGCTCGTGTGGACAGGGCCCAAGAATGGTGCATTTGATGAGGATCGGAAATCGGCGAACACTCGAACAGGTGCTCGTTCCCATTAATCACGTCGAAAAGCGCGTCCGCGGACGGGCGACCCCACGACTCCTCCCCGCGACGAGGCAGGGATAGAACTCGGGAGGCTGCTCATTTAGCGGGCGTAAAGAGTGAGCGGCGAAATCAGGGATTCAGGGGTCGCCCGAGCCGGAGATATTGCACTCGACTGTATCGTAAAAAATGAGCGTTGCTCGTTGCTCTTACCCCCGGCCGACGCCCCGGGTCCCGGTTATTGCCTCGAATCCCTCGGGGCTCTCCCCCGTTTCTCGGAACAAAGCCCCGCTTTTCCACCCCACCCGAGCCGCCCCACACCCCGCCACGCCCCCGTCCTCCCCCTCCGCTCGGCGAATGTGACTGTGACCTACCGTATTGTCAAGACCCCACGCGCCACCTCCAAGGTTACGCTCCGGCTCAAAGTTGCCGAATTTCGGGTCGGTCGGAGGCTCTTCAAGGAGAACGAGTTGTTTGAAGTGCTAAAATTTTGGCTATCTATTTTTTTTTATTATTTTTTTACATGGTTTTAAGGCGTTTTATCGGGTAGATACTGCGGCTTTGGATGGGGTCTGGAAATATTAAAAGGGTAATTTGTTAGTTTGTTTTAGGTATAGAAGGATAGGAGTGTTAATTAGGTTTAGATTTAGAGATTTGAGATGATTTGTAGGGGATAGAAGATTAGAAGAGGCTATCTATTTTTCCGCGCTATGCTAAGGAAAAACGCTTATGACCATTCAAATACCGAATCCTCCCTCCCCCTCACCGATTCACCCATCCAACCGCCCGGATAAAATATTAATTTTTGCGCTAGTGTATGTTTTTTTTTTTTTTTTTTTTTTTTTTTTTTTTTTTTTTTAAAGCAATTTTATTTAAGTAAATGTAACTACAAGAATATGCCTTGTAGCTTTTAATTTTAATTAATTTTAAATTTCATTAAATATACAAAATAAACGTTAGATTTTTTTAAATGAAATCATTACTTTTTAGTGTCTGTCCCGAAAAAAACCACTATTCTTTTCTTCTTGAACTTTTTACATGCACTAAATTAAATCACGGAGAAACATCTCTGGCAATTCAAAGAAGATAATTCACAGAAATTCAAAAAAAGTTTTCCACAACACTCGTATTTTATCAGATAAAAGTTTATACATCATTTGGACTACATTTTGCAATTAGGAACTATAAATTGTGCCTCAGTTTAAAACCATCGTATGTACCATTAGTTTCTCTATCCAGATAGGTGCATTTACAGATGGGTCGGAAGTTATAGTTCCGAATTGCAAAATGATGTCCATTTTTCCTAGGCATAACTCATTCCAAAACCGGATTTTCTCGTTGACCCCGTTAGAATTATATCCAGCTCAGCTCATCATACCTACTTTAGAGGCTTAACGTAATTTTGCCTGTGGGGTAAGCAGATGAAAGGATCAAAACATCGTCTTATACATTTCCAAAAGTTAATGGCACTATCCAGAAGCATAATTGTGAAGATCTGGGAAAGAAAATATGAGGTTACGACTTAATGGCCATGGAGAGTAATCACTGCAGAAAACCGTTATCATGTTGGATCCATGTTTGGCTTCCACCGGTGTGCCCACTATTTTTAATCCACTAGGCATACGAATGGGGTATCAGGGTGCTCCATCAATGTAAGGGGTCAACTCGTCAAAGCACCGATCCTAGGAAAAGGGAGAGCTCTGTTGAGCTAAGGAAGAACGCCTTATGAGCCCTCAGACATTGCCAAATTTCCATTTATAAAACTCGAATTTTTAGGGAAATCTGTGGATATCATTCCTCAATTTTTTCAGAAATTTTTATTCCTAATCAGATCTAAATTATCTAAAAATGTCAAGAGGGTATATTTATGACTCTCTTTAAAAACGAACACTTTATCGGCAAAATTTGGCAACTCTCGAGTGTTCATACGACGTTCTTCCATAGCACGGCAAAGCTCCTCTTAATGCGCGACAGAGTAAATCCCGCGGTGCATTTCGCGCACCTGCACTAATTGCAATGGAGTGATTCACCCCAGGTTACCCATTCATCCAAGTCATCAGTGTTGCCGGATGATCGGTATAAATTATTCTTTATAAGACCAAAATGTCAAATGGGCTGATTTTTTTCCAGTCTCTGGCAACATTGTCACGAGTTGTCCTCTATTTATTTACCTTGAGCTGCTGTCAAAAGATCAAAGTCGGAATTAAAGACTAATTCTAATTAAAACGAGTGGTGGTTCTGTGAAAGTAGTCGGGTGGAAAAGCTTTATTTTCCAATCGAAAATTGGGGGGGGGGGGAGGGGTACGTACCTCCGTTAACTAAAATACATTCATAGAGTTCTTTCATGCGTATTTTTCGATTTATTCTTTTTGTGAAAAACGATCATTCGTATTAAAAAGTCGTATAGGCAAGATAAGTATAATTTAAGAATTAGTATGGAAAAATTGCATGAAGACTTTAGGAATGTCTATATTTTCTGCACATATTTCGCAACCTCTTTGCGATATGAACCCGTAAAAGTTGCGAAAAGTGTTTCTACGCAAAAAAAACGAACATCGTAAAAAACTCGAATTTTCAACTGATGAGAGAGAGAGATTCAATTTGTGACACCACAAACGGATAAATGTTTAGCTACTTTCACCGCTTGGGGTTTTGTCATACTTTTATTCATTTTCAAGTCTATTTCTCTCTTTACTTTTCTCTCTCGTTTCTTACTCTCTTGAATGCAAAACTAGGTTCCTTCTGTGCACTGTATCCTTCTTTAAAAGGTCTTTTAAAAAGTGCGTTTACGATAAAAATAATTGTACCCTCAAGCATATGCTGCTGATGAGAGTTAATGAGCCCCACTTTTATCGCTAGTTTAACGTTGTAAAAGGGTGAAAAGCTCTCACTTCGACCATTGTTTAACGTTGAAAAGCTCCATTCATGACGCAAACACGTAGGGGAAATGTAAAGTGAATGGGAGCGCGCCTTCATTTAATTGCGCGGCACCAAGCAGAACGATCAAGCTCCAACTGTTGCGTCGACCGAAATGCCGTTGAGGGTAGACTGGCAGGCTCTCAATGATGAGGTGAGATATTCATGATGAGTTACAATATAATGTGAATTTGTGGACCAGTAAAAGCGAAAGACCTGCGATTAAACTAAATTGATAAAAATGCCAAACTGTCCGTAGGGATGCAGAGCTTGAGTCTAAAAAGAAGCGAAATCAAAGTTGAAAGTGAGACAAAAAGAGGCTGTAAGCTTTCAGAAATGAATAAAAATCAACCTATGATGGATCGCTAAATAATCGTGGGCATAAGACGTGTGAGTCTTGTTTTATGAATAAGTCGGAAAAATGCTTATAGTGGGAAACAGTTTTGTTATTTTTAAAATCGTGAAATCCAACCGTCAATGGGGAAAAGGGATTGAGAGGCGATTCCTGGAGGTGACACTTTTAGCGGAACAATTTTCTGTCAAAAAATCGAATTTTGAGCTGTCGATCAAAAACTCTCTAATTCCCGAAAGAATAAGTTGCAAATGGTTACGTTAATTTCAGCGCCAATGGAGAGCGTAAAAATGCTTCAGAGAAGATACGGCAATTTTATGCCCTAAACTTGGCTAAAATATTTTTTCCCCCTCGAAACTGCGTCTTTTGAGCTATAAACTTCAAACGACCCTAACTTCATGTTCAAATCGACATTTTTAGCTTTTTTATCCCAGAATGCTCCATGTTCATAAATAACTCCTAAATTTATCCCTGGTGCCGAATTTTGTCGGCTCGTTCAGACGGAGATGCAATAACATCCATCGATGAGTCCAAACCGCACCAACGGCCAATCAGGAGCCAGACTTGGGTGCAGCCGAGACTCGTCTAAATATATTTAAGTACGGTGAAAGGACCGACCGATTTCGGCCCCTGCTTTTAGTCTCAGTAACTTTCCTATAAGTTTTTCGATACTAAGATTCCCTGTCCCGAGAGCAATCACATTTTTCTCTAGCAATGCTCACAAAGACATTCAACTGCGAATCGCACCAAAACTGGATCACTAAATACAAAATGGGCACATGTCCAGAAAACCAAATTGTTCAGGAGACACAAAAAACTGTTTATTTCGTGGTAGATATTTTTTGGAAAGTTTTTATGTTACGACATAACGACTGACATGACATGTTATGACACGTTATGACATAACATAACGACTTTCCAAAAAATATCTACCATGAAATAAACAGTTTTTTGTGTCTCCTGAACAATTTGGTTTTCTGGACATGTGCCTTTTTTGTATTTAGTGATTCAACTATACTCGGTACGATGACGTCACTTCCCACCCCCAGGCCCCGGCGTGCAGCCGGATCGGCCATATGCGGGGCGTAATCTAATAGGATAACTCATTTTCCGTGTCGATTTTCAGCGTATAATTTTTTCCCTCCCCACTACGCACGGAGCCTGACGGTCTCCACTCTCCAACAGTTATTTTCAATATTATTATAAACTAAAGGGGGTGTTCCCGGGCCGGGGCGAGGGGCGAGACGGCGGGCCCGGAGCTACCCCCGACTAAATAAAATATTACCGCGCTCCCCTCGATGTTTAAAAACAGGGGTTAATATCCCCTTTCGCCGAGGCCGAGCCCTCCCTTCGACTCCCTTCCCCCTCCCGCGGCTCCGCGCCCTCCGAGGGTCCCCTGTTCTTGCCCCAGCGGCCATCCGGGTGGAGTGGAACCAAGTTCCAAGCTCGCTCGATACTAAAATCAACGGCTCCCCTGCAGTCCCTCCCTCTGTTGCCGAATTTTCACTTCGAAGAACCGTAGAAAAACGTAAGCATCAAGAAAAATTTCAGGACACTAACATGGTAAGGGCTGAAAAACGAGCGTAGTGGAGTCTCGGTTATCCTTGGTGATCAGCATTGGAGCAAAGACGAGGCGTGAATGAGAAACTATGGTCAGGAATCGATTGTTAAGGTATTCGTTGCGAACTCCTCGTACACTGAAGAAAAATTCTCGGCGTTCTTACCAAGGTCCGTTGGTGCGTTGGTATCCTTAGCATCTAACTTTTTTTACCAATTATTGGTAATTTTACCAAGACAGACTGGTAAGCTTACCTAAAAACCGATATTTTTACTGTTTTTTTTTAGGTAAGAATACCACTCTTATTGGTAGGTAATCAATGCCCGGTACCTTTGCCATTTTATCTCAGTAATTCTACCACAGTCGATAAAAAATATTGGCGTCTTTACCGGGGTCCAGTAAAATTACCGAGAAAGTCGATAATTTTACCGAGATTTCTCGGTAAAATTACCAATTCCATAAATGGTAATTTTACCAAGAAAAGACTGGGATCAAATAGAACCCTGAATTCTTGGTAATTTTACCCTTTTCTTAATAAATACACCGAGATTTTTTTTCCAGTGTATATCGATCCTTTTCTATAAGCTTAAATGGCAGATCAATCGATAAATCGCAAAGCACGTCACCTCGAAAAGCGTGCTCCCCTAGTCCCTGGCTCTGTTGCATAATTTTCACTTGGAAGAACCGTAGAAAAACCTATGCATCAGGAAAAAGCTAGCTCAGGGACGTTTACATAGTGAGGGTGGAAAAACGAGCGTAGTTCTATATTTCCCCATTTGGAACTATTGTAATGAATCGATTATTGAGGTGTTCGCTGCGAACACCCTTATATCGATCCTTTTCCATAGTTTTAAATGGCACACTGCTCTAGTGCGGAAGTGAACTGCTGGGTAAAGAATCATCACTCTAGGACTGCCTTGACGTATAGATAGTACGGAATCTGTACCCCCAGGTCAAGTTCTCATTTTATCCGTGTTCGCCTTCAATTTTGGAGGTAGGCCAGTTAGTATACTCAAAAAATCGGGACTGGCATCTCTCGACATTGTCATATTGCAACATTGCATTTTCTAACTAAAATATTGGAGGATGCTAGATCAGTATGCGACGTAAGGAGGTATGGAGTTTGCACAATCACTTTCATCTTTTCGCCTTCAATTTTGGAGGTAGGCCAAAAGCCATCCTACTCTGAAAGTCAAAAAAACACGTAAGTAATACAACATTGCCGTTTTCTAACTAAAATATTGAAGGAAGCTGGATCAGTATGAGAAACAAGGAGGTAGGTATGGAGATTGCACAATCCCCTTTTCCACACCACCTTTAATTTTGAAGGTAGGCCAAAAAGCATCCTATTGTCATAATAGTCATCTATTCGAAGTTGATCACCTGCGTTCATATCGAGCGGTAAATCAAATCACTCTGAGCAACGGATCCATTTTTGAGGAGGTTGATGCTATGGGTGCATACTCCTTCATATTAGAATCCAGACTGCCCTGGTAAAAATTGACAGTAGAATCTGTGTTCCAAAATACTATAGACTTACAGCCGGCTGTAAGATTTCCAATAGCTTCTATAGCCGGTAACACAATTTCTTATAGCCTTTTATAGCCGATGGCTACTAAGCAACAGCCTAGCGATAAAGTGTATGCTAAACGTTACTAATTACGGGTGCTAGGCTTTAGTGAGTTTTTGGACTACCGCTCTCTTTTTGGGCCGTAGTTTCTTGATTTATTTTGCGAGGAAAGCTCCGTACCTTTGAAGGATGCCTGCCATTCCTAATATGTTGGAGCGCCTTCAATTTCGCACGATACTGTGCAATACCTCTGGTGTGAAATAGTTGCTTCAAGCGCCGTGGTACGCTGCGGCGCGGCGGGCGGGCAGCCAGCGCGATGCGCGCATTGGCGCCTACAAACCTAACAGGGATACTTCACGCATTGCGCGATGCGTGAAGTATCCCTGTTAGGTTTGTAGGCGCCAGCGCGCCGCCGCGCCGCTCCGCTTTGTGTTAGGCTCTAATATTTAATCTCGTGGAGTCAGCGTTTCCAACTCATGACTTTGAAATGTTTGCACACTCTGTATGGATTATTCTCATTTTAATTGATGAAAAAAATATGTATTGAAGGAAAATATAATGTGCGTTTTGTAAATATGAAGGTGATTCCGTACAAACTTAAGGATTTACAAAGTACACGAATTTCTACACAATTTCTTATAGCCCTTTATAGCCGATGGCGAAAAAGCAACAGCCAGGCGATAAAGTGTAAAGCCCGGCGATAGGAATATAGCTCGGCTGTATAATTTTTTATCGCTTCATGTAGCCCGGTCGTATGATTTTTTCCACTTTCTACAGCCAGCTATATGATTTTCTATCGCCTTCTTCAGTCGGCTGTAAGAACTCCTATGGTATTTTGAAACTCGGCTCCTATCGCCAATTTTTACCAGGGTGCTGCGTTTTATTACTGTTGTAAGAAAAACAAATGAATGCCATTGTCTGATATTTTCCCAGAATATTTTGCTCAGTATACGGAAAGGGGATTAAAAATTTCATAGGTACCATTAGGACCGAATGAATTTGTCTTCTTCTAAAATGATCGAAACCAAAAATTTCGACTCATTTCGAAGGAGTCGCTTTTTTAACGACCCCAATTTCTGACAGTATGATCGGTGGAAACATTGCAAAAAATTGAAATTGAAAAAAAAAAAAAAAAAAAAAAAAAAAAAAATACAAGCACCGTTTACAATCATATCCACCGTAAAACTTTTGGGGAAAAGACGGACACAATGATCATGAGATGGATTAAAGATTGAATTTTTAAATAAAAAAATAAATGAAATAAATAAATACATTAATAAAAAGATAAATTAAAATGAAAAAGAGGGAGGAAAAATAATCCTACATTTTAAGTACGAAGTGGATGGACGAACGTTGCCAATGGTCGTCTGGTCGATGGCAGTAATGCGTGGGATGAGGAATCTCACCTAGTATAGGTATAGTAGTATAGCGACAGAGCACAGGGAAGAATTTCATGAGCCGCCTTGCGCCGCGCCGTCCGCAGCGCGCATGGCGCACCACGACCTGCCTTTATTCATAGCGTTGAGAGTTCACTTATGTTACTTCACACGAGCAGTGTGTAATTTTGAAAGTTGAAAATTAAAAAAAAAAAAAAAAAAAAAAAAAAAAAAAAAAAAAAAAAATTACACGACATACGATTTTCTCGGCCTACGCCCAGGCCCGCCACAAGGGGGGGGGGGGGGATACTGGGTCCCTGGTACCGGGGCCCGGGCCCTGGAGGGGCCCGTGACGCAGGTGACAAACCACTACGAATTCATGTGTAACCCTTGTCTCGTAGGGAAAAGTGAAAAAATTCCGCAAAAGGTGAATAAAGTTTCAAAAACACGCTAGGGCACTATAAAATTTTTCTTACTTTTTTAGAGATTTTCAAGATTTTGAGTATATGTAGAATGATATTTTTAGTAACTGTGTTTCATTTTCTTCCGTTGTCGGATGCTAAGAGGCTCCTTTGTGGGCATCCTCGACTTCAATGGCTTAACTTCCTTGCCATAGTCCTTGCCTTCTTGCCATAGACGTACGAAAGGGGAGTCCAGGGGGGCCCGGCTCCCCACAGAATTGAAAATTATCATCTGCCTCCTCAAAAAAAAATTTATAGATGTTTTGAATGCAACAATTCGAAAGTTTTTGGTGCTGAAAGTAAACAAAAAGGCGTAATTATTCTGCAGAAATTGATGGAAAATCTCCATCATAAGAGCTTCATAATGCGTCCAAATAGATTTAAAATTTCAAAAATTTCCCGGGGGAGGCCCCCCGGACCCCCCCCCCCCTTGCTAGGGGCCCAGGCCAGAAAATTGGTACCAGGGCCCGAGATGGGATGTGGCGGGCCTGCCTACGCCTACGCCTACAAACCTAAGGGGCTACTGCACGCATTGCGCAATGCTTGAAGCATCTCTTTAGGTTTGTAGGCGTCAGTGTGCATTTCGAGCTGGCAGCGCGCGGCAGCACGCCGCGCCGCAGCGTGCCATAAACTTGCCTAAACTCAACAGATCAGGGTGTTAAAATGTAGGCAATTTGACATCAAATTCGAAATTAGCGACTCGAAAACACATCAATTACGAAACTTTCGTTATCTTTCAGTCATTATCCAACTTATTTCGAGTTTTGGACCGTAGTGCGCCGCGGGCGGTGGCGCTCATGAAATTCTCCTTTGTGCTCCAGTCGCTCACCTACTATAAAATAAGTATTTTAAAATTCCCGCCGTTTATCCCCCAGCGATTTCCTGTATCATTTCCTTTTCCGGTTCGGTCGATTCCATTTATTCCTATCATTCGAAATGAAGAAATAAATTAGGAATGAACCATAATATCGTTCCATCTCCCCAACGTTCCCTCTTGATTTCATTTACATGCGAATGCGAAGCGAAAGACGTGCGCCGTGAAACCTAATTTTAATTTGTGGGTAATTTTTAAGTTTTCATCATTAGATAGTTACTTCAAGTCGGAAAATACACAATATGGCTCAAGGTAAAATTAACGATCTCGCTGGCAAGTTTTCCAAAGGCCCTGTCAAAGGTCTAGGTGTGTTTGCTGCTTTCGCCGGAGCCGCCGCTCTTGGGATCAGTCAATCCATGTTCACCGGTAATTTTCTTTTTTTTTCGCCGATCATTTACTACATATTCTAGTCCCTGATAACCAGACTTTGCTCACCCTCCCAACTCATACGTCATTGTCTTTGCATTTCCATTAAAAGCTCACGAAATTACTTAAGGTCACTCTGTTACCTAACCTAACCTATGTACATTGAAAGCACAGCATGGAGTTCATGGAGCAATACTCGAGTTTTATATTACGGCCCTTTTCACATTTAATCTAATTGCCACTACTATGAATTCTATATCGGCCAATCCTTTGGCAATGCACAAATTTGCACCTCTCTCGCTTTCACAACTTGAACATTTAACGTTGATTGGAAACAGATTTGATGAATGTGAGAGGCATATAGGCCGATTATCATTGCGTCTCCCGAAGCGTGTTAATTGCATCAGACTGAAGCGTGTGCTGAATTATCCACATTTCGATTGTAGTTCCAAATACCTCTTTCAAGGTGGAATTTAATTTTCTGCTAATTCCACTATTGCATCATTTTCACCAACTAAGATGACTGAGCAATCTTGGCATAAGTCTTAAGGGTAACCCAAGATGAACAATATAACCAGTATTTCTGTTTGACAGCATCTAATTTTGGCCCGTTGGGAATTGCATCAAAATTCTTATCAGTTGCTTTGGATAAGTGAGTGGCATCTAAATTGTGCGAAGCAGGTTCTTGCTCCTTAGGTTTTTCAGCAAATGCGGCTGAATTTATTCCTAAATGAAAAGCTGAGCTAAAATCCACACAATATCTGCAGTTTGTGCAAGCTGTATTTTGAGAGGTACTTTGCAAAAACAGCCAGAGCTCACTCATTGTATGCACCTAAGTACAACATTTGTATTAAAACTTATCAATGGTGCCATCAAAATGCTTGTATCAACCTTTCAAGCAACATCGATTTAACAGTGTTCAGAAATCGTCCTTAGTCTTAACAGACGATGTATGAGCTCATACCTCTGTTCAATTTACTCTATTATTGCTACTTTTTCTTTTGTCATCATAGCCAGTAAAATTGGATAATTCGTATTTCTCTCTTCTTAGTTGATGGTGGTCACCGTGCTATCATATTCAGCAGGCTAGGTGGGATCCAGAAAGAAGTATACGCTGAAGGATTGCATTTCCGACTACCATGGTTCCAATATCCAATCATATACGACATCAGGTAATTTTTCTCCCTCCTCTCTTTTCACATTTCTTGGTAAACAAAATGTTGCTTTGAGCCAGGACCTCCGAATTTTCACTGGATTTGCCATATCTAACCCAAATTAAGAATCTTATCCCAAGTTGATTACCATCTGAAGCTGTTGCTTCCTTTCTGTTGATTGGAAAGTATATCATTACGGCTTATTGGTAAAGACTACTGAATCACGATTCAATTGATTGCACACAATTATGTAATTGTCTGTTTAGTCCAAATATTATTTCTATTCACAATATTTTTTTAACATTTTGGATTACAAATTGATGCATAATCTTTTTCTACGTATCAATTTGGCGAATATTTTTGTCACTCAAATTGACCGAAAGGTACGATTTTGTGGTCAATTTATCGAATCTCCTCTTTGAAGTTATTCTATAGAAAAGTTAACCTTACACAATAGCTCAACACAATTTAGAAGAACTTGCTACAATTCCCCCATTTTTCTTTTTTCTTTTTGCTCTAGTAGACAAAGAAGAAAAAGCATACAATCAAGGAAAATGAATGCTATTTTACTTAATTATTGTTTGGTTGTATTTCTCGTAGATCACGGCCACGAAAAATTTCCTCCCCGACTGGTTCAAAGGATTTACAGATGGTCAACATTTCCTTGCGAGTTCTTTCAAGGCCTGACTCACAAGAATTACCCACAATGTATAGACAGCTGGGATTAGATTATGATGAGAAAGTGCTGCCTTCCATCTGTAATGAAGTTTTAAAGTCAGTTGTGGCCAAATTCAATGCATCTCAACTCATCACACAGCGTCAACAGGTACTTAGCCATTTTATTAAATTGAGGGAAGCACAATTTATGAAAGCTCTACTCCATGTTGTCAGTAGGTATTCCTGTCCTCATTAATTAACAAAATCCATCTAAAAAAAACTAATCCTAAGTAAGTTAGTTTAATACACTCAGTCTGTTGCGCAAGTTGCAGAATCCTTTGCTAGCTAAGTAGAAAATAACAAGCTCTGCACCAATTCCAATTGTATACCTTACCAATAGCAAACCATGGTACTTATATGGTATCTTCCTTGGTGCTTCTCAAAGGGTTATATGAAATGCAATAAATAATGTCACTGTCCGTTCTTTTTCTGGGTGTTTTTTTTTTTGTTTTTTTTTTTTTTCAAATTAAAAACGTGAATACTTATCATCTTGGCCATCCTTCTCAATTCTTACTTATCAACAGCGTAAGTCCGCAATCACATCTCGTTTCCGGTGTCTGAAAATCTCCGCCTCTATGTTATTTTTTTAAAAGAGAACAAATTGACATCAGTCCTTGAAGTTTTTGCAGAATTTTCTTTGCACAGAAAAGAAAAATCGCAGCAGTTATAAAGAATTGCCGTTGAGTAGTTTTCTGTTTTAAAAACAAGGTATGACAGAAAGTCTGCGATGTCGCAAACCGTGATTGCAGACCTACACCGTCGTTGTGTACAATATTCCACCATCTAATCATGGGCCTACGTTTAATATTAATAGTGCATTATCTCAGTAAGTGCAATTTATTTGTGAGTCCTAAGAATGTTTATCTCAAAATTTCAGGTTTCCTTATTAGTCAGGAGAGAATTAATTGAAAGAGCTAGAGACTTCAATATCATCCTTGATGACGTGTCCATCACTGAGCTTAGCTTCGGAAAGGAATACACAGCTGCAGTTGAAGCCAAACAAGTAAGTTTTCTTACAATTTTATAAATCTCTCCTCACTGCAGGTAATAATGGGTTTGGTTTTTTTTTTTTTTTTTTTTTTTAAATTCATGTGCGTATAGGAATGAGAGTGAGAATGGCTTTTAAGTCGCACAATTCAGAAGCTGGGTACGAGAAGGACTTTTCTCCAACGTAAGCACCCTAGAATCCCCGTGGCTAATTTATGTCTTTAGAGGAGAATCTAATGGGTTATCTCTCAGGAATTTTCTCTGTATCCATGAATATTCCAGAATGAAAGTAATATTTTCTACAAATTTCAATGAAATGCATGCATTATATTCTCTGCAATTGATGAATTAAGTATTAGCAGAGATTCTGAAATACGGCTACCAAAAAGTGCCCTTTTCGCACCCAGTGCCTCAGTTATACTGTAACTTGACAAATATAATTTGTATCAAATGAATGGAAGTTATTTATCACCTCCAAACTTATGCCAAATATATTGACCAGTGAAGGAGAATTATCTTGATTTCGATAATCCCACTCTTGCTTTATTTTTTCAAGAGAGAACAGATCAGTGTTCCAATACCTAATTTTAAGACCAGTTAGATAGTAAAAGAAGATTATGCAAAGTTGCAAACTTTCAGGAATGTAAACTTGACCATGATACATGTTTTTCTAATTTCACCTTCAATGCTTCATCCATTCCCATACATAACTTTTTTTTTGACACCTTAGACAATAAGCATCATGAGTCCTTCATTTGCAGTTCCATGCTGAGTAAAAAAAAATCA
This sequence comes from Bemisia tabaci, assembly GCF_918797505.1. Taxonomy (NCBI): domain Eukaryota; kingdom Metazoa; phylum Arthropoda; class Insecta; order Hemiptera; family Aleyrodidae; genus Bemisia; species Bemisia tabaci. Next base: position 40,913,977 of record NC_092798.1, read on the forward strand.
TCAACAATGTAAATTTACACCCATTGTAATTTATGTAAACCTGCTTATCTGTGAGCCGCAGTCCTCCTAATTTTTGCTTTAATAATTTCTTTTCGGAAGTTCTAATTTTGTTTTTTTTTTTTGTTTTTGTAGGTTGCGCAACAAGAGGCTCAACGAGCTGTGTTCGTTGTTGAGAGAGCCAAGCAAGAGCGACAACAGAAAATCCTGCAAGCCGAGGGAGAAGCTGAAGCCGCAAAAATGATATCCTTTTTAACAAATTAAGATCATAATAATCTGACTCCGAGACATCGAGTATCGCACACCCATAAAATATCGCTGAAATTCAGTGGTTTTTGGATTGAAAGAAGTATCAGGAAAAGAATTCTCTCCTCTAAGATTAATTAAAATTTGCAGATTACAATATAAATAAAGGAAACTCGGATTTCTCCATGTTTAACCACTTGTCCGAGAAGTATGGTAAAAATAAAATGAAATTGAATATAATTTCTATCGAATTAACAGGTACTTATGGGTCTGATAATATTCTGAAAAATATATTATTGAGCTTCTTTGAAGGGTTCTTTTCTTCTTTTTTTTTTGTTCTAGGTGGCGGTAACCGTCCCGGCCCAATCCTAAAAAACTCCCCCTAAAAAGTTGACAACGGCGGGCGGCTGCTGCCTAACTATTAATGCTTACATTAGTACAAAGTAGCTGTTGTTCAGTTGGTTCCATCTACCTTCCAATATTTTTTTCATTTCTTTCAAGTTCATTAGTTATTTTTCCATTAGAAATCAACGCTAACATTTAAGACTTCTAATTTTTTTTTAGTTTTGTTTTTCATTTTCATTGGTATACCCTTGACTGATCTGTTCACTTAGGAGAGGCTGTAGGAAGAAACCCAGGTTACCTGAAATTGAGAAAAATTAGAGCAGCGCAAGCTATTGCTAGAACTGTGAGTATTTTTGCATCAGCATTTTTTCTATTTTCAGTGATCACCTTAACTTGCATCAAAATGAAACATTTTCTCAAGATCAAACGGAAATGGTCTCAAGGGAGACTGCTTGAGGTACAAAGCAAATAAAACAGGCCAGCGAAGAATCAAAATCTCTTTGATCACCAATCAGATGTTGCAAAATCTCTACTAGACTATTCATGTAAAAAACGCTGAAAAAGACGCTTTGCAGCCCTGCTTTTCTCAAAATCAGCGCACAGAAAGTTTAATTTTAAAAGATCATCATTCTCAGTCGGTTGTAAAGGATATCTCATTATGTAGTAACAAAATTCTGCTGAGTTGGAATTCTTGGAGTTTTTTTTGCAGGGTCTTTTGGATAAACCTACAATAAATATGAGTGCATCTATGCCGAAACAAACATTTGTTTAAAAACTATATTTTTATTCCCAAGTTGTATTTAATCCAAGATAATTATGATCAGCTCAAAAAAAAAAAAAAATTGATTTTCTGATTCTTTTGGTCGAGAATTGATTTTGAAAACTTTTCTCATAGCTAAATTTAATGTACTTACTAAGACTGAAACTAACTTTTCTTTCCCTCCAGATTGCCAACTCACCAGCTAACAAAGTTTACCTCAACGGTTCCAGTTTAATGTTGAATATCAGTGATGCAGAGTTTGATACAGCCAGTGAGAAATTAAAAGGTAAGTTTTGCCCTTAATTTTCAAAATAATTGAAATTTTTTTCTTCATTTTTGCGGCAATACTACATGGATTCAATGGAACAAGGACTATCATTTGCTTATTGAAATTTCGGTCTCTTTGGTGAAGAGCTTCTATATAATTGCAAGATAACACTTTTTGACTTAAAAATTTAACGTCTTTAACCATGCGTCTTCATAGCTCTAAATGAACCAATTTTAATAAATGGATAGAAACTCTCTGAACTCCTCCAATTGCAGAATTTCAGTTTAGGACTACAACCAGAAGTTCAGTGTTCTGTTTCTTCTGACTGTAGCAAAATATCACGTTGGAATCATCAAAATTGAAATTTTAGCCCTGAAATATATATGAGAGAAGGAACAGTAATTAAAAAGCTCAACAGTAGTTTCGTAACGATGATAGATTCTTACTGTGTTGTCTGAATTTTTAACAGGAAAAAAGTGAAGTCTTGATTCCCCGAAAAATTTTCTTCGTTTAGAAAAGAGCAAAACATTTTACTCAACAGTGGATCCTCAATAAAATATTCAACCGGTATGATGCTCTTTATTCAGACCTGTGTCTTCGCTTGATCTTGTTTTGTCCCATAATGCTAATCAGGGAGCTAGAATGCTGTGATTTCATTCCAGATTTTGGTCTCTTTTTTTCAACTAAATGAGTGATTAAGTAGATCCTTTCGGTTTAGATCGTAAATCATTTCTAACGCTCCTCACCCTTTAATGCTCCCTAACGTCTCGTTGGACGCCCGTTCAAAAATTAACTAAAGCCAGCTCTAAATACTCCACCATTCTCCTGATTTCCCAGTCAATAGATCTATTGGAGTTGCCCTGAAAAAGTTGTTAAACTAACTGGATGAATAGACAGGTTGTTCTAGATAATCCTTAAAATAAGGTGTTGTGGTTTTGAAACCAAGAAGAAAAGGAAAAACCCATGAGTCGATTCGTTCAAAATGTGGTAAAACTACGCTAAAAATTTTGTTTTGCTGTGCTGTAATCTTATCTGTCTCTATAATTATACGTACGATAGCAATTATTCTCACCCACCTCCTCGTTCCAAATTAAAAATAATTTTTGAACAATCTCAAAATTCATTTGCAATTGTCTATAGCTAATGTGAGATCTTCCCTACCTATCCGGAAAAATTCATTATAATACGGTATAATGATACTTAGGCACGGTGGGAGTGTGCATCAATTTTCTTATCATGGAAAATTAAACCTGGATAAAAATGGACAAAATATCGTATGCAATCACAGCATTTTTGCCAAATACAGCACTGTAGATCTCAGTTCTTTTCCATCGATTTGGCACACCATATTTGGTACTTCATTGGCAATCAATCTTCCAGCCAGCATCATTCAGCAATTTACATCTGTACTTTAATTTTTGAGGTTTTCTCCGCCTGCCTCAAAGGATTATGTACCTTGTTAAACTGCATCAGCTATAGAATCCTATTTTTTTCGAAAATTTCTAGACCCAGTACAAAATCCCTGAACTAACACCATCCAACTTAACTTATTCTTTGCATGTTTTCAAGTTAACAAACAGGGAAGTCCATCCGTTACAATTTGGCATAGCTATCTTTTGGCAGTGACTGGATCTTCAGCATATTTTTATTGCTTTGCAGTGTCAGTTTCTTCAGTCTATTTGCACCTCTGGTATCCAGTTTCCTTGGGATTCTTTTACTGAAAGAACTGATGTTTAAGTTTTTAAGGTTGCACTCGAAATTTTTGCAGTCCTTTCTTGATTATTTGGCACTGCTGTAAACTTGAACTGTCTCTCAGTTTGTTCATCTTTTTCCATTCCAAATCCTTCTCTGTCTCCCTTAGTGCCATTTTCATCGTACGGCATCACCCCAAATGAAATTCGGTAGTAAGACTTCTGACTTAGGGACGGTCCTTTTTAATTTTCATGAGTACAAGTTCTTGCGTTTGTGGTTCCTCATGGTGTTTGCTCTGTTTTGTTTAAATGGTAGATTCCTAAATAGAGGCGATTAAAAATTTCTTCATTGAGAAATTCCGTTTTTTAGTCAGTGCAGTGTTTCTGCTCTGTTTCCTTCCGTTGTCTTAGTGTTGCTTTTTGCATCAAACAAAAATATAAGATGCAGTAATTTGTAAAAACAAAGTAGTTCCTCAGAATCTTTCAATGCATACAAATTTCATGGTTTTCTGTTTAAAATTTTGGCTGAAGAAAATGATCAGTGGCGTCATGACAATGTTTAAGTCTAGGATATCTTCTCTGCTTGATTTTTAGAAGCACAAATCTTGTGTATCATTTGATTTCCACTCATTAGACCGGCAAGAAATTGTAGCAATGTAAACAATGAATTTTATGTGAATAAGATGTTTATGGTTGTAAAAATATACAGGTTCTAAACCGTTACCCGTTCTTAAGTCACTGTCAATATAGGTCTCAGAATTTTTGCTTATTTCCTCGGTAGAGAATGAATTCTACAGCCAATTCAGAATTTTAGCCTCTTTGTAGATTATCCATTTCTACTTTTTTTAATCCATTTATATTCATACTATTTAAAAGAAGTTTTTTTGAGTGGAATCGTTCTGAATGCGAGAGTGCATTCTTCGTTAAAACAATCTGCCGGCAAGTTTTGTAGATTACAATGACATAACGTTACAGTAGAGGGTAGAGTTTGAGCTTAAAATATTATCTACACTCCTACACTGTACCTTGCTTATTCTTTAGATAATGTCTCCCATCTCTGGAAGAGGCGAAAGAAATCTGCACCTCAAAAGGAATTACCTTGAGATATTCATGTCGAAGTAATATTTCTTCAGAGCCTCAAAGTATTTCTGTTACTTGTGAGGATTAAATTCTTTTTTTCTCTATCTTTGCTCTAATAGCTACTCATTTCGGTTTTCATCAAATTCTTCAGAAGATTAAATTTGTTAATGGTTCTCCGGTGGGAAGTTGTACACAGTAGAACACTCTTTATGTTTTAAAAAAAAACAATCATCTGAATTCCCTTTTCGTTGCAGGGGCAGGGTCAGGTGTTGGCTCAGTGCAATATGAAAGCGATAAAGGTGTAGCTGGTACAGCCCTCTCCGCAGCCAAACGAATTTCTCAGTAGGATCGTCAAGTTTCCTGTCTTTTAGACGCGTGACGTTCATGTCTCTTCAGTCAGTTTGCTGGTCTTCAATTTAGAATCCAATTGTCGGTTTTTCTGCAGAAATCTCCAAAGTTGATACACCTCAAAATGTTCTCACTTCCCCTGAAGCCTTATCACATAAAATCTGTGTTGCATGATGCTCAATTTTTGGTTTTTATTAGGCGCTCCGTTTCCAGCCTGGTTCCTAACAAGTTTTCAGTCACATGTTTTTTTTCTTATTCGCCCAAGACTGAGGAATATTTTCCACACTAATTTTAGTGTTTTATGTTTATTTTCCCCATTCCTGTACATAAAACTCCCTATCATTTTACACAGGATTATTTTATGCTCTTCTTTAAACGTCTGTCCAGAAAATTCTTACCAAATCGATTTTATCACTGTTACTCTCCACTTTTAACGTATTTCACTTCATTCATCATCTTTCAATGCATCTTTGCAACTTCTCAACTATTAATCAACTTTTATTCTCCCCGAAGGTTTACTTTCTCTCCAAATAATATTTTGTTATTTTTAAGAATGTCTGCATGTTGAATAAAAAATTCATAATCATAACTGAAATTGACCAAGTTGTCTTGATCTGAAGTGTTATTTGTGATATTGATTTTAGTTAATATAAAACAATCTTTTTCTGTCAAGTGAATCAACTTACAAAGTAAAACAGAAGATCCTTCATCTTGTTTCTTACACTTTGTTTTGACGTGAATATGAAAACTGCTTACCAATTAGATGTAAACTCTGATAAACAAGCCTCAAAGAAAACTTTGAAAGCGACCCACCAAAAATATAGTTTTTTTTTCATCGTACATGTATGGTAGAAAATTAAACAAATGAGAAATGTACTCATAATATTAGAGATTATCGTTTTTAATTTATGAATTTTAGTTAGCTTTCTTTATCATTGAGACAAGTATTCTAGAATGATTGTTCTTTCGGTGTGAACAAAATTTCTTGCACAGAGAACTATTACGAACATTTTACAAGTTTTAAGGATGTGTTGCATCGAGATGCAATGATGTTTTTTAGCCATTTGTGTCTTTTTTTTTCCATTTTTAACACTCATAGATATTTTACCCAGTTTCAAGAGTACTTTTAAGGCCTTACGCTTAATATGTTTTTAATCTTGTTTTCAGTCAACTGAATTTCTGGTAGTGGAAAAACCAAACCAATCCCGGAAGCTTTGTAGGAGTGAATTTGAAATCTGAGTTTCCACAGTTGGAGCCTAGTTACTTTTCTATTTTTAAGTATTTTATGTAATTATCTTGATTTTGCATTTGTTTTCTGCCGGTTATGTTTTTGTAAGTGCAGTTTATTTTGTATAATAAAATATTTAATGAGCCTATCTCTTTTTAAATCATGATTTGCATCATTTCATTACCTTCTCAAATCTTCCTCGTTTTGATCATTTCCGAAAGGCCAGCAAAATCTGGATGTAAATTAATGCTTAGGATTCTTTGAAAAATACAAAAACTGCTAAAAATTGTTCGCACTTAAAACCCTGAAAATGCAAAAAAAAAAAACTTGAAAAAAGCCATGCTCAATTTCATTATTTTTCTTTTATTTTTGTCAGATTTTTTTGTTCTAGAAATTTAAATTATTGAAAATGCAAGTTAAGTATATGTAAGAGGGCCTCTTAAAACGTTTCCAACACAAAAATCAAATCCATTTGCCTTAAGATATTTTATCCATGTATCCATACGTATTTTAGTGAAATTATTATCACTATGTTTGAAACTTGTCAGTTACGTATTAACAATGATCGACAGTTGGAAGTCTACTGAAAGCCAGTTTTCTGAACCCATTCTATTCCAAAATCACTGGTACATCTGTGCACCTGAACGAAAATCCTTAAATATTCAAGAATACCTACACCATTCCCCCACAAGATTTTCTCTGGCAAAGGTGTTCAGTCATTTTTTTTTAGCTTTGTCAGAACTTGTATGTATCCCAAGAAGGAGGATAGTGACCCGTTTGCTAATCAGTATTTTATGGGAACATCCCAACCCCTGCAATATTATCCTGAATACCCACTGACTAGCCATATTCCTGGCCATGTTATCACTTATCCCCAAACAGCATTGGCAAAAATATTACACATTATTGCAAGCATTGCTCACAAGAATGAAGTACTTATTCAGATCTTTTTTGAAGCTACTTCAAACTTTTCAAAATCACTATGTAAGTACATAGTGCAAATAAAGATGATATTTGTATCCCCACATTCCTTCAGTGCCTCTTAACACATTTAATAGCTTAGGTTGCAATTTTGCAAAATGATTACTACTAGACTACCGTATCGGAGTGTTGTGCATGTTGCCTAGTCACTAATTGAAGGAGCTACTCTAATTGAAAAATATTGCAATGAAATTGAAATAGTTTCAACTGCCTCTACATTCGTTACGCATGGAACTCATTTACTGATTGTAAAATCGGTATTCATTGACCGAATGATGCAAAAATATTGCATCATATTGCAAAATCATCTCAATATTTTCGTTGAACTGTGCTTTTTTAGGACTGTGAGAGCATCATCAGATTTTGAACTAGTAGCATTGTAACAATTTTGCACACTGCCTTCAGCGTCTATCTGTGCACTGATGCAACTTAATCAATCGGAACATATAAAGCAATATTATGGCAATATTGCCTAGTGTTATTTCTGCTACCCTTAGCAATACTGTGACAATACTGCCGCAATATTGCTTCTCTAGAAGTCATGACGCATGAAGGCCAGACTACCGGGTTTTTTTCTTGTTTTCGATCGAAATATTTGTAGTTAAAGTAACTAATTCATTGACTCGAGGTAAGTAGGTATCATGCCATTTCAAAAGCGAAATCCACAACGTGATGCGCGATCACGCATTTGCCGGCTTTTGAATGACAGTGTCACTTCTATCCGAAGATTGGAGAAAGCCGAAGCCGTTGCGAAGAAAAGCAATAAATTGCTTTCGCTAAGAACGCGATTATTGTCTCGGAGGGGTTCCTACTTCAGCCGTGATACATCCCGATGCCCAAGGTCAAATCTGTGAAAAGCTATTATTGAGCGGCGCCGGCGTATTGACGCCGAATTTCTTGCATTGCTCGCAATCTCGCATTGTTACCGATTCTTCCCTTGATTTCTTTCGTGTTTCGATCAGCCCTCTACGAAAACTTCGCTAATCATTTGGATGTCAAAAACACCCATCACCAACGTAGATCTGCAAAGGTTCTCGTACGTCGCGTCGGTTTTTATGTGTGCGGCATTTTGAACCGGCCGCTTCGTGCCGCAGCATTTTATTTCTGCTCAAATGTGCTAGCCTTTGGGACTAAAATCATGGGCTCCGGGAGCAGAGAAGTTGAAGATTTGTGCCGTGTTTGTGCGAAAGATAAATCCAACATTCAGTTGTTCAGTGAGAGCGGCATGAAACACAAGCTTATCAACAAGATCAAAAAATATTTATCAATCGTGGTAAGTTAAACCTATTATCTCTTATCAGTAGCGCACATAACCTCCAAAGCGCTATCGGTTATCGCTATCAGTACGAATTGTTCGGCAAGCTCATTATTCTCGTTTACGATGAAGATCTGTATTTCGCCCTTTTATTTGCGCCTATGTAGAATACTGATTGAATATTCAACTATCTTTCAACCCCGGACTCATGTCATGTGATAATTTTTGATCTCCCATGTAAGTGAGTAATCCCCTACTGAACTCATGGTTTTTTAACATCTCTTGTCTTTTTTCGACCCAACTCATGGATGACAGCAAAAAACTTTTAATTTCCGGCTTGAGTAGTACCTATCTCGGATTATCATCACTTTACATCCATCAGAACTAGCATCCACATCGACGGAGGCTTCTCTATGATAACGATTTCTGAGTAACATTTTGTCTTTGATAGAGTTAGTTAAGAAGACCAGGCAGAAGATGTGTACGTGAGCAACCACTGCGCATCCACGACTAAAATCAAATATGTACTTATACCTAATTACAAAAAGTAGAAGGTCTAAAAACACAGTTTTATTGCAGGAAGGAAGAATAAATTAGGCACATGGTTTCATGAGACACAACTGTCACATTGTTACTTGTGGATTATATCGTAATCAAATTGAAAGGAACAAAAGTTGACAGTATCTAAAAGTTAACAAAATTAGAAGTACAGAGAAACAGAGATGTCACTCATCTAATGATGATCAGTTAAAATATATATTAGCCTCTATTGGCTGTGTATATTATTCATTAACAGATCGGCACCTTCCATCCAAAGTATGACAAGCGCCGTGAAACATTTCATAATTTCCGCCACCATTTTATTTTTTACAGACAAATTGTTGGTTAAATCTGTTTTAAACTTTCACCGAATTTTATCGGCAGCACCAAACTACTAAATTCAGTGAAATTTTCGGACAGCTTTGTTGAACAATTTCTCTGTAAAAAAAGTAAAATATCAGCGGAAATTTTTAAATGTCGCATGGCGCTTGGGATACTTTGGCCAGAAGGTGATGAGATGATCAATGATAGCTCACTGATCAATCATTTAGCTAATTCATCAGTCTGCCTTCACCAACAGTTTGATCAATATCAGTGCTTTCCTGATGCGTTGAATTAGAAGCCTAAAGTTTTTAGTTGATTTGTTTCATGACAAGATACAGCAGCACCTTATACTCGGCAATAAGCAAAAACAAAAGTTGAGCTATTAGCCAACTCTACAAATGTATGCAATGATTGTGATTCAGGCCATGCTGTAATAAAAGAACAATTTGCAAGAGGATGTTAATATATTTACAATTTCACCTCAACATGGTGGACACGCAAACATTTCGACCAACGCTTTGGTCTTCATCAGTGCAAAGGAAAGTACAAAGATGCAAATGCAATCATTGCATATATTTGTAAAGTCGGCTAAAAGCTCAACTTTTGTTTTTGCATTATGAGTAGCCGAAAACTGAAAAATCTCGGCAATAAGTATGAACAAGTAAAAGAAAGCAATTGGATACTTCACCTTTTTCGTGCTGCGATGATAGTGCAAAGAGGGATTTCATTTCTTCTGTAAGCTCTGTTTTGTAAATTTTTCAGTTTACTATATCATCCTCATGTAGCACCAATACCTATTAGACGAAAGTTCTCTGTTGATTCGCTTACATCTCTATGTCCACAGGTTTTGGCAAATGATAAACTGCCCTTAGGTATTTGTTATGGATGTGCAAAAAAACTAGATAGCATCCACCGTTTTGTAAGAAATGCCCAGGAAGCTCAAAATAATCTCAAGGATCTCATGAAATACGAGAAGTATCATGCTCAACCAGACACCTCAGGAAGTTTGCTTCACTCCATCTTGACAAGAGTATGTATTGTTCACTCTTCCAGTCTTGATTTTGCTTTTATACCATTGACGTATAATACAATCTAGACCGCGCATTACGAAATTCAAGCGAGACGATAGGCAACCTAACAACACACAGCAAGTGTACCGGCGAGACAATGGTGGAATTTAGAGTCCCTTTATACCCAGAGTTAAGACAACTCACTTTTGGTTCGGCTGAAAGTGGCCTAAAAAAAAATCCAATTCTGATTGGTTCTCGCTCATGGAGGCCGAAACGAGTGCACCAAGATGGCGGTACCTTGAATGTGAACAAGAATAATGAAAATATCACCTAATTGTGGTTTATCAAGAGTAAATTGTCATTTCCATCGGTCCAAAATGAAAAGAGAATAAGAAATTATTCACAAACCAATCTCATTTTCTTTTCAATTGATCAATTTGTTGATGTTGTTTTTGTGTGACAGACATCGCAGGATTCCTGATCCTTATCCCTCAATATCGTTCGTTTGGGTGCACTCGTTTCGGCCTCCATGGCCAGCCAAGGCCGGCTGTCAGTCAGCTGATAATCGAGTTGTCTTAACTCTGGGTATAAAGGGACTCTAGTGGAATTCGTGGAAATGCCAGTCTTGCCAGTGCCGTTGCCTGATACGGGTACACTTAGCTCGTATATCCGGCGGTATCAACTAGGCTGAAGGCGCGTCTTTACCCCCCTAGGTGTCTTACCTTCCCCGCCTAAAGTCGGGCCCAATGCGCGGTCTAGATTATATTATACGTCAATGTTTTATACCCTCTGAAACTGCTTGGCCTTTTGTTCAATACTGTGTGAGATAACAAAGAATCTACTCATTAATTTTTTCAAGAGTCCAAGCTCCAACTGATAGTCTTTTGATGTCACCATGAAAGGAAAGCCAAAGCACATTAATGTTTGGAGCGATTTTGCTTAAAAAATTAGAGTAAGTAAGTAAAATTAGATTATTCAATCAGTTATAAACTGAGCAATACTTATTGTCGGTTGGAATTTTTTAGCCAACAGGCGTTAAAAATCAGCATAAAGCTGAAAATCTCGATACAGTGAATATTGAAATACCTACTGAAAATCTGAATGTAAATAGTCGTTACTAAGTAGTGTTGCACCAAACAGCGTATCTCTTCGAGGGAAAATTGGGCTCATATGAGCTTTTTCTCCCTGTATTAAGATTTTCAGCTTTATGCTGATTTTTAGCGTATGTCGGCTAAAAAATTCCAACTTACTGTCTTATGATCTGGTGTCTACCGCAATCAGTTTGTACAATACTTATTCTTGCAGAATCTTTTCAATAGATTAAGGTTTTTCTCAGGCTTTTCTTTCCCACCAATCAATTTCAAAAGTTAATTAATTAATATTGATTTGTCCGCAGGGAAATACTCCAGAAGAAAGGAATGGAATGAAATCGGAAAACATGGATGAGGAAGAGGAGGAAGAAGAGGAAGAGCAGCTAGAAGAGGAAGAGCAGCTAGAAGTTACAAAAATGGAAGTAGACATAGATCCGATGCTATTTCTTGTTCCGGATGAAGACTCCCAATCTGATGATAAAGCAGATCTAAAAGAAACGTAAGTGTAACCTACTCATACGCAGCTTTCTCCAAAAGATTGAAAGAAATACTTTTGGGTTTGGCTAGCCACTGATGACATTATTATACTGATGTTACTAACCTCGGTTACTATTTTAAAAAAAAGTGGAGGCTGACCGTCTCGAAAATCTTATTATTAAGTAATTTTCTCCAAAAAATGCTCAGTAAATTAATTCGCAGCTCAAGAAAGCTTTTTTCAGCTGCCCATTCTGTTTTTAAACCGGATAATTCTGTTACATATCTGAAAACACATTCTAGAGCTAGCATGTTTGTTTCTGTCCATCAAATGAACTGAACAGTCATGTCATTATCATTGCGCTTCTCCAGAATCTGGGTACAAATTAGACGTATTTTTATTTCAAAATCAGAAAATATTTTATTGGCAAGGCACCTCTCCGACACATTTCCCTCTAAAGCAAAGTGAGGACTGAGTTGCGCACCTTGAATAATTATTTCACGCACGGACTGAAAACATTAATTTATTGATCGGAGAAATTAAAAGTGGAAATCTCACAACTGCTGTTTATAAAGTAATTACATCTTAGAGTAGTGGCAAAGAATGAATCAGAGATATCACTGATTGCTCCTATGATTAATAGGTTAAAAGCAAAGGCTTCCAGAGCAGTCCTAGAACACTGTTCTATGATTGGTGAAACTTCCGGAAAATTACTTTATTTTATTTTTCTTGTCTCATGTCGTAGCTTCATGTTTCATTTTAAAACTAATGGTTTCAGTTCATCTCATTTAAACAATAATGTGAACGAGATGTATGAGAAACAGGAGCGCGTCAAGCCATATCGATGTTCAATATGCCCTCGAGGTTTCAATACAGAGATTGGTTTGCAGAATCATTTGTGGAGCCATTTACCAACAGCCAACAGAGTCCTCACCAAAACAAAATTTCAAAGTTTGTAAGTATCCATAAGTACCTTGGTATGTTTAGCAAATGGTTACAACCAGGCACCAACATATAAACCTCAAATGAATTGAAAAAGTAAAGTGAGGGTAACACATTTTTATGAGAAACTACTAAATTGGAAGCAAGACTAGGAAGCTATCATATAAATCAGAAATGGGTCAATGCTATTCTCACAATTTTTTACGATATAATAGAAAGAATGTCTACTGCTTCATCTACACAGGCAAACTGATTAGAAACTAGTTTAGCGAAGCAGAAAGTTAAGTCACTCTGTGACTGTATGCCAGTTAGCCTTGAATTTGTTTGAGCAGAGGAACAGAATTTTGTGTGTGCAGGAGAAGCAACTAGGGCTTAAACAATCAGAAATTTTTTGCCCTGTTAACTTGTTGTCTTCCATGCAGATTGTTTTAACTGGGGTGCGGTTGCTTGCGTTGCGAGGCTCCTGTAAGGCCGGTGGTAATCTGAACATATAACCTGGCGGTTCACAAGCTGCATGGGCCCAGCAAAGGAATGCTTTACTGAACTTTTTTGTTCATTTTTTAAGGGGAATAAAACGCTGTGGCGTGGAGAAAATATGTACCAAAATACTTTGGTAGGCACCATGTTAAAGGCCCAGGGATTTCATGAAACAAATGGAATTCATCATAAACATTAGAGCAAAGATTTTTTAATCAAATCAATGGAGGACCTAACATTCAATTTCAAAATTGACAACAGATATGGTACCTCTTCTTTTTTGCATGCAGGTAATTTTTTTTGGAAAAAGTCGAAAGAATTTTTGTCTACAGTAGTCAAAAACCTGGAAAATTCAGGAATTTCTTTCACCTAAATTCTGTAGATACTCTGTGAAGTAGTTTAATAAAATTATATAGGAACTCAAAAGGTGTATAGAGTTATTATTTGTAACCATTCAAAAGAAAAGGCATTTTAATATACTTGAGGGAGAAATTCTCTTCAAATTGAGCAAGAAGTCTAAATGTAAGTTTTCAACAAATACTCGCTTTAATATCTGTAAGAATGCTGCACAAGCAGTTGAGACCATTTTATTTTTGTTTTTTTCTTTCCTTTCTGTAATGTAATAGCTCGTTCTTCACCAGTTATGTTCCTATCCTTGCTTATGACTAAATTACTCTTTGTTTCTTTTAACTTTAGGAAAGACAAAGGCTGTGTTTACTCATCAAATGGAGTTTTGCGCACAGCCTCAGTGGCAGAACCGGTAATAAACAATAGTGGACCATTAACTTGTCCTGTTTGTGGGAAGCTGATCTCTACTAAAGGCAACCTGAAGGTTCATCTAGAAACACATCGGCCCAAAGGGAGATATGACTGTGATATTTGTGGTAGAATGTAAGTGTCAATCTGTTACCTCATTGTAAAAATCTTCTATTTTTAAAGATTTCTGGAGAAAGGAATTTTCTCTTTCGTTAGAATCACATAATTACTTTTTGGGTTTAACTGACAATAAACTTTAACTTACCATCAAACTGAATATTTTGGAAAATTACAGGAGAGCCAAGAAATTTGACATCGATTTTAATTTTAATGATAACCAAATGCTTCCTATTTTTGTCCCCATTTTATTCTACGACTCCGGGAATTCCACAAGGACGGATGGCAACAACAACAACGACAACGACGACGAAGATAACAGCGGAATCGATTGTGTGCCCATATCCAAACAAGAAGGATTCAGGGCTTTTGAAACGTTGAAGGCATTCCTGTGTCAGGAGTCAAAAGTGGACTCCGCCGTTTTGAGTCAAATAACAGAGATTGAAAAATATTTAATGACGACGACTGTCGTTGCCCGCCAAAAACAGTCAAAACTTGACACCTTTGTTCGAAGATTGTGATTTTACTGTGCTGTACATTAAGTGTAATACAGCTAATTTGTTTCGTTTGTAAATATCGTGTTTTACAATTTTCTTCCTGCAAATTTTCTGCAAAATATCCTCATAGTTTAAGAGGGAGGGGGGTGTACACGAAACTGGAAAAACCCAAACATTTCAAGAAAACATTGTGGCCTAAAATCGGGTTTTTCACGGTTTAAGATGTAACGAATTCTTTTGCCGGTCCCCAGAAATTCGTTATATCGAAGTATTACTGTAGTGTGTTGCCGAAAACTTTTTCGTAGTTCAAGTTTATCAACACTTCGTATCAAGATGGGAAATCCCACCTCCTGCAAACGGTTAAAAAATGATCCTCACTTCTGTTGAAAGCTTTTCTCCATCAACCTACTGAATTTTTGTTATGTCTTGTTTCAGTTTTAAAACACCATCAAATCTCAGTCGACACAAGGAATACCATGAATATGTGCAGTTTCCTTGCAAAGTCTGTGGTCGTGTTTATCCAACAAACAGTACTTTAAGGGCACATAGTATCACGCATAGTAATCTAAGGCCGCATAAATGTCCTCTTTGTGATAAAACATTCAAACGAAATCAGGATTTGAAAGTAAGTCCTTCCTCAAAAAATCTCAATCAGGTATCAGTTGTATGGAGTATATCCTTAACATCAACTAGAGTCGAAGTAAGAGTATTTAAAAATTTCGCAAAGATGATGACTAGTCTTATCTCTTTGATTGCATATTAAGACAAGGTGCATTTTCCATTTTTGTGCTAAGTCCAGTGGAAAATCAAGTTTAAAACGGAAAATATGAAATGTAGTTTTTTCATATTCCTATAAAAAAATACATTGATGAACCAGCCAAAAATAACTTGATAAACTGAGTAATTTTGAAATTCACCCAAGTTTTCCAATGCTATCAAATGACCCATGCTCTCTAAATACATCCTCCAGTAGAGGCATAGAGACCCTGCAAGCGAAACCGTTCAAGTGGAAGAGTAATTTTTGCTGTGGCTGTGAAACTAATCCACCTCTTTTATTGATTTCAAGTATTGTGAAACACCTTTTCTTTGAATTCTTGACTCCCCCCCCCCCCCCCCCCCTCCAGCACAAACCTTGACCCTATTGTGAATCGCACAGTACAACAGCAGGCAAATAATGTATCAATCCTCATCCCCACCATTTCCATAGAATTTCTTACATGTCCGTAACAACACAGTTGCGCCCGAAATGTCCTAAACTTTTACCCCAAAAAATGATGCAATTTTTTTAAACTTTAGATCTAAGTTTAGAGTTGAATTTCAACACACTCCTCCCTTTATTTACTCCATGTGTTGCTTGAACGCTGCTCTTGTTATCTTTGCTATCAGCCTATTTTATAACTTAATTATTTCTGTTCTGTAATTTTTAGTTTCACATCAACCAACACACTGGAGCGCGCCCTTATCAGTGCCCATACTGTCCCAAGGCCTTCGCCAGCTCCGGAAACTGTTTTTCGCACCGCAAGCGAATGCATTCCGAGGAAGTTGAAAGGGATCGTGAGTTAGCTGGAGGTGAATCTGAGTGAAGTACATAGTCGCTCACCATTTTGTGCTTTTGCATTGTCTCATTATGATAATTAAACGTACCATGATTTACAGAAACTCTTTGGCTGTATTTACACCATTTTCTTCGTTGAAGAGCTGAATCTTTTGTTATACTTTCGAACCTTCTCTCAATCGTCAATGGTGAAGAGTTGTTTGCCATTTTAATGATCTAGACTGTGCTGTACAAACATACCAAGTCCAAAGTAGCAAAAGTAAACCAGTTCTTAGGAATGTCCATGACTTTATCATTGTTTGTTATCACTTTATACTTTTCTGACCATAAGGTTCCTTAAGCTATTTTTTTATGTCATTTCAAGTCTTATTTCATCTACTCAACAATTTAATTTTTCTATTAGTATTATATTCTGTATTAAAATGAGCTTTCCATAATATGACTGATAGCGATATTTCCGTCAAGTCAAGGGAAGGATCGAAGATATTGTTTTATCAAGGTACCTGTATGACCGGAAAAATAGGGAAAATCAAGTGAAAGAATTTGACCCAAAACTCAGGGATTTCTGCAAGAAACTGAAATTTTTACCCTCAGTCTAATTTTTCCCAATCACATACATTCTTACAACCGGAATGACTATTTCAGAAAAATACAACTTTAAAAATAAGAAATCTGAGAGCTCAGAGATTAATTTTGAAGGTGTAAACCATCAAAAATTGCCACTTTTTTATTCAGGTTAGTAGATTTATCGATCAAGAAAATCTGGTCATTTCTTTCATCTCAGTCTGAAAAACCCAGAAACGTCTTGAAATTTTTCTCTTGGAAGCCTATAAGTACCCTGACTTAAAATAACTTGGTAAAATATCAACTCCTTTGGCATTAGTCTAGTAATGGTCATGATAGAGTAACCTCAATCTCTCTTAATGGTATTATTGTACTGACAAGGGGAGCTTCCCAAGTGTAACCGGAATTTCGAGTTGAAATTTCGCATGAAGATAATAGAGATGATTTTAGGGATGCCGTATTTTTTCGTTTTTTCGAATGGGGTCGGGAAAGCCCTCAAAAATAGGGCTAAAGATGCGGAAAAAACGCGTGCGCTAGCGACACAAGGTAAACATAGGTGATAGAGGCACTGGATCCTTATCAGTACCGCGTGGCCAAACGGTAGCGCGCTCGCCTCGCAGGCGGGAGGTCTTGGGATCGGACCCTGATTACAGCTCATATTTTATTTTACTTTATGCTTGTTTCTTTTTCACTTACTTTATTTTGCACCATTCGCTCCGCAAACCGACGAGTCAGATGATTCGACTGATACTCCGGAAATTCAGCTTGGCAACGAAATTTGGTGGGTTTTAGAGTGTTTTGTTTATTCAATTATATATTACGTTTCAATCCAAGAGAAATTTCGAGTTTTTATCAGCATATGTAAAAAATCTTCAGTCACTACGTGTTCTACTTCGTAAGTCGGTTTGCGGAGCGAATGGTGCAAAATAAAGTAAGTGAAAAAGAAACAAGCATAAAGTAAAATAAAATACGAGCTGTAATCTGGATCCGATCCCAAGACCTCCCGCCTGCGAGGCGAGCGCGCTACCGTTTGGCCACGCGGTACTGATAAGGATTAAGAGCCTCTATCACCTATGTTTACCTTGTGCCGCTAGCGCACGCGTTTTTTCCGCATCTTTAGCCCTTTTTTTGAGGGCTTTCCCGACCCCATTCGAAAAAACGAAAAAATACGGCATCCCTAAAATCATCTCTAGTATCTTCATGCGAAATTTCAACTCGAAATTCCGGTTACACTTGGGAAGCTCCCCTTGTGAGTAGTAATAAAATGTTTTTAAGAAAAAAACTGGTGTCAAAATAGTCAAAATTGTATAGATTCTAAGTCAAGATTCTACTTATTATTTTAATTTTAGGAATGATCTCCATGATTTACAATTTAATTGTATCTCAGTCACCAGTATGTTATGAAGTAATTGTAATATTCCTGATAACTAGTCAAGTTTTATCTTTCAACAGCTATGTCATATTTTCGTTTTTATTAAAATAAATTTTTGACAGATCACTACTTTGTTGATGCAATGTTTTTTCGTCATGAAAGTAATTTCTTCACTAAATAGTTTCATTAGTGGAAGTTAATGTTTTTTTTCTTGAATATATATATACCTTTATTTATTCTGACTCAATAATTGTTCTCGGTTTGTTTTCTATCTCTCACTTGCTCTATCTTTCAAACGCTCAATATTTTTGTCTATATCAGGCGCTTGCAGAGAACTGCTAGTCCTTGCCGTCTTCGTTCTTCAACAAGAAAAGAAAAGAAAAATCTAAAACAAATATCCTAGATTCCCATACATAGTTTAAAGTTTTTATTTTTCAGAAAAATGTTATACTTGCGTGTATATTGTGTGACCTATTCTAAGAAGCAGTAACTATTATTTTATTTGCTTTTTTGTCTGCTTAATAGAAAGTGTAAAGTTTTATTTTGTGGTTATTCCCTGTTTGTTTTGTCGTTTCATTGTGATTGCTCCGCCACTTTGATGCTTCACTATCAAAGAGATCCATAATTTCTAAACCATTTATGTACGTGTCTGTATATCTAGTATGTATTTTTATATCCACAAGCTTATCCATAGATAAGAACACATACGTGTAGTGCTTTATTTTTTTAAATGTTGAAGGGTAACATATGATATAGGGTGTTCACTCTATTTTACAATTTTTTCTAAATTTAATTGGAGCTGAGAGTTAGTTTTGAGCATGAAACAATGGGGACCCATACTGCTGAAGCTCAATATTTGTCTAATTTTCATGGAACTTGTTTAATCACCAATTTCTCAAAGACACCTACTGATGAAATATCTCTTAATCCGGTTCTAATCATGATTTATCATGCTAAAAATCAAAAGTAGGTAACTTCTCCAATTTTTGCAGAGAGTTTTTTTTTTTAACCGCATTAAAGGACCAGATGACCCATCTCTAACTATAGGTTGTGAACATAAGATGGTGGGTAAGCCACAAATGAATGCGGTGACACTAGAAAAAAAACTTACCTACCTGACAGTTCTGCAAATTTATTTTCACATCTTCTCATGATACAAGAATGCATATTGTTCTCAGTTTGTTTAGTTCAGCATCATCTTCGTTTGACTCTCTAAATATATTCTCCAAGAATTTCCAAGGGAAGTATATGTAAATTTCCATCTGTCACAAATGGAGTAGAAGCTGAGGTTCTAAAGCATCTCCATGGAGATTAATGTTTACGTAGTTTCAACACCAAGATGTTGTTTTAAGAATACTGACTTCAACAGAGAGTGAAAGTTAAAGTTAAGAGTGGAAATTATTGTAATACTAAGTGAAGGGAAAAGGAATTTTTAAAATTTATAGAAAGCATCGGAGATACAGGCAAGGATCTAAAAAAATCTCCAATCAATAGGAGCTCAAAATTGTAATATTATTTTACTCCGTAGATTTTTTCCTCTAAAAGGATTTAATTCTGGAGTTTGAACTGTCATCTTCTAAAATTCGATGCAGGATTCCTATGATTGTCCATATATAATTCACCTGTAATAGAAAATTCCATTATATCCCAGGCTGTTACTTTTAGGCACCTTTGAAATACCTATAACTTGTAATGTTGAGACTGAACTTTGTAGGTGGTTTGTAAAACCTTAATATCAAAATAAAACTTCCTTTTACAGTACCTAATTACTTTTTATTTATTTTTGTTAGTATCCATTCTTTTTGCCCTACAGTTATTTTTTTGTTTTTATTAAAAATTTAAATAGTTCCAATGGTCAGAATTGCACTAATAGAACGGTCTTTGAATCAACATGTCCACCAGATTATCATTGCATAGTTTCGATTGCCCATTCCTGAAAAGAGAATCGGAGATGAGATGAGGCTATATTTTTCGTGTGAAATCAATCGAAAAAGACATCACATGATCTCTAATGCTGTGGACTTTGATACAACAGACAGTTCACAGAGCATAATGTAATGACTGGAGGATGCAACTTACAAGAATATCGACTCCTTCAAGTGATTCCTCAAGAAACTAAAAATGTTCTTACCTATCTAATTTTATTGATGATCATAAATCACACTTTTTTTCCCATAAATTATAGAAGTCTCATTGGAGATGAAATCGTACCTTTTAAGTAAATAACTCACGATCAACTCCCCTCCCCCCTAACTCTTTTGCGACATAGATACCTGTCCTTTAACATGTGGCGTTCCACTCTTCTGAACCCCACTCCTCCTGCTGGAGAACTCCACCCTGAGATACTCCTTCATGGACTGTAGGGCAAAAACAAATCACTGTTGTCTTAACAAATAAGTAAAAGAAATTCTTAAATATGATGATGAGGGGTAACTGACAATTTCCTTTTTTTCCAATCACTTTCTTTGTTATTCCTACAAAAAGGACACAACAGACATGCATGTACACACAATTTAAAACTAAAGATAGCTTCAAACTCTGATATAATCATTATTTCTACTAATGATGAAAAGAAGAAACCATTGAACAAATTTTTACCGAAAAAATACAGATTATGCAGAAAATACAAATTGTAATGCGTGATAAACACATTAGGAACCACTTCAACTTTAATTGAAAAATTAGTAGTGATCTGATGAAGAATTTGGATAAAACAAAGCAATTTCAGCCATTCACGCCCACACTCTCTCTGCTTATTGTTGGGCCTTGCATGAGATTTACAATTTACCTACCTGAAAACTGTTACAACCTGAGCAGAAACAGCGCGAAGAGCTGCGAAAATTATAATATTCTAGAAGCAGGAAAATCCAGCCGTCAGTTTTTTATTTTTTCCTCGAATTTGAACGGGAAGAAAAAGGCGAGGTCAAATTCTGCGGACTTCGGGAGACGGGCCCGTCATTTTAAATTTTCCCGGGTAACCTTGAAAACTCCCCTTCGCGCGTGCGCAGAGAGAAAGAGAGCGCTAGTAGTGAGTGGTGGTAAGGAGAAACTCGAAAGCACGAAAGCTCTGTGTTTTGTCCATTATCAGCGATTTTGTAATCAAGCAAGACGGAGCAAGCGAAAGTTTCACCCTACTTATCGGTCAGTGAACAACAAAATTCCGTGTTGATATTGTGTCTCCCGAACGTGCTCTCTCTATGAACTCATTGTTACTCTAAAAATTATGTGAGATTTTCAGGTGCGCGGAACCAATTTTGTGGTGTTCCGTATCTTTTTTCTCTCCTCGTAAAATCGTGCTTTTTTCGAAAAAAGAAAAACTGAAGGACGAAGTGTAGGTTATGTATCTCACGTGATTTTATAGATTACCTTTTAAATTCTGTAGTTTCTCAAAATCTCTCTCTAAAGTGATGTGTGAAATCTCTTTTCGTGCTGAGGATTTTAATAGATTTCTGTGACTCAGTGTTATGCCTCCCAATTTCTGGTGCTAACTGTTTACCTGCCCTCATCTGGTTTAATCACCTTATCAGCAAGTCTCCTCTCTCAAATTTTGTGTCGCACACAACTAATTCTTATAGTCACTTGTGCTTCTGACCTAATTTAAAATAATAAGTTTTCATCAATGAGCAACATGGAAAACGCAGTAGAACCTCAGAAGCGAAGCAGGAAAACCCACAACGGCATCGTTCAGCCACTATTAACTGGTACGTAAAATCCATTGCGCTCGAGCAGTAATCTCAATTCTGCATTTTGTTTTATTGTTTCATTTCTTTGCTTCATCCGTTATTAAGAAGAAGGGTTAGGAGGCTGGTGATGTTTGTTGCATCATTTCGATTGTTTATACTGCGGAGAAACAGGTGTGGATTGTATGAAGGATGGCATTAATCTATATTCAAAAGATTGTTTCTTTAATTCAAATTTTCATGATTTTGTCTGTGATGTTCATAGTTAGAGGTATTCAGTGTAAAGGATTGTGTATTATGAAATTGATGATGTAATTTCATGAAGGTTGGGCTCAGATGCCCTAGACTGCCTTAGTGACAAAGAAATTTGTTTATTAGTAAGCAGACATTTCCTTCAAACTCGCCAAATTGTGCAGCCTGGAATCTGTTCAACACCTTAGTTTCCCCATTCTCGGGTGAAGAAATTCTCTCTTGGTCACTTTATCCCAAGTTTCATTTCAAAGAGATTCTGTGGATAGGAATTAAAAATTCCTGATGGAAAAGTTGGTAGTGACTCCGAAGACTCTGAATCTTTACCTCTGTTGCCCATTTCCAAGCATGCCCAATATGTTGTAAGTTTATTTTTTCTCTATGTTAGCAAATCAACTCTAGCTAGTACTGTGGTAGCACAAATATTGCACTTTGATGTTGACAAACTAAATTCTTCCAAATCTTACTCCCGCTTTTGGTGGTAAACACTTCTACGTTCCCAGGATATCCCCAAAAGTTTCGTTTGCAGCTTCAAGAAAATTAGTTGAAATTACTCTTTTTGAATTGAATTACTTTTGTAGGAGGAAGTAAGAAAATATTGAATTTTCTGAGAAAGAAACCGGACAATGTTGCAAAGCGTTTATTTAATGTGATGTGTTATTGCGTCAGCTTTCAACAAAATTTTCTACAAATCCATTTATAATTTTTTCCCTCCATAGTTTACTCCGGAAGTCAGGCCACAGGCTCGATTTTATCTTAGCACTATCAAACTGCTCTGACCCCACTGTCATCCGTTTAGCATTAGTCTTCGGTTTCAGATGATTTCTTCTCTTCTCAGTTGAATGAACTGCAAATTGTCGGAAAGTTCGAAACTACTCAAAATTTCAGCAAACGTGATTTTCCTCATTTTCTGGACAAATTCAGAAATTTGTGGAATTTTTATAATTTTTCAAAAACCAAGCGAGATTTCCAAGTTAGCAACTTCCTATCTTTTTGCGGCCACCTTTACCTCTCTGAAAAGATCCTTGATTAAATATAGCACCATTAAAAAAAAGCACCAGGGCCGGATTAAAAGGGTGGCCACATGGGCATTGGCCCATGGCGGCGAATTTTGCAATTTTTTTAAATGCAGATATGAAAAAAATCGGATTAGGAAAAAAAATTACCAACGAGCAAAGGTGACAAAATTTATTTTTCGTGATAGTATAGTAATTGCTAATTTTGTTGTCTTGTGGTGATACAAGAGACTGCACCTTTAATTAGTCAAGTTAAGCGAGAAACCAAACACGATTTGGCCTGCAGAGAGGCATGATGACCACGAGGACTTGAGATGTAAAGGAGAAGCCCTCGGAGCGGCGGTCGGCATGTAACACATATAAGCGCCTACAAGACTGCATGAATACTTCACGCATTGCGTCTAACACAATGCGGTCAGCACGAAACGCATAGCGCCTACAAGACTGCTCGAATACTTCACGCATTGCGTCAAACACAGTGCGGTCAACGCGGCGCGGCGGCGGACATTAAAATTACTAAACCACATATTTGTTTGTTCTTTCATAATTTTTTCGTTCATTTCTTATAAATGGAAGGCCTTGTCCACACAGAGATAGGTTTACGGAATTTAACTTTCGCGCAAAGTTCCGTGAAATTTTGCTGGTACTGTTGATGGGGCTTTCGTAAAAAATGTATCCAACACGAGTAAACGTGTCTTATGCACCCCTCCCCCTCCGACACGTTCACTTGATGGTTTTTATTGATGTTTCAAAACTAATGAGATGGGGGCGGCAAAATACAGGCGGCCCATGGGCGGCATGTAGGTAAATCCGGCCCTGCTTAGCACGGCATTACTTTCGTAAACCCCTGACCTGCCGTGTTGAGGAAAAACGCCGTATGAACATCCGAGAGTTGCCAAATCTCTCCAGATAAAGCGCTCAATTTCAAGGAAAGTAATGAATATTTTTCCTTGACACTTTCAGGACCTTCAGGTGAAATTGCGAACATACTGACTCCAACTTAATATTCCAATGCAAACTGCCTGAGAGGAGCTGAACACTCTCCCCACTCAGTTTCGTACTGGTACGCATTAGAGTTCAAACAATTTAATTTTGACTCTAATTTTAATGTTTGGAATTTCTTGGCTTTGTTTTCCCCGCGGAATGGTGTGGACCCAGCACCATTTCTCCAACTTGTTACTGCGAACAAAGTTCTCCAAAAAAATTAGAGGACAAATATTTATAAGTTTACGAGGAATTTCGTGTTTTATCAAATGAATTGATGAAACGATTTTTTAGGAGTTTAAAACACTACACAAGAGTAAAATTTAAGATTCTAAAAAATTTAAAAAACTTTTAAGACAATTTTTGAACCACTCACTTGCATAAAATCTTCTTTTCACGGAAGCGGACGCGTTTCGGAGGTTACCTGCCCTCCATCATCGGCGCGACTGGTCAATTCCAATCAGCTGATTTCGGTCCCGGATTATTTCCCGTCCCTCCATCGTTGTCACATCTCGAGTGTATTGTTGTAAACAGTCTGTTATTTACTCCCGTTAGATCCGTATTAAAAATATTGTTCTTATTTTGGTACATGTAAATACTTTCCCATATGTCTAGTTTATTTTTCTCAGTGACTTTTCTTAGCAGTTTCGGTTCAAACGATATTTCGTGTCCTTCTTCCCAGTAGTGTAGAGCTACTGCTGATTTCTCTGTTTGTCTATTTCTAACACATCTTTTATGTTCTTGGGCTCTTACTTTCAGTGAACGGCTGGTCTGTCCTATGTAGAATTTATTGCATTCTGTACAGTTAATTTGGTAAATACCTTTCTCCTCGTTGTCAGGTCTTCTGTTTTCAATCTTCCTGCTAAATTGTTGGGCAACATTGAACCTATTGGTGAAGCTTAGTTTTATGTTGAACTTCTCAAAAATCCTACGAAAAGCTGGGGCATATTTCGGATGGTATGAGAATTTCTTAAACCTCATCTCGGCTTTCTCTATATTTAGCTTTGATGTTTCCTTATTTAGGGTTCTCTGCTTCACTTTTTCATTCAATTTCTTGATTTCTCCTTTGTTAAAACTATTCTTTTCTGCTATCTCTAAAATTTTCTCTATTTCTATTTTGTAATCAGTTTCGTTCAAAGGAATGCTGTTTGTTCTGTGTAGCATGAAGTTGAAAGCTGCGAGTTTGTGTGGTCTGTGGTTGAACGCTCTGTTGTTGATATATGTTTCCGTGCTCGTAGGTTTCCGATATATTCCGAATTTGAGATTATCTTTGTCCCTATGTACGATTAGGTCTAAAAAGGGAAGTTTTTGTTCTTCTTCTACTTCAAGTGTGAATTGAATTTTCTCGTGGTATGAGTTAAGAATTGTAAGGGCTTCGTTAATATGGTGTTTTTTTAGTATCTCTAAGACATCATCTACGAACCGAGACCAATGTTGGAAAATTTTCGGGTATTCTTTAATAGCTCTGCATTCAAATTCACTCATGACCAGCTCAGCTGTCAACGAGGAGATCGGGTTGCCCATCATTAGGCCGTCTAATTGTTCGTAAAGTTCATTATTGAAGTAAAATGCGTTTTGAGTTAGTCCATTATCACGGTGTTGTTCCCCTTATCTGATTTGGTGATATACAAGCCTTTCTTCTTCAGGTTACTAATCACTCGCCTCCTGTCGTTATGAACTTTTTTCTCTTTTTCTGACTGTTTGCCTATGCTCTCTAGGATGGGTATACATTTCTGGTGTATTAAGAACTTTTCATTTTCATTAAGACCTCTAGTTGCGTTGTCAATGTCAGCTATATATTCAGTTATTTCTGTGGGGTAGCTGTAACAACTTTTTAGTCCTTGTCCTAAAATTTCTAATTCTTTCCCTGTTAATTTTTGACGTGAAAGGTTAATGACGTTGTCTGGAGCTGGTTGTTTACATTTCGGGCGATATATCTTATTACATAAAACCGCTAGCTTCTTTTTTAATGTATTCTTCTTGTTGTGCTTTTCTTTACTTAATCGGGTGTATAAATGCCTTTCAAAAGAACCCCAGAGTTTTCCCAATTTTATATCAAATAGTTTTAAGAAATTGACGAGCAATAAAGAATTTCTACAGAAGAAATTATTGCAAAAAACAATCAGTGACAAATACAGAGAACGAAGTATTCTTGAAAATCGGGCCTACAGCATGCATTTAAGATTGGGAACCCACTTTGGACCAGAACTCTGGGGTTCTTTTGAAAGGCATTTATACACCCGATTAAGTAAAGAAAAGCACAACAAGAAGAATACATTAAAAAAGAAGCTAGCGGTTTTATGTAATAAGATATATCGCCCGAAATGTAAACAACCAGCTCCAGACAACGTCATTAACCTTTCACGTCAAAAATTAACAGGGAAAGAATTAGAAATTTTAGGACAAGGACTAAAAAGTTGTTACAGCTACCCCACAGAAATAACTGAATATATAGCTGACATTGACAACGCAACTAGAGGTCTTAATGAAAATGAAAAGTTCTTAATACACCAGAAATGTATACCCATCCTAGAGAGCATAGGCAAACAGTCAGAAAAAGAGAAAAAAGTTCATAACGACAGGAGGCGAGTGATTAGTAACCTGAAGAAGAAAGGCTTGTATATCACCAAATCAGATAAGGGGAACAACACCGTGATAATGGAGAAGACTGATTACATACAACGCTGCAACTTACTACTAGAAAATGGTAATTTTAAGAAAGTAAAGAAGAATCCGCTGAGCGCTTATAAGAAGGAACTCAAGTATAACCTGGACAGAGTAAGTGTAATCCCTGAAACTGAGAAGAAATGGTTAACCAACACAACAGCTGAGCTACCTTATTTATATGCTTACCCGAAAATCCATAAACCGGGAAAAGAGATGAGACCAATTGTAAATTGTAGAGAAGCCACCACATACAAATTGGCAAAATGGTTAATCAAGAGATTCAAGTTGTTTGAAATTTTTGAATCGAAGAGTGTAAGGAATTCGATTGAGTTAGTAGAAAAACTTAAGAATATAAAACTGGAAATAGATGACAGGATTGTTTCCTTTGACGTAAAATCTTTATACCCTAGCATACCGGTAAACTTGGCACTAGACACCTTAAGAAATTGGCTACACAAAAATGGAATAAGCTCGATGAAAATTAAAGAATATGCGGGACTAGTAAATTTATGTCTAACTCAAAACGCATTTTACTTCAATAATGAACTTTACGAACAATTAGACGGCCTAATGATGGGCAACCCGATCTCCTCGTTGACAGCTGAGCTGGTCATGAGTGAATTTGAATGCAGAGCTATTAAAGAATACCCGAAAATTTTCCAACATTGGTCTCGGTTCGTAGATGATGTCTTAGAGATACTAAAAAAACACCATATTAACGAAGCCCTTACAATTCTTAACTCATACCACGAGAAAATTCAATTCACACTTGAAGTAGAAGAAGAACAAAAACTTCCCTTTTTAGACCTAATCGTACATAGGGACAAAGATAATCTCAAATTCGGAATATATCGGAAACCTACGAGCACGGAAACATATATCAACAACAGAGCGTTCAACCACAGACCACACAAACTCGCAGCTTTCAACTTCATGCTACACAGAACAAACAGCATTCCTTTGAACGAAACTGATTACAAAATAGAAATAGAGAAAATTTTAGAGATAGCAGAAAAGAATAGTTTTAACAAAGGAGAAATCAAGAAATTGAATGAAAAAGTGAAGCAGAGAACCCTAAATAAGGAAACATCAAAGCTAAATATAGAGAAAGCCGAGATGAGGTTTAAGAAATTCTCATACCATCCGAAATATGCCCCAGCTTTTCGTAGGATTTTTGAGAAGTTCAACATAAAACTAAGCTTCACCAATAGGTTCAATGTTGCCCAACAATTTAGCAGGAAGATTGAAAACAGAAGACCTGACAACGAGGAGAAAGGTATTTACCAAATTAACTGTACAGAATGCAATAAATTCTACATAGGACAGACCAGCCGTTCACTGAAAGTAAGAGCCCAAGAACATAAAAGATGTGTTAGAAATAGACAAACAGAGAAATCAGCAGTAGCTCTACACTACTGGGAAGAAGGACACGAAATATCGTTTGAACCGAAACTGCTAAGAAAAGTCACTGAGAAAAATAAACTAGACATATGGGAAAGTATTTACATGTACCAAAATAAGAACAATATTTTTAATACGGATCTAACGGGAGTAAATAACAGACTGTTTACAACAATACACTCGAGATGTGACAACGATGGAGGGACGGGAAATAATCCGGGACCGAAATCAGCTGATTGGAATTGACCAGTCGCGCCGATGATGGAGGGCAGGTAACCTCCGAAACGCGTCCGCTTCCGTGAAAAGAAGATTTTATGCAAGTGAGTGGTTCAAAAATTGTCTTAAAAGTTTTTTAAATTTTTTAGAATCTTAAATTTATCAAATGAAATTTGGCAACACCTCATGGCTCATACGGCGTTTCTTCTCAGCACGGCAGTGTTTGAGGGCAGAGATGGAAAATTTCATGAAATTTATTCGAGTGAAATTTCATGAAATTTATGGAAACTTTTGGGGATATCTTTAGGAGGCTAAGAAATGCCTAGAAACAGTGATACTAAATTTTGAAATTTTTCTCCCCAAGCCTAAAAAATTCGCGCGTTGCAAATTTTTCGTTTAGTTTAGAGGTTAGGTTGGGGTTTTTCTCTCTAAACTCCCCTTTTTGCCCCCTCTTTGTGTGTGGCACCTTCAGTAGAGTAGCGTAATACCGCAGCATCAACAGAAAGACGACCTGCAACGCTTTCAGACCTCCAAAGGTTTAATCAATATTTCTTAAAAAAAAGTTATAAATTTCAACCTTTGTGAAATTTATTCGAGCCTTATGAAATTTCATTTTCCATCTCTGACGGCAGTGTTTGAGGGTGGCTCGAATTCGGAGTGCGTGTGCGCTTCCCGCCTTGGAGGCGCAACTCCTCTCGTAACGAGGCAACTATGCCAGCAAGTCGGTGCGATTGATCAGGTCGTCATGAATGGGGGGCCAGTAGGTCGTTTGCGTAATTTTTTTCATCAGTCTGTTTACTCCTCGCGTTTCTCATCACGACTCGCGAGATGCTCACGGGGCGACAGATGTCTGCCAAGACGACGAGCTTTTACTCGCGAAATGTAGCGGGGATTTTCGCGTCGCCGCCAACTGTTTACACTCGGAGCTTTGTTCGAAACTTTCACTTCCTCCATCTTCCCGTGGAGAACGTTTTGGTCTTTTCGAGACAGAAAAACGCCATGCACTGAAAAAAAATCTCTGCGTATTTACTAAGAAAATGGTAAAATTACCAAGAATTCAGGGTTCTATTTGATCCCAGTTTTTTCTTAGTAAAATTACCATTTATGGAATTGGGAATTTTACCGAGAAATCTCGGTAAAATTATTGAACTTTCTCGGTAATTTTACTGGACCTTGGTAAAAACGCCAATATTTGTTATTGACTGTGGTAGAATTACCGAGATAAAATGGCAAAGTTACCGAGAATTGATTACCAATAAAAGTGGTATTCTTACTCGGAAAAAACAGTAAAAATGCCGGTTATTAGGTAAGCTTACAAGTCTGTCTTGATAAAATTACCAATAATTGGTAAAAAAAATGAGATGGTAAAGGTACCAACGGACCTTGGTAAATACGCCGAGAATTTTTTTTCAGTGTGAGAATTAGTCCCAGTAAGCTATTTGAATTTGGGGGAGGGAAGGATATTTCCTTGTCGACGAGGAGTCAATCGATCTCACGAAGAAAATACATTGAAGGCAAGGAGAAAGAATGTCATGTGCTCTCCCTGAGAGAATACATTTTTTGATAGCACAAAAATTCACCCAAGTCCAGTGATCATTCCTAGGGCACAGGAAAAAGTCTCGATTTCCTGGAAAAAATCACACTGACTATAGCAGGTCTGCAGGCCTCCCGACAAAAGAGGTGTGTGAAAAAACGGTCAAAAATGCCTCAAGGCATTTTCGAATTTTGATCACTTGGGGTGATACAGTAGCTTCCCAGACGCCCAAAACCGGTCGCCGTTTTGCTTAGAAGCGCCGGGTTGCGACGTTGCCATTTTTTAAAGTGGAAACCTTTAAAAATTCATATCTCCGCCGCATCTCAACCGATTTCAATGAACTTTTTTTTAAAACGTTCCTCTTAAATAGAGCTTTCTAGTGGTGTATAGCTTTCTGGGGTTTACTTGGCTTTAAGTGGCACTAACGCGGTTTTAGCACTTCTTGATAGACACAAAAATGTAGTTTTTATTTTACCACGATCGTGGAATCGACGGAATCTAAACAAAAACCAGTCTAAATGAAAGTTCAGATTCTCACCTTTCTAACGAGCACAAGATCATCCCGGAAAAACGTTTAGTTTCCGAGATATGACCGCTCAAAGTTGGTCACATGCGCTTTTGCGCAATGTGAATGCGCCTTATTATCACTAAGTCATTCGCGAACTGGGGGTCCCTTATGTTCAATTTACGTTGAAATAATTACACAGAGCAGTAAGGTGTACAACACGAGCCGTATTTTCACCTTCGGCTGCTGATGTGCGACGTTGCCATTTTTTTAAGTGAAAACTCTTAAAAATGCATAACTCCGCTGCATTTCAACCGATTTCAATGAACTTTTTTTTTAAAATGTTCCTCTTAAATAGAGCTCTCTAACGGTATTTAGGTCTCTGGATTTTATTGACTTCAGGGCGGCACTTAGGTCGTTTATATGGTTTTTTGCAGAGATTTTTCATATAAATAATTGAGTTGCTATTTTTTTTTCTTTTTTTTTTCGGAAGGGGGTCTGTATTTCCCCCGATTTTTTTTAACATTCAAACTAGATCGGAAGATCACCATCGCTTAAAGAATAATGCAAAAATCTTGGTAAATTAACAACACCAACTTCCCTTGTACAATGAGAGCGTCGCTTTCATTGTACAAGGGAACGTTTTTCCGGGATGATCTTGTGCTCGTTAGAAAGGTGAGAATCTGAACTTTCATTTAGACTGGTTTTTGTTTAGATTCCGTCGATTCCACGATCGTGGTAAAATAAAAACTACATTTTTGTGTCTATCAAGAAGTGCTAAAACCGCGTTAGTGCCACTTAAAGCCAAGTAAACCCCAGAAAGCTATACACCACTAGAAAGCTCTATTTAAGAGGAACGTTTTAAAAAAAAGTTCATTGAAATCGGTTGAGATGCGGCGGAGATATGAATTTTTAAAGGTTTCCACTTTAAAAAATGGCAACGTCGCAACCCGGCGCTTCTAAGCAAAACGGCGACCGGTTTTGGGCGTCTGGGAAGCTACTGTATCACCCCAAGTGATCAAAATTCGAAAATGCCTTGAGGCATTTTTGACCGTTTTTTCACACACCTCTTTCCGCCTCGCCTCACGGTCAAAAGTCCAATTCCAAGACAAAACGCCCGACTTTGCGGCCAAATGTCCGATTTACCACACTTTTTAAAATGTTGAGGAAAAGAGAGGAAGATGAAAGAAAAAAGTCAAGGATTTTGAAATTGCCGCACGACTCTGAATTTGCTTAACATT
The DNA here is from genome assembly GCF_918797505.1 of Bemisia tabaci. NCBI lineage: Eukaryota > Metazoa > Arthropoda > Insecta > Hemiptera > Aleyrodidae > Bemisia > Bemisia tabaci. The sequence goes on from NC_092798.1 coordinate 40,945,389, forward strand.
TGCTGCAATTCGTGGATCGCGAAATCCAGAATTTTTTCACCCCTGGATAAACACCAAGAAAAATCCTGTTCAATATTCCAATAGAAAATTCGGCAGTATCCGCACCGGTAAAAAAGTAGCTTGGATCTGGAGTCCAGACTCTTAAAAACATTGACAAGAAAAAATACTCTTGATTCAATCGGATTTTTCCTTGAATCGAAGAGCCAAGACTCTAGATTTAAGCGGATTTCCATTTGAATCAAGAGTATTTTTTCTTGTCAATGTTTTTAAGAGTCTGGACTCTGGATCCAAGCTACTTTTTTTTTTACCAGTGTGGTTGCTGCAGTATGGGGAATACGCTTTGCGCCGGGAAAGCTGTTATTTCCGGCAAGTAAAATATCAGACGTGACAATGAGAGTTCCTTTCTTGTATTGAAATTCCTGTAGTTGTCACAACCGAAAAAAATGTCATCTCAAATATAATATGAAAGTGACTTCTCCTAGCCTTCCAAAAATTAATCACAAGAAAGAGCAGATTACAAGATCCTGGAGGATTCTTTCGCGATTTTTATCGAATTTGTTTCTTTCTCTTCGAAGGGGAAATATTTTAACGGAGATAAATTCTCCAGGGACGAAAGTTCGACGCGTCACGTGCGTGACAGTCGTCATCGCGGCGACCTTGGCGTTACGTCGCGACGCACAATGGAGCGGGTTAAGTGGAGGGTTCGGACATGATATGGAAATTTTTAAAATCTCATATCTCTGTTGGAACAATAAGTAGGGGTTCAAATGTGAATTTATTGGTTTCTTCATGGAATGTATTTCATGAAACACCCCTTAAAGTGTAAAGTATGACAAAATAAACTTTAAAATTTTCAGTTTCAGTCAACAGTTTAATCCCCGACCTCTTCCAATAAAACTGATTCCATTGTGCGGCGCGGCGCTTTTCTGCGTCTAGGAAGCGCCTTGCCAGCCGCGTTTGTATTTTTATCCCGGCACAACGTATAGTTTATCAGTTGTCATCTTCAGTTCAAAGATGAAGATGACCTGAACTGCCGACCGGGGCACAGTTCGAATGCAAACGAATCGATTCCTGCCATTCTGATCGCTTCGCGCTACGGAACAGAATATAAATAAATCCGCGAGTACGAACGCTGACTAATCGAATGTTTCTCACTGCAACCGTGCGTTGCGTCAAGGAACTAAACCAAGGGTGCAGAAAGTTTTTCGGAACTAAAGCAGGGTTGCCACAGTCAGGGAATACCGGGAAAAGTTTGGGAACTTTAAAAAGTCAGGGAAAATCTCAGGGTAAATGACGAAAATGTCAGGGAAAATGACAAAAATGTCAGGGAAAATGACGAAAATGTCAGGGAAAAAGTATCAAGTCGCCTTTGTTTGCTTCTAGAATGGGTTTGACATTTCGAAGGACAAATTTTGCCCGAAAACTATTTCTAATTAAGTTTTTTTACCATCTGGCAGACCTTCAATCGTCAGGGAATTTCACCAAAATGTGTCGGAGAAATCAGGGAAATTTCCGGGAGTTATATTTTCTAATTTATGTGGCAACCTTGTAAAATCAATCGCTTTCTCAGCCTTGAAATCCCCTCACTCCCCACGAACGAGAAGCACGCGCTGATCAAAAAATTGAAAACTCAGATCGATTTCCTCGTTTTTTCTACTCCCATTTTTCGCTGTAAAAAACAAAAAAACCTTCAGGAAAAACAAAAAAAAATCCACGACTTAAATATGCAATAAGTGGCGCATTTTGTTATTACAAGCGGGAAAATGTGAAGCTTCTTCAGGGGCTAGGTCTGGATACAACTATTCGTGTTCTCAGGATGTCCGTGTTGCATAAGCAAAACATTGTAGGCGCTCCGGTTTTCTTACGCACAACGTATGGCTGCGGATGTCAGTTCTCAAGAGTTTTCTACGTTGCATTTATGTATAATCATGTTCACCATGAAATCCTCGGAGTTCCCATGAGCCGCGTTGCATCACGGCAGCCTTGCCAAATGATGCAAATTTTCCACCGAAAACATTTCCAAGAATCACGGAAAAAATGGATTGCTGATTCAACAATTGAATAGTTTAAGAAAGTGACCGACATGTTTCAAATGTACATTTTCCGATAGTGGAAAGCTAATCGAACCACGGGCGTGGTTAAATTATCATTTTTTTATTAATAAATCTGCATTGCAACATGTCTGTCACTTTTTTTAACAGTGCAACAGTGTCAAATCAGCAATTTTATTTTTTTCGTGAAGGCATCGCGGATGTCAATCCCGCAAATTACTTTCGATAATATTCCCGCAATATTTGCATTATTTTGCAACGCTGCTATGGTGCTACATGACTTATCCGAATTTTGGAGATTATATTTGAAACACGACGGTAAACGCAACGTGGAAAACCATTGAAAACTAACAACTGCAATCATATGTTGTGCCCAAGAGAACTAGAGCGCCTGCAATGCTTTGTGTATGCAACACGGACATCCTGAGAACACGAATTGTTGCATCCAAAACTAACCGTTGAAAAAACCGGAGGGCCGTCAATTTTCTGCTGTGTGTGATAACAAAATGTTGCACTCATTCATTGCATTCATAAATCGTCGTTTCACGAATATCGAGCGGTTTGAGGCTTTAATCAAACTTAGGAAAAATAAGTAAGTTAATAACGAATATATAAATAAAACGGAAACTATTCGTGCGGCAATACGCGCCTGACCTTATCGGAAATTACATGCATGCTCAATATTTCGATAAATCTTCTCATTTAATTTACTTGGATGTATGTAAATATTGTATCCCATCAATTATATACTATCTTTTGTAAGTGGCAGTGTTGCCAAATAGTGCAATTTAAAGGACAGTTATCAACAAAAACGAGCGGAATCACGACCTATTTCTTTGATTCAAAAACCCCCCAACTTTTCAGATATAGTGAACGTATAAATTTCCGACTTTTCCTTGAGTTTTCAGTGTTTGCTTGGCATATCTTCTCATACAAATTCTAACTATAATCAATTATTCTGAGCGCAAAGCACAAATTACGCAACATTCATCGGTCGTGATGTACGCGATTGTCTTTGAATTTCAACCCAATTATTTGCGTGTCATTAAACAAACAAAAATTATAAATAATTAAATGTATGATTAATAGGCACATTATGACGTGAATGGCATACCTACAATTTGAGCATCCCTCGGTTTTTACTCTTGTGTCATTAAAGTAGACTACAGGGCCCCCAGACCTTACATTTCACAAAATATTAGAGAAAGTGTATGAAATGTGAACTTTTTCCACCTTCCGTAATTTAAAAATGCATTTTCAAACAGTGGAAACTCAATTGGACGGAGTTAAGCAGAAAGGAACCAAGCCACATCGGGATCGAACCGAGAAAAAGAGGTTTAAAGTTTGGCTCCTGCATAAGACTCAATGTAAAAGGTAAACTTCAAGTTCAATTTCTACAAAATTTGCTCCAACAAAAACTTTGAATTTTTGGCGATAGACAGTAGAGCAGTGGTTGAGTTCAAAACCACTCATAACTCAATTTTTTCCAAAATGTGGGTTGGTTCCTTTCTGCTTAACTCAGTCCAATTGGCGTTCGTATTTGCATAACGAGAAATAAATATCCGGTTTTTTACGTAATAGCTCGCTTGAATTCTATGGGTTATTCACGTATTGCAAGTTCTGCGCCGAAACGTTTTTTTCTTTCCTGACATTGGCTCCTTCAGTTATGTAAGTAGGAGATGAGCCCATAAGCAGTGAAATTGCGAACTCCGATCATATCAAATCAGTTTGTCAGTTGTTGATTCAGTTCTGTTATATTTTCCCTATTTTTTAAGGTAGGCAGAACGATTGTTGTGAGCACATTGTGGACATGGACATCTTTTCATATTTTTATTATTATTATTTTTTTTCTTTTTTTGACAAGACTGTTAACCCCTTCCCCTAAATTTTTTTTCCTGGAAACTGGCTCCTCAATCATTTATTTAATCGAAGTTTCTTCGTCATTTCTTTTGTTAAGCACTTTGATCTTCCAAGAATGGAGATGTTACTCAAGGGGGGAGGGGGGGGGGGAGGAGTTCACGGTCGGCGGGGCGCCGTCTAAAATTATTAGCTACGCATCACCATAATGGTTTCACCCGAAGTTCCGTCATTTCTATGGTTATGCTATCGATCTCCGGGGAGGTAACATAGAAGTTTTAATGGGGAGGGAACTTCGAAAAAGTTCTTGGGGTTAAGGCAATTATTTTCGTCCTTGATTGGACTAACACAGAAAGATTCCCTTAATATACTGCGTATGATAACGATAGGTAGATAAGCCGCGAGTCCAGAGCTATCGTAGCACGAGGACAAACCGACAAACGAATCAGTTGATTTCAAAATGGAACAGGAACAGCGGAACAAGTCAATTTTTGCATGAGTCTTCCTTGCAAAAAAGGGCATGCTAACCAAGACTCGTCGATGAATGGACCTGTTCCCATTTGAAAACAAAAGATTCAAACAGCAATTCACCAGTTCAGCGAAGTCCAAACTTCTTTCCTCTGTCTGGTGAAAATTTTAAGGTCCCTCTCTGTGATGGAAACTGTAAGTTTTCTCTTCAAAGTGGAACTTGAAAATGTGGTACATTCACAATTTGCAAGCTTTTTATATGCGAGAGAAATCATTTGTGAGCCGAATTGTGCCCGGTCCTTGCCAGGTGATCGAAAACTTTTTCGGAGGTCTCGGAACTATTGTACAGAGTCCGTGTATGGCGGGCCGTTAGGTCCAAAATTCCCGAATATATTAATTTTTGTGAGAATATATTTTTTTTCCGAATACATATTTTTTTCCCGATATATATGTATTTTTTTGAGAATATATATTTTTTTCCTTGAGAATATATAATTGGTTTGAGAATTTATTTTTTCTCAGAATATATAATTTCTCGAAAAAAAAAAAAAAAAAAAATATTCTCAAAAAAATACATATATATCGGAAATAAAATATATTCTCAAAACTGAACTCAACGGTGGCATCGATGAGCCACAGTGTTGCCAAACCATACCGAAGAGGAATGCGGATCGTGTCAAAACTATTTTTCCGGATCACCCAGTGAGGTGACCCAACACCAACTAACAACATACCATCCATCGATGAATAAGGTTATGCCGAAGTTAGGCAAAACATTTCAACGATCTCTTATGGAGGAAAGCTAGAATTTTAAGAAAATTTATGATTTCCCCGGTAACGAAAGTTTTGGAACTCTATGAAAAGCTGACGAGTTACGTAGAGAACATTGCAGTAGCACATAACATCCATCTTAGTGAAATTATCCCGTATTTTTCATCGTTTTTCACCTAGTGCCAAGTGTTGTTTCCAAGTATTTTGACTATGACTCCTGTTTTCCCAGCCTTTCCCAATGGCAATCATCTTGCGAATCATTTGTATGATCATAGTAATCTTCTTTGCTTTCAAAGTAATACTTTAGCTGCAGTGAAGAAGTATTCTGTCTCTCAACCTTGATTGATTCTATAAGTATTCTCACCGAAAGTCGCGTTGTTTTGGTCAGGATTTTATTTGTATGCGGTACCAAGATCTTTTCCAGTGTTGACTTATATTATTTATTGCTGTGCTTTGAGTAAATATACCATACCTTTTTTCAGCATCTTATTGGTCAGCCTTTTTCAGCATTGATTCGCTATTATTAATTGACGTAAACAGTGAAGTTTAGTCAATAATAATCTCGTATGGAGAGCTGAACTCCTCTTCTGTGACCATATTCTCCTGCTATAAAAATCATCATGCTGCAAAATGGAAGTACCTGTCTTACCTACACATCAACACTTCGATGGTGTAAGTCCGCAATCACATATCTCATTTGGGTTGTCTGAAAATCTCCGCCTCTATGTTATTATCTTACAGGAGAACAAATTGACACCATTTCTTGAAGTTTTTGCAGAATTTTTTTCGCACGGACAAGAAAAATCACGGCAGTTTTATAGAATTGCTGTTGAGTAGTTTTCCATTTCAGAATTAAAGTATTACAGGAAGTCAGCCACGTTGCAAACCGAGTTGTGTGATTGCCGACTTACACCGTCAATTTGTACGATTCGCGCTTGCTCTCAGTTAAAATTTTAAGTGTTTACTCAGCTTAGTTTACATTCTTCAACATTCTCTCCAAAATGTGGATACCAAAACATCTAAATAATGCGATGGATCATTGTTGTGGTTGTTGGTGTTGCAAAATTTTGGTTTAAATTTGATTCCTTTCTTATCTGATACCGCAATCACATGCTGAATGTGAGAGTTGAATGTGCCTTGAATGTAGAAGTCATCAGATCAATGCTTCATAACAAAGATTTACATCGAATTTATTTAAATAGTTCAGACAAACTGATTACTGCTGAGCTCGGATCTTCATCGGTACCCTAAATTTTGCGCCTTAAATGCAAAATTCAGGCATCGGTGACTTCCACATTCAGGAAATTAGGCAGGCGTTACTTACAGAGGAATATTTTGAGAGAGACAGAATGTTTCATTATTGAAAACTTCAAAAGAAATTTAACATGCCCTCACTATTTTTGAAAATGATATTATTGATATCTAGCGAATGAAATGGAAATGAAGACATAGTTTGAGCATTAAAACATAGAACTTATGCTGTAGCATATTATGACTTATTCTTTTCTTCCTAGTTTGTATTTTTGAATGGTTAAAGTCACACATGACTTGCAGGATAAATTGGAACGGTCATTGTCTACGGGCCATATGGACATGGAATGATATTCACAGCTAGGGGGAAACAAACTGAGTGACAAAAGGCAAGATATGAGCAAGATTTTAGAAGGCTTTAATTGATAAAATTTCACTTTCATTTTACAACAAAATCGAGGGCAATGGTGACACACTCTTGCTAGGTGATGTGACAGAAACTAATCATAGGTAAACAACATTGAGCATCACTAGACGTAGACAAGTTTAACACATTACATTGAAGATTTGAATTCACATATCATGATTGCTGGATCATCTACAGTTCGCCAACTATGCAGCTTCTGTGAACACAAAAGATACTTTCCTTAGAAAAAAAAATCACTGTATTTTTCAAGTGAAGACAGTGCTCTGCCTTCTACAGGCAAACCATAAAATTACAGGACTGGGACATTGTGGCGCCTAAAAAAGTTGACGTACCAAAATTGAATGCGCCATAATGAATATGCAAAAAGTTAATTAGGCTCCTAAAAAATGAGTTTTATCCCTGCAAAGGTGTCGCCAACGATTGAAAGGGGAGGCAGAATGCTGAGAAACATTCCAACAGTTATTTACAGCAGACACCTGATATGGTGTTTGCTCAGTGTTTCCATTGAGTCTTCAATTGACTTATTAGAGAATCTTTTAAATTGTCAGTACATGGAGTAATTCACAATAATTACAGCAATATTAGTGGGTTGTTTCCTTGTTGGACTTGCACTTTTTGAGCAGGAGCGCATCATGTAATTTTGATTCTTGCAGTTTAGAAAATGGAGGAAAAGTCTGAGGAGTAAAACGAGGTTTTCTACTTACACATTAGCAAAATGCTGGGCTTGAAAACATGGTGAGCATTTTCATAAGGAAAAAGACAGGTTTTCAATGTGTGATGATTCATAAAATGTTTAACAATCTGCCGATTATGCAGCATCTGCAAACAAACAAGGAAATTTTTAGAATAACAATGTTAATATTCTTTGCATGAAAAGATGCATTTCATCGGGTATTTTCAGCAGACACCTGAAGTGGTGATCATTCAACATTTTCCTAGAGCCCTTTAATGACTTGATGTAGAATCTTTTAAATCGTCAGTACATGGAGTAATTAACAATAATTATAGCAATATTAGTGGGTTGTTTCCTTGTTGGACTTGCACTTTTTGAGCAAGAGCGTATCATGTAATTTTAATGCATGCAGTTTAGAAAATAGAGAAAAAGTCTGGAGAGTAAAACGAGGTTTTCTACTTACACATTAGCGAAATGCTGGGCTTGAAAACATGGTGAGCATTTTCATACGGAAAAAGACAGGTTTTCAATGTGTGATGATTCATAAAATGATTAACAATCTGCCGATTATGCAGCATCTGCGAACAAACAAGGAAATTTTTAGAATAACAATTTTAATATTCTTTGCATGAAAAGATGCATTTCATCGGGTATTTTCAGCAGACACCTGAAGTGGTGATCATTCAACATTTTCCTAGAGTCCTTTAATGACTTGATGAAGAATCTTTTAAATTGTCAGTACATGGAGTAATTAACAATAATTATAGCAATATTAGTGGGTTGTTTCCTTGTTGGACTTGCACTTTTTGAGCAGGAGCGCATCATGTAATTTTGATTCTTGCAGTTTAGAAAATGGAGGAAAAGTCTGAGGAGTAAAACGAGGTTTTCTACTTACACATTAGCAAAATGCTGGGCTTGAAAACATGGTGAGGGATCGGAGTGGAAAAACAGCATTTTCTCGCACTAAAACTGAGAACTTAGAGCACAAGAATCGAACACATTTTAACGGTGAACGCGCACTAATAACACTAAAGATATGACGTTCAAGATAAGAGCTAAGAATCCGCATCAATGACATTTCTCCGTTGCAATTCTCTCTAAAGGATCACAAAAAAACCTTTACGACTCCGTACTACAGGACCCCGTTTATTACGAATCTGAGAATAAATCCGAGCTGAATTATGTACGATATAGTGCTCTGTAACGCGCTCGACATTCTAATAGAATATTTTAAACCTAAAATGTTACTATAATAGAAAAAAACTTTCAAAAAATCGAGGAAATTCAACCGACGACGCTTACCCGAAACTGAAAGGCCGATGTTTTTGACTAACTCGTCCTAACCTCCAATATTTTTCCTCATCGCTGGATGGTGGTGAGTGAACAGATTGGCCCAGATATTCCGGACCACATTTCACCAAAAACTGCTGTTTGTCAAACCGCCGTCAACACCTACCAAGCGGCGAGTAGGCGTTCGGCCATGCTCGGCAATCTTCGTAGCCAATCAGGTTGCCGCTCGCCGCCCGTAATCTCGAAGAAGGTTCGGCTCCTACACCACCCTACACTTTTCGAATTTTGGATTTTGGCATTCGGCCTGATTCTCTTTTCCTCTTTTCCGTAATTAATAACAATAAAAAATTCATTTAATCATTACCTAGCGGCACCTTGTCCAATTTGTGCCGAGCGCCTCTACAACTTTGCAAATTTGGACGTTACCTTTCGAACATTTCATCCCTTCCCTTTGAAATTACTTTGAATAAGTACACTTCACATATCACACGGGACTTTTATCTGCATATTTACTTGGCTTTATTCGCAAAGGATCTTTTAAGAAGTAAATTATTTTGATAACTTATTGGGGATGGTCAAGTCACCAATTAGAGCCCGTCATTCCATGCCATTATTATTACAGGACTAGGTTTCTTACCTATAATTTGATGGGCACCGTGAGAATAATAGATAACCGTATTTGATCCGTGCCTTAAAAACTGAACTGCTGGTGGCAGAACCATCTTGGTGATGTTCATTAGAAATTTTAGACTTTATTCTATTTTTTCAGCAGATGAACCTTACATGGTAACTTGTAAAGTTTTGCCTCATTTTCCTTGAGTTCTACTTAACTTAGTTTGATGCCAAAAAACAAGAAAATTCATGGAGAAACGTGCCTTAGAGGTGATAGTTCCCCCTCATACTTACTATCAGAGTTCCAACGGAAAAAATCTTGTTGTCATAGGTAAATACGGTTTCCATTGCTTCTTCAGTTGTTAATAGACAACTATGTGGGTTCGCTGAAGAATTTGGTGACTGCTAGGATTGTTAATTAGTATCTCCGAAGCCTGGTTGTTATAGCTAAACTTAAAGCATTGGCTTCAACGCATCGCAAAACCAGAACCTTGGAAAGACCAGTGAACATCCATGAGAAAGTGAGTGAGGAGCAAGGTACCTAGCATTGTACATCCGTCTGGTTTTCACAACTACCGTTCCTAGGGATTTAGGATTCAGATTCGCACATCAACCAGTAAGCTTTCCTCCCAATCATCTTGATATAGAGGCAGCTATGCAAGGCGCAGCCAGGTAGTCCAATGCTCAAGCCACTTAATCAACACAAATATTATCCTAACTTACAACAAAATGACTTGTTTCTTCTCTAACAATGGAACCGGAAAATGTTACTTTGAATGCGCGAGAAACTTCTTTGGTCGAGATGAAGAAACGTAAATGAAGAAATGAGTCCGGAACATCTCGACCAGGTACAGGCCGCTGTGTTTGCATTAGGAGTCTGGAGTATCTCGCCGCAATTTCACTTGAAATCACCATGAACAGATCAACGGGGTAACTGATATTTGATTTTACGAAAGGGATAAATGTTAGACGCGGACGAAAGTTCTTTTGTCGAGGTGAAGAAACGCTAACGCTGAGAAATTGAGTCTGGAACATCTCCTAGAGGAAGTCCGCTCTGGGACTCTGGGTACGCTTTGTTTATGTCCGGACTATGTCGCCGTTCGTTTGTTTACATTAGGAGCGAGTTTGACACCGATGACAGACTTTGGTTTTTGATGAAAATTTGGTCTGGAATATCTGGGCCAAACGCAAAAACCGATGGTGGTCACCCATAGAGAAAAAAAAGGAGGTGTTTGCATCTTGAGGATTTGTACCCACCTACGTCATCAATGTAAACAAGACGCTCGTTGAGGGTTATGTTGACGCTGTATTAACGGACCATAGTGTCCGATTTTTTTACTTAAATCAACTCTTTGTATCATTTCAAGCACTTTTTATAGAATGACTTTTTCCCTTAAATTACACCATTTCCAAGAAAATCGACAGGATAAAAACGTCGCTGTACCCAATGACGTCATCAAAGCTATAGATACTCTATGAAAAATTCCAAGATGCCCGAAATGCAAACACCTCCTTTTTTTTCTCTATGGTGGTCACCTCACTGGGTGATCCGGAAAAATAGTTTTGACACGATCCGCATTCCTCTTCGGTATGGTTTGGCAACACTGTGGCTCATCGATGCCACCGTTGAGTTCAGTTTTGAGAATATATTTTATTTCCGATATATATGTATTTTTTTGAGAATATTTTTTTTTTTTTTTTTTTCGAGAAATTATATATTCTGAGAAAAAATAAATTCTCAAACCAATTATTTAGTCTCAAGGAAAAAAATATATATTCTCAAAAAAATACATATATATCGGGAAAAAAATATATATTCGGAAAAAAAATATATTCTCACAAAAATTAATATATTCGGGAATTTTGGACCTAACGGCCCGCCATAGTCCGTGTCCAAAATTTGCTGGGCCAATGGCGGTCGCCCTATTGTTTCCGACGAACGTAGGTACACGATTCGGACTACAAACGGAACAATACCCGTAAGTTTTTGCGTGAAAATTCTTTCGCGTGCTTCTTACTCTTTGAATACGCAGGTGATAACGAGCCGGGCTCGCATTCAAATTTCGGGTCTGGGCACTTTCTTCCAATTTTTTCCTCACTCGCGTATCAAACTCAAACTTTCCTCAAGAACGGTCAAGTTTCCCGTACGAATTTTTGGCTACTTTTTTTTGTCTCGGTCTCGCAATTCACACCTAATGAGACGAATTAGGAAGTATCTATTTTTTATCGCCAACCGTACCTGCTTCATCCCTTTGTTTTTTTCACGAGACAATAGCCTTCATCGCAATGCAATATTCGCCAATCCTCAATGAATACTTTTTCCTCACAAAAATAACAAAGCATCTTCCATTCCTCTATCAAAATTCAGAGCTAAGCTCAATACATCGACGAAAGTTCGATGTCACTTTTATACGGCTGGGTATAAAAAGCTCGTCTACTTGAACATCGTCACAGTTGCAGTTTTCTGCTACACTAGTACTTACTTCTCTGGTCAACTTTCCTAATTTGAAATTTTCAAATACAGTCGAACCTCGATAACTCGAACCTCGATAACTCGAAAACCTCAATAACTCGAAGAAAATGTCCGTTCCCTTCCGCAGAAGGCCAAAATCCTCGATAACTCGAAAAATTTGTTCCGTTAACTCGAAGACATTTGAGGCTCATTTGTACCTCAGTAACTCGAAGGAATCGGCGGTTTAACTCTATAACTCGAAGGCAACTACCATGTGTCAAATATGTACCTCAGTAACTCGAAGGAATTGGAGAAAAACCTCTATAACTCGAAGGATGCTTCGGCCCAGATAATCTCAAGGCGGCCGCAGGCAATCAGCGGTGGCAGGTTAATCAGTTTATCATCAGTTAATGTTGTGACGCGTTAAAAAAAAATGCGCAAGTGTTCCGCGTTGAGAGTCGCCCAAAAAGTGAGCATATTGGAGGCGGTGAAAAACAGAGGTGCGAAGACAAAGGAACAAATTGCAAAAGAGTTCGGTATCCCACCCAGCACCCTCTCAACGATATTAAAAAACGAGGATGTTTTTTCTGCTTTGGTAACACTTGAAAATGAGGTAGATAGACACCGTTTGCAACACTTGCAGCAGAGCAGAATAACTCAGTTTTTTAAAATTTAATTCTTGATCTTTGTGTACATATTTTTTCCAATAATAAACCATTGCCCTACCCCAATCGGACGTGAGGTTAAATATTAGTTCCTATTTTCATTCCCCAATATTCCCTTATTATGATAACGTAAAACAAATAACGGTTTTTTTTTTTCTAAATTGACCTAGCACCAACCTCGAACCTCCAACCTCGATAACTCGAATTTTTCATCTCCAAACCTCGTTAACTCGAAACCTCGATAATCTCGAAACCTCAATAACTCGAATTTTTCATCGCTTCCCTTCAGCTTCGAGTTATCGAGGTTCGACTGTATGCAGAAAGTGTCCGCAGTTTTGGCTTTTGCCACCATTGTGAGCCCCTGCGTGGCGTCACTCTATGACGGACTAGGGTACACTGGGTACAACAACGTCTACCCTTCCTGCTCATCGCAAAGCTATTCGGTAGGAAGCCCCGGTGTGTATCTTCAGTCTGGAACCAACTTGGTTCCAACCTCCACCTCTTACGGCTGCAATTCTATCAATTCATCCCCTTATGTTTACGGCTCGACTTTGATTCCAACCGTTCCCGCTCAGTGTGGAACATCGATAGTGTCCGGAACCGGCTGCTATTCGACCCCCGTGACGGTCCAAACCGTGCCAACCTACATCACATCCCCCAACTGCGGTTCCTCGACCCCCGTGATTATCCAGACAACTCCCAGTTGCGGCTGTCAGTCATCTCCAGTTACTGTCCAACCCGGAGTTGGAACATATATCACATCCCCTAACTGTGGCTGCTCTTCGACCCCTGTCGTTATCCAGACAACTTCCAATTGCGGCTATTCTTCTTGTTCTTCTCCAGTGACTGTACAACCCTATGTCACAACTACCAACTGTGGCTCCTCCTGCAATAGTTGTAATTGTAATGGTTACCAGGGTTGCTCCTCGAATTACAACGGCGGCTGTAGTTGTGGCTCAGGTTGTTATAACAGTCCTTGCTCAACGTCAGATTCGTGTGGCTCATACCAAACCTATTGCTGAGATAGGTTTCAGATTGCTGGAAAGTTAGTAAAGTACTTTTATGTACTTTTGTCGTCCAGTATTTCCAAAATAATTTTTATTGTCACGTTCTACATGCCTGAGAGGCTGAAATATGAAAAATAAATTGTCTTGTAGTATCTTTGAATATGCGTGTTTTTCTCTTCCGTACCAGCACATGTATCTTCGTATCAGTGCATAAAAGAACATACATGAACTAAGTGCACAGTTGGTTCCCTCTGATTTTTTTCCTATTGATGAAATCGATTCAAAAGAAAGAACTAATTGCGTATTGTAATGCTCATAAAGTTCGTCCAAGCAACCAGCAAGCCTATACTCCTTATTTGCCAAAAAAAAGCTTGGTTCTTACCCGATCATTTCGATCCATATTGTGAGCAAGAGCAGCTAATCTTGGGACGCGAAATCTTAAAGAAATCTGAAAATTGCTCTTAAATCACCGAAATCCTTCCGTCAAAGGGCAGACGTCTCATGCATAGGAGGAATCGCTTCCCTCGTGCTCTTTCTTAATAGCACCCCTGATCATGGGTTATAATCAAATAACTATATTCATTCTTTCTCGTCCGTATTTTAAAGACCCCGCATGACTATCTTCCCTTAGTAGTATGTAAGCTACTTCCAGGAGTCAACTCTCAGAGACTCGCCAGCAATGATGACTGATGACTGAAGAGTCGAGCAATTGGTTTCGAAATCCTAATTTCATTTTCAAAAACTCGCCTAGCAACATGCTCAGCCCGACATTCATAATAAGTCATTGTCAGGCGAATTTTATCTGTTTTTTTTTTTCCCTTCAACAAACGAACCTGTTGCAAACTTAAGCTACAGCAAAAAGAAGAGTTATTGCTTACAGGAAAAGGCTCAAAAATCACGATGAGCGCACTGAGAAAGTCTAAAGTTCCATCCTTACTTCTCAATCTGCGTAAGAAAAATGCGTTTTCTTAAGCGTCTTGCTTCAAAAACGATACCATGCACAGGTGAAAATTTCGTAAGAGGAGTCGTTTCATCGAACCCTTGCGCACTAGCATGCTATGCAATGTTCAACATGGCCGACGCCTACCTGCCGGTCATATGCGACGAGACGGGATTTTGCCGTGTTTATATTTACATTTTCCTTGCATCGCGTCGATAAGACCATGATGCTTCAAGTCACGATTTGAGCGAGAAAGCGTTAGCCATGTAGAATATTGTTTAGCATCCTATGTACACGGGTTGGATGGAATGACTGCTCTTATACGAAATGTTCACCTGTGGCGAAGTATCGTTTTTGAAGCGAGAAGCTGAAAAAAAACCGCATATTTTTTACGCAGATTGTGAAGTTAGGAGTGTATTTCAGACTTTCCCGATACGCTCATCATGATTTTTGAGCCGTCTACTATAAAGAACAACTTCTCTTTTTGCGCCAGCTGAAGTTTGCAAGAAGCTCGTTGCTCACGAATCATCATGGCCCCCTGAATATTGCCTCTTCCTATTAAATGAACCATAGTTGCGGCGGTCACAGAACCGTAGATTGATGCTTGATTCTTGTTAATCAACTAAAAATAATAAGATGTGTCCAAGCAGCAACTGTTTACGTTCAATGTTAACAGAGATATCGCCCCTCTAAAAGACGGGTTTTTAACTTTATCCACCGCGGTAGTGACACCCTTGGTTTCTTCCATCTTCCTTTCATCAGTCGGTGTGCCGTATATTGGCTCTGGTAACTCAACGTAAAACTCAAATGAGAGCAAGGTAGAAGAAACCAACTCAACTTTTCGGTCATCAGTCACCATTGCTGGCTGTTCGCGAAGAGTTGACCTCCGAAAGCATCTTACATACTACATTGCCTTGATAAGGAAAAACGCCGTATAAAACTTCTGGGGTTGCCGATTCCTTTGGTAAATCACGAATTTCTGGAAAAATTTGTCAGTATTTTTTCTTCAATTTTTCGGATAATTTTGCTCGCAATTTCACCTAAAGTTCTCGAGAATTTCATGGAAAAATATTCTCAGCTTTCCTCAAAACTGAACATTTTATCGGAGGAAATTTGGCAACTTTCGAATGTTCATACGGCGTTCTTCCTTAGCACGGCAGCAGGACTGGATTAAGGGGGTGGCCACATGGGCCGCGGCCCATGGCAGCAAATTTAGGGGGCGGCAAATGTAATTTTTTCAAATGTAGGCATCAAGAAAAAAATCTGATTCAGAAAAAAAATCACAAATGAGGAAAGGCGAAAAAAATCTCTCATATCCTGAGAGTTAAAGTATAGTAATTTCTAATTTGTTCGTCTTTCGGTGATACAAGAGACAGCGCCTTTCATTAGTCTAAGAGATACCAAACACGCAATTTGTCCTGGAGCGGCACGGAGCAGAGAGTAATGATGGCGAGAACTTGAGATGGAAAGGAGCAGCCCTATCGTCGCATCGGTCAGCATGAAACACATATGCATTAGCGCCTACGAGACTCCATGAATACTTCACGCATTGCGTCAAACGTATTGCGGTCAGCAGCGGTTGGCGTGAAACTCATAGTGCCTACAAGACTGCATGAATACTTCACGCATTGCGTTAAAAATAGTGCGGTCACTTGGTCAGCAGCGGTCAGCGTGAATTGCATAGCGCCTACAAGACTGTAGGGATACTTCACGCATTGTGCCAAACACAGTGCGGTTGGCGCGGCGGCGGAAATTGAGATCATTGGACCACACTCATGTTTATTCTTATTCATAATTTTTTCGTTCTTCTCTTATAAATGAAAGGCATCACCCACACAGAGATTGGTCTACGGAACTTAATTTTCGAGCAAAGTTCCGTGAACTTTTGCTAGTGTTGACGGGGCTTTCACAAAAAATGTGCCAAACGCGAGTAAATGCGTTCTATGTACCCCTCCTCCTCCGGCACGTTCACCTGATGGTTTCTATGGATGTTTCAAAACGAATGAGATGGGGCGGCAAAATACAGGCGACCCATTAGCGGCAAGAAGGTAAATCCGGCCCTGCACGGCAGTATAGGGAAAATAGTCTTGCGGGGTCTCTAAACGACGGATGAAAAAGAATGAATATAGTTATTAGATTATCCCCATTATCAGGGGTGCTATTAAGAAGGAGCATGAGGGAAGCGATTCCTCCTATGCATGAGACGTCTGCCCTTTGACGGAAGGATTCTGGTAATTTAAGAACAATTTTCAGATTTCTTTAAGATTTCGCGTCCCAAGATTAGCCGCTCTTGCTCACAATATGGATCGCAATGATCGGGTAAGAACCAAGTTTTTTGACAAATAAGGGGTAGGCTTACCGGTTGCTTGGACGAACTTTATGAGCATTACAATACGCAATTAGTTCTTTCTTTTGAATCGATTTCATGAATAGGAAAAAAATCAGAGGGAACCAACTGTGCACTTAGTTCATGTATGTTCTTTTAGGCACTGATACGAAGATACATGTGCTGGTACGGAAGAGAAAAACACGCATATTCAAAGATACTACAAGACAATTTATTTTTCATATTTCAGCCTCTCAGGCATGTAGAACGTGACAATAAAAATTATTTTGGAAATACTGGACGACAAAAGTACATAAAAGTACTTTACTAACTTTCCAGCAATCTGAAACCTCTCAGCAATAGGTTTGGTATGAGCTACACGAATCTGATGTTGAGCAAGGACTGTTATAACAACCTGAGCCACAACTACAGCCGCCGTTGTAATTCGAGGAGCAACCCTGGTAACCATTGCAATTACAACTATTGCAGGTGGAACCACAGTTGGTAGTTGTGACATAGGGTTGTACAGTCACTGGAGAAGAACAAGAAGAAAAGCCGCAATTGGAAGTTGTCTGGATAACGACAGGGGTCGAAGAGCAGCCACAGTTAGGGGATGTGATATAAGTTCCAACTCCGGGTTGGACAGTGACTGGAGATGACTGACAGCCGCAACTGGGAGTTGTCTGGATAATCACGGGGGTCGAGGAACCGCAGTTGGGGGATGTGATGTAGGTTGGCACGGTTTGGACCGTCACGGGGGTTGAATAGCAGCCGGTTCCGGACACTACCGATGTTCCACACTGAGTGGGAACGGTTGGAATCAAAGTCGAGCCGTAAACATAAGGGGATGAATTGATAGAATTGCAGCCGTAAGAGGTGGAGGCTGGAACCAAGTTGGTTCCAGACTGAAGATACACACCGGGGCTTCCTACCGAATAGCTTTGCGATGAGCAGGAAGGGTAGACGTTGTTGTACCCTCCTAGTCCGTCATAGAGTGACGCCATGCAGGGGCTCACAATGGTGGCAAAAGCCAAAACTGCGCACACTTTCTGCATATTTGAAAATTTCAAATTAGGAAAGTTGACCAGAGGAGTAAGTTCTAATGTAGCAGAAAACTGCAACTGTGACGATGTTCAAGTTGACGAGTTTTTTTATACCCAGCCGAATAAAAGTGACATCAAACTTTCGTCGATGTATTGAGCTTATTGTTAGCTCTGAATATAGATAGAGAAGTTGGAGATGCTTTTGTTACTTTTGTGAGGAAAAAGTAATCACTGAGCATTGGCAGAATTTTCGTTGCTATGAAGGCTATTGTCTCGTGAAAAAATACAAAGGGATGAAGCAGGCACGGTTGGCGATAAAAAATAGATACTTCCTAATCCGTCTCATTATAGGTGTGAATTGCGAGACCGAGACAAAAACGTAGCCAAAAATTCGTACGGGAAAATTGACCGTTCTTGAGGAAAGTTTGAGTTTGATACGCGAGTGAGGAAAAAACTGAAAGAAAGTGCCTAGACCCACACGGAGAAGAATCTATGGCTCCATAAACCAATGAGTGGTCCATATGGTACACCACTAATAGTCGTGAACTTATAATGATTCTCGATCTGTGAACCGTACTAAGGTATATTGCACCATACTGAGGTGTATCGTACCATCACTAAGGTGTATATGCTATTATCATATGCTACCTTTACTACTACTAGTGGTGTTCCATATGAACCATTAATTCGTTTATAAGCCAATGTTTTTTGTTCAGTGCAGTTTGGACAAATGTTAGTATTTTTAGCTAATCTACAAGAATCAAGCAACGAAACACGATTCTATGACCAACGCAACTGACCCATCGCTTAGATTATTATTGCTAAGTCTTTAAAATGGACCAAGTTTAACAGAAAGGAACCAAGCCACATCAGCTATTTCCAAATTTAACTTATTTAACATTTTTTTACGAGAGAACGTTTGTGCGAATTCCTTTGAAATTTTTAAGGAATTTGCTTCAAACTATGGAAAATTTTAACTGCAATTTGCACGAAAATCCGCAGAACCGTATAACTTAACCATTTAATTAAATTCGGCCAATTAAATTTGGCAATAGCTGATGCGGCTTGGTTCCTTTCTGTTAAACGCGGTCCAAATATACTGTCCCCGGTGCAGTCTCAGTGCAAGGTCTCGGTGGATTTAAACAAAACTTTCTCGACAACTCAGAAGCGCAGGTGGCCGTCTGGCTTGGCGAGACGCGACAGTGACTGATTTTGTCCTTGGGCAAGGACGCGGGACAGTGGACCGTGGGCGGCGAACGGAATGTAGGTTAAAACGGTGACTTATGACATACTGACCGTAACGCGTCTTGCAGCTCCGCCGAAAGAGCAAGGTCAGTCCGGTCCTCCAGGGGTTTTCGATCCCAGTATTTTTCCGTGCTCAAGAAAAAAACGCAGCTTTGTTTATGAAGTTGCACCGTGAAGGGAAATATCGAGAAAACATGGACCTATTCGCCTCTCTTTTCGAAGAGAGCCTTGCATGGATGTGACGTTTGATCTGCATTCGCTAAGTATAGCTTATGGAAGGAAGCATAGGGAGAAAAAACGAAAGGCATACTGTTTACCAGGGTTGCCACAGTCAAGGAACACCGGGAAATGTCCGAGAATTTTAAAAGGGCAGGGAAAACCTGGAAATGTCAGGGATAAATCGTCAAGTCACCTTAATTTGCTTTCTTGGGTGGGTTTGACGTTTGACACAACACATTTTCCCGGAAAACCATCTCTAACTATGTATTTTTAACAATCCAACATTTGTTCAATTGTCAGGAAATTTCACCAAAATGTGTCAGGGAAATCAGGGCATTTTATTTTCTAGATTTGGTGGCAACCCTGGTTTGCGGCTCCAGTAGCGACACGTGAATAATCGCCTTTCGAAATTTCCGCATTTGAAGCTATATGGGAAAAGATCGATTATTTTATTGCAAACACCCGCCACTGCGAGTCATGGTTGAACATCAGCCATGTAGGTAACTCAACAGTAGAATCCTGCAGTTCCGGAAGTAAAAGCTTCCACTATGGCCTAGATACTAGTGGAGGGTTTCTTGTCTCTGGTCTCGCTCTAAAAGCCCAGAAATTTATTTTTGACGTGGGCTCGATCTCTGGGAAAGGAGCAATGGACCATCACTTTTTTAGGAGTTGAGTGTTGCTCAGCAGTCAGATGTACCCAAAGGTGCAAAATTTCATAGAACTTTTTAAACAGAAGTTACAAGGTGACATTTCATGAAATTTTCTCTGTGAAGTGTTTCATGTAAAATTTTGTGAAATTCGCGCAGCAAAATGAAATTTAATTTCGTTTCTGGGTACACCCATAGTTACAATTTTCTCGTAGGGTACTTGGGTGGAAGGGATAACCGGGATCTTCCACACTATGGCCATGGAAAAAGTCATGCTGGCCTCCATATAATTACAATATGAATCACCTGGGTGCTGTGGACTATCGGAGTTCTTTTTTTTCGACCCACGGATCGAACAATGCGGGTCGTGTTTCGGAATGATTAGTCCCGAAGCGCCGGTTTGAATAATTACTCTTGTTTACTTATTTCTCACAAGTTTCTGTCGACCATACTCACAAGCTCTTGAATTGGAACACATTTCTTTTTGCCTGCCCCTCAACGCCGAGGAACAATGTAATTGCGTCGAACACGAACTTGTCAGTGTATTTATTTCGGAATATCTTGGTTGACCCAACCGAGATGGAGATGTTGCATGTGTGAGGAATTTGCGATTTGACTGTTGATTCTTACGTAAAAGTTCGCGAGAAACACGATGGTGCTACTGTTTTTTTCTGAAATCAACTCCCAAGCTCAAAAAAAGCTCTCAAGTTGAAGCCAAAATTGAGGGGATATCCCTTCCTACCCTGAGAGTCCACGTCTACATCAAGACAAACTCTCCATGCAAAGGGAGCAAATACATTAGCAGGGTTGCAGTGTTTTCAGTTTTGGAGTCCCCAAATCTAAAGTGGCAGCCCTGTCAATTTGTATTTGCTCCCTATCTTTGCATGGAGAGTTTGTCTTGATGTAGAGGTGGACTCTCAGGATAGCGTGGGATATCCCCTCCATTGTAGCCTCAACTTGAGAGCTTTTTTTGAGCTTGGGAGTTGATTTCAGAGAAAACCAGTGGCACCATCGTGTTCCTCGCGAACTTTTACATTAGAATCAAAAGTCAAATCGCAAATTCCTCACACATACAACATCTCTCCATTGCGTCGAACATGAACTTATCAGTGTATTTATTTCGGAATATCTTGGTTGACCCAACCGAAATTCCGGTTATGTCAACATAAAAATTTGACAGAGCCAGACTCCTCGAACGGACATCCTTTCTTCATATTTGCTCGACAGAGTTTGATGCCCCCTAGAATTTTTTTAAGACAAGACAATTGAATTTTCTCGCACGTGCACCTGCTATCTTCCTAAACTTTTTCCTCTTTTTCCCGAATCACATTGAAGAACTTAAGATGTGCCCGTATGAAGAATAAAAACTCACGTGCTTGTGGCAATCCAGGTGGCTTCAAAGTGTCAATAGTTTCGATTTGAAGTGTACTTGATATCATAGGTTTATTTTATTTTCTCGCTCTTCAACTTATCAATAACTTGTTCGAACTACCTACGTATAAGTGATTTTTTTTCAAAGCAATTTTCTCACGGCGTTGATTATCGTTTCCACTTAATTTTTTTTCTGCTATAATTTCACACGACCAACATTTCATCATTTCTCGCTTCCTTGTCCTGAAGTATGCCGCAGACGAGACGAGGCCAATCAACCCTCAGTCTTTTTCAAAAAGAATGAGAGTTCTAAGTATTTTTAAAGTGTGCGAAAATCATTCGTCCGAAAATAGTGAAAAAAAAAGAAAATAGAAGACTAATTATTATAATCACCTTTAATGGTAGATTAAAATTTGTTTCGAACCTCCTCTATCCGTCTAGAAATAGTTTCCCTATTTCAGATTTATAAAATAGTTTTTGTTTTTCACCACAGATTCCTTTTACGTCAAACCAGACGATCTTACGTCATGGAGGTGTAAGTCGATGAATAACTGATGGATAAATGCAGCTAGGCTAAGTTATCGCCTTCTCTTGAGCGGAAAAAGCATTAAATATGGAGAGACGTTCTATCGAACGCCGGAACCTTGAAATTTTTATCGAGTAAATATTATAGATAGAAAATAACGAGTAGGGCCCATAGCGTTGCCGATTTGAATGAATACCTATTATTTCCCAGGTATTTTACTACGCTGTGAACGGAGTCAATGGCATATTACAATCTTTAATCCCCGAGATGGGGGGGAGGGGGGATTATATTTGTATCAATTGACGTCAGTAATGGTCAGTTGCCCATATTACAAAGTCATATTTTAACAGTCGACTCATGTATGTATATGTAAGGAAAAAACGAAAGCAACGCACTGTTGTACCTTAGGAGAATTTTGCCTTGTCTAAGGCACTTACCAGAATATAATGCACATTTACGTCCTCCATTGATACACATACATGTAATTTCTCGTAACTTACTCCTTAGGTTATTCGAGAGTTTCCGCGGGAAGCCCACAGTCTGATTTTTTGACCCAGCTCGACGAAGCATGCTCCACTGAAATTTTGTCCTGTGAACCAAGTCAGTCACATATTATGCACTTGCAAAACCAGGTATTTTTCTCCGGGCACAAATAGAGTACCTGTATAGCGAGAGTATAGACAGATGTGAAACTCCGAAAATCCATCAGGCCTTCACCGATGCCTCCGCGAATAAAGTTAGGGTCCAGGAATGCAGCCAACCTATGAATTTCAATTATCCAGAGCGATTTACTAATACAATTGTTACGAACCATCGTTTATAAAGCACGTATTTGACTTAGTTTTTGCATAAATTACTCATTTTTGCAGAAGAACGCTCATTTATATACATTCTCAGCCATCTTGGTTAGAATTGGAATCCGCAGACTGGCAGTGAAATTTTGTGCGTAAGAAGTTGGTTAGAAGGGTGACTGCACTTTTGGGCCCTAAGTCCTCCATGAAGCGATCTGTCCATACTCTCGGTATATAGGTACTCTAGGCACAAATAGGCACCTCATCAAGGTTCAGTTTTGGGAATCACCAATAGAGCTCGGGAGGAGGAGGGGGGGGGGGGTCTTCCAATTCCAAGGGAAGTCTGGAAAACCTTTGAAAATTCACATGCCTTATGAGTGATTCTGATCATTTCTCACCTAAAACTGTATTAAAATAAAATGCCACAAACGGCCGAGATAATATATGGTTATTTTGTGTAATTAATCGCATCTTCAGAAGGGGCCAAGTAGAATTTAACAGTAGGTTTTGGGGGATCCAGAATGCCACCCTCCCCTCCGATCCCTCTGGTTCTCCCTAAGTTTCGCCCACGATAGTAATTGAATCGGGACTCGCGAAAACCGCTAATGTCCATTTCTCCAGTCTTAAGTTTTTTTGAGTTCATACTACTCTTCGGAGGTGGTTGCAACCACGAAAGTGACGTTAAAACTTGTCCTCGGGTTTCCTTAATTCCAAAACTTTCACGGTTGTATCAACTCTTTGAGAGTGTTATGATCTCGAAAAAACTCAAGACTGGAAAAATGGGCATTAGCGGTTTTCGCATCTCCCGATTCAATGTAAGATGCTCCTATCCGCGAGTGGGACTTCATCACTGAAAAAAAAATTCTCGGCGTTTTTACCAAGGTCCGTTGGTACCTTTACCATCTCACTTTCTTTTACCAATTATTGGTAATTTTACCAAGACAGAATGGTAAGCTTACCTAAAAACCGGTATTTTTACTGTTTGTTTCAGGTAAGAATACCACTGTTATTGGTAATCAATTCCCGGTAACTTTGCCATTTTATCTCGGTAATTCTACCACAGTCGATGAAAAGTATTGGCGTTTTTACCAAGGTCCAGTAAAATTACCGAGAAAGTTCAATAATTTTACCGAGAAATTACCAATTCCATGAATGGTAATTTTATCAAGAAATAACTGGGATCAAATAGAACCCTGAATTCTATTGGTAATTTTACTCTTCACGGAGAAAAAAACTTCGGGTCCCACGCACGAAGATTTTTTTTTCCGTGTTTTCTTAGTAAATACACCGAGATTTTTTTTTTCAGTGCAATAGCGCGATCCGAGCTGAACTGACATCCATGGCAGGGTCGCGCGTGCCTTCAGGCCATCGGAATTTATAGTTTTAAGAACGCGCTCGCGTTGACTATACATTGTAGCGTGACATTGCAGACGGAGGAAAGTGCTTTGAGAATGATCAAAAATACGCCAACCAGTTGAATTATCCTTCAGCTGCATGCAGGGAATAGTATTTCAGAGTAGTCCGCTTGTTCTGCCTCATTCACGCTCGAAAAATGACCGTGACTCCTCTCAGGAGAATGCACTAATAGCCGCTCAATAATTGATAAGCTGGCGTGGGCAGACTCACGCTATTTCACCGTCGGGCGGCTTGTTAGGTTGAAAAAACTTCCTCGAATTTCATGAGGATTGAGGAAAACACCGGGGGAAAAAACACATTGGATCTGGAATCTAGACTCTTGAAAACATTGACAAGAAAAAGGACTCTTGATTCGATCAGATTTTTGCTTTGATCGAAAGGAAATCCGCTCAAATTAAGAGGTTTGGTTCTTGATTCAAGCAAAAATTCGATTGAATCAAGAGTAGTTTTTCTTGTCGATGTTTTTAAGAGTCTGGACTCTAGATCCAATGTGTTTTTTTTCCAGTGAATTATTGTGCCTAGGACCTGGAAATTCGGACATTGGCGAATCCAGCAAACGGGCAACATTGTTTTTCTCAATTTAAACCTATGAAAATGTATCGATTTCCGGAGGGGCCAGGTGCTCCGACAAGAATCGAGTATTTGAAATAGGTTTAAATAGTGGAAATCAGGTGTTGCCAAATTGCTGGATCCGCCTCTGAACCCGGAAAATTCCGAAATAATATCAGGTACCCAAAAATATTCTGGAAAGTTGATAATCTGCCTTAAATATCTGGACACCCCCCCCCCGCCCCAAAATACCAATTTGCTCATAAGTTAAGCAATTTTTCTTAACTCAGCGCTAAGAATGGCCCTAAATATTAAAACAAATCAGTGAGTTTGCTCTGTACTCCGATGTAAATAATACAAAGAATCCAGGAGACCGAGAGAGGAAACCTTAAAGTTTTTTCAGGGAGTTACCTCCAAGAAGTAGGGAAATATCAGGGTCAAGGCACTGTTAGAATTCTAGACACCGAGAGGAATTTCAAAATGGCCAAAATGCATCAATCTAAATTTGTTTCCTCGTAGACGATAGCTCAAGTTCTTTACTTTTCTCTATCGAATTCGTTATCTACTTTGTTTAGTCCTTTCCTGTAGCGTATAGTCTCTTCGAGCACATATCAGGCCGAATTGAGTACACTTGAGCCGCAGTCCACTTCAATTTTCACCTAAAGCACTAAAAATAGTAACCGACTACAATCAAGTATTTTAATGTGAGGAAAACACAGTTCTTTGTCAGTAGCGCTTTTGTTGAGAAACATATTTTCCTGCTTCAATCTGTGCGTTAAATGCTACACAGCAACCGAAATTCAACGGTATGCCTCACGAATTTCATATTGAGGGTCGAATCTTTTGAATCATGAAAAGTGACGGAAAAGAACCTCGAAAATTTAACAGAAAGCCTCGGCTCTATTTTTCGTATGCCTCTTAACGTGGTACGCCCACTCTATAACTGATATAAGTTGAAATTAATTAAATTAATGTCTCTTGGATTTATCTTCGTCTCTTATAATTGCACTCCATATCGGAATGTCCCTCATATAATACGTGTATTAGTCAGTTTTTATTGTTGTAGTTCAAACTCTGCATCATAAAAAATTCGAAATTCAACTCTTCCAGACCAAAAATATTTCAGTGAACTTTGGAAACAAACGATAAGAATTATAACAAATTCCGACAGTTCGTTCAAAAATAATTGAGAGCAAACTTTTTCTCGTTGCTTTAAACACTAATCCTAACTTATCAACCAGGTGAAAAATTTAGATTGAGAACTCTACTAGTTTTTATGTTCCGAATTCAATCAATTAAACACCGATTTTATTGTGAAGTACGGCCAACAGCTTTTCTTATCAAACATTGAACCAGGTTGAACGTCCATCAGTGCACAACGAAGGAGAGATAATTTGTTTTATCGGAGCTCTAATTTTTTTAATTGTCTATACTTATCGCCTGTCCAACGCTAATCACTCGCGATATCATTTACTTACTTGTCTTCTGATAAATTTCGCACGTTTTGCAACGAATCCTCCTCCAGACATATTTTAGCTTGTTTTTGTTTGAACTGAAAAGTTATGACTCTTAAAGTACAAACCGCTAATTTAAAGGGTTTCTTTGAGTCATACGTCAGGAACAGATATCACATATGCCAAGAGAGGCCTGCAGAAGTGCAGAGTGATCTTTCCTCCCTAATTTTCGAAGTATCTCAAGCACAAATTTCCAAATTTTTCATTCGCCCTCGGGATATCAGATAGATGGCCAAAAATTATTTTCAAAATTTAATGAAATGGCCCATAATTCAAAACGGTCCTCGAGTTTCCTGGGGAACAAAATTTCATCCTTGTTGTTTTTTTTCCGAGCGTTACTCGCGGGCCTGGCATTGTCTACCAGGCTTTAAAAATAAATAGTTTACTCTGTAGCATTTTCCCCCGTCGCATGATATCATCCTGACCACGTATATTAATTTCTAGTTTGAGGTCCACTACCCTCCAATTTGTTGCTTGCACGTGAAGCCATCCACGCAAATGGGGAGTATAGGAAGAGGGTCTAGATAATTGGAGAGGTAAAGAATAGAGATGAAGAACGAGCAAATGTAAACAAAACGAATAAATAATTAAAGATCTTTAAATATAAAAACATCCCAGGCGATGGACGACCTTATTGTCTTCCAAAACGTGCGAATGTCTATTAATAGCACGGAATCGTTACTGAATTTTTCACGACCCTTAACCTAGCTCGACTGACCTATAATCCGCTGGTGTGATGAAGAGATAATATTTTTTAACTCTTTCCGTTGATATATGAAAAAAATTGCACAGCGAAGAATCGATTTCTATTTTTGGACCGTTACTACCCATGGATTTACGAGTAACTAAGACGGAAGAAACCTTAAGTAGCACGCTGTACTTACGGCGAATAACGTTACGCACATCGATTTGCGAAGAACGAAATCTGCGGGAAAGTGGATCAGCAGCTTTAAAATTCGCCCATTCCCAACGAATCTAATAATGTTTCTGAAATAATTATAATTATAAATGGGACTGGAAAGTTCAAAAGGCCTTTATTCTAATTTGCAATACATTTCGACGGACCGATATTGATGGCTGCTCGGGAAAAGCACTTATGTCATTTTGAAAGGTAATCTTTGGCACGAACGAGTGGTCGTTGTAGATATCTTCATAATTACATCGTTCTCAGTGCTGTCATTTTATTTTATCAAAAGATTCCGAAATAATTTTTTCAGGTTTCAACTGATTTGGCCGTGCCATATGAGTTGAAACTGTTTTTGAGTAATAAAACTCAATTTTTTTTTTATTAAAGTCTGAACTCGGTTTTTCTCAAAATCAAGAAAATATTATTTTATTTGCCGTCTATTTGCACCGAAGACTTCAGTTCTAAACGGCAACACTCTAGAAGCAAATTGGTCGTATTTTATTGGAAGGAATTAAGTGCATAAGGTTTGTATGCAGCATAGTCCATTACAGCATAAGTATACGTTTAATTGATTCAATCCCTGCGTCAAAAGTCCAATCGAAATCATATCATCACAAAAACAGATAAAGGTTTTTTTTTACAAGGCATAGAGCCTGTATGTTTAACATCCGACTATCAATCACTAAGCAAATGTATAACAATATCGGGCAATGTACAACTGACCTATTTTCCGTTACGTAGTTCGCTTTGTATCACCGATTGATGCTCATCCGTGCGACCATGACCATTTTCAACCTCGGAATATACCCAACCTCCGAATCATGCAAACGGGATGAGAACAGAATTTAATTTTGGACCTTCTTTTGTAATTCGATTATGAAAAGTTCTGTCTCACGCATACCTGTGTCCCTGTTTGACTGTGTGCTGCAAACTGGCTGTTCAATGGCTAAACTCTGAAATGATGCACCTCATAGCGACGTTTCAAAATTCACACGCATGCCTTTTTTTTAAAAGGGCATAAATAAGCGTATGACTTCAATCTTCTCTGATTTTTCTTTCCTATGGTCTTGTGAAAACTTCAAACCTAATGTTGATTTGTTTTCCCGCCAAAAAATTAACCATGCGCGGAAATATTGAAGTTAATAATTGAATCAGTAAGAACGAAAACGCACAAACTCGAAAAAATTGACATAATCAAGACACACACAAAACTGCTTAGTAGGTGAAGAAGTTAATCTAAGAAAAAGATTTTAGGTGTCGAAAGACAAGTACTTAAGGACACGTTAAAGGCCCGAGTTGGAACAGATGCGTTAACTTCAATGACCTTTATGAAAATTGGCTGTGTTAAATGAAAATTGAGCATTTTCGAGTTTCCGAGTCGGTGTGTTTTCGTTCTCACTGATTCAATTAAGTAAAATACGTGGTCTCGGAGCTCAGAGCCGTATTATAGACGTTCCTTGAACATCCTCTTTCCTCTGGAAGGCGTCGTTTGGTTTATCTTGCAATATTAGGGAGGCGTTTAAAATAGCATCATTAAAAGATAGATTTTTACGAATTTTCTTTAAAGTACAACTGTATAACTCTGGAAATAGATGTTCAAGAGGGACTGCACAGACTTGCCACTACAGTAAATGACAGAAAAGAAAAAAATTGCAAATTTTGAGAAATTTAAGGTGATTCGATGGACGCCATATTTTGTGTCAGAACGACGTGCAATGTATCGCATCGATTGGCTCTACTTTTTCATCTACTAATAATTTTTCTCGAATTTTGAGATCGCAATTCTGTTGTCGGGAGACTAAAGTACTCACTTACCAATTTTTATAAAGAAATTCAACGTAATAAAGGCGTGGTTTTTTTAGAGGAAAAATATCGCATTCGAGTGCAGTTTCGATATCAGTATCGAATGCGATATTTTTCCTCTGAAAAAACCCCGCCTTTATTACGTTGAATTTCTTTGTAAAAATTGGTAAGTGAGTGCTTTAGTCTCCCGACAACAGAATTGCGATCTCAAAATTCGAGAAAAATGACGAGTATCTGAAAAAATGGAACCAGCTGATGCGATATATCGCATGCCGTTCTGACACAAAATATGGCGTCCATCGAATCACCTGTCGGTTCGTGCGTCTCGTGAAACTGTCAATCAGACTTATTTATCTCATGTTTCGTATTTTTTTTGTATAGTGTCAAATTATCGTTACCCCGTGTAAGGATCCATTTCTAAAGTTATTAAAATATATGATTGTACAATACAAAACGATAGTAAAACATACATTTTTATACAGGAGAAAAAAAAAGTTGTCAACTCGTAATAATCTCCACTGGTTGTGAGATATTACACCTTATCGCTCTGATTTTCCTTTACGCATCAAATTTTTGGACTTTTAATACATTTCTACTAAAAAATTCCGATTTTCAATCTTGCGCTTTTTTCATAACGGAGTCAGGTGTCGCGAGAGAATCCTATAGGCAAGCAATAAATACCTGAAATTACTGAAACCTATCATTATTGAACCCGCTCGGATCACATAAGGTTGGATAATCGTACTGAGGAAAACACCGTATAAGTCATCAGGAGTTGCCAAATTTCCCTCGACAAATCACGAATTTTCAGAAATTTTTTTGAATATTTCTCTGTCGATTTTCAGAGGATTTCGTTCGTAATTCGATCTAAAAAATCTGAAAACTTCGAAGAAATAGACTTTTTTTGAAAAACAATTATTCTCTGATGGGAAATTTGGCAATATTCGAATGATCATACGACGTTTTAGCTTAGCACGGCAGTGCATGCAGCACCAACTACTGGTACTGGCAGGGCGTCGATATCAGTGGCGCGGCGTGAATGGTCGATCATCGATATTTCCCCATGCAAAGCTGTGGTAAAGAATCGATTATCAAGGGGTTCGTCGCGAACATCCCGTTCATCGACCCTTTTCCATAGGTTCAAATGGCAGATCAATCGGATTGCATTTTGCAAAAAGGAACCACTAGCATTGCAATGTTGCTAAGATTGTGCAACTTCTTTTGTCTTGGAGGAAAAACCCGATTATCCATTAATAGTTTCTATTTTACTCGCTCAAAACTGTGAATTCAAGACAAAAATTGCCATCTAAATTTCATAGTTTTTCACGATTTCCGCAATTTTATTGCAAAGGATGAAGTTGCACATAATCTTAGCATCATTGCAATGCTGCCGTGCTAAGGAAGAACGCCGTATGAACATTCAAGAGTTGCCAAATTTACTTCGATAAAATGTTTATTTTGAGAAAAGTTATGAATATTTTTCCTTTAAATTTTCAGAATCTTTAGGTGGAATTGTGAACAAAATCATCTGAAAAATTGGGAAGAAAATATTCGTAAGTTTACAAGAAAATTAGCGTTTTATGAAAGGAAATTTGGCAACGCCTGAAGGTTCATACGGCGTTTTTCCTTAGCACGGCAGAATGCTAGTGGTTCCTTTTTGCGAAAGGCAATCCAATCGATGTATCGCGAAGCACGCCATGCCACTGATCAATGCGCCAATTTGTGCACTCTCTTCCGTGAGAATCACTCATTCGCTCATTCCGGCACCGGTAATTACGATAGACAAGTTATCAAAAGTTGGAGGGACTTTTTCCGGTGGGCTCGATCCCGACCGAAGCTGTGTCATAGTTGGGAACTTAACGGCTTCCCCCGTCGAGAGCGGCCTAATGAAGTTTTCAACTCCCAACTTTGAGAGGGGCCTCTTTCAACTTTCACTCTGAGAGAATATCGCATGATAAGCTGTTATTACCGGGAGACAAGGCCGCCAGCGAGTTGCCGATGTGGGGATGACAATGAGTTTCGTCGGAAAGTCGATTTTCGTTTACATTTTTCGGTTTTTCGTTCTTGGCAGAAATGAGGGGGAAAACAAAATAACTGGGTTTCTACAGTCAGTGAAAACCGAAAGAATCGAAAAATATCAGGAAATTTGATATCATTAGGAAAAATCAGGAAAATCGGTCATTGGTCGGGAAATGGAGATGTTGCAAGTGTGAGGGATTTGCGATTTGACCATTGATTTTTATGTAAAAGTTCGCGAGAAACGCAATGGTGCCACTGGTTTTCTCTGAAATCATCTCCCAAGCTCAAAAAAAGCTCTCAAATTGAGGCCAAAATGGAGGGGATATCCCACGCTATCCTGAGAGTCCACCTCTACATCAAGACAAACTCTCCATGCAAAGATAGGGAGCAAATACATTGACAGGGCTGCCACTTTATTTGGGGACTCCAAAACTGAAAACACGGCAACCCTGCTAATGTATTTTCTCCTTATCTTTGCATGGAGAGTTTGTCTTGATGTAGAGGTGGACTCTCAGGGTAGGGTGGGATATCCCCTCCACTTTGGCCTCACTTTGAGAGCTTTTTTTGAGCTTGGGAGATGATTTCAGAGAAAACCAGTGGCACCATCGTGTTTCTTGCGAACCTTTACATAAGAATCAATGGTCAAATCGCAACTCCCTCACATATGCAACATCTCCATTTTGAGTGCGCCAAGCGTTTGTCAACTACATGCAGTTTAGCACATGCCCAATTGAAACATTTGATTCAATTCATCAAAATATGTTGAATTCCACTTTTTTAGTGCAAAAAATCAGGGAATTACATTTAAAATATCACGAAAATATCAGGAAAATCCGAAATTAAATTTTAGTAGACACCCTGGATAAATCAAAATTGTAAAAATGATCGAAAATGCGGCTAGGTAGCTTGTGTCACCGAGCTTTGATCCTGAAAGTCCGAGACATAAAAATCAATAAAATGTTCGATATTTTGGATCGCGTAGTGTTGGAGGCACCACTACACCTCTCTTCATGTTTATTAAAAATCCGTGCCGTCGTTTGGTCTGCAGTCGATCTAGAATCGAATCAATTTTCAGAATAAGGGAGTTACGTGTGTCTATGGTTGGCTGCCACCTTTTTCGTTTGGAGGCTTTCCAGTGTTGTCGAGTTTAGACTTTGTCCGGAGGTGGCTACCGCCACCCATGATGATTTGGAAGTGTAAAATTTTGCAAGAATTTTTTCAGAAGCAATTCCATTGTACGTTACGAAAATGTTAAAGTTTGATATCTGGTGAAGAATGTTTTGTGTAGAATTATCGGATCCTCTTTTGACTTCCGCATTACTAAATTTAATATGCCTCTTGGGAAATACACTAACAAGTCTCTAAATGTAATTATCATTGTAAATCACGACCTGGTCGTTTAATTTAGATGTATAATAAACCGCAACCTCTTCAATAATTAATTAAAACTCTCTTGAATAACTTCAAAGAGCGATGACAACTGACGAATTAGGCACGTTACTAAATCCTACAATTTTGACTCGTGGCAAAGCATGTTTGTGTCCTAACTACCCAGAAAATAATGAAAACTAACTTATGATACCAGGGCCGGATTTACTTACTTGCCGCCCATAGGCTGCCTGTATTTTGCCGCCGTCTTCTCATTCGTTTTGAAACATAAAAAAAAAAAACATCAAGTGAACGTGCCGGAGGGGGAGGGGTGCATAAGACGCGTTTACTCAAGTTGGACACATTTTTTGCGAAAGCCGTGTCAACACTACTATCGAAAGCTCACGGAACTTGGCGCGAAAGTTAAGTTCCGTAAACCGCCGACCGCTGCTGCACGTACTGTGTTTGACGCAATGCTTGAAGTATTCATGCAGTCTTGTAGGCGCTCTACGTTTCACGCCGCCCGTTGCTGACCGCAGCGGCCGCTCTGTCTTTGACGCAATGCGTGAAGTATTCATGCAGTCTTGTAGGCGCTATTGTGTGTTGCATGCCGACCGCCGCGCCGAGGGTTTCTCCTTTTCATCACAAGTTCTCGTAATTATTGCTCTCTGCGCCGCGCCGTTCTAGGTCACATTCCATGTTCGGGTTCTCTCTTAGTCTTAACTCGACTAATTAAAGGTGCTGTCTACTGTATCACAGAAAGACGACAAAATCAGAGATATACTCTCAGGAAATAAGAGATTTTGTCACCATTTCTCGCTTGTAATTTTTTTTCTGAATCCGATTTTTCTTTATAGCTAAATTTAAAAAAATTACAAAATTTGCCGTCATGGGCCACGGCCTATGTGGCCACCCCCTGAATCCGGCCCTGTATGATTCGTCGATACGTATGAAGCCAGAACTAGCTGTGTCAAAATTTTCGACAGTGACACCATCACATTTCTCGCCGATATCATGACTTTTTCTCGCATCCCTCGCGCCCGCTGAACTTGCGTTGCCACAAAACTCCTTCAATTTTTCGTACTGCAATTTTAGGTATGCGTACATTCATTACGTTGCATCATCTTCTCCCGTTCTGTCGCTCGTGATAGTGATGCTGTGTCGAATTTCCGTGGTTTGAATTTAAAGTTTACTTTTAAACTTGGTTTTTTGGTTAGTTGATGTATCAGTAATTTGCGGAAGGAGTGTCACAACTTCGCCTGATTTTTTTCACTCAGGAAAATCCCCAATTACATCACAAAATGCCTTCATTGTCATTGATCTCGTGGCAGAAAACGTCTCTCTTCTCGTTTGTATTTACATATGCGTGTAAATTGAAGCAGTAACCATCGAATATTTCTCTCATGGAATTCCTAAAAATGAATTTCCGTTACACTACACGCTCAGAAAATTTAATCGGTAAAAACAGGGTGTGGGGGTCCTCCGCCGCGCCACACACTAGACCAAGTCAATTGGTGAAGACGGACAAAATTTGACAACTTTGAAAGCTAATATTATCGAAAATATGCAGCAAAAATGTTTAAGAGTGGCTCCATCGGTTTTTTCATTAGATTTCCACTCAGAAACACCCCTTGAAATCGAATATGTAACGAAATAAACATCAAAATGTGAAATTTTAGCCAAAAATTTCATTTCCGACCTCTTTTATTAGCTCGTTTCACTGTGCGCCTTTCAAATACAAGAGATTTGAGTGTACTTTATCTTCCTGTCTTACGTAAAAACTCAGGATGATATCTTTCAAAAGTTCCTCCCACAACCTCTCAAAATATTTGAGAAATTATTATACCAAGAATGTGTTTTACTACCTCGAATAGGTTCAAACAAACATTGAACTTTTTCTCTTTTTATTTTGCAGATTTGTATCAAATCACAATGGCCTACGCTTATTGGAAGTCCGGTAAAATGAACGATGTGGCTGTGTTTGATTTGTTCTTCCGACAAAACCCCTTCCAAGGGGAGTTCACCATTTTCGCCGGCCTCGAGGAATGCTTGCGATTCCTCGAAAATTTCCACTATTCAGACAGCGGTGAGTGCATTTTTTTCTGCTGACCCTCCAGTTTTCTAATTTTTCTTATACAGGGTGATCCAGGGTCAACGGCCAGACTGCAGAAGCGTGTTCTATGCAGAGACAAGAGACCCTCCACTGGCCTCTTGGCGACAGGTGGAAGCTTTTACTTTCGGGGATTCAACAGTTCCTTATGGACAATTATAAGGGAGCAACAGTCATCACCCTAATTTCGGCTGTTGACCTACCTACATGGTCGATGATGAGCTTCGGGTGACGTCATGAGCCAAACAAGTTTCCTAAACTTCGGCCATTTTCGGCTTGTTTGCGAAACGAAACTGCCAACACGTTGTTAAACATCAACCATGTAGGTAAGTCAACAGTAGAATGTTGAAGTTCCGAAAGTAAAAGCTTCCACCATGGCCAAGATACTAGTGGAGGGTCTCTTGTCTTGGTTCTATGGGTCAAAATAAGCCTCGAGTTGGGTTTTTTTTTTCCATAAGTGCCCTCCAGTCGGAGCTATACGGCCTTCCAAAAAAATTCGGAAAGTAGCCTATCGTTTTTCCTGACAACGGTTGTGAACCAAATCTCATGAAAATTTGTACTCATCTGTACTTCTATGCCCTGAATTCGTGAATTATCTAAACAAATTTAAATCTCCATTTGAAGAGGGGGTTTGGGGGTGTTTCGGCTCCCGCATTCCGGCCGTTTAACCGTGGATCACCCTGTATCATTGCTACTTCTTCCGCATTGCACGCTAAGCCAGTTCGAGATTTTCGGGCGATAATCTGACTGACTTTTTGCCGTATGTTTGATTTTGTCTGCTTCCTTGAGAATGTCATTGTTTTAAAATTTGCTGCCATGAGGAAATCCATCAATATTAATTGATATGAGCACAGAATTAGGTGCAACACATCTTCGGTGTATAGTCTCCCGTTTTCTCCTGACTTGTTGTTAGTTTAGTATGTCAAAGCAATAGAATAAAACTTTGCAGCCTCTGGACATGTTTCAAGAAGCAGGGTGTCTAGCAATCTGAAAAATTGTGAATTATCAGGCATTTTTTCCGTCCAAGAAAACCTAAAAATAGTAATGGAATCCGCGAATAAGTTGTCAATCAAAGCACTTTTGAAAAAGAAAAAAAAGAAAAAAAATGAAACCATCAAATTCTCTCTCTTGCTGTCGGAAAACTCGGGAATTTCGCGGAAAACTGAGCTTTCTTTCTGTAGACGTTATCATTTTCTCCAGGAGTAAATTCAATTATTTGGACGTTGAAGCGAGTCCCATTAAAACAAATCGCTTCTAATAAATCAGTGGTAAGAAAACCTTTATTTTCTATGCCAAAAAATCATAGAATTATCAGAGTTTCTTCCTGCCTAGAAATGACCGTCAATCTGGGAATTTCTTACCTCTCGATTCCAAAAATCATGGATATATCATGGAACTTTCTCCTGAAAATTTCTGATAATCACGGAATATTTCGCATTTTGGTCATGAGAACACTAAAATGGTCAGATTTTTTTCATTTTACTTAAAAAAAAAAAAAAAAAGAAGAAGCTAGATATCCTAGGCAGAGGGAACCGGAACCAGGAACCTACGTAGTTGAGCAGTGCGTCTCAAAAGATACAGTATTTTTGGTAAATTTGTTGTTTTTTTCCATAAAAAAATGTTGTTGCGTATTTTTTACACCAGAGGTGCTGTTTGTAAAATGTGTAACCTCCTAAATCTTTCCAGACATCGAATACTTGAAAGCAACGCTTCCGAAGTCCACAGAAGAGGAGTTCTACGTATTTTTGCAGAGTTTGACAACCGAGTCCGTCACTTTGTACGCCATTGAAGAAGGCTCCGTCGTCTTCCCGAGGTAATTTTATTAGCAACAGTTCGTAACATCATACATTTAAGCATTTAAAATCTTTCTATGGCTATTGAATTTGTTCAATCATTTGGGAAATTTTACATACTCCCACCTTCCTTTTAGCTGAAGATAGTCTCCAAAAGAGCTCGAGTATTTATTTATATTCGATCCCCAATATTCTTTAAAGCGAGAATATTTTTGAAAATTCAGGGTGATTGATTAATGACAGTGTTTTTTCTTCTTCCTCTTCTTTTCTTTCTTCTCTTTTCTTTTGTCCTCCTATCTTTTTTTTTTTTTTGGACTTCTATTCAGCGAAGATAGTTTCTAAAAAGTCAGAGTATTTATTTGTATTCGATACGCAGTTTTCTCTAAAATGAGAATATTTCCCAAAAGTCAGGGTTAGAATGATCGACCACTGATGTTCTTTTTTCTTCCTCCTCTTCCTTCCTTTCCTCTTTTTTCTTTCATCTCTTTTCTTCTTTCTCCGTCCTCTTCTCCTTTTTTCGTAAGTCGATGAAATTTTTACTCAAAAAATGTAACTGTTCGCGCCTTTGCGTGTAACTAAGAAGTTTTTAAAAACTCGTATGCAAAGTTTTTTTAGAGCTCTTTTAGCCCCCATAGTTTTGTTACATTATTTTGTCAACTAATTATCTCCGGATATCAGAAGTTCCCAAAACGCGACAAAATCAATTCGTCTGCCTTAATTATGCCCAAAAGGTTGGCACTGTCACGTCAGTGGGATTTGTTAAGTTCTAGACGGACTGAAAAACATCTAAAAATCCTTGACGCGGCGGAAAATTAAGTGGAGTTGTGGGAGAGCAGAAAATAAGAAAATATTTGACAATGAGACAAGTCCAAGAAACAGGTGGACGGTAGACATCAGGAAGGCAGCGGAGTCGTCAGGCCAGAGAAATGGACCACCAGACAAGGTACAAATTTCAGCATTCTGATACATGTTTCTTAACCAAAATTTCACGTAAAACGCGATGCACACAACGAAAATTACCGAAATCATCTCCTTCCGAAGATATTTAATGATTCTTGGTGTGTGAATTCAAACCACCCGCTCATGAAAACTCAATGCTCTACGCGATTCACATCGCGCGCTAAACGTTATCATGACTGTCTCTGCGATAAAAAAAAATGGCAACCTCAATCTTGACACTTTGGCTCAGTTATAGCAAATTGCTTATAGTTTGAACAACACATGGTGGAAAACGAACATTGCTTGATTGAGAAGCTTGATGAAACCGTTGTAGTGCGAGGTTTGACTCACGTAGAGCTTTGAGTTTCTCGTGAGCAGGCAGTTCAAATTCCTCGTAACAAATGTGAAATAAAAACGTTGATATCTTCGTTAGGAGTTGGTTTCAGTAATTTTCGTTGCGTAAATTGTGTTTTGCGTGAAATTCTGATTAAGAAACATGTATCAGAATGCTTAAATTCGTACCTTGTCTAGTGGTCCATTGAGTGCCATGGGAGTGCGTCTCCAAGATGCGCCGGATGTGAGCCGAGGTGATGGTCGTCTTTATTTTTTCGCTACGCTAAATAGCACGAGGAGAAAAGGGTAAACCCCGTAAACCAAAAGAATTCAGCTCGTCTTTTCTTGACTGAAAAGGCACTTCGAACTGTGAAAACTGTGAGTGAGGGTGGTGTGCAAGCGATTTGGTGGAGGAAAATCACTTGATCGCTCGTCAGTCATTTTGCAGTTGCACGTGAGTGGAAGATTGAACGGTAGAAACTGATCCGAACTGAGCTGAAAAGTCAGTTAGAGGGTGTTCGGCACCATGTCATGTCAGTGGGATTTGTTGAGTTCTAGACGGACTGAAAAACATCTAAAAATCCTTGACGCGGCGGAAAATTAAGTGGAGTTGTGGGAGAGCAGAAAATAAGAAAATATTTAAAGGGCCGAAAATGTTGTATTAAAGAATTTGGAAAAATACTAGAATTACAGAGTCACACTTTGAATAAATAATGTCCAAGCAGAGAAAATGGCATAACGTAGTACTACGGGTCAAGATGGTATACCTCGAGAAATGGGCAGCGCAAGCTTTTATAGACTTGCTGACGTCACAGGTGGTGAGACAACAAGTCTACAGGCTAT
The DNA here is from genome assembly GCF_918797505.1 of Bemisia tabaci. Classification (NCBI taxonomy): domain Eukaryota; kingdom Metazoa; phylum Arthropoda; class Insecta; order Hemiptera; family Aleyrodidae; genus Bemisia; species Bemisia tabaci. The sequence goes on from NC_092798.1 coordinate 40,983,615, forward strand.
TGGCTGGCTATAATCAGTGGAGCTATCAGCTGCAATTTTATGGGACATTACTGAAGATTGTTGAAGGATAAAACTGAAAGTTGAAGAATGGACTGGATTGAGTGAGACTAAAGAGTTAAAATGAAAAATCTAAAATGTATGAGAAATTTATAAGTTTAGAAAAGAACAAGTTGCAGGTAATTCAATACCTGTGACAGGCACTCAGTCTTCCCTCTCTTTGAGCTCCTCCGAGTAGCATCTACCGAGAAAGCACCCCATAAAGTAAGAGAAATATTTTCAATTGGAGAAGCCCACACCATTTTTAACGTCCGCGTCAAAATGTATTCAATCTAAGACATTCGTAGGTCTTCCATTTAAAATACAAAATTGTCTACTTTTCAGAGTTCCCTTGATCAGAGTGGAGGGTCCATTAATTATCGTTCAACTGTTAGAAACCACCTTTCTCACCCTAGTCAACTTTGCAAGGTAAGTTGCAACTTTGTAAGGTTCTGTTTCCTAACATCTTTCATCTCCAGCACGTGTAGCGTTGTCATTGTCTCATCTTTTACCTACCTGATCTACCCTGGCAGGAAGAGGACGCCAGTGCGCCTTAATTTCTTAGCGTATGCAACATGCACTGACACGGAGGCAAAATAGTCGCATCCTTGCAGGCGTTACCATTCACGCTGAGCTGATCCGATTTTCGTGCAATTATTGCGAACTCATGTATGCATCACACTCCGGAGACATGTTTTAACTATGAAGCATATCAATGGTTCTATGTAATGCTTTCCATATTATACAGTGAATCGCTGGAATATTGATTTTAAGTTGTTGGAAAACGTTTGAATGGAAAAGTAAGGAGTTTCTCCATGGTTTTGTGTTCAGGATCAAGAAATAGTGCGATCGCTTTGCACAATTGAGGGGCTTGGAGGACAAGACGCATATGTGCAGTTATTACTATCGCAAGAAATACGTGTTTGAAGTTTCAAAATCGTATAGAGGGTTATGGGAGAAACGAAGTTTAAACTCATTTTTTGATCCTTTGAAGTTGAATTTTAGTTGTGAATTTCTCACAGAATATAGTTTCAATCTAGTTTTAGTTGAGTTCATGAATTTCTTAATTTTTCAAAAACTGTACTTTTGTGCCTTGTCCTCCGAGCTCCTCAATATAAGAGATAAAAGGTACAAGGATAAAAAAATCAAACGAACGAACAGTAAACTCCGAGAGTCATCATTTTGTTTTACGGCGTTTGTTTTCATATGTGTTACTGCCGTCAAGTCAGGAAGCCATTATAAATCTCGACTCATAAAATAATTTCCTTCATCGTAAATGGCATGACAATAACAATAGCTCCAATATGTAACCGTCAAAGAACTACCGTGATGGGGACGAAAATAAAAACTATTCCGAGGATGTTGGCGTTTATTTAACAACATGACGTAAATTTTGCGCCAAGCCGAACGACTTTGTCGGCCTAGATTCTCTAGAAAGTTATCATCTCAATGAAGGAAAAATACCCTGCGAGATTAGAAACCCATATTGAGGGCTAACGTACAAAACCATGTATCTCCGCTGCCAATGTAGGAGACCTCCTGTCATCCTTTATTTCCTCTTTGGAACACCAGTGAAGGTAATTTCTTGAAAATGTCCATGGATTTTCTTCTCTATTAGCAGAGTACTCTGTATAAATCTCAAGCCGTAAAGTTTCTCTTCAAAAAAATGTAATGTAATGGGAACGGAGATGCGTTGTTTCGCACTTTGGCTATCTATGTAAATTGAGGAAGAAGCGTCGGTCTTATGAACCGATAAGTTCAGCAGGCGCTTTCCCATCAGGAGGTGAAGTCCTTGGTCACGCAAAGCGACCCCTTTGCTTTCGATAGAACCGAACTGTAGTTCGGCCAACCGAGGATTCAGTCCCTCGAACCGAAGGCTCTGTGCAACCAACCGAAAAAATTTGGTTCACATGGAACTTCTTCCATATCAACGGAAGTCCTAGTCTCAATGAATCAAAAAACATCCCGGTTGCTTAAACTGAACCTCCGTCGCCGAACCGGAGTTCGTCTCCTTCAGCTGAAGAGGTCGCTTTGCTGAACCGAGGGATCAGTTTCCTGGATCGACGAGTGTTCACGGAACTAATCGATTCTTGTGATCCTGGTTTTTCTCGTAGGATGACAGGCTGCTGTGGCCCCCTTCTTGCTCCCTCTGAAAACCGATGATCAAGTCGAAATGAAACACCTATTATATCTCTGATTGCCACGTCCGTCGCACGGAGAAAAAAAAATGTGGGTTCCTAGGGTCGAATCTTAGTTCATATGGAAAACCAAAGTTTTCTTACCATTTAATCAAAGCCTATTTGGACTAAAATCTTGGGTTAAGAACAGGGCCGGATTTTCCTACTTGCCGCCCATGGGACGCCTGTATTTTGCCGCCCCTTCTCATTCGTTTTGAAACATCAATAAAAACCATCCAGTGAACGTGCCAGCGGGGGAGGGGCGCATAAGACGCGTTTACTCGTGTTGAACACATTTTTTGGGAAAGCCCTGTCAACACTATTAGCAAAAAGTCACGGAACTTTGCGCGAAAGTCAAGTTTCGTAAACCTATCTCTAATGGACAAGGCCTTCCATTCATAAGAAATGATCGAAAAAATTATGAAAGAACAAACACAAAATTTGGTTTTATGATTTTAACTTTCGCCGACCGCACCGTGTTTGGCGCAATGCGTGAAGTATTCACGCAGTCTTGTAGGCGCTATGTGTTTCACGCTGACCGCACTGTGTTTGGCGCAATGCGTGAAGTATTCATGCATTCTTGTAGGCGCTATCCGTTTCACGCTGACCACAATAACCGCACTTTGTTTGATGCAATGCGTGAAGTATTCGTGCAGTCTTGTAGGCGCTAATATGTGTTACATGCCGATCGCCGCGCCGAGGACTTCTCCTTTTCATCTCAAGTCCTCGTCATCATTTCTCCCTAAGTCCAGGCCAAATTGTGTGTTTGGTTTCTCTCCTAACTCGACTAATTAAAAGTGCTGTCTCTTGTATAACTGAAAGACGACAAAATTAAAAATTACTATACTCTCAGAAAATGAGAGATTTTGTAGCCTTTTCTCGTTTGTAATTTTTTTTTTCTAAATCCGATTTTTTTTATACCTACATTTAAAAGAATTGCAAAATTTGCTGCCCCCTAGATTTCCCGCCATGGGCCGCGGCCCTTGTGGCCACCCCCTCAATCCGGCCCTGGTAAAAAATACGGATTTCAGTCTGGGTATCAATAACTTCGGTTCAAACTGTTCCTACGGTTGAAAACTTCAGTGTCCTCGTGAACCTATCTTTTTCCTGCCATGTACAAAGCTCCCGCTTTTGTTACATTTTTTTCACAAGGAACTTAACCGGCGATTTTTCTTGAAATTTTGGTGAGATTTCCTTAAAAAAATTAAACGTGACCGGAGATCATTTCAAACTTAAACATTTCAATGGAGATTATGTATCTTTTTTCGACTCCAACCATCGAAATTACTATTTTAAGTCGCGAGTTTTCACCACTATGCTACTTTTTTTTCAGCTTGATGGCGACGAATGCCGCGCGGTACAGATTGGCCGCCGGTCGCAGGATAAAGCTTCTGGAGTTTGGGCTTCGAAGAGCGCAAGGACCTGATGGAGGACTTTCCGCATCCAAGTACGCTTACATAGGTAAGAATTTCTGCGTGCTCCTCTTCTTATCCTTATTCACCTCCTTATCCTCCTTCCTTTTTTCCTCATTCTCCTCTCTCCCTTTTCTCATCTCCTTCTCCATCCTCTCCCCGTCTCCCTCCATATCTCTCCTCCTCCGTGGATTCGGACTTCAACCATCGGAATCTCGTAAACAACGGGATGATACAACTATTCAAGCTTCCGTGTGTTGCACAGTATCATTCTCAATTGAAGGCGTTTTTTCTTTCCGCAGGTCGGGCTTTCCTTCTGATGTCACTTCTCATTCCTCTCTGCTCCTTCCTCACTCCCCTCGCCCTTTCACTCTCATCAATCCTCCGTATTTCTTCTTCTCTCTCTCCTCTCCTCCACCTCTTCCTTTCCCCCTCCCTCCCTCTCCACTTTCTTCTCCAGGGTGTCTACAAGTCCGGAAATTCCGGAAAGTCTGGAAATAGAACCGATCTTTTGAGGGGGGCCGGAAGTACTGAAAAAGTGCGGAAATTCCGCCAAAGGTCCGGAATTTTTGTCATTTTTGTCTCAATTTGAGCGAGAAATTCAAATATTTGAAATTTTTCGAATTTGATGAAATTCGGAATTTCATCAAATGGAGGTACTGAAAAAGTACTGAATTTTCCTATTGAGGAGGTACTGAATTTTTTGGGAATGCACTATAAAAGTACTAATTTTCGGCCCGCCTGTTTTAGAAGACACCCTGTGTTCCTGCTCCCTCTTCTCCTTCCTCTAGATTCTTCTTCCTGGCGATAAGTTTGACTCTACAGGGCCAACTTTGACCAGAATTAGGTCTCCGTTAATTATCCCAGGGCATCCCCCCGTGCCGCATGCTCGCATTTCACGTCCTACCGTGCCGCGGAGCGAGATGCCGACGGCGGCCCCTGGCGTGACGGAATTTTCGCCCGTCCGAATTTCCCGGGGCACGGAACCGGGGGGCTAATGGAGTTTCGGCGAAAGCCCCTCCGGTCGGCGATTAATCCGGTCGTGTCACATCCGTGCCGGAATCGATGGCGATGGGCTCCGCATTGTGTGAGGCCCGCCAAGGTCGCCAACTTCCGACGAGACGGGGTACGGGTTGCGAGCGAGCCGGTACCTCTCTGTGTCAACCTATCGATTGTTCCTCGCTGCACCTGGCATGATCACCCCCCCCCCCCCCCTCACTCCGGCTCCCGCGCCGCGAACGGCTTTTAATCACTCCATCCGCGTGCGATTTATCAGCCTTTTCCCCCCGCCGAGTCGGCTATTCGTTATCAGTTTGCGCGGCTGTCAAGACCGGAACGCCGGCCATCTCAAGGGTAGGCAATCTGCAACGCCGAGCCCCTGCCGCACCGTCGCTATGCAACTTGCCGTGCGAACTTACAGTCAAACATGAGAAATCCATTTCTGATTGGCTTCCGTTTCTCCGTCTCCGATAGTCACACACCATAATCTATTAGTCTATTGTGTCGTGCACCTTCAAGTAGATCACCTACATTTTTACGGGCTGCAAATATTTTTAACTGGAATGAACTAGGAAATTAAAATATGATGACAAGAAATAATAGTAATAAGAGTGGGAAAGAGGGAATGAAGGATGGGAACGCCGGTCATCTCAAGGATAGGCAATCAACAATGCCGAGCCCCTGCCGTACGTCGGTATACAATTTGTCGTGCAAAGCTTCCGCAACTTTCAGCGAGACACGAGAAGTCCATTTCTGATTGGCTTCCGTCTCCCTATCTCCGATCTTTGGCTCCCATTGTGTCGCAAACCTTCACAAAAATCACCTACATTTTGACATGATGCTATTATTTTAAACCGGAATGAACGAGGAAATTAAAATGCCTCGAGAGACGATCGAATTCCGATCAAAAGTAATTCAAAATTGATCATTTTATGACTGTTGGTCTCATTCTTCTTTGATTAAAATTGGATGGATCGTTCAATTTTGATCAAAATGCAATGTCACCATCCATAATTTTTTCCGAATAGAACTTGAATGAGAGAATGACAGGGGGTTTGAAGGACAGGAGTTTAGGAATAAGTCAATCCAAAATTACGAAAATCATACGGACTGTGTAATGACACGGACATCAGGACCCGAGATGGTGTTTTTCTAAAGGAACTCTACAGCAACTCAAGCTTTGCCTTAGAGATGAAAAAGGCTGCTTGTATAGCGCGTCAAGCTCAAAGAGGAGGCGAGGACCTGTTTGACAACTTCCAGAGAGGGTCTAACACCGCGTGATGACTTCACGCAAAAAGTGTTGATAATTTTGGCAAAAATATCTTTAGGAAATGCCAATTTTGTCCATGGAAAGAGGAATCGCACAATTTTTTACATAATTTTTCAGGGTGTAAGGGATGAGGACCTGATCTACCTGAAATTTTGTACGTCCTTGAAACTCCTTAATTTTGCCAATTATAAGATTTTTAAAAATCTTCAAAAGTTCTTGATTTTGTTTTTCAGAGGCCATCATGAAAGCTGTATCAATTTTGTGGGGGAAAAATTAAACATAAAACCTGAACTAGACGATTTTTAATTTCATCTGTTAGTCATGGTTCTGCACATGCTGTTTCAGCTGCTGCTACCATTTCTTTACAGCTTCCTGCCATGATGGTCAGGGGCAGTTTTGAGATTCCCCTCTCCAGGGTCTCAAAAATATACAAGTGGCAGTTCATATTATTTTCAAAAAACGAGCGGCAGTTTACAGCCTTCATAACTATAAATTCCCTTTCTCAGAAGCTGCTGCTTTCTCTAAAAAAAAGAGCATTTCTCTCTGTCATGAATACATACTCTCCTGTGAAATGTTCCAGGTGGTTTTGATGGTACAAGTAATGTTCTTGCTGGTAAAATGTTCAACATTCCAGTTAAAGGGACTCATGCACACGCCTATATCACGTCTTTCAACAATTTAACAGAACTTCAAGTTAAAGTAAGTTTGAACGATTTTTTTTTTATTACTCTTCTACCTCGTCCTCCATGTTTTTCTTCTCTGCTGTACTCTTTTTTTTCTTTTGAGCTGATTCTGCGTAGTTAAATTAACGCATGGTCTTGTTTTTGAGTTTGTTCTTTTTCTTGCACTTGCAGTACTTGCACTCGAATGATTTGTATGATGAAAGGATGGCGCCTTTCTTGAACTCTAAATCATCTTTGTTTTCTTCGATGATCTGTCCTCTTTTTGTCCCCTCTAAGAAATTTACAATTGGCATTGCAAGAGCATTTATATGAATGTTGATTTTTGTTTTGACTCGGGTGGTTTTTCGAAGCTCCTTTACGTAAATTTTGCACTTCCTAAATTTTGGTTTTGTAATTTTCTGATTACATACTTCGCCCCTGTCTGTTTTGTGTTCTTTGCAGTTGGTTGTACTGGTAAAAGTCAAATATATAGTGGCTTTAAATTTTCGACTGAAAAGTAGAAGAAATTAACCTTTGGAAAGAAGATGTGTATAAATGGTCAAACTCAGCGTTTTTTGGAGATTTTATTGAAAGGTTATTCTTTCTTTTCATAATTCTATGTCATGATGAATAGGTAGTATAGAAACCTCTGCTTCTATAAACTCATGTTCATCGGGTACATAGTCCTTAAATTACAAGAACAATTTTTCAGTTTGTAGAAACAGTAAAATATTTTTCAGTTTTCATGACTTTGGACAAATACTAAATATTTTTTAGGTTTCTGTACTCTTATTATCGCTCGAAAAGGTTTTGTTTTTATCAATCCTTAAGCTTTCTTTGGTTCATCACTAAAGTGCACCCTTGGGGTACGTTTTTTCATGAATGATACACTTGTTTGTATTCTCTCGAGTTTGTTTGAATTATTTATCCTCGTGAATCTATCGCTTCAGCTTTTCCCCTGATAGATTCGTTAATATTCCAGCCTTGTTAGAAAAATCGCCTATCATCAACAAAAATCAGTTCTTTTGCATAAGAAACTCTGCTAGAAGAGATATGACTGGACAGAAGCCTGAATAGATTCTTTATCTTCAGAAGTTATGTAGGAAGTGTCAATTTTCTCATCAAAATCATGCTTCTTACTTCATCTATCGTTTCAAAGTTGGATTGAACTCTTACTTCAGTACGTCTCTTGATGGTGAGGAATACCTCCAGCCAGGGTGATTTTTCATCAGGCAGAACTTCCTTTCTTCTAATTGTCATCACTGTGATGGAAACCTGGGATAAACCATTGATCTACATATTGATGGCTAAAGTAGAAAAATTCGTTGCTCTGATTGTGATGTTACAAATTGCTGCCTAGGGTTTACTTACATTTTCAATAGAAGCACAAAGAGTGTTTCTTCTTGAAAATTAATTTATAAAATTTTTTATTGAGATATTATTATCAATTTTATCTCTAAGAAATGAAACATAGGTAATTGGAGATTCTGAAATGTAACAATAGATTTTTTGACTCTAGCCATTTATGTAGACCTACTTATGTATGCACACGTAGGACTTTAGTCGCAAATTGAACTTTTTGGATTAGTTAAAATTCATCTTTGTTTAAGAGCTAAAGCTCAGTGTGGTGTTTTGTCTGTTGCCTTTCGCAATTTTACTATCCAAGCACTCTTTCAAGGCTGTATGGTATATTTCACTGAATCAAGGATAAAAAAGGAGTAATCAGCACTAAAATTTTGGCAATAATAGTTTTCAAACATCAATTGATGATTGATGTAGGTACCTATTAAAGTTATCCCGTAGGATCTACGAGAAGACAAAGTTCATAAATTCACCTGCTTCTTCTTGTTAATTCAAAAACGAAGAGAGCAAAATAAATGGATGCAAAATATTTCAATACAAGTCTTCTCCGATTCTACTCCAAAATAGCTAATGTGTAGGAAGAATAATATGTTAACAGGGTTTGTCGAACAGGAAGAAATGAAGTTCAATAAAATTGAATCAAGGGGAACAGAGATATGCTCGATATGTAGCAATAATCAAAATCTCCTGATCCCCAAAAAAAATATTTCACTCATTATCTGCTGAGCACCGTTCAAATAGCGCCTACCATTTGATTTTCAAAAATTGGAAACCTCTGTTCTTTTTCGCTTTTTTTGAAAGCGAAAAACAGTCTTGATTTTTATTAGGTCAATCACCGAATTAAAAAAGATCATTTTGCCTTGCCTCTTCCATTCTTCCCCTGAAAGCATTGCACTGAGAGCGCAAGCCAAGCTGAGTTTTCCTCAATACTTTTTCATCCTCAAGAAAGTGCATGCGCTTCATCTGTCTGCTGATTGTTTTCCTTTGAAATATTAAAATAGACTTTATCGCTTCGAATGTTTCTTTCTGACTTAGTTGACTTCTTTTCGTCTTATTTTTCTTTGTTGCACTTTAAAGATCCTCAGCTCAGCCAGCTGCAGCTATTCTTTTTAAAATATTTATCAAAATTTCCCCTTCATTTTTTGGCATGAAGACATTCCAACTCAATTTGTGGCTCTCTTGAACCAAAAATTCAAATCTATTTATGAACATAAAGTCCGAAAAATTATTAATCCTCCAACAAAATGTCAATAATTTTTCAAGAGCCAACCCACTGGATTTTCAGCCACCTTTCCAAAAAAACTTCAGAAAACTAAAAATGCGTTTACAAGGCATTATCTCCTCACAAGAGATACCTACTTTAAATTTAAGTTAACGTTTCGTAAATCGTCTTTCAAGTCTATTTTAATATTTGATTTTTTTCCCCCTCTAAGTAGGTACCCAAAAATTCTCATTAAATTGAAGAACAATGGTCTCTGTATTGAATTGTTTCAGCTCAATGACCTGTAATGTTTTACCCATTGAATTTTTTAATTTTAAATGTTCAATCATACTAATTGTCAGTTTAAAAATATATCTATTTGCAAATGATATAGTAGCACTGTTTTCTAGCAGATGGCCCTCGGATCATGTTAACCTGTTTGCTCGGTCAATAAAAGTTGAAAACTGCATGAACCTGTGAGACAAAGACATTAAAAAGAATGCATTAAATTTCACAAGTGTCAACGTTGACAAAATTACAGCCTGTCTCAACTGCCTTAGTTCAGGGCCCAAATCTTGTTGGTTGCCACTGTCCGCAAATTGTGTAATCTGTAACCTAATAATCAACAAAATCAACCATTGCACACGAGTTTAGTCGTCCTCAGAGGTTTTTCTCTTCAGGTGTAAGTTGATGATGGCTCCCTTTCCTATGAGATTTTCTCTCAGTCAAAAGTATTGTTTATTTGCTTATATTTCTCCAAAAACGAATTGTTTCCAACCCAACCAAAATGTCCCCAAAAAATAACTGTTCAATAATGCCGAACGCACCTCAGTCCAATATTTATGTCTTGCTGTTACAAGAGCCCACATTTTCATGTTTCCGTGTCATTTCAATCGATGTTTTTTCTCGTTCTCTATTGGGTGTGTTTGTTCATTCAGATATTAAGATCAGGACAAGTCTCTTTGTCTAATCAGTGGTCTGGAAATAAAATGAAAATTTAGCGGCTCTAACATTTTAGTTTTCAAAAATTTACGAATCCAATTCTCCTCTTTCTAAGTCTTCCATACTTAATCTATCATCTTCCTCTTGACTCAATTTTTTCTGTTCTCAGTAATCAGATATAATTGTTTCCACCGTCACTCTCGATGTTTCCACACTCTCAGTCATCTCCTATGTAGCTTTTACTTGAATGTTCTTTTCTGGCCGAGTATTTTGCAAACCCCGCAAGGAGCCACTAAACTGTTACTCCTCTTTTTTCCCTGGTTTTCGAACTTGATGAATTCCTCTTCTGGTTTTTCATTTAATATTTTCTATTTCTCCCCTGCTTTTTTTAGCTGTTTTTACTTTAAAAAAACTGCATTAAACTTATGCCCTAGCTTCATATAGTACAAAATCCAAAAGCAAATTTAAATACATGATTGATGGCAAAGCTGTCGACCAATGTCTGCGTCAAATGCTGATCTACTTTCGTTTTTTTAGGCAATTACTTCTGATTGTACAGGGCTTTTCAAAGGAAAACTAGCAAGTTTTGTTGAAACTGCATTCATTATTCTTTCATTCTGTACCTTTTAATTTATGTCATAACCGGCATAAATTATTATGCCATACTTCTCTTTCTACAAATCTAATGACAGGTTTCTCACTCTCTGTCATCTTAGAATCCATCATATGTCATAGTCTGAACTATTTTTTTCCGTTTACTGTAGTCCAGTCATATATTACCAGGCTGTCCATAAACTATGCATTGCTCAAGGGTGTTTCTGAGCCACTGTCACAAGGCAAAAATTGGTACAAAATGCCCCATTTATTAAAAATTGGACCTATCAAGTCTCATCAGCGATTCCCATATGTCGAATGATTTATTGTTTCACAGTAGAATGGTAATTTAGATTTTTTTGAAAATTTTGGAAGATTTTCTCAGTGACAAGAAGCAAATTCCCTGAAATTTTTAAGAGAATATGCTCAACCGTTCTCCTGTAAAAAATAAATTTTTTGATGAAATTCAGCAATGGCTGATGTGACTCGGTTCGTTTCTGCTTAAAGTGGTTAAATTATAAGTGAAGAAGTTCACTCAAAATCTCCCAAGATGCGATTATTTTTCGAAGACTCGCATTCACAAATTGAAAGAAGGTAAAAAATAAGTTAAACCGAATCGATCGGTTTATTGACAGCCTGTAAACTTTCACATTTTGTTCTCATCTGTAAGTTAAACTTCTATCAGGCTTAAAAATATATTTTGTCTTCGAAGATGTATGAATCTTTTTTACCAACCATACCAGTTGAAACTCCTGCCACTTATGCCGAACAGAAGCTGTTAGATTTATTTTTTCTCTCTAGATCATTCTTACATTCTTCCCAGAAAAGAATGTCACAACTTAGCTTAGTTTTGGTTTTGATCCTACTTCTATTCTGATCTATTTCATAAATTGCTTTCCTTTTCCTGCAATTTCAACTGTATATATCATTTGAAATTAATTGTATCATCACCTTCGGTCCTCCGAAGTAGTATAGCTGTATAAACTCCCAATTATGTATCCGATACTTAACTTTAGCGTAGTGTCTGTTTAATTATTTCCTATCTTTGCATTTTCAAGACGATTTCGAAACTTAACACACCTTTTTCTTAAACTCTAGCTGGCTGAGCGAAGGTTTCTAAATATCTACGACATTGTGATGAACGAACAGGTAGGCCTCTTTAATTCTGCACTAACGTTTCAGCACTGCTGTTAATAAGTCACTGCAATGGTTAGCAATGGGTGATCTTTCCTTTCTTTAAAGAAATCTCAGTAAAAGATTGGAGTGAAAAGTCCGACGAATGAAGGAGAAAAATTTGATTTTTAATTTACTTTAAAATGTATTTTTAAAAAAAATTCATAATGATTTTAATTTTTACACTCTGATGTTGCACTACTACGGCTAAAACGTATCACTTCATCTATTTATGTATTCTGTTACTCTGGTACTTATTTGCACAGTATTTGATTACTACAGACTAATTTTGGGCTAGGGGCAGATCTTCCAAGATTGTTTTCCATGTTTACGGTGATTGTGTGAACCTTGGAAGGCTGCCGCTAACAGCTAGGAATCGAGTCGGAGGTAATTGAAAAATCAAGAAAGTGAGGAACTTAAATTAAAATTGGCAAAAAATTGAACTTTTTAAACAAATTTCAAACTATAACTTTTACTTACTTGCATTAGTCTTTGTTCTTATTCCCGTTCAAGAATGCATTAATCTTTGATGTCATGTTTCGGCAGCCTGTGTCCCATTTGAAATGACGATATCAAATAATAATTTGTGCTGCTTGTTCGTTTTGAAGCGTTCATATTTAGAAACTGCTTGAGCTAATCTTCAAGAATCGTCAGTTGAAGTGAGCAGTGTCCACTCATTAACCCATGGAAATTTTTTACACTTTTTTATGTATTCACATGGAGCCCTCCCAAATTTTTATAGATATTTCAGCTAAAAGAGAAGTATCCTTTTTGTTTTATCCACTACTTAGGAACGTTAAGTCTTTTCCTATTCTATCTGTCGATTCTAAAGTAAAAAGAGCAGGATGTGAGCACTTTTTATTTTTTAGAGGTCTGTTCAATTTGAAAAAATTCAAGTCGTCCCTGCAAAATTTATTTTCATTTATTCACTTTCTATGTGTCGAACTTCTCTTTCATCTGTATCTCTTTTTTACATGAAAGTGTGTGAAAATGTTTTAAGACATGGTGAGACTGAAGTTATAAATTATTCTTGATCTTATGATCATCAAATCTTAACTGCCTCTCCCCATACCAAGGTTTTTTTTCTTCTTTTTCATGTTTTTTAATTGTCTTGCTTAAGAATATTAGTCTCTTTCGCCTTTTTTTAATAATTTTTCAAGGTATTGCTTTTGTCTTGTTCTCCTTCATTAGTGTACACCACCCTTGTTTTTATTTTTCACAAGGTAAAATGATTTGCAAAATTTTTCATACTTTTTAAAATGGTGTAACTGTTGGAACTGTCCTTAAGTAGAAGTGAAAAACGTTGATCGCCCATTGCTAATTTTTTTGTGCAAAATTGTAGGTGTAAACTGAATAGTTGCATGCATGTATGGTCACATCTAGCGCCATCTACATTTTTGCATGTATTTTTTCCTTAAGGAATTATTCTTAGATTAATATACAAATATTTAATAGGCAAAGCATCTATCATTTCAATTCATCAACTATTGCTAATTTAAGTTTTCTTTCTTTTTTTTAATACCAGTTTTGTTTATACCCACTCTTAATTTTCCCTCTTGAGGAGAGAGAGATGGACAGTCTGTTATGTACCTATTTTAATCTTGTTATAGCTTTTAATAAATTTTTACGACAGATCTCGAACCTAATTTGTTTTTAACCCCATAAATTTCAGAAATGTGAACTGCGCTGTATTATGAACTTCACGCAAACTAATCTTGTCATGATGACAAAATTATTAGTCTGATTGTCCCTGAATCTACTCGCAAACGCTGAGTATGGTGTATTCATAGTTAGCGTGTGTTTGGTTGATTTAAGCAGTATTATTACTCTGAAAGCAATTTATTGTTTCATTTGCCCTTCTTTTCTTTACTTAAGAAAATCAAATATTCCTATTTTATGGCATCTGTTGTTCGCTTTTTGTGCAATGTTCCCTTATTTTCTTCATTATGCAGAAGTTTGGTACTGAACCATTCACCATAGCATTATTTCTAACAAATAATATTTGGCAGCTGTGTAAAATGTAGACAGTGTTCAGCTGAAAGTAAAACTCCTTCTAATTCAACATAATTCACGTTTTACTAGTTTTGTAGTTAGCTATTTTGGAGGTCTCTTTTTCAGATTCATTTGCATGGCTTTTTAAAACTGCTTGAATTTTATTCATGAACCAAGCAAAATCTGTTAGACCACGATACGGCACAAAACTATCTTTTAGCATAGACGTAGTGTCCCCAGGGGCTTAGAAGGCTGAAGACCCCCATCTTTTTAGCTTTCTAAGCCCTCTTTCTTTCTAAAGGTCTTTATAGTCTGTTGAAAGAACTGTGAAAGCGCTGCAACAGTGTCCGAGAAAAAAATCCCTCCCGTGAAGCCTTCACTTTTCAGATGTATATGCATATATGCCTTTTATTTTTGTTGAATTGCATTTTTTGCTGGTAAAAATATTTTATTACAAGCATGTCTCATATTTGGTTGCACTTTTTATTTTAATTACTTTCATATAGTCTTTCTTGTTGAATGATTCTTTCATTAAAAAGAAGAAAAACATAACAAATTTTTCAACATTTAACGCAATATGTAGTAAGAAGACAAAATTCAAACCTTGCAAAATAAGTTATACAATTTTAGCGGACAAAACTGTTAGATAAGTGCTGAAGTCCCAGCTGAATTAAAAATGTTCACTTCTCTGAAGTCATTCTTGAAGGTTCTTGCTTAAAAAATGTAAAGAGAAAGACTAGTTTAAAAATAGAGTCTTTTGACACTTAGTTTGATTGCAGCACTAATACTAAATATTATTCACCACAGATGCTTCTAAATCGATTGACCGGTCAGGAAGAAAACCTCTTGGATCGCTGTATCGAATGGAGAGATAAGATACTTCCTGTTTTGAACTTTTCATCAAATGAAGCATCAGATGGAGAACTGGCAGCCCTCGTATCATATGCAATTGCTTTTCCAGATGGTTTCATGGCTCTTGTGGATACTTATGATGTTAAAAGGTAACTTGTATTGTTTTTTTCCCGGGGTCGTTCATGAAATATATAACACTGAAAATTGAATTTTTTTACCCTTTTTCTCTCTTGCAACGCACTCATGAGGCAGGTCTGCATCTTCCTAAAAAAATTATGCATGGCTCAGTTTGACCCACCCCCCTCAAGTTAGCGTTTTGGATGATAAATTGCCACCTTGCATTGATTTTTCTCAGAATGCTGGACAAATCGGCGCTATGCGCTATTTCTAGCGTTACATCATACAGCCCTGAATGTTTTCCCCCCCTTAAAGCAGACTCAGCTCCCTTTAAAACTTATTATATGAGTGGCCCCCTCCATCATTGTGTTTTAGCTCTGTGGAGAGCTTTCTGTAATGCAAACCCTCAAATTTATGTTATTCAGTTAAGTTTTTAGGCAGAATTAATTGTGTCTAAATTTTCTTTGTCATTGTTGCACAGGAGCGGCTTAATAAACTTCTGCGCTGTTGCCCTGGCCCTGAGTGACCTTGGTTACCGCGCAATAGGAATCAGGATTGACAGCGGTGATTTGGCTTATCTATCAAATAAAGCACATGAAGTCTTTCAGAAAGTTGCCAATCAGTGAGTTCTCCCTTTCGATACATCCAAACATTCCAAATCTTCATATTGTTTCTGCTTTTTCTGTTGCTATGTTGCTGTTGCTGGGGCTGGTAAATTTTCAGAGAATTAATGATTGACTTGGACGAAAATAGCTTTGATCCTGAATTTTGTCAACTGAACTGCCTGCAAAAATAAATGAATTCTATTCTATTTTAGCAAATAATGTCATCCAGTGATTTGTCACACTCTCTAATGCACCTTGTAGTTCAGAAATCACAGTTTTTTGGTCACGCCTTTTAGAGTTTTATAAAAACCGACACTTATAATCATATTCAAATTTTCATAACCTTTCCAAGTAGCAAAATCATATAAGTTTTACTATGATCCAAAATTTACTCAACAAAAGAGCTGGAAAAGGAAAGAAAGTGCCAAATTTTCTGTCCTAATTATGACCAAAAAGATTCATCTAATATTGTGGATTTTTTCAAGATTTTTTCGACGACAACAGATCCATTGTGAGAAAGTATGAGAACCTTAATGTTTAAATAAAATAAGAAGGTTCTGATTGAAATATTTTAATTTTTATTGCAGGTTTAATATACCGTGGTTCTCAGAGTTGGAGATAGTTGCCTCCAATGACATTAATGAGGAAACAATATTGAGCCTAAATGAGCAGAATCACAAAATAGATTGTTTTGGAATTGGAACTCATTTGGGTAAGGAAAATTCATCATCTTAATAGCGCACATAACAGCTGCGTCTTAATGGCATATTTTCCTATTTTTAATTAAAAGGCTCCTTATAAACACATGACATTTGTTGCTGGCTTGTAACTTATGTAGACATTTTTCAAAAGATTTCAAGTGCTGATTTATTATATTTTTTTTTCATTTATTTACGAACTTATTCTTGGTAAAACTGCAGAAATGAGAATCTCAGTTTGCAACATTGAAGACTTCGTGTCATATTTTATTCTCTACATAATGAACTACTAATTGTATTTTCTCGAAAATTTTGGTGTTTTATCTTGTTTATGTGGGAAGTATGCTAATAAAAGTTCAACCCAAGATAACGGTTTGATCTCTTTCCAAAAAATGAAGTAGGAGTGAAAATTTTGAAACATTGCAACTGAGATAAGTATTTTTGCAGTTTCACCGTCGATATGTCCAAAAGGCTTTGTGTCCTTCTCGCTGAAATGCAGTAGAAACTTAATTATGTGGCCTAACTAGAACCAGGACTAGGCTGAATATGGAAAAAGCCTGATAAAATTTAAAAGCATGAACTTTCAGATATATATCAAGGGGCGTAATTGTTATTTACCTACCAACTAAAACAGGATTGAAGAGTCAAGAGTCTCTTCTCTCTACCTCTTGAATTTTCCATGCTTTCCCTGTTCAGGCTGAACTTGTCTCTTTGCAAACGCCCTGGCTGTTAGCAATTTTTCAGATGAATATTAACCCTAAATCTAGATTCCCCGCAGCATTACTTCTTGTGAGTATTGTTCGATCAGTCGCATTATCAGCGGGCCGATTATTGAAATTGATAGACAAAGCTACAGACAATGGAGACAAAAGAGATATGGAGAGATTCTATTGGTGGAAGCGGGTGGTTGCAATGGACAAAGGAGGTAGGTAATAGACTAAGTAACGGCAACTTACGAGAGACCTGACAGTTAGTCTATCATTTTCTCCCTTTGTCTATAGGAACAACCCATTTCAACCAATAGGATCGCTCCATACACCCTATGTCTTCTTTGTCTGTAGTTTTGTCTATCAATTTCAATAATCCGTCCGCAGGTCAGACAATCAGCAGTCTGTATGATACAAAGTTGGATAATGCAAGTTTCTTTTTACTCTGAATTTGTATTTTTGACAGTGAAATGGTTTGATATTAATAATATGCCAATATCAAGGCCAGCTGTTAAAGTGATTTGATCGTGAGTGTCGGCACTTGTTGGAACAAAAAAATTAAATTATATTTGATCATAACCATATTTTTAATTGCCGTTGAGACAAAGGTTTTGTATTATCAATTGAACTCTACCTTCATTTATGATCAATCAAGCTGTATTGCGTTAGAATTAAATCACACTAAATCGGTTTCTTTTCAGTTACATGCCAGAGACAACCTGCCTTAGGTTGTGTCTACAAGCTAGTCGAAATTAATGGAACTCCCCGCATTAAGCTTAGCCATGATGTTGCAAAAGTCACGATGCCTGGTTGCAAGTCTGCTTATCGGTTGTATGGTGTTGAAGGTAATAAAATTATCTCATTTTTGCGCAAAAATTAACTCTCCTTATTTTAGAACTCATACCACTATTCTACAACAAGTTGCAAAGCTGAATGAGTAAGTTGAATAGGAAAGACATTGACCCGAGAAAAATTGGCCTTTGTGGTTGAAAAGCGGGCAAAACGGTAAACTCTTCAAAATCCCCAGAAAGTAATCTGCAGTAAGAAACAAAACTTACTTTATTTGAGGTGACAAAAAATGTAGATGAATTACCTGATCATCTCTGAAAGAAATTGATGTTAACAAACATTAATGTGAGGCACAAGGGGAAAAAATACTCTCTTGTGGAATAATTGGATAAAAGTTTTGAAACTTCAGCCCTTGGTCCATGCACTGGATTAGCAATGTAGAATCTTAACTTTTGCTGACTTACTCAGTTCTCTATCTTCCTTATATCGAGATGTCTGTTTCTGTTGTCTTAAGTAACTGTTCTTAATTTTCTCATTCTTGAGTCCTTCTTAATTTTATCACAGGTCATGCTCTCATAGACTTGCTTCAAAGATCAGATGAAGATCCTCCGGAAGTGGGGCATAGGGTTTTGTGTCGACATCCCTTCGAGGAATCCAAAAGAGTTCACGTTACCCCACGAAGAGTGGAACATCTTCATAAGGTAAGCTATCTGCCATGTGGAATATTTTATCTTTGCCTGGGAACGTCATGACTGGTTTTTAGTGCTGTACATCTTCGGAAAATTCTAATATGTAGTTATGTTCTCTATGCTTTCCGAAAGCCCCTGATGGACTACTATTTGGAAGGTCTTACCTGAAATTGGGATTACTGCATTTCGTGTTGTCTAATTTTCTCTCATCTTTTATTTCTGAAGAAAGAACTAAACTATAGCCCTTAAAAACTTTCTGTGAATGTACCCTAGATAATAAAGTATTTACTTTCAAACTTTCAAGTTTCTGTGTTGCTGAGTACTCTGTTAAATAAAAATCGCTCAGTACTCTGTTAAATAAAAATCAAAGAAACTTTGGAAATGTCCAGTTTAGTTAATTACAAGATTTTTGGAACACCCCTTGTATGTGCAAAGGCTATTATGGTGTCAATATCAGCTTGAAATTTTATGTTTTTAGTGCTACTGGAAGGACGGAAAAACTCAGTGCGAATTACCAACGCTAGATCAAGTGAGACAGAGGGTTCAGACTTCGCTTCTGACGTTAAGACAAGATCACAAACGCAATTTAAATCCAACTCCTTATAAGGTAAATAAAAATAGTCCATTTCATACACTTCCTGCCAATTTATGTTTTGGAACATTCCTGCTAGTCTGAGGAAACTTGCAAAAAAACCGGCCAAATGTAACCGCTATGAGGTAAAATTACTGGAAGTTATCGTGACGCAAGCGTTAACTGGCTGTCGCATTCACAACACTTAAATTCACAATTAGCTCCACGGGTAGTGCTCCTATCGTTGAACATCATGATTGAATCACACCGCAAAACCGACTGGTAACTATGATTATTTGACATCAGTATGACCGGTTTAGCAGGAAATAAGTGAACTTATTTTCACGCGCCATCTATGAAACTTTTAATTTATTCAACAAGTCCAGCAGTTGAGATTAGGGTATTATTCTAAATTTACTTCAATGAGCTTGCCTCTATTTTGCCTCTTTTTTTCAATGTTAAGCCAAATTATGCTTCTTGAATCATTTTTGTAGGTATCAACGCTTTGTAGATGTCTTTTATTTTGTCTGCAAGCATCTTAGTTTGGTCGTTTTCTCTATTCATTTTTTCAGTTACCTTTTAAATTGACAGTTTACAAGAGGCTGTACCAAGATAATTTTTCTCTCCAACCTAATCTTTTTTTATCTTCAATCCAGTTTCACGAATTTTTTAATTTTTTTTTTTTTTTTTTTTTTTTTTTTGCAGGTGTCAGTGAGTGATTGTCTTTACAACTTCATCCATGATTTATGGTTACAAAATGCTCCTATTGGAGAGCTATCTTAAAAACTCCAGAAGATCATCCTTTCTCACCAAAGAACCCTGGTTCTTGCTCTAAAACTCTCACCAGCACAAAAATGCGGTCAAAGTTGTCAATCAAACAACTTGGGTTTTGTCGCTGTGCATTATGTCAGGAGCGGCATATCCATATTGTCCATACCTAAATTCTAACTGTGCCGCGGCAAGTCAAATACAATCAACGCAAACCACTTAGTAATTAGTGGTCATTCAGGGTTGTAAAGCTGGGTTTTTTCCAGTATACTCAACTTGATAATTTATTTTTCTGTAATTTCTGTTTGTTTGTTGTTATCTTGTTGCTCTCTTATTGATCTCTAATTTCAGCGTTGCCATTTTTATGGAGAATTCTCCAATTTCCCCTATAGAAGCAATGAAAACTAGGTGAATTTTACTTGAAACGTGGCAGCACTGCACTAATCCCATCTACCAGTGGGACAGGTTTTGGGATTTCTGTTGATTCTTGAAGGAACGTTTTGTAACATCCTTACTTTTGTAGCATATTGAGAACTCAAGTCCGAAATTTGGCCCCTGCAGTTGTACAATTGGGGTTCAGGGACAGTGATCTAAGAGCCCCAATTGCCTTTTATTTATGCCTATTGTTAATGCAACAAAATTATGCAGATTCTATCTTGTGAAAGCTTAAATCATTGAAGTATCAAGTAAGAAGTTACAGCCAAGGAAAAAAATTACAGTGCAATTTTGCATGAATGTTATGAAATTATCTTGGTCTGTGTTACTTACTTTCTTTATTGTCAAATTTTTAGTCAGAAAGAACACACTGAACTATCAAAGATTATAGTTCTAGGATTTTTCATAACTTGATTTTGAATAAAAAAATCAATGTTGCAACAAAGAAATCAGTCAAATTCATCCGCAACAATACAGAAAATGCAGGTTAATTCCACAGGACTATGCCTAGAATACAAAGAAATTCGGGGTCGGCTAAATTTTGAGATATTTTTATATTATGTTCCTTACAATCCCTTAAATAAGATGAGATCTCAATATCAAACCTCCTTCGTGCCAACCTCTGGAAAATCAGGTCTGAAAAGTGCATTTTTTAGCAGTTTTACATGCATTATCAAGTGGAAAAGTGTAATTGAGCAAGAAGCAAGCATTCTCTTGCACTGATTGCGAAGAGAAGACGGTGTGTGGGCTCAGTTAAAAAAAAGCTTCATATCTTCGACACGGTGACAGTGCCACTTCTCCGCATTATAACGTAGAGCAATTTCCAGACCTGATTGTCTCAAGATTTGCCTGTAGAATGTTCGATTTTAAGAGCTCATCTTACTCAGGAAATCACAAGGAATATCAAAAAATCTTAGAATTTCTTGGTACTCCATGAGAAATCCTTTTCTGCAGCTTTATCCACTCATTGCTTAAAAAATAGTGCACATCAAATGTTTTACTCAATAACTGAGCAAGGAACCAAGTTCATGCTAAGTTAATCCAAATGAGTGTGTATCTTTTGGAAATACCTCTGAAGTATTTTAAAATTTTGATGTTAACTGCAATTTTTTTAATTTTTTTATTGCTAGTGTAGAGCCCAGCAGGTGCCATCCACGCATCCACAGTTGAAATACAAATGTAAAATGTCCAGAAAGTGCCATAGGCAGTCAAGGTACAATCCTAATAAGTTGGAGTATGAAACTCTTTTTACTGGATTTTAAGTTTTTCTTCTTATACCCGGATTTTGTATCAATCCGATTTTACATTGCGTTTTTGTTCCCTGAAAAAATAGCATAAGCTCTGATGTTTAGAATTCACGTCACAAAGGTTGGCAGTAGTTTACTTTTGACTGTCACGCGCAAGAGATCAATTTTTGCACATTGCAGCGTTGTCGCTTGTTGTTAATCCTTGATGGCTATTAGACAACTGCAACACAATGGCTAGCAAATCGAAAGTGGACAATTGCTACCTCACCTGATACAAATTCTAAGGAAAATTAAAACACTGCTATATTCAATCAGCAACTTATCTGACCTTGATCTGGATGAAAACACCAAAAAAGTGTATGAATGATGTATTCCCTTTTAAACTTTGAAAGAGAATTACGAAGGAATTTTTTTCATCTATGCACCTTCTATAGATTATTACCACTTCGCACGCAGAAAAAAATTCCCTTTTCACCTTACCAACTGATAATGAATCTTAGCCTTTTATTAGGTGTTGTATGACCTCTCAAAAGCTTGTGAATAAAGTAATTGCATGGTTTTAGCTCGCCAATCCTCCTAGTTGTTGTCCCGGCAACTGCTAAGATTGCAGCAAAATTTTTTGAATCGGGAGGGGCCTGGTATATGAGCTGAAAGCTTCAGAACTTCTATATCTAGTCAGGACTGATCAACAATTCAAGTGTGGAAAAATGTAATTCTGTCGGGTCAGGTCTGATAAATTGCAAAGGGTTAACAATTAGGGAACAGGACAAATATTTTTGTTATGATAGCAGAACCGTCAATCGTTAATCCTTTTGCTAGGTTCTCTTGAAGGTTCGTTGATTTGGTAGTAATAAATAATTTTTATCTGTATATTTGTAGTGTCAAAATATCTATAGTCCTAGAAGTAAACTAGTTTCCAGCTTCCTTTTTCATTTCTTCCGTTACTTTTATTTGCCCACATCATCATGGAATATAGTTTGATTATATTTTTTTATTCTTTTTATCCGAAACTCCAAGTTTTGGCTGTATATTTTTGTGATTTTTAATTTTTATGTTTTTTTATGATTATTTTTATTGTTGTGTGATCCATGGAAAAGTTTTAATTCATTGTTGAATAGTGTTACAAGTAGTTATGGTGTGTTCAAGCGAGCAATTTTAATGTTTTAAAGTTTTTCTCAAAAGCTATTGTTAAAGTGTCCTTGACTTTTCATGCAAGAGTGCATTTCGTATCTTGATTCTTCAAGTCAAGTATGACAATGGCCAAAATGCGAAACCTCGTATCTCTGTTTGCAACGTTGTAGACTTCCTATTATACTTTAGTTTTTCTTTGGGAAATCATTCAATGTAATTTTTTGAAAATTTCCTTGAATTTTCATCTTAGTTAGCAGATATTCTGTAAACATTTCAGGCTATAAAGTTGGCTTGTTTCTCCATGTGAAAATAAGATTGGAGCGGAAATTAAAAAATGCTGCAATTGAGGTACGAGGTTTCGCCCTTCGGCCATCAATGATCTGTCTAACGAAAGAGCAGATCAGTTAAGCAGAGATTTTGCATACCAAAATTATAAAATTGTTCGTCATAAACTTATGCTCTTTGCGTTAAACAATGGATGAGTCAACTTATCATAAGTTTTCCTTTTTTTTCTTTTACATAATGATGTTACTGAGATGGTTTTTTCTATCAGAGCAACTATAAAAAGATTCTCTAACATGTTTTTTCTGTATCTTGCTTCTTGAAATTTCATAGTTATTATCACTTCAATCATTTTTAAAAAAAGAAAATTGATCTTTTATCATCTTTTAATGGGTCTTAGCCCAAATACTTATTGTTGGAAGCTAACTCTCATTTGCAAGTTGCAAGCCATAAGTGAAGCTCAATTTTCTAAATTGTCAGGTACAAATATTTTTCATGTTTTTCAGCTAATTTTTTAAGTCTTTTGAAATTGACCTACAATCAGCTTTGATGAACAAATATTAGGTTCAGTACTTTATTTTTCGTTTTGCATGTAGCGAGGTTGGTATGAATGCAAATGTTCTGTACGTGAATTTTTAGGCTTAAAGAGGATGAAGTTGTCAGAAGCCCCCGATTCGAAGTGAAGTTTGGTACAAATCACCTTTCATATGAACAATTTGTTCAATTTTATAGAATAAATCTCACCGATATTTTACTGTTTTACACCGGTATATTATTATCAATTTCTTATGCAAATTTTACGGAATTCTTGTGAAATTCTAGTGATCGGTTTATTAACTTACTCTGGTCAATAATTATTGTTAGAGTAGACCATCACTCTTATTACTTTGTTACTTAGAGTTAGTTCTAAAGCTTTTTCTAATTGAACATCCACTAAGGGTAAATTTATTTGTAAACAGCCATCTTTTCCCACTTTTTCGATTTTTTCCCTCACTTTAAGTGAGAGAATTATTTTAGTCTCATTCACCTGTACTTAATCCATCATCTCACTGCTCTCTCTAGACTTTTTGGGCAAGTAAATGTTTATTTGAAGTGATAAGTAGAAACCAAGAAAAGACACATCTTGAGGAAAGTTAAAGTATTTTACCTGTTCGATTTTCACAAAAATGTGTTCGCATGATCTAAAAGACGCATCAGGCCTACAATGGAGATTTTAGGTTTAGATAATCTGAATAGTTGCCAAACCTGTCAACTTGCAAAACTTTTACGACCAAGCTGAAAGGTCTATGGCCTTCTATTCCCAGAAGTTGGCCGTTTCCTTTTCCTCTTCGCACTTTTTACATTATTTAATCAAATTTCAATTGAATTTTACTATAAAAAGGAACGAGCTAACTTGAAAGGGCAAAGGTTAAGCTTATGATGCACCCATCAATTTATACTCTCTTCCCCAATTTTCCCCACAAGTCAGTTTAATCCAAGACCTCACTTTTTTAGTATGAGAGGATCTTGCCAAGATTAAATTTGCAAATCCTGTGTTTCTACTTCATCTATATTTTCTAAAAGAGACAATAAATCTAATTACAGCACAAACACTATTAATACTTACGTTTTTAGTAAATTGTTTTTATATTTCAGAACTATACCTTTTGAGTGGCTCTAGCTATCACCGTCTATTTAGTTTTTGCATAAATTTATGCATTTTGTTTTTTAAATTGTGAAAATTGTAGCTGCATCATCACACACAGAAGTATATCGGAAAGATGTATTCACATTTTTTGGACATGGTGTGTACGATACTGTGGGAAGTATTCCATTAGTCTTCTTTTTCCCCACTTTTTACCATGTAAGAATGGAATATCAATAATATATATATTAAAGTCGCTTTACAACGCACTCTGGCGTTCTACGACCTTCAAACGCCACATATGCCTGTCTTCCCAGAGGTTATCGGGCAACTGACACCGCAACATCTCTTCGTCAACGCCCTGCCGCCAACCCTTTACGGGACGTCCCCGTCGCCTCTTCCCAGGTGGTACCCAATCCAAAACTTGTTTGGGCAACCTCTCCTCCGACATTCTTTGCACATGTCCATACCAGCATAACTGCCTGGACATGACGTCGTGCACGATATCTTTCTCAACCTTCATCACCCGGCGAATTCTCTCATTACGGACACGGTCCCGTCTCGAAATGCCGGCAGATCGCCGCCAAAAATCCATTTCAGTTGCCCTCAACATTTCTTGCGTTCTTTTCGTCAAAGGCCACACTTCACTACCATAGAGCACGATACTTTTAACGATGGCATCATATATCCGGTGCTTGTTTGCCTTTGAGATGCTCTGATCCCAGAGCACCCCGTTCAGCATCGCGATGGCTCTCCTGCCCTGGATGATCCTGTCCTTAATTGCTCTATTCATCCTTCCATCCTGATCGAGCCAAATATCAATAATAATTGATCAATTATTCGTGATCCAGGTAGAACTCCCATCAGATAATTTTGCAGCTCTTTACTTTTGACCGTCACGCTTAGTAGACCCATTTACATCTCTGCGCATGGTAGCAGTGTTACCAGCGGTCAATCCTTAATGGCTATCGGACGACTGCAGCTCAGTCGCTTGCAAACAGAAAGTTAACAGCTGCCAACTTATACGGTTTGAGTTCTTCTGCGAAATAATAGCTCCAACCTTGTTTTAAAATCTCTTCTCTGATAACTCTTTACCTCCTACTAAAAAGACGAGTGAAATGTGGTTCATAAACCTCTGCAGAAAATATTCTGCAAATTTTCAGCGGGAAGCTAAAATTTATGCAATCGTTTCCACCTCATAATCTCTCAGGTGAGAAATGAAAATGGGCTTTTGAAAAATTTACCACATTTAACATATAAAAAGGGAAATGAAGTAGGAAAAACAATGACATTAGTTTCTTCTATTTCACGTTCAATTCCAAGTTGTGGCAATTCTGAACAAATTTCATGATTTCGTGAAAGCATGCACTGTACTTCGTACTTAATATTTTTAAATAGGAACTTTGTACGGTGAAACCATGATAAGCATTCTGCAAGGCAGAACATTTATTTAATCTTTTTCTCTTAACAAATTTTCGGTCAAAGCATGAGCTCTTTCTCTGCTAAATTTAATTTGCTGTTTAAAATTTACTCGAGTCAAAATACTTTGCGAACCCAATAGTTGCAAATAGACTTTCATTTTTAAATGGCTGCCAGCTCATTGCATCAATTGTCAAGCCATGTTTTGTACCTTTGCAAATTTTACAGCAGGATTAACTAAATCGACTTTGTGTGTTGGAAATATTATCCAAGCGATTCTAAGCTAACATCAAGTTGATATGTCGCGCCTGCCCAATGTTCTGTTGTGAGCAATCCACCATATTTAGGGCAGCCTCAAATAATTTTCCTTAACTTTCCTGGGTATTTCTACTTAATGAGTGCCTGTCTCAATGGCGAAATTGGATAAGAAATCTGAATTTTACTGAATAAATGTACCAAAGAATGTTGTCAAAAGTTTCTGATATTTTAAAGAATTGAATCAGTGAGAACGAAAACACACCAACTCGGAAAAATGAAAGTAATCAAGACTTACACAAAACTGCACAGTAGGTGAAGAAAGTAGTCTAAGAAAAAGATGTTTAGTGCCGAAAGACAGGCTACGGACAAGATCCAAGTTGGAACAGATGCGCTAACTTCAATGACCTTCATAAAAATTGACAGTCTTTAATGAAAGTTGCGCATTTTCGAGTTATCGAGTTTGTGTGTTTTCGAACTCACTGATTCAATTACAACTGCCTTTTTACTTCATTGAATTTACCTACCAAGGGAAATTGTATTCTGAAGTTTTTCATTTGTAAGCTGTGATGTAAATTATTGCAAGTTCCACATAAGAGACCTAACAACTTTCTGTGCTTTTTAGTTGTATCATTTACAGATATAATATACTCAATCCCACTCAAATTCGAACAAAATTTAGCTTTATTATCTATTCATTCTAGCCCAAAACTCAGTTTAAAAATGATCAAGAGTTAATGGCAGGGTTTATCCTGGAGCTTTAACATAAACTCATCTCTGACCTGGAACTACCACAATTAGAATCACATATGTACTGTAAAATCATGTAAGTTTTTGTGTTCAAATGCATCACACAATAAAAAAGACCTATCTCATTTCATCTCCTCTTTTCATTCTTCCACCTCAATTCTCTTTTTTTAATCGCATTAAACTTCCCGCCTCACTGCGCAATAGGGTCTCAAAACTCGTTCATGGGAATGATTAACCTGTGTGGATTCATCTTGGATATTAGAGAAGGAGAGGGTGAGACAAGTATGCTAGTCGTAGGGTACCTTTTCCACTTCTCTGCTATTTTAATACATTCATGGAAAAAGTGATCTTGAGGGTGAGGCGCAAGAATTTATTTGGTCTCGCGGATGTTTCTGGTCCAAAGATTAATCAAAAAATTGCCGTCGAAATTAACGGATGAATTTTTCAAAACTTGAATCAAAGAAAAACGAAAAAATTTAGAGTAACAATAATAATTTTATTCATCAACAATTTTACAGTAGTCCACTTTCCTTCAACAATTAACAGCAAATTAATAAATTATCTCTTCAGCTCAATGGACTGAAAAGTTTTCGAAGGAATTTCTTTCACACACTTGTTTTTCTAAGAATAAGCAGCTCAGTAATGTTTCAAAAGAATTGGTCTTTTAGGGATTGGAATCAAAGGAAGGCCTGACAGCATGGACTGCAATGAGGTCAAAATCTTGATTATTAGTCTATAGCTTATTCCATTCTCATTATCAAACAAAGGGAGTATAGTGCTAAGACATTACATTTTGCCAGTTCGATACTGTGTCACCTGTTACTATTGTGGTCAAACATCCTTGCTGTTTGAGCCAAACCTTTGTTTTCCAACAACTCCAAAATTAGACACCACTTTTGTGAGACTCTGAAAAGCCACTAGGAACATTCTTGAGAAAGAATTCTGACAGAATTGAACACTGGAGAAAAACAAAAAACTCTAAAGGTGGGTCAAAAACCAAAGTTTTCCAAGCATGGCATAAATTAACTGACTCTTCCAGCTTTGAGTGGTCAAAATAGAAGAACTTGAGATCTTCAGGAGTTAAAATTTTAAAGCTTGAAAACAAAACCACAAGACAGCTCAATCAGAACAACATTGCCATTCTTGTACATCTAAAAATTCCTAGGGTGAAATTATTGTGCAGACGAATTCAAGGCCAAATCTTTCACATTGATTTTAAAACAATTTTCGTTTTACTAAATTCTGACTGAGCTATTCTGTGCAAACACGATGTGCATATAATTTAAAAAGAACAGAAGCTGCTAAAAAGTAGAAAAATATAGTCACAAAGAATCTTCGCCCAATGACTTGGAGCTTTCAAGTGAACTGTAAAAGGATCACTGTCTCTCAAATACAATCCATTTGAATCCTTCTTAATGCAGTGTTTTACATGATTACATCCAAATTGGAAAAAAAAAAAAAAAAAAAAAAAAAAAAAAAAAAAAACAGATTAAAATACTTTTTTCTTTGATTTGTCTGAAAAATGTTTTGGTTTTCGGAAGTGAACCTTCACTGAAATGAATCAACATTGGGATATCCATAAATTTTGCTAATACCTATTTCATGTCAAGCAAAAGATAGGTCTCTTCCAAAAGCACTATGTAGATTTAAGCCAAAAATATCCATGCTCCGAATTAGACATTTTACTTCACTAATCTAGAAACGATGTATTTTTTTCACGTTCGTGTCAACAGTGCAAAAACCAACATTTTAGTTTGTCCCTTGTGTGGATTTTGAACCAATTTTATCGAAAGATTATGATGAGACTGATCCTTTCTGATGTTGAATTTTTGTCAAAATGAGTGCCTTCAAAATGCTCCTTGCCAGTGGCTCAGATTCAGTGCAAAACTGTCGACAGACCTAATTTTACGATTAGATAACTGGATAAAGTATAGACTTTAAAATTAAAGTTAAATTCTCTAGTTGATATAAAAATACGAATGCCCACGCTCAATTGATAATATTCTTTCAACAGTTAATTTGAAGAGTAAAATTTAAATACTAAAAAAATGAGAGTACATAATGCGATAACATCTATCTTACACTTAACCTAACATTAAAAACTTAATGTACACCTTTTAATTTCAACTATTTCAACTACCGTGTATTCGAACTGCCTTACGGAATACTTAAAATTAGTAGCGAGTAACAAAAACAAAAATAAAACAACTTTAAGTCTGAAACAGCGACTGAGCAGCAGTCGAAAGCGAAGGTGCAACCGCAATAAAATGGGAGCAATAAATCGCCTGTTGCCAGGTTTACGTGAGCTACTCACACAGAATAAAATAGGAATAAGGATTAGTTTTTGTTAGTTTTACAGGCAGTTTCGTTGAATTTTTCGAGAACTTTGCAAAAATTTTGTTACCGCATGCTAATTTAGAAGACATGTTTTCCAAATTTTACAAAAATAAATTTTTATGTCTAAAAGTCATTAAATGCATTTCAACAGTGAAACTCTACGTATCTCGGTTTGCGTTGTGACAGACTTTCCATCACACTTTATTTCTTAAACGGAGGACTACTAAACGTCAATTCTGAAAAACTTCCGTGATTTTTTTTTCTTAATGTGAAGCAAATTTTGAAAAAAGTTCAAGAAATAATGTTGATTTATTCTCCATCAAAAAATTAAAATAGAAGCGGAGATTTTTTAACACAGCAATCAAGATAATTTGTTTGGGAGTTTCACTGTCAATTTATAGTTTAATGGATATTTTTTTTTCACAGGCAGCTGGACCTTCCATCAAGCTGACAAAAAGAAGAGAGACAACGGTTAGAAAGAACAACACGTGGTATGTGGCTTCCTACCGAAAAGCAAATGAACCACAAGACAGGATAGAAAATTAAGCACTGCTATTAATATTTCCCTCATACAAATTTCACATGAGACATGGAATATGCACAAAAAACTTCCAAATTCAACTTTTCGATCAGCGTTTTCTTTATTTGTCAATTCCCAACAAACCATAGTGTACTTGCATCAAATTGACTAATTTCACTGATTTTGTGCTCTTGGCAACTAAATAATGTACCCTGAGAACTGAGTTTTACTTGAAAAATGTACAAAAATAAAAAATCAGGGTAAAAAAGTTTCTTCAGAGTCCAAGATTGGACTTCAATGTAGAATGGTGAGTTCATTTTTAATGCCTGATTTGCCTTGTGTCAGTTTTGGTTGGACACGAGCAGGCAGTTTGAGTTTACTGGCGCTCAGGTAAATTTTAAAGACCAATTTCTTTGTTTCCTAATTGATTTTGAGCTTACAAAAAATATTTAACATGTTCTTTGTAAAATTTTGATAGGGAGACATAACTTGTAGTGCTTCAAATTTAATTCTATCAAGTAGTCCATTTGCTGATAGAAGATTTGGCCTGATCAGAGAAAGTCTAGTGAAAGAGACGCTATGAGCGCTATGTTACAGAAAAGCAAAAGATGACAATTTATTCTCATTGGTAGCGTTGAAAGAGGGTACCTACGTCATGTTATTGCTACTGTTTGGATCCAATTCAATGTAACAGAGAATTCCTGTGTTGACATCAGCACTAATAGCGTCTACATCAGTTTACAAAGATAACTGTAGGCATCAAAGAGTCAAAGAGAATAAAAAAAAAAAGAATCTTCATACTAACTTACTTAAACAGTAAGAAACTCAAGATAAAGTCATACGAAGACTAATTCGCAATCCAACCAGATTCGGGCAATCCTGCCTTTAGTGAATAGACACTATGCCACACCCTCTTACCTTGTGTTAATTAAGTTGGCTGTACACAGGAAGGTTAAAAGTGTACCCTGAATACATTTTTGTTAGATATCTTGATTTCTTTCCCAAGTTTTCTATCATTTCACTGTTGGTGAAATTTTCATTAGTATCTGCAGTAGTTCTGCTCAGTTTGGGTTTCGATGTGAACATGTCAGAACTGACTGTATCTTGATTTCCTGTCTGTGTTTTGTCGTTTCCCAAACGAAGGAACGCAACTCCGTAATGAGGCTGCAAGATGGACTCAACTAACTCAATTCTTTACAAGAATATGAATGCAATATTTTTAGTCTAAAAATGAGCCGATTTTTTTGTATGGTCAGATGAAAAATCGATGAAATTTTTACTGGGAAAAGCGTAACGGTCCGTTAGTAGTAGAATTACAGAATGGAGGTATTTCACCGTGAAAATGCACTTACATTCTTTCATCTGGAAAGCGACAACTCGAAGAGAAGTAATATTATACCTTTAATAAGACGGCAATGATTCAAGAAACGAATACTTACATTTTTTGGTGGACAACAAATATTATTAACTATGATCATCTCTAAAATACCCTAAATATGTCTGTTCACAGAGGATTAAAAGTTAACTAATGTTAAAGCACTCTTATAATTGATAGAAATGGGTATCAGTCAATCAGTGCTATTGTGCAAAAAATAAAGATACCTATATAATTGAGATAGAACAGAAAAAAAAAATTGAACTTGTGGTTTCAACTCACGCAAACCTGGATTCATTATGAATGAAGCGCTCTATACCAAGGGTCACCAGACCCAGCTTTTGATGTCAAAAGCCGCAAAAAAAGAAAACAGAAATTAAAAATGAAATTAAAAAAAAAGTCCCTGAGAACAATTGAGAGAACAAACTGTCTTTCTAACAAAATTACAAGTCCTGCTTCATTCAAATTCACCCAAAAGAGTAATCGCGACTAGGAATTTAGAATTTCAACAAGTGAGCAGCATTATTGAAGTAGACAATTTCCTTTTTTAATGATTGATGATCTGGTTTTGATCTTCTGAGCGTATAAACAGCTTACTCCTCATTTTAAGATGCAGTTATTTGCGGTATATTTAAAACGATTTCCACCTTCTTTGCTGTTAGCACGATGCACTCAAGACAGAACAGAAACTTTATCAAAACTAAAGACCACTTTAATAGGTATCAAACAATTATTTATCAATCAGATACCTTTTTTATCACAGCCAATAAAATACGAGTGATAGAATGAGTCAGTTGCTTTGAGTAGGATTGGGTGAAACTAAGATCTGTGAAAACATGCGATTCATGAACTTCAGTTGGATAACGCTAGCATCAAATAAAAACACAGTAGATTTCATCTCCTTGTTTTCATGTGACAATATTTCTGTCAGTATTGGGGATAAGTTCATAATGACTGGACAGATCTACTTAATTTTTATCAATCTAAAAAATTCAACCATCAATGTGCGATTCTATAACTTCCGCAACTGACCCATTCTTATACAGTAGCTACGTTTAAGACAGGGCCTCTGAGAACTAACTTTGTAATTGAGGTCTACGACGATTCTACCTACTAATCCACCAACCTTCCCGTTTCAAAAAAGAAAAAAGTGGTCAATTATGCTTTCGTACATGTTAGTATTTTAGGAGTCGGAGCTGAAAAACACATGGCCTGGATGTGTGAAAGGAATCACTAAGACTCAAAAGAAAAATTCAAATTCAGGCGAAGAGAGGAAAACAATAGTTTGATTGGTTCAGCATTTCCTAATTTTTCAGCTCATGCTGAATCGTACTGCATATCTGAAATAGGAAAAGAAAAACTTCTAAAGGTATCTACACTTACGCTAATTCAGTCCTGAAAGTTGGATGCATTTCTAGCTTTTGAACAAGACGCAACCAGGTCTGAATCATATTATAAATAGGATCTTTTGCCTGATTAGGAAACTTTGACAAATTTAAATTTTCTGCGCTAAGTTTCAAAAACTTTAATTTCTTTGTAAAAACTGTAGTTTTTAGTGCATCCGCTGCAGAAAGAGATCTCCGTATGTTATGAAAAGCATCCAATTTTCAAAACACATAATTCTGACGCGTTTTGACAAATGCCGAACAGCAGACTGATCGACTAGACTAGCTTGCATCCTCAGCATTTTGTACAGAAAGTTGAGCCGATGGGTGCCATGAACCATGAATAATAAGAATAAATTCTTAAATTAAAATTAATTAGATGCCGTTCATTTTCTTCTTCTTTTCGCACTGGGCGTAGCAGGGAGGGGTGTTGGAGGAAGGGGAGAAACTGGCGGACTATTCGGAATACTGATGATTGGTGTGTTCAGATCCTTGAAGAGATCTTCATCCTCATTCGTCTGCTCCGTTATCGTTGGAACACTCCACTCAGAATTTTGGAAAACGTCAACTAGATCAAGGTTACTAGGGTTGTATGTTGTGAGTTGGTTATCTGCAAAAAAAGGAGGGAGAAATTGATAATTTTTTGGAATGAATTCGATGATATGAAGAGTGATTATATCCTCAGAGATTTATTCAAGAACTCGGAGAAATGGAGCAAATTTTTCAGGGAAGGAGCTAATATAACGTAACTTGAACAAAAGAAAATTTGACTTAGTTCAGTTTGCTCCTAAATAACATAAAAACCAATTTGTTATTTTGATCTGAAATGACACATGTTCCAGAACTTTACTAAAATAATACTCATGATCACTTTGCAATTAGTACGATTTTAACTGTAATCACTCCAACTTTTTTCTGCAACTACGTCAAGCAGAAATTGAGACAAGTAAAAAGCAGGAATTGAGTCGAGAGAATTACTCATAAATAGGTGAACAGCTGAATATTATTCGCGGGGGGGGGGGGGGGGGGGAGAAGCATTTAAAAAAATTTTGAAGTAGGAATCTAAAAATTTGCAATTAGTTAAAGTGCTAATAGAAATGGTAGCCCATTATTTGATGCTGCGAAGCCAGAGGAAGAGATAAACACTTATTTCATTGCAGAATGTACATAGTTGCTGCTTTTACAGCACTTTCAAGTGATCTACGATACCCAACCGCCACCTCATTGTATTGTAGGAGGGTTGTTTCAACAGTAAATTTCACGGTCATATTTCTACAAAATGATCAACGATAAATGAATCCAGTGTTTAAGGTGTGTTAATTGCACTCTCAACTTTTTAGCGAGCTGAAGAAGTTAAAAATCGGTCCACTGGTTTGCTAGAAAAGTTTTTTGAGCTGCACCAACCTTCTCTACAAAGCAAGTCAAAAAATGTAACTTTACCCTGCATGCAGAATATCAGAAAAACCAAACAAAGATTGACGGTCATACGATACAGAAAATGAAAATAGCTTCCTATACTTTTCAAAATGGTCTCTTTTTTTGTCCAAAAACTTCTGACATGAATACTACAGCTTCCTGATGCCAGCTAAAAAGAAGTCCTCATTTTGACTTGAAAGCTGGGAAAAAAAGTTTTTTGAATCTCAGCATCAGTGGCGAACTTACTAGTACAGAGACTAGATTTTGGTTCCGGGAAAAGGTGAACATCACTGAGAGCTAAATCTAGCAACTATGGAGGGTGGGTAAAAGTGTCCCGAATAAACTTTGGCAACAAATTCTGAGAGTTTGTTGCAAAATGTAGAAAACTACACCAAAAACCCTTCAATGGGCCTGTTGCAAACTTTTGCTAGAGCAAAAATAAGAGTTGTTTCTTATAGATAATGCCTCAAAAATCACGATGAGCGCATTGGCAAACTCTGAAATGCACTCATAACTTCACAATCTGCGTAAGAAATTTGCGGTTTTTTGAGCTTCCCGCTTCAAAAACGATACTACGGCACAGGTGAACATTTTGTAAGAGGAGTCGTTCCATCGTCGGCAATAATCATCATAGCCGACGCCAATCCGCCAAAACACATTTGATGGGACGAGATAACACCTGAACTGGATTAGACCAGATTAGAGTCCCTTCATACCCAGAGTTAAGACAACTCGATTATTAGCTGACTGGCAGCCGGCCTTGGCTGGCCATGGAGGCCGAAACGAGTGCACCCAAACGAACGATATTGAGGGATAAGGATCAGGAATCCTGCGATGTCTGTCACACAAAAACAACAACATCAACAAATTGATCAATTAAAAAGAAAATGAGATTGGTTTGTGAATAATTTCTTAATCTATTTTCATTTTGGACCGATGGAAATAACAATTTACTCTTGATAAACCATAATTAGGTAATATTTTCATTATTCTTGTTCACATTCGAGGTACCGCCATCTTGGTGCACTCGTTTCGGCCTCCATGAGCGCGAACCAATCAGAATTGGATTTTTTTTAGGCCACTTTCAGCCCAACCAAAAGTGAGTTGTCTTAACTCTGGGTATAAAGGGACTCTAGACCAGATAACGATCGGTGTGTTAACGTTCATATTTTCCACGCCCGAATTGATTGACCTTGAACTCTCCTTGAATTACGCGCGGAACTGCGTGCAAGCGTCGGCCATGATGAATATCGCCGACGATGGAGCGACTCCTCTAACAAAATGTTCACCTATGCCGTAGTATCGTTTTTGGAGCGGGAAGCTTAAAAAAACGCAAATTTCTTACGCAGATTGTGAAGTTATGAGTGCATTTCAGACTTTGCCAATGCGCTCATCGTGATTTTTGAGGCATTATCTATAAGAAATAACTCTTATTTTTGCTCCAGCAAAAGTTTGCAACAGGCCCATTCAGAGATCTTTCTTATTTGGAAAAGGAATAAGAAATAAAATGGAACCTAGGTCCAATAAAACAGACTTCCTCAGCAAATCAATCGACCGATTTCCAATTCATTAGCTCATTGCATAGCTGATAATGTGGCGGACATATTTTTTTTTTTTTTATTTTTTTTTATTATTGAATTCATTTAACAGTGATATTTTCAGAAAGATAAAGACTGTGGAACATACTTTTGGAGCTACCCTAGTGTTTAATTGTAAGTCTATTCATGCAGATTTATCAAGCACCTTGAGGTCTTTAAAAGCATTTTATTGATGGAGCCAAGCACTCTACAGGCTCTGAATTGATAAACATACTTCCTATGTCCTTCATGGTTTCTGAAATACAGACTCTATCACACCAAAGGTAAGGTTAGGCACTGAGAAGAAATGTGCAGTTTTAAAATTAGATACAGTTTTGTATGGCTTTGATGATACATGATGCAACCAGGAGATATATGAAATCCCTCGAGTTTACTTGATTGTAGGACATGAAACCAACAAACCCAAAGATCAAGTATTTTGTTTTTCTTTCTACCTTTGTTCCGATTTATAATACTGTACTATAGATGTTTTCTTAGATGTTTGAGTTGCATTTAAAAAAGACCATTCAATAACCACTTACAGCTTTGGCTCATGTCTGTTTGGTCAGTTTGAGTAATGGGATTCTGGTACGCAGGCGGATTGAAACTCATTGAATCCTCATTGTTGAACAACTGGAAAAAAAAAAAAAAAACAAAAGCATAAACAGAAACAACTCAATGAGATTTGGATGAAACAATATAATATGCTGCTTCATGACTTGTTTGAAAAAAAAATAAAATGAAAAATTAATTTAAGCGTAAGCCCTACTATTCATGAAGATCATTTTCTTCCAAGAGACTTTAAAAGAAATAAAATACAGAGAAACCTCGTCAAGCCAAGTTACAGATGAGATAAAATCCGACTAAAGTCGAAAATTTCTTCAGTTCGAAGACACATCCATAAAGAAAATGTACAAACAAATTCAATTGAGATGAATTCTTGACTCTTATCATGGAGGAGAAGTCGAACAAAAAAATTTCAGATGATTTGGTGAGAATTTGATTTTATATGTGATAAATTGATAATCAAGAAAAGGGAGCGATTTTGCCTAAAAGACATTTAAAAAAAAAAAAAATTCTGATGACGGATCTGTATTTTTAAAGGAAGTACAGAAACGAGAACTTTAAAATCTGTGACTTGATAATTTGTTGAAAGTAAAGAGACAAAATTTGAAAATTCACTTGAAAAATTTGAAATTATACTCGATTATTGAAAACTTTAAATAAGTTACTTAAATCATCCCTAGTAAGTTACTTGAAATTGCCTTGCTCAGACATTTGAGCTTGTTTTGTGCTAAGCAGTTGAGTGGATAAGACAAAAAGCTACTTAAGTTGATATTCCTCTCGTTCCCTTGACAATTTGACTTGACGAGATTTCACCGTGTTTTCATTTAGAACTTTCAGGACTTGAATTTTGATTTTCCCCAACACTCGTGAAATTTTAAGTATGCATATGAGCGGAAAAGTACTATCATTTATCTATGATTTATAAAATGGTAAGTAAATTAGAAAAAACTAGGAATTAATAGGGTCAAACTGAGAATCTGAATGGTAAGTGTTAAGATCAAACTTTCCAGCCTCTCATGTCCAGTGGCTTTTAATTAGAAAATTTAAAGCATAAAAACTTGATACAATGAATAGAGATAATAACGCTTACCCCCATTAAGACGTTTGCATCCAAGCTGAGCCCTTCTTTTTGCAATAGATCTTTCAGGCAATCCAAGTCGTTTTGCATCGTCTCCACATGATTACTAAAGTCGGTTCTGTGAAAAAAAGATGGAAAAGGAAAAAGGACCAACAAAATATGTTAAAAAGGCTGAAAAATTGAATAGACACACAAAAGACACAGAGACAAAAAAGAGAAATTTAAACCTGATGCGTCGTTGAAAGCAATATGTTCCTTGTTGCATCTTAACCCATTGACTTATGATTTAATTTGACCCTGCCGGGCCAGGAATTACGATTTAATTTGGCGAAAATCAGTAACTTTGAACACTTCAAAATAATCCAGAAATTATTTCTCAAAGGGTGAAAATTGACAAAATAAGCATTCACAATACAACGATTGAGAAAAATGGTGAAAACTTTGAACACATGGATTTTTTTATGTGGTTTATAGCTGTCAAAATAGCAAAGTCAGCGAAAATCAGAAAATTTTGAGGTTATTTCATGTGCAAACGCACAGTAATATGAAAATACCGTAACAAAATGAGAAATTACAGTACACAATAAGTCATAGGGTGGCCACACTACTCATAAACGCGATCTACCGGAGAATTGCCGAAATAACGCAAACAATCAGTGGACGGCTCTAAGCCGTCATTTCAGAGCTGGCCAAGCGCTGCAATGACGGCTGGGAGCCGTCATTTTAAGTCAATGGGTTAAAAGCCGAATGGGCCTGTAGCCGAAGTATGAATTAAATCACTACACACCATGATTTCCTTTCATAATTTCATGAGAAAATTGAATCACACAAAAGGAAGTCTAGAAATCAACTCCTCAACAAGATATAAATGTTTACAATGAACATTGGTTTAAAAGCAAAAATACAAATGATGTCATTTGTATGTTCTAATTTCCATTTGATCTGTGTTGAAAATACTTGTCGATATCTCGTTTAAGAGTTGATTTCAAAAGTTCCCATTTTGTGAATCGTTTTCTTTGTAAAATTTTGAAACCAGACCTGGTTTAGAGGCCCATTACAAGGTAAAAAGATCGGTCGAAGGTGAGCATGAAATGTGGCTTATGATTTTATTGTTTTCATGATGGTGTGAGATGCTAGCATTTTTAATTTTAGGACAGTATCAGAGGCTGGCGACTGGCACATGAAAATGAATAAGACAGTTTTTTCGAGCTTGTTGGAAGGTCATTTTGGCTGAAAAGCACCTTTCAAACCAAAGAGCAACGTAAAAATATCAGCACATAGATCATAAAAGCTTATTTTAAATAAGGACGAAAAAGTATTTTTGAGGAGAGTTAGGAATGTTTGTTCTTGGACTTTTCAGATAATTTAAAACTGATCATAAATAAAAGTCTCTAAAAAATTCGAAGAAATATATTCTTATATTTCCTAAAAAATTCGTATTTCATCAAGGGAAATTTGGTAACGTCTGAAATCTCATACAATGTTCTTCTTTAACATAGCGGAACAGGTCTCTAGAGGCCTTAAAATTTTTCAAAGAGGAGACCTCACACATTTTTTTTTATTTTTTATCAGATAATCTAAACTGTCTCTCACGGTCAGATTGAAATCCACCCTACAATTTTATATCAGCTAAAAAGTGAGGGTTGGCGGCAGAGAAGCTTAGATAGGAAGATTAATCAGAGACCCTGCGATCTTCCTCTTCTCAACAACTTACGAATAACCAGACCTGTTGAAAGTGTTAAGGTCGGTGCTGTTGGCTGCCAACTGAGCAGGTGACGACAATGTCAACGCCATATCGTTGATGTTCGGCTCGACCGGGGATGTGGAAGGGACTGAGTTCAAGATGTCAGTCGGGGACATTGACATGACTGCCTGAGTTTCGGCTGCTTCTCCGCTCACCGGCACTGTGTTGTCTGGCATACTGAAACTGGAAGAAGGACTAAAGAGAAAAATACCTTGTAAGAATACTTGAAATGACTCAGACCTTTTTCAAAATCAAAGTTCATTCATGAAAGAGGGGTTTTTCATATTATTATGAAGTCCCACGTCTTTAAATTTTGCCCATTCATTTTTCACTGACTAGTTAGTGTCACTATTCCGGATATAGGATTGCCTCAGAATTTAGCCAATGAAATTCTCTGACATTTTCCTGATTTCCCCGGTAATTGAAGATATACCAGATGGTTAAAGAGACATAATTTGAAAAAGTTCACAGGCAAATTTTGTTATTTAAGACGTCAAACCCTTTCTAGAAAGTAAATAAAGTTGACTTGGCAATTTTCCCCTTTCACTTTCATCACTGTCCCTGACATTTTCAGGGTTTCCCTGAATTTTTAAAATTCCTTGACATTTATCGGTTTCCCCAGTCTTCCGTAACTGGGACAACCCTGCAGCAAAATTTTTAAGATAGGGCTTCTTGGCAAATTGAGTAGAAAAATCTTTTCTAAGTTTTCTAATCTACTCTTGTTTTTGTACAGTTGGACAAAAAATAGCGTCAAATTTTTTGTATTTTTTCTTTTTTTGCGATTTGAATGATTTTGACAGTGAGTGATTAATCAAAGGTGTAACAGGATGGTAACTAAATATTTCCCTCGTTTCAACGAAAACCTGTACTAAATGCTGAATATCAACCTCAAAGGATGAATTTCAGGACTATCGTTTTTGCATGTTTGACTTAAAATAATTAAAAAGTCAGTGATGTGTAAACACTCAAAAGAGAGTAAAGAATATTGTAAAAATATAAAAGAGAGCTTTTGCTTACAAGTTATCAGGCATTCCAAGGATGTTGTCACTAAGAGGAGACTGGTCAAAAATCTGCTGCAACTCACTGTTTGACGGAGATGGCATTGTCACAATACCGACTGGTGATGTGGTGTTGACATCCAGAGGTAGAGAACCAGTAACAGACACAGGCGGAGAAATCAAACCATCGTCTTTGATCCGACTACCACCATTGGTCAGAAGGAGAACATCTGGCTGCGAGAGAGAGTCTTCTTCCATCTTTTGACTTTTAGGGGATGGTGTGACTGTGGAACCATTACTGGAGGGCCTCTTTAGATTCTGTGATGGGAGTTTAGCTGTCTCCACAGTAGCCTGTCGCACAGGCATCTTAACTTTTAAGCCAGTTCTCTGGGCAGGCTGAGGCATCTTCGGCTTCGGTTTGGTCAACATTGATTTCAAAGTGCTGTCGACAG
The DNA here is from genome assembly GCF_918797505.1 of Bemisia tabaci. Classification (NCBI taxonomy): domain Eukaryota; kingdom Metazoa; phylum Arthropoda; class Insecta; order Hemiptera; family Aleyrodidae; genus Bemisia; species Bemisia tabaci. Next base: position 41,023,823 of record NC_092798.1, read on the forward strand.
CAATTCTTGGCGGAGACTCTGACTTCTTAGCGCGGCCGCGACTTACTCGTTTCATCATTTTCTGGTCAACTGGAACAGTAGTTGACTTGAAAGTCAAAGGTTGCGCCTTTTTCTCTTCAATAACTTTGGCAGCAACCCTTCTCACTTGCTGTCGCAAGTTTGAATCGACCATATTAGCAGAGTCTGCTAGGGCGTTTTTGTTGAAAACGCAGATCGCTGGGTTTACAGCTTCTGGCGGAACGGTCACCAACTCCTCTGCTGGCGAAACAGCTTCTGTGACTAGGTCCAAGAGAGTTCCATCATCTAAATTATTTCTAAGTTTTGATGTGATGGAGGGGGAGTCTACTAATACATCTCCTTCTGCCGAACTGCTGAAACAAAAAGAAAAGGTACTTTCAATATACGATATCCATGGCAAATGGCTGATGTAATTTTTAATTCTTCTTCATTATCTTACTATGGTAAAGGTAAATTTTTCCAATCCATTATGTGCGGACCCAGTACCCTACAATTAAATCTTTGAAGGACCAGTAGACAGCAACTCTATCATAAAGCAAAGCTATGTGAATAGGTCATTTAAATGCTGGTCATTCCAACTGTTCCAACTGAGTGACCAATGAAAAAAAATTATTACAGGCTCTAGCACTCATGTATTAAATACACAGAGCAAGTCCTTAAGATTACAAATTGTAGTCATTGAGTCTGTTTTTAAAACAGAGAATTGTACCTAGGAATTTTCAAGTCTTGCTATGCCAATCATGAGGTTATTTCAGGATGTCATAGAGACAAGTTAAAGGAACAGATAATCAGAATACTATTCATTGTGAGAAAATATGCCTGAATTGGTTTTTTGAAACCTACAATGAGTACGGTCTACGATGAGTAATGGGTATGGTCTACTGGGCTCTCTTCATACTACCTAATGAGATTTTATAGTGAAAATGAAATCATAATGAAATGATGAAAAAAGTTTTTGAAGAAGATCATCATGGTATGACCTCCATAAGTGAATGGATACACTGTAGAGGGTTCTGGTGTTTTTACAGTGAAGTTAATATGAAACTTACTCGCAGTCGGTGATGGTGGGTGACAATGGTGAATCAGATCGTAGTTTGTTGGTTTCTAGTATGTTCACGCTTTCCAAAAAATCAGATGGGTCTAATTCATGGATTGTGGGTCCAGTTGGTGAGGGGTTAGTCTATAAACAGGTATTTAAAAATAAAATTAGCTTAGGGTAAGAATTACACTCCTTAAAAGACGGTATAGAAACCGAAAAGGTTAATTGAAGTTTAAATTTCTGACTGATCCGCTGGGACAAATACTGCTTTGAAAACCCATACACCTAACCTCCATTCATTGGAGGAAAGCTTGCAAAAAAACTGACAAAATCGTGTCACTTGGTCGATCGGTAGAGGATATCCAGATATCCTCGACAAAAACAATTTCACCACCAGTAACAGCTAGACCGTATATTACATGTAAGAATTCTGTTTGATGAAATCCTCTCTGAGTGAAAAATGCAGCAAAACAAAAACTTAACATATATGCTCTTGAATCTGTGAAATTGTCAAACTTTAATTTACAATTAAAAGAAAAAAGTTCAGAACTGACAGCAGGGTTCATGCAGCCTCAGTGCTAAAAATTCAAGCACTTTTCAAGCACATTTTTCTGAATTTTCAAGCACTTTTCAAGCACTTTCAAGAGCCTTTTGGAAGCAGTTTTGCGCGAGATTCAAGAAATTTTTCCACAGGACCTTTGGCATAAAAACTCCTAATAGCGAGACAGATATCAACAACCAACTAAAATGAGTATTTTCCTCTAATTAAAAAATACACGGATGTATAAATGAAAGACCATCCCAAGTATCAGTACCAATACTGACAACCCAGTAAGTAAATACCTCTAAATTCTAAGCAAAAAAAAGTAAAATCCTGGCTCACCGCATAAGTTTTCGACCAACTACCCATCCATACTTACACCTGAATGTTTTATTCCAATTTATTCAAAACGTTGGTTTAAAAATAAAAAGAAAAATAAATGATAATAATAAATAAATATCTTACTTTCATATTCATTGAGACAACGTTAATCATTAAGAAGTGATGGATATCGATAGGTATAAGATGGGCTGAAGATGGTGCAACTTATGAAAGAGTTAATAGAAAATCTGCATGCTATCCGATGGGTTAAATCCGATGGATATCGATAGGTATAAGATGGGCTGAAGATGGTGCAACTTATGAAAGAGTTAATAGAAAATCTGCATGCTACCCGATGGATTAAATTCATGAGAATAGTAGGGTACTTGGACAAGAAGCTCAAAATTGAAGATTCATTCTTGATAAAGCTGAAGCAAGATGTTTTCTGATAGTCTTTCACTATTGTAAAAATATTTGAATTTTAAAAGTGGGATTTCTTAATTTGAAGCTACACGTAAGGAGTATGTCTGGAGTATGGAACGGCACATCATTTGAAAAAAGAGTCTTTATGAACAATAAAAAACCGGACGAAAGAAGAAAAAAAAACACTTTCAAGAAGATAATGGACCCACATCATTGAAAAAAAATAAGGTAAAAAAACCAGAAGTAAAAAGAAAAAAATGTTAATGTGAAATTAAATAAATGTAGGTATGAAGAACAATGTTTTTACAAGCAGTTTAAAAAGTTATAGATTTTAACCGAGACTTATGGTTCTTTTTCACAACTGTTTGGAGAGTTTCGAAATTTCTCCTTCAACGATTGCTAACTCTTCTTTTTTTCTTTTGGCACTTTGGCGGAAACTATTGGACTTGACAATTA